>NC_053039.3:129317476-129942476 GCF_002575655.3 Aegilops tauschii subsp. strangulata
ATTCACATTTTACTTGCCTATGCCAATCATCATGATATCACTTTATATCAAATGGACATCGCCTACTTCATGAAGATCTACCCGAGTGAGGCAAGTCCTTCGTGGGCGATGGCCATGGTGGGATAGACAAGGTTGCTTCTTTGTGGACCCTTCATGGGTGGAGCCCTCCGTGGACTCGCGCGGCCATTACCCTTCGTGGGTTGAAGTCCCCATCAACGTGGACGTATGATAGCACCACCTATCGGAACCACGCCAAAAATCTCCATGTCTCCATTGCATTTGCAAACTTCAATCCCATCCCTTTACTTTCTTGCAACTTGCATGCTTTACTTTTTCCGCTGCATATATACTCTTGTCATGCTTTCTTCAAATGTATTGAGAATGCGTTAACTTGTGATAAAACTCAACCTTAACTTGAAGAAATTAAAAACTGCCAACTTTGCGTGTTAAGGGTCTAATCACCCCCCTCTAGACCCCTGTTCTCGATCCTTTCAGCAGGTCATTGAGAAGTACTAAAGATCAGGACACCGGCAAGCATCGGGGCGGCAACCTCAAGGCCGACGAGCTCCGTCCGACCGCTCCATCGTGGCAACAGTCAAAGACTTGCCGACAGGTGTCGAGCGGGAAGCTGGTTAGGTGAAACTTGTCGGGGCACATGGCGGCCCATTGCCACAGAAGCAACTTTATTGACACTCGTCCAAGTGGCGTGTCGATAGAACAGAAGGTAGCTGGGTGAGCGCCAAAGGTGGAGATGGACCGACATTCCTCCTTAGCGTGACACCTAATGGAGCATTTATTGCTTTTGTCCTTATCCATCAGGGTTAGCTATGATACACTGTAGATATTGTTCATCTCTTGTAATTACTATTTTTCCACTGTAGTAGCCCCTTTCATCTATAAAAGGAGGCCCATGGCAACCTTAACAAAGATCGAAACCCTGCCCATTTTTACTACGTAGCTGCACTTCCCGAGCACCTTGCTGGCACGCTTGCGCTCTCTTGTAACTTGGGGTTTTGATGCGGAGCATCCTACAGACATCACAATGTCAAGAGTCCATTTCGCGAGTGACACATGCGACATCTACTTCACATACAAAAAGGTGAATCATCTCCTTTACGCGTGTTCACTTGACCCCTTCGAGGATGGTATACTACTTGACACTCCACTCGTGTGCATGCATAGGAATTGTCGAAGCTTCACGAACGACGAGAAGGAGTGCAAGCGCCAAGGAACACCTACACCATCCGTGAGGGAAGTGTGGAAGCGAAGACGGAAGAAGACGGAGTTGCGGAGTCTACAACGGTCGGACGACCGAAAGCCATCGGACGTCCGACACTCTACAGCGCACGGACGACCGGCGTCCACCGGACATCCGACGTGCCCAAACCCAGCCGACCAAAAGGAGAGCAGCTGGCAAGTCAACAGCGGCCGGACGATCGGCGACCACCAGTCCCAGTGACCGGATGACCAACACCAACCGGACTTCCGGTGCCACATGTCCAGAAGCAAAACGACGGAAGTTCGACGCCCTCCCGACACCTGGACCCCCGCGAGCCGGACGACCGACGTCCTCCGGACGTCTGGCGCCTGCCAGTGTGTAGCCAGGCCTTTGGCCGTGTATCCCTCTCCCACTTACCCCTTCGTGGCTTAGACTATAAATAGACCTTCCCCTCCTCATTTCTAGGTTAGCAAATATGATATCTCATTTGTATGTGAGCTTTGCTCCTATGTCCTCCTCTTGAGAGAGAGAGACCACTCCCATGGAGTTCAAGACCTCCATGTGAGAAGATCCCGAGGGATTCAAGACCCCCATGTGGGAAGGATCATCTAGATCATCAAGACCCCATCTCCTTTGGATTTGGGATGAACTCTATCTTGTACCGATTTCCCTTTGTTGTTCATGTACCTTGTGGATCCATGTGTATGTTAGTCTAGTGGATGTGTGATTGGACTTGCTCTTGAGTGTTCCTCTAGTGATTTCCCTTGTGTTCTTCACGGGATCCCCTCCATTTCGTGAAAGATCGGCCACTAGGGTTCCATCCTACATCATCTTGGTATCATGAGCCATGTTGATCACGAATTTGGAGCCTACCCCATAGTTTTCTCGCCTAATTTTGCTTTGTTCTTGTTCAATTTCGAAAATCCCCACCAAAATAGCCCCTTATTTTTTGTGATTTGTTGGTTTGATGATGTTTTGTTGAATTTGATCTGTGGATTTGCTTTGTTTCAAGTAGATCTAGCATCTCCACAAGTTTTTCCACTTTCCATCCACGAATCTCATCAGTTTTGACCCCAAAATCATCAATTTCCGCCCAAAATCGCGTCCCGAATCTCGGATCTTGAGTTGACCCCGACCCACCGGACGACCGATGTTTACCGGACGTCCGGACACTCCCGAAGCACCAGACGACCAATAAACATCGGTCGTCCGGACACTCCCGAAGCACCAGACGACCAATACCTTCCGGATGACCGGTGCCACCAATATTATGAAAATTGACGGATTTCCGAACCTTCCGGACGTCCGTCCACTGGACATCCGACACTTACCGGACGTCCGGTACCTATAGAAACTAACTTTGGCTGATTCTTGTTTCGCCCATAACTAATTCATCCGAACTCTGATTTTGAAGTTCTTTAACTCGTTTTGAAGCTATTGACATCCCCTATCCCACAAAAATACTACCTCCATCATTTGACTTCATCAAATGTTTGGAAATTTGGCATCTTTGCCTACGGCATTCACCACATCATCCGCTATACCACCATCGCTTTCCGCAACCTAACCCATTTTGATCCATATAACATTTGTGGTTGCTTGAGTTGTGATTCGGGACTACTAAGGTGTGTCAGCTACTTAGGGATGGTTACTTATTCATCAACCACCATCATACCTTCCGCATAACCTTATCCACCATACACTTCCCCCATGCCAACTTAACCAAATTTTGTTTGAGCTTGTTTGAGTTGTGGTTTGTGTCTCCTAACGTGTTTCGGCTACTTAGGGACGGTGACCTAAACTTCAACTTGCATAACCCTCCACTTCTGCATTGCCTACACCAAAGCCCATCATTGCACTCCCGCAATCCCTTTGAGTTTCCGCAAAACCACCACCGCATTCCGCTACCACCATTTGACATTTACCTTTGAGATTTTGAGTTCGCGGTTTTCCCGTTTCCTAAGGTGTTTCGGCTAATTAGGAACGGTTCGACATCGAGAACGCCGCCACGAGGTCATCATCATACATAAGGACGGTAACCTTGATGACATCATTGTACATTCATTCTTGCCATTGCACTGTTAACCCCTAGCCCATTTTGCGTCACTTGCCTATCGAGACTAGCCATTGAGTATTGCCGGCAACGTGAGCAAAGTTGAGGATGTATCCCGTTTGTAGCTGTGAGTTAGCAAGTCCAGTACCAATTCCACTATTCTTTTATTTCACATTGAGTGAAACGGGATACATCCTCAACTTTGGGAAAGGTAGCTTGCTATTGTTTATCTCATTTCCTACTCACCTCTACTTGAGTCTTGTGATGGATAGGCAAAGCACATGTACTTCGGTCTACAACAACAATGACGAGTTTGATGCCCCGAAAAAGAACTTGGACTCCAAGATGGATGCTCAAATGGAGGAGATCAAAGCCCTCATCAAGTCCTACAAGAGATCTTCCTCATCTTTGAGAAGACGCTCAAGTGCACATGCTTCCAAGCTACCATCTCCGGCAAGATCACATCGACATCGACACCATCACCAACTAGAACGTGAAGGTCAAGAGATCAACACCAACAATCGCTCAACGACTTCACCATCTACCCTCACATCTTTGCCTTTGAACATGTGGCATCTTCGCCAACAAGCACCTCAAGACTACGCTCAAGAGAAGCCCCCCAAGCTCAAGTCTGTGACTTCCACGAGCTACTATGACCTCGACACTGACCACGAGCTTCCTTTCTATGGGACTCAAGACCCCGAGGAGTATCTCGAGTGGGAGCGCAAGATGGACGACTACCGCAAGCTACATCAAGTCCCTTCCAAAGATCAAGTGAAGTGTGCCACAAGTAACTTCCACGACTACGCGTCGACATGGTGGTTTCACACACCTTCGAAGAGCTTTGACATGAGTTTTCCCAAGCCGAACAAAGCTATGCGGCGAGAGTTTTTGCCTTCCACCTACATGGAACAACTTCAACGCCAATTGGAGAACACCATCTAAGGATCCAAGTCCCTCGACAAGTACTTCCATGAGATGAACAAAGCCTTGCGACGAGCCAGTGTGGACGACCCCATTTGGATGAAATTCCACTTCATGATGGGATTGAACAACGACATCTCCAAGAGTATCTTCCACGAGAACTACAAGTCCCTCGATGACTTCTACATTGGTCCTCTCAAGGCGGAACAAGAACACATGAATGCCAAGACTTATTCACCCCAAGCACACTTCGCGACGACCAAGCTCCATGACAACGAGCATGAGGATAGTACCACCAAGATGTCCAAGCCCGACGACCTCCAAGACGGTGCTCCAAGTTCGACTTCACCGCCATCCCTCTTTGTGGCATTGATGGTGCCGAGTCTACCATGACTCTTTTTCAAGACGGTGCGGCGACGACTACGACTACGGAGCCACTCAAGGAACAAGATTTGGAGGCGAGCGACATGGTGACGAGCAAGGATGATGCTTCCATCTTTGGAGGCAAGAGCGATGATGTGCCATCTTCGGCCTTCATCCATGGCGACGGTGACGAGATGGTCGAGCATGGGATTTTCCCATGGACCACGGCGGCGTATGATGACTTGAGTGACTTGTGCCATGATATGTCTCCAGTGTATCTATAATTTATGAAGTATTCATGCCATGTTTACAACAATTTTATACGGTGGTGTTGTTTTTTGTGTAGAAATGAAAGTTCTCCAAATGAGCTGAAACTTTTTGACGATTTTTTTGGAACAAAAGAGACCCCGAAGCTTCGTGGGAGGGCCAGAAGAGTCACGAGGAGGGCACAACCCACCACGGTGCACCAGAGGGGCCTGGCTTGCCCCGGTGGGTTGTGCTCACCTCGAGGCCCATCTTAGCTTGAAACCAATGCCAAAAAATCCTATAAATATAGAAATCCCCAGAAATAACCCTAGATCAGAAGTTCCACCGCCGCAAGCCTCTGTAGCCATGAAAAACCAATCTAGACCCCATTCCGACACTCCACCGGAGGGGGAAATCATCACCGGTGGCCATCTTCATCATCCCGACGCCCACCATGATGAGGAGGGAGTAGTCCACCGTCGGTGCTGAGGGTTTGTATCAGTAGCTATGTGTTTAATCTCTCTCTATCTCTCTCTCTCTCTCTCGTGTTCTTGAGATGTCATGATCTTGATGTATCGCGGGCTTTGTTAATATAGTTGGATCATATGGTGTTTCTCCCTCTCTATCTTGCTGTGATGAATTGAGTTTTCCCTTTGAGATTTTGTTTTATCGGATTGAATACTTTCATGGATTTGAGAGCAGTTGCTATATGTATTGCATATGAATACCCATGGTGACAATGGGCTATCATATTGATTCACTTGATATATGTTTTGGCACTCAACTCGCGGATTCCTGAGGTGACATTGGGTAATCTATGCATAGGGGTTGATGCACGTTCTTGTCTTTGTTTCTCCAGTAGAAATCTTGGGGCACTCTTTGAGGTTCTTTGTGTTGGATTGAGTTTTATGAATCTGAAATTGTTTGATGTGTATCGTATAATTAACTCACAGATACTTGTGGTGACATTGGGGTATCTAGGTGACATTAGAGTTGGTTGATGCGTATCATATGGTGTTATTTTACTATGAACTCATGGATAGATCGAACGGAAATAATAACGTTGCGTCGTTTTAGTACGAACTCTTGAATAGATCGAATGGAAATAATAACTTTAAGGTGGTTTCGTACCCTACAAACAATTTCTTCTTATGTTCTTCGCTAGATAATAACTTTGGAGTGATACTTCATCACACGTTGAGGGATGGTTATATGATCCAATTAGATTAGCATTGTTGAGAGATTGCACTAGCGAAAGTACGGACCCTAGGCCTCATTTTCAAGCATTGCAATACCGTTTGTGCTCCATTTTATCAATTGCCACCTTGTTGTTTTTATTGTTCCTATTACAAAAACCAATATCTACTATCATTACTACACTTGTATCACCATATCTTCGCCGAACTAGTGCACATATACAATTTACCATTGTATTTGGTGTGTTGGGGACACAAGAGACTCTTTGTTATTTGGTTGCAGGGTTGTTTGAGAGAGACCATCTTCATCCTACGCCTCCCACGGATTGATAAACCTTAGGTCATCCACTTGAGGGAAAATTGCTACTGTCCTACAAAACTCCGCGCTTAGAGGCCCAACACAAGTCTACAAGAACAAGTTTTGCGTAGTAGAGATCAAGCTCTTTTCTGGCACTGTTGCCGGGGAGGTGAGTGCTTGAAGGTATATCTTTAGATCTTGCAATTGAATCTTTTAGTTTCTTGTTTTGTCACTAGTTTGGTTTATAAAAAGAAAAGTAGAAAAAATGGAATTGAGATTGCATCATATTATTCATCTTTATAATGTCTTTTGTGAAAATGATGGAAAGGAAAATTGTGCTCAATTAATAGAAGAAGAATTCTATAAAATGTTTGACAAAAAATTCTTTGAATGATGAGCATGATTGCAATGTTGTTGGTATGAACTCTTTGAATATCCATGATGCTAACGATATGCAAAGGCATAAGCTTGGGGATGCTATATTTGATGAAGATGATATTTTTACTCCCCCAAGTTTTGATGAGAATATTTATTATGATGAAAGCATGCCTCCTATTTATGATGATTATATTGATGAAAGTGGATTTGGAGAGGTCATGACTTTATTTAATGATGATTCCCCTATCTTGGAAGATGTTTCAATTGATTTGGACAATGAAGTTGCTATCTATGATGATTATGGTGATGACATGTATGATATAAAGAATAATGATAATCATGAAACTTGTCATCATGATTTTAATTTTCATTCACATGATAGTTACTTTGTTGAGTTTGCTCCCACTACATTGAGGAGAATAAATTTTCTTATGTGGAGAGTAATAAAATTTTGCTCGCGGATCATGAAAAGAATGCTTTATGTGATAGTTATATTGTTGAATTCATTCATGATGCTACTGAAAATTATTATGAGGGAGGAACTTATGCTTTTACGTATCTCAATAATATCAAGTTTTCTCTCTTTATATTGAAAGTTTTGAAGTTGCACTTGTTTTGCCTTCCTATGCTGGTTGATTCTTGTTCCCATAAATTGTTTGCTCACAAAATCCCTATGCATAGGAAGTGGGTTAGGCTTACATGTGCTTGTCATGTGATTCATGATGCTCTCTTTATGTTTCAATTCTTATCTTTTATGCGAGCATCATTGGAATCGTCATGCCTAGCTAAAAAGGCATTAAAGAAAAGCGCTTGTTGGGGGACAACCCAACATTTACCCCTACTGTTTTTGTGTGTTCACATGATTAAGCTACTGTAGTAATCATGTTTATAGATTTTGTTTCAATAAAGTGCCAAGTAAAGCCTTTGGGATAGCATGGATGATAGTTGACTTGATTCTGTCCAAAAACAGAAACTTTTGATGTGTTTTGCTTGGAGCCTCTTGTATGATTTGAGTCTTTACTTTTTATATTACCACAATCATCCTTGTTGTACACACCTTTTGAGAGGGACAAGCATGAATCGTGATTTATTAGAATACTCTATGTGCTTCACTTATATCTTTTGAGCTAGGCAATTTTGCTCTAGTGCTTCACTTATATGTTTTTAGAGCACTGCAGTGGCTTTATTTTGTAGAAATTATTGAACTCTCATGATTCACTTATATCATTTTGAGAGTCTCTCTAAATAGCATGGTAATTTGCTTTGGTTATGAATTTAGTCCTAATATGATAGGCATCCAAGAGGGATATAATAAAAACTTTCATATAAAGTGCATTGAATACTATGAGAAGTTTGATTTATTATGATTGTTTTGAGATATAAAGATGGTGATATTAGAGTCATGCTAGTGAGTAATTGTGGATTGTATAAATACTTGTGTTAAGGTTTTTGATTCCCGTAGCATGCACGTATGGTGAACCGTTATGTAACGAAGTTGGAGCATGATTTATTTATTGATTGCCTTCCTTATGAGTGGCGGTCGGGGACGAGCGATGATCTTTTCCTACCAATCTATCCCCCTAGGAGCATGCGCGTAGTACTTTGTTTCGATGACTAATAGATTTTTGCAATAAGTATGTGAGTTCTTTATGACTAATGTTGAGTCCATGGATTATACGCACACTCACGCTTCCACCATTGCTAGCCTCTCTAGTACCACGCAACTTTCGCCGGTACCATACACCCACCTATTACCTTCCTCAAAAGAGCCACTGATACGTCTCCGTCGTATCTACTTCTCCAAACACTTTTGCTCTTGCTTTGGACTCTAACTTGCATGATTTGAATGGAACTAACCCGGACTGACGCTATTTTCAGCAGACTTTCCATGGTGTTATTTATGTGCAGAAACAAAAGTTCTCGGAATGACCTGAAACTCCATGGAACATCTATTTGGAAATAATAATAAAATCCTTGCAAAAGATGAAGACCAGGGGGGGCCCACACCCTAGCCACGAGGGTGGGGGCGCGCCTGCCCCCCTAGGGCGCGCCCCCTACCTCGTGGGCCCCCTGGAGCTCCTCTGACCTCAACTCCAACTCTATATATTTGCTTTCGGGGAGAAAAAAATCAGAGAGAAGGATTCATCGTGTTTTACGATACGGAGCCGCCGCCAAGCCCTAAAACCTCTCGGGAGGGCTGATCTGGAGTCCGTTCGGGGCTCCGGAGAGGGGGATTCATCGCCGTCGTCATCATCAACCATCCTCCATCACCAATTTCATGATGTTCACCGCCGTGCGTGAGTAATTCCATCGTAGGCTTGCTGGACGGTGATGGGTTGGATGAGATCTATCATGTAATCGAGTTAGTTTTGTTAGGGTTTGATCCCTAGTATCCACTATGTTCTGAGATTGATGTTGCTATGACTTTGTTATGCTTAATGCTTGTCACTAGGGCCCGAGTGCCATGATTTCAGATCTGAACCTATTATGTTTTCATGAATATATGTGAGTTCTTGATCCTATCTTGCAAGTCTATAGTCACCTACTATGTGTTATGATCCGGCAACCCCGAAGTGACAATAATCGGGACCACTCCCGGTGATGACCATAGTTTGAGGAGTTCATGTATTCACTATGTGCTAATGCTTTGTTCCGGTACTCTATTGAAAGGAGGCCTTAATATCCCTTAGTTTCCATTAGGACCCCGCTGCCATGGGAGGGTAGGACAAAAGATGTCATGCAAGTTCTTTTCCATAACCACGTATGACTATATTCGGAATACATTCCTACATTACATTGATGAATTGGAGCTAGTTCTGTGTCACCCTATGTTATGACTGTTACATGATGAACCGCATCCGGCATAATTCTCGATCACCGATCCAATGCCTACGAGCTTTTCACCTATTGTTCTTTGCTTATTTACTTTTCCGTTGCTACTGTTACAATCACTACAAAACACCAAAAATATTACTTTTGCTACCGCTACTTTTGTTACCGTTACCACTACTATCATATTACTTTGCTACTAAATACTTTGCTGCAGATACTAAGTTATCCAGGTGTGGTTGAATTGACAACTCAACTACTAATACTTGAGAATATTCTTTGGCTACCCTTGTGTCGAATCAATAAATTTGGGTTGAATACTCTACCCTCGAAAACTGTTGCGATCCCCTATACTTGTGGGTTATCAAGACTATTTTCTGGCGCCGTTGCCGGGGAGCATAGCTCTATTCTTTGAGTCACTTGGGATTTATATCTGCTGGTCACTATGAAGAACTTGAAAGACGCTAAGACAACAATTTATCCCTCAACTACGAGGGGAGGTAAGGAACTGCCATCTAGCTCTGCACTTGATTCACCTTCTGTTTTGAGTAAGCTTGCGACACCTAAACCTGCTTCTGCTATTCTTTCTGATATGTCACATGTTATTGATGATGCCACTTCTGCCATGCATGATACTTATGATGAAACTACTTCTATGCTTGATACTACTGTGCCGCTTGGTGAATTTCTTGATGAACAAATTGCTAGGGTTAGAGAGAAAGAAATTATTGAAACTGATTATATTGATGAAAGTGATGATGAAGACTTTCCTGTTATTCCTGAGGGTTATGTTTTTGATAAAGAAGCTACTTTAGCTATTTTAGCTTGCAAAGATAGACATGAACTCAAGAGGTTATTAGCTAAATGGAAGCAGCAATCTCTTAATGCTAGAATGAAACCTGACCCTGTTTTGCTACTTCACCTATCTGTGTTACTGATAAGGATTATGAATTCTCTTTTGATCCTGATATAATTACTTTGGTTGAATCTGATCCTTTTCATGGCTATGAATCTGAAACTGTTGTGGCACATCTTACTAAATTAAATGATATAGCCACCCTGTTCACCAATGATGAGAGATCTCGCTACCTATATATCCTTAAAATATTTCCGTTCTCATTAAAGGGTGATGCTAAGATATGGTTTAATTCTCTCCTGGTTGTGTGCGTAGTCCCCAGGATATGATTTATTACTTCTCTGCTAAATATTTCCCTGCTCATAAGAAACAAGCTGCTTTGAGGGAAATATACAATTTTGCGCAAATTGAAGAAGACAGTCTCCCACAAGCTTGGGGGAGGCTTCTCAAGTTACTTAATGCTTTGCCTGATCATCCTCTTAAGAAAAATGAAATACTTGATATCTTTTATAATGGACTAACCGATGCTTCCAGAGATTACCTGGATAGTTGTGCTGGTTCTGTTTTCAGGGAAAGAACACCGAATGAAGTTGAAATCCTATTGAATAATATGTTGACAAATGAAAATAATTGGACACTTCCTGAGCCAGCTCCTGAGCCAATTCCTGAGCCTATTCCTAAACCAACTCCGAAGAAGAGAGGTGTTCTATTTCTCAGTCCTGAAGATATGCAAGAGGCAAAGAAATCTATGAAAGAAAAAGGTATTAAAGCTGAAGATGTTAAGAATTTACCTCCTATTGAAGAAATACATGGTCTTAATTTACCGCCTGTTGAAGAAACATATGGTCTTAATCCATTACCTATTGAAGAAACTCATGGTCTTGATAACCCGACACAGGTAATAAAGGTAAATTCTCTCTATAGATTTGATGAAGGTGATATTCCTCACTATAAGTCTGCTAGACAATGCTTAGAAGAGTTTGATAATTTTATTGTCAAACAAGAAAACTTCAATGCTTATTATGGTAGACAATTGAAATACAATTCCGATACGCTTGAATACTTGGGTGATTATATGTCTAGAGTTAAAGGTGAACTTAAACTCATTACTAAACATGCTTCTATGGTTACCACTCAAGTAGAACAAGTACTTAAGGCTCAAAATGATTTGCTCAATGAAATGAATAGTAAGAAAAATGATTATGCTGTTAGAGTGGCTACTAGAACTGGTAAGATGACTCAGGAACCTTTGTATCCTGAAGGCCACACTAAGAGAATTGAGCAAGATTCTCAGAGAAATAATATAGATGCACCTAGTCCTTCTAAAAAGAAGAAAAAGAAAAATGATAGGACTTTGCATGCTTCTAGTGAACCTATTGCTGAACCACCTGAGAATCCAAATGATATTTCTATTTCTGATGCTGAAACACAATCTGGTAATGAACATGAGCCTAGTGATAATATGAATGATGATGTTCATGATGATGCTCATGTTGGAAATATGCCCTAGAGGCAATAATAAATAGGTTATTATTATATTTCCTTGTTCATGATAATCGTTTATTATCCATGCTAGAATTGTATTGATAGGAAACTCAGATACATGTGTGGATACATAGACAACACCATGTCCCTAGTAAGCCTCTAGTTGACTAGCTCGTTGATCAATAGATGGTTACGGTTTCCTGACCATGGACATTGAATGTCGTTGATAACGGGATCACATCATTAGGAGAATGATGTGATGGACAAGACCCAATCCTAAGCCTAGCACAAGATCGTGTAGTTCGTTTGCTAAGAGCTTTTCTAATGTCAAGTATCATTTCCCTAGACCATGAGATTGTGCAACTCCCGGATACCATAGGAATGCTTTGGGTGTACCAAACGTCATAACGTAACTGGGTGGCTATAAAGGTGCACTACAGGTATCTCCGAAAGTGTCTGTTGGGTTGGCACGAATCGAGACTGGGATTTGTCACTCCGTGTAAACGGAGAGGTATCTCTGGGACCACTCCGTAGGACATCATCATAATGTGCACAATGTGACCAAGGAGTTCATCACGGGATGATGTGTTACGGAACGATTAAAGAGACTTGCCGGTAACGAGATTGAACAAGGTATCGGGATACCGATGATCGAATCTCGGGCAAGTAACATACCGATAGACAAAGGGAATTGTATACGGTATTGATTGAATCCTCAACATCGTGGTTCATCCGATGAGATCATCGAGGAGCATGTGGGAGCCAACATGGGTATCCAGATCCCGCTGTTGGTTATTGACCGGAGAGTCGTCTCGGTCATGTCTGTGTGTCTCCCGAACCCGTAGGGTCTACACACTTAAGGTTCGGTGACGCTAGGGTTGTAGAGATATTAGTATGCGGTAACCTGAAAGTTGTTCGGAGTCCTGGATGAGATCCTGGACGTCACGAGGAGTTCCAGAATGGTCCGGAGGTAAAGATTTATATATGGGAAGTCTTATTTTGGTCGCCGGAAAAGTTTCGCACTTTATCGGTATTGTACCGGGAGTGCCGAAAGGGGTCCGGGGGTCCACCAAGGGGGTCCACCAGCCTCGGGGGGGCCACATGGGCTGTAGGGGGTGCACCTTGGCCTATATGGGCCAAGGGCACCAGCCCCAAGAGGCCCATGCGCCAAGAGATAAGAAAAATGAAGAGTCCTAAAGGGGGAAGGCACCTCCGAGGTGCCTTGGGGAGGAAGGAGTCTTCCCTGGCCGCACCCTTCCTTGGAGGAAGGGCCAAGGCTGCGCCCCCCCTCTCCCTTGGCCCTATATATAGTGGGGGGAGGGAGGGCAGCAATAACCTAAGCCCTGGCGCCTCCCTCTCCCTCCCGTGACACCTCTTCCTCCCCGCCTGCGCTTGGCGAAGCCCTGTCGGGATCCCGCTACTTCCACCACCACGCCGTCGTGCTTCTGGATCTCCATCAACCTCTCCTCCCCCCTTGCTGGATCAAGAAGGAGGAGACGTCGCTGCTCCGTACTTGTGTTGAACGCGGAGGTGCCGTCCGTTCGGCGCTAGGATCATCGGTGATTTGGATCACGACGAGTACGACTCCATCAACCCCGTTCTCTTGAACGCTTCCGCTCGCGATCTACAAGGGTATGTAGATGCACTCCCCTTCCCCTCGTTGCTAGATTACTCCATAGATTGATCTTGGTGATGCGTAGAAAATTTTGAATTTCTGCCACGTTCCCCAACAGTGGCATCATGAGCTAGGTCTATGCGTAGTTTCTATGCACGAGTAGAACACAAAGTAGTTGTGGGCGTCGATGTTGTCAATTTACTTGCCATTACTAGTCTTATC
Organism: Aegilops tauschii subsp. strangulata; assembly: GCF_002575655.3. NCBI lineage: Eukaryota > Viridiplantae > Streptophyta > Magnoliopsida > Poales > Poaceae > Aegilops > Aegilops tauschii. The sequence goes on from NC_053039.3 coordinate 129,331,161, forward strand.
TTGATTCGGCGGCATCGTGGGATGAAGCGGCCCGGACCGACCTTACACGTACTCTTACGTGAGACAGGTTCCACCGACTGACATGCACTAGTTGCATAAGGTGGCTAGCGGGTGTCTTTCTCTCCCACTTTAGTTGGATCGGATTCGATGAAAAGGGTCCTTATGAAGGGTAAATAGAAATTGGCATATCACGTTGTGGCTTTTGCGTAGGTAAGTAACGTTCTTGCTAGAAACCCATAGCAGCCACGTAAAACATGCAACAACAATTAGAGGACGTCTAACTTGTTTTTGCAGGGTATGCTATGTGATGTGATATGGCCAAAAGGATGTGATGAATGATATATGTGATGTATGAGATTGATCATATTCTTGTAATAGGAATCACGACTTGCATGTCGATGAGTATGACAACCGGCAGGAGCCATAGGAGTTGTCTTTATTTTTTGTATGACCTGCGTGTCATTGAATAACGCCATGTAAATTACTTTACTTTATTGCTAAGCGTGTTAGCCATAGAAGTAGAAGTAATCGTTGGCGTGACAACTTCATGAAGACACAATGATGGAGATCATGGTGTCATGCCGGTGACAAAGATGATCATGGTGCCCCGAAGATGGAGATCAAAGGAGCAAAATGATATTGGCCATATCATGTCACTATTTGATTGCATGTGATGTTTATCATGTTATGCATCTTATTTGCTTAGAACGACGGTAGCATAAATAAGATGATCCCTCACTAAAATTTCAAGAGACGTGTTCCCCCTAACTGTGCACCGTTGCGAAGGTTCGTTGTTTCGAAGCACCACGTGATGATCGGGTGTGATAGATTCTAACGTTCGAATACAACGGGTGTTGACGAGCCTAGCATGTACAGACATGGCCTCGGAACACATGCGAAACACTTAGGTTGACTTGACGAGCCTAGCATGTACAGACATGGCCTCGGAACACAAGAGACCGAAAGGTCGAACATGAGTCGTATAGCAGATACGATCAACATAGAGATGTTCACCGATGATGACTAGTCCGTCTCACGTGATGATCGGACACGGCCTAGTTTGACTCGGATCATGTGTCACTTAGATGACTAGAGGGATGTCTATCTGAGTGGGAGTTCATTCAATAATCAGATGAACTTCATTATCATGAACATAGTCAAAAGGTCTTTGCAAATTATGTCATACGCTTTAGTTCTACTGTTTAAGATACGTTCCTAGAGAAAATTTAGTTGAAAGTTGGTAGTAGCAATTATGCGGACTGGGTCCGTAACCTGAGGAGTGTCCTCATTGCTGCATAGAAGGCTTATGTCCTTAATGCACCGCTCGGTGTGCTGAACCTCAGCGTCGTCTGTAGATGTTGTGAAACATCTGACATACACGTTTTTGATGACTACGTGATAGTTCAGTGCGTAATGCTAACGGTTTAGAATTGTGGCACCAAAGACAGTTTTTGAAACGTCGCAGAACATATGAGATGTTCCGAAGACTGAAATTGGGATTTCGGACTAGTGCCCACGTCAAGAGGTATGAGACCTCTGACAAGTTTCTTAAACCTGCAAACTAAGGGAGAAAAGCTCAATCGTTGATCATGTGCTCAGATTGTCTGAGTACCACAATCGCTTGAATCGAGTGGGAGTTAATCTTCCAGATGAGATAGTGATGGTTCTCCATAGTCACTGCCACCAAGCTAGTAGAGCTTCGTGATGAACTATAACATATCAGGGATAGTTATGATGATCCTTGAGCAACTCGTGATGTTTGACACCGCGAAAGTAGAAATCAAGAAGGAGCATCAATTGTTGATGGTTAGTAAAACCACTAGTTTCTAGAAGGGCAAGGGCAAAAGGGATACTTCGTGAAACAACAAATCGTTTGCTGCTCTAGTGAAGAATCCCAAGGTTGAACCCAAACCCGAGACTAAGTGCTTCTGTAATGAGGGGAACGGTCACTGAAGCAGTACTACCCTAGATACTTGGTAGATGAGAAGGCAGGCAAGGTCGACAGAAGTATATTGGATATACATTATATGAATGTGTACTTTACTAGTGCTCCTAGCAGCACCAGGGTATTAGATACCGGTTCGGTTGCTAAGTGTTAGTAACTCGAAATGAAAGCCGCGGAATAAACAGAGACTGGCTAAAGGTGAGATGACGATGTGTGTTGGAAGTGTTTCCAAGGTTGATGTGATCAAGCATCGCATGCTCCCTCTACCATCGAGATTTGGTGTTTGCGTTGAGCATGATTGGATTATGTTTATCGCAATACGGTTATTCATTTAAGGAGAGTAATGGTTACTCTGTTTATTTGAATAATACCTTCAATGGTCTTGCACCTAAAATGAATCTCGATCGTAGTGATACACATGTTCGTGCCAAAAGATATAAAATAGTAATGATAGTTCCACATACTTGTGGCACTGCCATTTGAGTCATATTGGTATAGAACGCATGAAGAAGCTCCATGTATATGGATCTTTGGACTCACTCATTTTTGAAAAGATTGAGACATGCGAACCATGTCTATTGGTATATATGCATGAAGAAACTCCATGCAGATGGATCGTTTGGACTCACTTGTTTTTGAATCACTTGAGACATGCAAATCATACCACATGGGCAAGATGACTGAAAGGCCTCGTTTTCAGTAAGATGGAACAAGAGAGCAACTTGTTGGAAGTAATACATTTTGATGTATGCAGTCCAATGAGTGCTGAGGCATGCAGTGGATATCGTTATGTTCTTACTTCACAGATGATTTGAGTAGATGCTGAGTGTATTTACTTGATGAAACACAAGTCTGAATTATTGAAAGGTTCAAGTAATTTCAGAGTGAAGTTGAAGATCGTCGTGACAAGAGGATAAAATGTCTGTGATATGATCATAGAGATGAGTATCTGAGTTACGAGTTTGGCACACAATTAAGACATTGTGGAAAGTGTTTCACAATTAATACCGCCTGGAACACCATAGTGTGATGGTGTGTCCGAACATCATAGCTGCACCCTATTGGATATGGTGCATACCATGATGTCTCTTATCGAATTACCACTATCGTTTATGGGTTAAGCATTAGAGACAACCGCATTCACTTTAAATAGGGCACCACGCAATTCCGTTGAGACGACACCGTTTAGAGAAACCTAAGTTGTCGTTTCTTAAAAGTTTGGGGCTGCGATGCTTATGTGAAAAAGTTTCAGGCTGATAAGCTCGAACCCAAAGCGGATAAATGCGTCTTCATAGAATACCCAAAAATAGTTGGGTATACCTCCTATTTCAGATCTGGAAGCAAAGGTAATTGCTTCTAGAAATAGTTCCTTTCTCGAGGAAAAGTTTCTCTCGAAAGAATTGAGTGGGAGGATGGTGGAGACTTGATAAGGTTATTGAACCGTCACTTCAACTAGTGTGTAGCAGGGCACAGGAAAGTGTTCCTGTGGCACCTACACCAATTGAAGTGGAAGCTTATGATAGTGATCATGAAACTTCGGATCAAGTCACTACCAAACCTCGTAGGTCGACAAGGATATGTACTACTCCTGAGTGGTACGGTAATCCTGTCTTAGATATCATGTTGTTAGACAATACTGAACCTACGAGCTATGGAGATGCGATGGTGGGCCCATATTCCGACAAATGGTTAGAAGCCATGAAATCCGAGATAAATGGATCTTTAAGAAGAAGACGGACGTGGACGGTAATGGTACCGTCTATGGAGCTCGACTTGTGGCAAAGAGTATTTCCACAAGTTCAAGGAGTTGACTACGATGAGATTTTCTCATCCGTAGCGATGCTTAAGTCCGTCGGAATCATGTTAGCATTAGCTGCATTTATGAAATCTGGCAGATGGATGTCAAAACAAGTTTCCTTACCAGTTTTCGTAAGGAAAGGTTGTATGTGATACAATCAGAAAGGTTTTGTCGATCCTAAGGATGCTAAAAGGTATGCTAGCTCCAGCGATCCTTCCATGGACTAGAGCAAGCATCTCGGAGTCAGAATATACGCTTTGATGGAGTGATCAAAGTTTTTGAGTTTATACAAAGTTTGTTAGAAACTTGTATTTACAATAAAGTGAGTGGGAGCGCTACAACATTTCTGATAAGTATATGTGAATGACATATTGTTGATCCGAAATGATGTAAAATTTCTGGAAAGCATAAAGGGTTGTTTGAAAGGAGTTTTTCAAAGGAAGACCTGGATAAAGCTGCTTACATATTGGGCATCAAGATCTATAGAGATAGATCAAGACGCCTGATGATACTTTCAAAGAACGCACACCTTGACATGATTTTGAAAGGGTTCAAAATAGATCAGCAAAGAAGGAGTTCTTGGCTGTGTTACAAGGTGTGAGTATTGAGTAAGACTCAAGACCTGACCACATCAGAAGAGAGAGAAAGGGCGAAGGTTGTCCCCTATGCTTTAGACGTAGGCTCTACTGTATGCTATGCTGAGTACCGCACATGAAGTGTGCCTTGCCATGAGTTGGTCAAGGGGTACAATAGTGATCCGGGAATGGATCACATGACAGCGGTCGAACTTATCCTTAGTATCTAGTGGACTAAGGAATTTTCTCGATTATGGAGGTGAAAAGGAGTTCGTCGTAAAGGGTTACGTCGATGCGAACTTTGACACTAATCCGGATGACTCTGAGTAGTAGACCGGATTCGTATAGTAGAGCAGTTATTTGAAATGGCTCCAAGTAGCGTGTGGTAGCATCCACAAGATGACATAGATATTCGTAAAGCACACACGGATCTGAAAGGTTCAGACCCGTTGACTAATAACCTCTCTCACAAGCATAACAAGATCAAACCAGAACACATTGAGTGTTAATCACATAGTGATGTGAACTAGATTGTTGACTCTAGTAAACTCTTTGGATGTTGGTCACATGGTGATGTGACCTGTGAGTGTTAATCACATGGTAATGTGAACTAGATTATTGACTCTAGTGCAAGTGGGAGACTGTTGGAAATATGCCCTAGAGGCAATAATAAATAGGTTATTATTATATTTCCTTGTTCATGATAATCGTTTATTATCCATGCTAGAATTGTATTGATAGGAAACTCAGATACATGTGTGGATACATAGACAACACCATGTCCCTAGTAAGCCTCTAGTTGACTAGCTCGTTGATCAATAGATGGTTACGGTTTCCTGACCATGGACATTGAATGTCGTTGATAACGGGATCACATCATTAGGAGAATGATGTGATGGACAAGACCCAATCCTAAGCCTAGCACAAGATCGTGTAGTTCGTTTGCTAAGAGCTTTTCTAATGTCAAGTATCATTTCCCTAGACCATGAGATTGTGCAACTCCCGGATACCATAGGAATGCTTTGGGTGTACCAAACGTCACAACGTAACTGGGTGGCTATAAAGGTGCACTACAGGTATCTCCAAAAGTGTCTGTTGGGTTGGCACGAATCGAGACTGGGATTTGTCACTCCGTGTAAACGGAGAGGTATCTCTGGGACCACTCCGTAGGACATCATCATAATGTGCACAATGTGACCAAGGAGTTCATCACGGGATGATGTGTTACGGAACGATTAAAGAGACTTGCCGGTAACGAGATTGAACAAGGTATCGGGATACCGATGATCGAATCTCGGGCAAGTAACATACCGATAGACAAAGGGAATTGTATACGGGATTGATTGAATCCTCAACATCATGGTTCATCCGATGAGATCATCGAGGAGCATGTGGGAGCCAACATGGGTATCCAGATCCCGCTGTTGGTTATTGACCGGAGAGTCGTCTCGGTCATGTCTGTGTGTCTCCCGAACCCGTAGGGTCTACACACTTAAGGTTCGGTGACGCTAGGGTTGTAGAGATATTAGTATGCGGTAACCTGAAAGTTGTTCGGAGTCCTGGATGAGATCCTGGACGTCACGAGGAGTTCCAGAATGGTCCGGAGGTAAAGATTTATATATGGGAAGTCTTATTTTGGTCGCCGGAAAAGTTTCGCACTTTATCGGTATTGTACCGGGAGTGCCGAAAGGGGTCCGGGGGTCCACCAGCCCCGGGGGGGCCACATGGGCTGTAGGGGGTGCGCCTTGGCCTATATGGGCCAAGGGCACCAGCCCCAAGAGGCCCATGCGCCAAGAGATAAGAAAAACGGAGAGTCCTAAAGGGGGAAGGCACCTCCGAGGTGCCTTGGGGAGGAAGGACTCCTCCCTGGCCGCACCCTTCCTTGGAGGAAGGGCCAAGGCTGCGCCCCCTCTCCCTTGGCCCTATATATAGTGGGGGGAGGGAGGGCAGCAATAACCTAAGCCCTGGCGCCTCCCTCTCCCTCCCGTGACACCTCTTCCTCCCCGCTTGCGCTTGGCGAAGCCCTGCCGGGATCCCGCTACTTCCACCACCACACCGTCGTGCTGCTGGATCTCCATCAACCTATCCTCCCCCCTTGCTGGATCAAGAAGGAGGAGACGTCGCTGCTCCGTACGTGTGTTGAACGCGGAGGTGCCGTCCGTTCGGCGCTAGGATCATCGGTGATTTGGATCACGACGAGTACGACTCCATCAACCCCGTTCTCTTGAACGCTTCCGCTCGCGATCTACAAGGGTATGTAGATGCACTCCCCTTCCCCTCATTGCTAGATTACTCAATAGATTGATCTTGGTGATGCGTAGAAAATTTTGAATTTCTGCTACATTCCCCAACAGCTCAACCTAGTAATGATAATGATGTAGAATTTGAACCTGCTGTTGATCTTGGTAACCCACAATCAAAGAATCAATGTTATGATAAGAGAGACTTTGTTGCTAGGAAACATGGTAAAGAAAGGGAGCCATGGGTTCAGAAACCCATGCCTTTTCCTCCCAAACCATCCAAGAAAAAGGATGATGAAGATTTTGAGCGCTTTGCTGAAATTATTAGACCTATCTTTTTGCGTATGCGATTAACTGATATGCTCAAAATGAATCCTTATGCTAAGTATTTGAAAGATATTGTTACAAATAAAAGAAAGATACCGGAAGCTGAAATTCCCACCATGCTTGCTAATTACACTTTTAAGGGTGGAATACCTAAGAAACTTGGAGATCCAGGAGTACCAACTATACCATGCTCCATTAAAAGAAACTATGTTAAAACTGCTTTATGTGATCTTGGAGCCGGTGTTAGTGTTATGCCTCTCTCTTTATATCGTAGACTTGATTTGAATAAGTTGACACCTACTGAAATATCTTTGCAAATGGCTGATAAATAAACTGCTATACCTGTCGGTATTTGTGAGGATGTGCCTGTTGTAGTTGCAAACATTACTATTTTAACGGACTTTGTTATTCTTGATATTCCCGAGGACGATAGTATGTCTATTATTCTTGGAAGACCCTTTTTGAATACTGCAGGGGCTGTTACTGATTGCAACAAAGGCAATGTCACTTTTCATGTTAATGGTAATGAGCATACGGTACACTTTCCGAGGAAACAACCTCAAGTCCACAGTATCAATTCTATTGGAAAAATTCCATCGATTATTTTTGGAGGTTTTGAATTTCCTCTTCCTACTGTCAAGAAGAAATATGATATTCTTATTATTGGGGATGTGCATATCCCCGTTGAGGTAACATAGTGTTATTCGAAATTTCTCCGGTTCCATGTTATTCGGAATGAGTTTGTTAACAAGACTTGATCAACCTTGTTAGTGGATTCCTTTTGATGAGCATGAGATGGATGAAACTAGAAGGCACAACCTTCTGTACCCTCTTTATACTTTCTGTTATTTAGTTGAAATAAAGTAAAAATAGTATTTTTCTGTCTGTTTTCTGATTTATCCGTGCAATATAAAAATACCCCGAAAATAAAAGTTCTCCAAATGCCCTGAAAATGGAATATGATTTTTTCTAGAATTTTTGAGAATATCTGGCACTAAGAACACATCAGGAGGGGCAAGCACCTGGCCACGAGGGTGGAGGGCGCGCCCTACCCCCTGGGCGCGCCCCCTGCCTCGTGGGCCCATGGTGGCCCCCCTCCACTTATTCCTGCACCCACACACTCCTTCTTCCTCCCACAAACACCAATATCCAGCTCAAGCACGAGTTCTAGCTTATTTTGCTGCGATTTTCGATCACCTTGCTCAAAGCACCTCTCACAAAACTGCTTGGGGAGATTGTTCCTTGGTACGTGACTCCTCCATTGGTCCAATTAATTTTTGTTCTAGTGCTCTATTCATTGCAAATTTGTGCTGCCTAGGTGACCATGTTCTTGAGCTTGCATGTCAAATTTATATGGTTCCAAGTAGTTCTAATGCTTGATATAGGCTCTAGGCACTTGTAGGAGTAGTTGCTATCAATTTTGTTGAGCTTGGTTCACTTTTGTTTGAAGTTACTAAAAATTTCAGAAATTTTTCAGAGGAAGAAATATGCTTAGGAAAATGTTTCAAGGTGGTTCTTCAAGGAAGCAAGGACCCAGGCTTGCAATGCGTGATGCTGACGAGGAGCCACCAAGGGACGCTCCAGTGTGGCCTTGTGAATGGCCTTCAGAAAACTTTATGGATCGAGCGGGAATCAAGGAAGAATTTAACGCATATTTGCGTAACGCTGATCTTGTGAGCTTGGAGGCAGACAAATGCCGCCAATACCACTATCTCACTAGTACATTTGTGAGGAGGTTTGAATTTTCATCTTCATGTAATTCTCCAACCGTCCTGTTTGATCTTTATGAAAAATCTTATACCATGGACTTAGAGGATTTTACCGCTGCTTGCAAACTTCCACAATGGGGTAGTGCTAGTGAACCCCGTAAATCTGAATTTAGACATTTTCTTGCTAGTATAACTGTGGGGGAATCTAGAGATATAGCACAAGCTACCATAGGGAGCATTCATTTTCCTGCTATACATTATTTTGCTCTCTTCATAGGTAGGTGCATAAATGGTAAGGATGAAGCATGTCACATGTGTGTCCCTGACCTCAGTATTCTTAGGAGCGCTGTATTAGGAGACAAAAATTATAACTTGGGAGCCATTGTTGCACGTAGGTTGCACCATAATAGATTTAATGGAGATTTCTTTGGAGGAATTTATGCAACCCGCTTAGCTGATTTTCTTGGTGTGGACATTCGTGGGGATGATATTGAGTTGCCTCCTACATATTTAGACTATAATGCAATGGTCCACCACCAGTTTGTCGAGAGGAATGAATCACCTCTCCGGTATCGCTTAATCTTTGACAAACGTCGTGCTGTCCGTATTACTCTCCCTGCTCCTGCCTTCTTTGATTATCAGGCAAAAGGAAGACATGTTATTACCAGAGAGGAGGCAGATGAGTACGAGAGGAGGGCGGAGGCAGCTCGCCGCCACGCTGCAGCTCAGGAGGCAATAACTGCCGCAGCTCAGTACGACCCTAGCTACGACTATGGATATCCGCCAGGCCATCCGTGGCAATAAACCAACTTAGGCCAAAAGCCTAAGCTTGGGGGAGTACGTATTTCCCACCGACATTACATTTATGTTCACACACTCATTGCTAGATGTTGGTGCTCATACTTTTTCACTGTAGTATCCATGCTAGTTTATTTTTCTTTTTCTTGCTTTCTTCTTATGTGTTTGATAAACCTTAAGAAAAACCAAAAAAAATTAGTTGTAGCTTTTAGCTAGTTTACTTTTCTTGTTGTAGTAGTAATAATTAAAAAGAAAACCCAAAAATATTTCCCGTTCTTCTTTTGCTTGTTGGGAGCTTTCCCGTGTAAATAGTTTTCTTTTCTTTTCTTCTCTTTGGGGGTCGTTAGGAGAAGACCATGATTAAATTGTTGAAGTGGCTCTTATATGCATTATTGTTGATTTAACCAAGAGCCCATATTGCCTTATCTTCTCCTGTTTATTGAATGCTCACAGATTCCAGCTTAGTCCAATGCACGTGCAGTCTTATTATTTTTGCATCGTTCGGTCGTGCAAGTGAAAGGCAATTATGACGATATATGAGGGGCTGACTGAGATGAGAAAAGCTGGTATGAACTCGACCTCTCTTGTTTTTGTAAATATGATGAGTTCATCGTTCCTGATTCAGCCTATTATGAATAAACATGTTTGCAAATGACAATTAGAGATCATAGTTGCTCGTGCCATGCTTGATTAGCTATGAGTTATAATGGTTTACCTTGCGTACCAACATGCTATTAAAATGGTTGCGATGTGGTATAGTGGGGTGGTATCCTCCTTTGAATGATTTAAGTGACTCGACTTGGCACATGTTCACACATGTAGTTGAAAAAAATCAACATAGCCTTCACGATATTTATGTTCATGGTGGATTATATCCTACTCATGCTTGTACTCAATGTTTATTAATTTTAATGCATGTTCATGACTGTTGTCGCTCTCTAGTTGGTCGCTTCCCAGTCTTTTGCTAGCCTTCACTTGTACTAAGCGGGAATACTGCTTGTGCATCCAATCCCTTAAACCCCAAAGTTATTCCATATGAGTCCACTATACCTTCCTATATGCGGCATCTACCTACCGTTCCAAGTAAATTTGTATGTGCCAAACTCTAAACCTTCAAATAAACATTCTGTTTTGTATGCTCGAATAGCTCATGTATCAACTAGGGCTGTCCGTATCTTCCATGCTAGGTGGGCTATTCTCAAGAGGAGTGGACTCCGCTCCTCATTCATGAGAAAATGGCTGGTCACCGGGATGCCCAGTCCCATGCTTTATGCAAACTAAATCAAAATAATTGCAAACAAAACTCCCCCTGGGACTGTTGCTAGTTGGAGACACTCGTTGTTTCGAGCAAGTCATGGATTGATGCTTGTTGGTGGGGGGGGGGGGTATAAACTTTACCATTCTGTTTGGGAACCGCCTATAATGTGTGTAGCATGGAAGATATCGCCATCTCTTCGTTGTTATGTTGACAATGAAAGTATGCCGCTCAAAATATTATTTATCTCTATTTCAAAATCGAGCCCTGGCACCTCTACAAACCCCTGCTTCCCTCTGCGAAGGGCCTATCTATTTACTTTTATGTTGAGTCATCACCCTCTTATTAAAAAGCACTAGTTGGAGAGCGCTGCTATCATTTGCATTCATTACTATTAATTTATATTGGGTATGACTATGACTGGATCTCTTTTACCATGAATTACAATATCTAGTCAGTCCTTGATCTTTAAAGGTGCTCTGCATTTATGTTTTGCGGTCTCAGAAAGGGCTAGCGAGATACCATCTTGTTATATCATATTATGATTGTTTTGAGAAAGTGTTGTCATCCGAGATTTATTATTATGGCTCGCTAGTTGATTATGCTATTGATATGAGTAAACATGAGACCTAAAAGTTATTGTGAATGTGGTTAGTCATAATCTTTGCTGAAAACTTGAATGCTGGCTTTACATATTTACAACAACAAGAGCAAACAGAGTTTGTAAAAGTTTTTCTTTATCACTTTCAGTTTATCAACTGAATTGCTTGAGGACAAGCAAAGGTTTAAGCTTGGGGGAGTTCATACGTCTCCGTCGTATCTACTTCTCCAAACACTTTTGCCCTTGTTTTGGACTCTAACTTGCATGATTTGAATGGAACTAACCCGGACTGACGCTGTTTTCAGCAAACTTTCCATGGTGTTATTTATGTGCAGAAACAAAAGTTCTCGGAATGACCTGAAACTCCACGGAACGTCTATTTGGAAATAATAAAAAATTCTTGCAAAAGATGAAGACCAGGGGGCCCACACCCTAGTCACGAGGGTGGGGGCAGGCCTGCCCCCCTAGGGCGCGCCCCCCTACCTCGTGCGCCCCCTGGAGCTCCTCCGACCTCAACTCCAACTCTATATATTTGCTTTCGGGGAGAAAAAATCAAAGAGAAGGATTCATCGCGTTTTACGATACGGAGCCGCCGCCAAGCCCTAAAACCTCTCGGGAGGGCTGATCTAGAGTCCATTCGGGGCTCCGGAGAGGGGGATTCGTCGCCGTCGTCATCATCAACCATCCTTCATCACCAATTTCATGATTCTCACCACCGTGCGTGAGTAATTCCATCGTAGGCTTGCTGGACGGTGATGGGTTGGATGAGATCTATCATCTAATCGAGTTAGTTTTGTTAGGGTTTGATCCCTAGTATCCACTATATTCTGAGATTGATGTTGCTATGACTTTGCTATGCTTAATGCTTGTCACTAGGGCCCGAGTGCCATGATTTCAGATCTGAACCTATTATGTTTTCATGAATATTTGTGAGTTCTTGATCCTATCTTGCAAGTCTATAGTCACCTACTACGTGTTATGATCCGGTAACCCCGAAGTGACAATTATCGGGACCACTCCCAGTGATGACCATAGTTTGAGGAGTTCATGTATTCACTATGTGCTAATGCTTTGTTCCGGTACTCTATTAAAAGGAGGCCTTAATATCCCTTAGTTTCCATTAGGACCCCGCTGCCACGGGAGGGTAGGACAGAAGATGTCATGCAAGTTCTTTTCCATAAGCACGTATGACTATATTCGGAATACATGCCTACATTACATTGATGAATTGGAGCTAGTTCTGTGTCACCCTATGTTATGACTGTTACATGATGAACCGCATCCGGCATAATTCTCCATCACCGATCCAATGCCTACGAGCTTTTCACCTATTGTTCTTCGCTTATTTACTTTTCCGTTGCTACTGTTACAATCACTACAAAACACCAAAAATATTACTTTTGCTACCGCTACTTTTGTTACCGTTACCACTACTATCATATTACTTTGCTACTAAATACTTTGCTGCAGATACTAAGTTATCCAGGTGTGGTTGTATTGACAACTCAACTGCTAATACTTGAGAATATTCTTTGGCTCCCCTTGTGTCGAATCAATAAATTTGGGTTGAATACTCTACCCTCGAAAATGTTGCGATCCCCTATACTTGTGGGTTATCAACCACCATACCTACCTATTATGGGATTTCTATAGCCATTCTGAGATATATTGCCATGCAACTTCCACCGTTCCGTTCATTATGACACATACCATCATTGTCATATTGCTTTGCATGATCATGTAGTTGGCATCGTATTTGTGGCAAAGCCACCTCTCATAATTTTTTATAAATGTCACTCTTGAGTCATTGCACATCCTGGTACACCGCCAGAGGCATTCTTATAGTGTCATATTTTGTTCTAAGTATCGAGTTGTAATTCTTGAGTTGTAAGTAAATAGAAGTGTGATGATCTTCATTATTAGAACATTGCCCCATGTGAGGAAAAATAAAAGATGCCAAAGAAGCTAACAAAAAAATTGACCAAAAAATCCAAACCAAAAAATGAGAGAAAAGAGAGAAGGGCAATGTTACTATCCTTTTTCCACACTCGTGCTTCAATGTAGCACCATCATCTTCATGATAGAGAGTCTCCTATGTTGTCACTTTCATATACTAGTGGGAATGTTTCATTATAGAACTTGGCTTGTATATTCCAACGATGGGCTTCCTCAAATTGCCCTAGGTCTTCGTGAGCAAGCAAGTTGGATGCACACCCACTTAGTTTCCTTTTGAGCTTTCATAAACTTATAGCTCTAGTGCATCCATTGCATCGCCATCCCTACTCACTCACATTGAAATCTATTGATGGGCATCTCCATAGCCCGTTGATACGCCTAGTTGATGTGAGACTATCTCCATCTTTTTGTCTTCTCCACAACCACCATATTCTATTGCACATATAGTGCTATGTCCATGGCCCGCACTCATGTATTGTGTAAAAGTTGAAAAGGTTTGAGAACACCAAAAGTATTAAACAACTGCTTGGCTTGTCATCTGGGTTTGTGTGATGAAGATGGAGCATAGCCAGACTATATGATTTTGTAGGGATAACTTTCTTTGGCCATGTTATTTTGAAAAGACATAATTGCTTTGTTAGTATGCTTGAAGTATTATTGTTTTTATGTCAATATTAAACTTTTGTATTGAATCTTATGGATCTGAACATTCATAACACAATAAAGAAAATTACATGGATAAATATGTTAGGTAGCATTCCACATCAAAAATTCTGTTTTTATCATTTACCTACTCGAGGACGAGCAGGAATTAAGCTCGGGGATGCTTGACACGTCTCCAATGTATCTATAATTTTTATTGTTCCATGCCATTATATTATCTATTTTGGATGTTTTATATGCATTAATATGCTATTTTATTGGGACTAACTTATTAACCTAGAGCCCAGTGCCAGTTTCTGTTTTTTCCTTGTTTTTGAGCTTCGCGGAAAAGGAATATCAAATGGAGTTGAAACGGAATAAAACTTCCGCGATGATTTTTCTTGGACCAAAAGACACCCAGGAGACTTGGAGTGCAAGTCAGAAGAGCCACGAGGCGGCGACAAGGGTGGAGGGCGCGCCCTGTGGGGGCGCGACCCCTACCTTATGGGCCCGGTGACCTACTGACCTAGATCTTCCGCCTATATATTCACATATATTCTAGAACCACCGAAAGCATCCACGAAAACACTTTTCCACCGCTGCAACCTTCTGTTCCCATGAGATGCCACCTTGGGGCCTTTTTCGGCATCGTGCCGAAGGGGGATTCGATCACGAAGGGCATCTACATCAACTCTATTGCCCTTCCGATGAAGCATGAGTAGTTTACCATAGACCTACGGGTCCATAGCTAGTAGCTAGATGGCTTATTCTCTCTCTTTGATTCTCAATACCATGTTCTCCTCGATGTTCTTGGAGATCTATCCGATGTAATCTTCTTTTGCGGTGTGTTTGTCGAGATCCGATGAATTGTGGATATATGATCAACTTATCTATGAATATTATTTGAATCTTCTCTGAATTCTTATATGCATGATTTGATATCTTTGTATTTCTCTTCGAATTATTGGTTTGGTTTGGCCAACTAGATCGGTTTTTCTTGCAATGGGAGAGGTGCTTAGCTTTGGGTTCAATCTTCCGTGATTTCACCCAGTGACAAAGTCGGGGTAGCGAGACACGTATTGGATTGTTGCCATCGAGGATAAAAAGATGGGGTTTTCATCATATTGCTTGAGTTTATTCCTCTACATCATGTCATCTTACTTAAGGCGTTACTCCGTTCTTTATGAACTTAATACTCTAGATGCATGCTGGATAGCGGTCGATGTGTGGAGTAATAGTAGTAGATGCAGGCAGGAGTCGGTCTACTTGACACGGACGTGATGCCTATATTACATAATCGTTGCCTTGGATATCGTCATAACTTTGCGCTTTTCTATCAATTGCTCGACAGTAATTTGTTCACCCACCGTATTATTTGCCTTCATGAGAGAAGCCTCTAGTGAAACCTATGGCTCCCGGGTCTATTTTCCATCATATTAGTTTCTGATCTACTATTTTGCAATCTTTATTTTCAGATCTATAAACCAAAAAACCCCAAAAATATTTTATCTTTTGTTTAGTTTTATTTATCTCTATCAGATCTCACCTTTGCAAGTGACCGTGAAGGGATTGACAACCACTTTATCGCGTTGGGTGCAAGTGTTTGATTGTTTGTGCAGGTGCGTCGATTGGGGACTTGCGCATTTCTCCTACTGGATTGACACCTTGGTTCTTAACTGAGGAAAATACTTATCTCTACTATGCTGCATCACCCTTTCCTCTTCAAGGGAAAAACCAACGCAAGCTCAAGAAGTAGCACTTTGTCCGGTTCATCTCGCACACTTGATCCCTAGCTACTACTCCTAGTATCTCTACCTACTACTCCTAGTACTCCTAGTGGTAGTACTCAAGTTGGAATTCCAGTTGCATGACACAACTTGTTAGGCAAAAAAATCGATACAGGGTGTACGAAGCGGTTTGGGAATTTGCACGCCTTCCCGACTAGTGAGATACTCCGTACAAAGTATGATAGAGAAATAACCACGGAGAGAAGGAAGCTAAAGTAAACATTCAAACGAGCATTTTTGCATTTCTTTTGCATCGAATCGCTTCGCTAGCTTGACTAGTGTTGTTCTTCTACTTTTACAAAAACTGCATGGTAAGGTTTAAACGTGCATTTGCACGTGTGTGTATACATAATAGTAGTAGTACAGTCTACAAGCATATATAGAGAGAGACGTGTACTGCGATATATAGTTAAGTTTGTGCTATATGCACGTACTTACAAATGCTCACGGATACACAAGGTTTCCAAACTTTTCCTTTTAGCCCGTTTCAAAAAAAACTTTTCCTTTTACATACTTAATTAACGATGCTAATAATTCCCGAACATTCGGGGTTTATCGTTTCCGTCCCAAAACTAATGAGATCGCCTTACGACACTAAATTATTCCTAATAAAAGCCACAGCGCTGGGTGGAGCGCTTGCAGCGCGCCACGAGTGCCCTCGTGAGCGACTGTTTCCCAGCTTGGTGACACAGCGCCTCTTCCTCGGCCTCACAACTCGCAAGGTGCTCACTGGTGGCTTGCCGGCAGGCGAGCGCAATCTCACCGGTCTAGTGATCCGGCGCCAACAGATACTCCTCGCTAGAAGCGTCCACCCGGTCCACATACCGCCAAGCATAGATGAGGTGCTTGGGCCCGACTACACTCAGGGCTTGGGGACAGGCGTCCTCTGCCACCAACACGGCCCTCGCACGAGCCTTCTGCCACAGAGCCAATTTCCTAACTCTCTCGGACGCGACATAGGCCTGCTAGGCAGCATGCCTCGCGGCATGCTTCTCTTCCTCGGCCTTCTTCTCCGCCTCTCTTTTGGCACATTCTGTCGGAGGCAAAGTCTCCCACAAGGCGACCTCCATTTCTTTCCAAAGCTCCTCCAAGCTGGGGGCTTAGCGGGGAGCCAATGCGTCCTCCGATGCGCATGGTGGCGAGAGTGGGAACGCTGACGCGTCCACCTCGATGCGTCGCGGCGAGGAACGGAACACCGATGCGTCATCCTCCACTGGTGGCAGCGAGGAACGGAACACCAACGTGTCGTCCTCGACTAGTGGCTGCAAGGAACAGAACGGTGACACGTGACCCTCCGCACGGGGCAGCGAGGGTCGCCTAGGGCTTGGGAGGGGCGATGCCATGGTGGTCGACGGGTCTTTAATTGAGAGGAAGGAGGAGGAGATAAAGGCGATGACCTTGAGCGTTCTTCCGAATGCCGTGGGAGGCGCAGTAATTATACCGAGCAATGCCACATCTACGTAATATATGTTGCGTGATTAACGTAACAACTATGTAGGCATATTTTGTGGAGTAAATTATGGGGGAGGGGAGGGGTGGAAATATTGTTGGTCACAATGGATTGGACGAGCGCGGGGGGAGGAGAGTCATGCATACAGATTGTTTTCACACGGGAGGAGTGGTGGGACTGCCGGAGGGATATGGAGAGTCAAGCATGCAGATTGTTTTCACACATGATAGAGAAGAAAAGATTTGGAGATTTGTGAAGAACAACAGCATTAATTGAGTACTTTTGCAGACTACAAAAACTATTCCACCCCCTCTATCTTCGTAAAGAGTAGGTGACTTTTGAATCGATCCCTTTAAACAAGAAGGGAGGTAGTAGTAGTACTCTAACCTTGTTGTGATGACTATATATTAGATGGCAATATCATAACGCACCTGGACGGAGGAACCAGTCTGCATTGTGCATATAAGTTTTGTCTTAAGTCAAATTACCTCTACTTTGACCAAACTTATAGAAAATGTATCAACATTCACAATGTCAAATCAATGTTTTTATATTCATTATGAAATGTAGTTTCATAATATATATATATATATTTGGTATTATAGATATTGATATTTTAAGTATAAATTTGGCAAACTTTGCAAACTTTGACTTGACACAAATCTTACACGGAGTAAAAGGGACCAGAGGGAGTATCATGCATGCGGAGTAGGCAAAAAATTGCTCATTTGTAGCCGTCCGAAGTCTCAAAGGGCGCGACCGTGCGAGGGAGGCGAAGGTCGTGGGAGGCGCGACGGTTGACAGAATTAAGTAAAAGTTAGATGCACGCGCCGGCATGGCGTGCAAACACGCAGAAGCTATACCGTCAGGCCTACGATGTGGGTCTAGTAGACATGACATCTAGTGGGTCCCACATAGTACTCAAGAACTCTTTGGGGGCATGCAGTCGTTTATCCACCAGGGAAGCCACCAACCTACGCCATGCGCATGCCCTACTCGTCCCCGTCTTCTACCTTACAACAGTTCACTCCCAGTCGTCACATGCTTTCACATTACACCAGTTCCACTTCTCCTAGCATTCCTCCAAAATCCATGGCCTCCCAAATCTCCATGATCGGTGGTGAGTACAAGGTTAGAACCATCACTGGCGATGAGTTCATCATCATCTACACCCGTACATACGTGGAAGCATGCCTTACTCGCTTCGTACACATGTTCAAAAGTTCAAAGGATGAGTGGGTCGCTAGGCTAGATGTTGACATAAGGATGTGGGAGAAGCTTCTAAAGGAGGCAGAGATGAAGAAGCCTGCTGTGATCCAGGTTTGCATACATAACATGTGCTTGGTCTACCACATCTGCCATGCCGATGTTAGGTGCCAAGATTTTGAGTTCTTCCTCAAGGACAAAAGAGTGAAATTCATTACTATAGACTTTACGAACAACTGGAGAGTCCTGGGTCGGATAGGCTTCATTGTAGGCCAGCCCTTTGATCTCCAGAAGGAAAGCCTAGTGTCCTCCTCTCAGCCTTCAATGCTGACCCTGGCAGCAGCCATGATTGATCCTTCGTACGATAAACTAAAGAAACCTCACCCCAAGTTTCATCATGCATGGGAGTCGAAGACACTAGATGAAGATCACATCGTGTACGCATCAACAAATGCCTACCTTTGTTTAAATATCTACAAGGGTTGGATGAAGAAGCAGAGCCCAGTGTCCGGTTCAAGCAAAGAAGTGTCGGCGAAGAGGAAAAGGAAGAGGGACAAGGACGAAGTCGAGGACGTGGACGAGGACTCCGAGTAAGGTGGCAATGTCGTTGCTCATGCTGGTTCTACTGCAGTGTCAAGCGGACTAGTTGCTTAGTTTTATTTCAGGGGTGTGTTGTGCTGAGCCCCCAGCCGAACTATGTTAGTATGTTCTTTCTGGTTGTTTGATCTCTTTAGTACGTACTAGTATGTCTTACTACTGTTCTTCTTCTGGTTGGTACTACTACTCGTTTCTTCGCGTTCCTACTGTACTTAATACGTACTAGTAGTATAATTTGGGTCAGTCGGTCTGTGAAAGAAGAAGTTTGCCGGAGCGAAGGAAGAAGACGGCAGAGAAGCTGCCCCAGTATATATATTAGGGTGGCAGGGTGCCCATGATACCTTATAAGTGTTGGGTGTGGAATGCAGTTCACCGGAAAAAATGGATCGTGCCCGGGGTTAAATGGATGGCGGGGGTGGGCAGAGCATGGCGGTGGCAGGCGGTTCAGGGGAGGGCTGGGCGGCGGCAGCAGGCGGTTAGGCCTATGGCGGGCTGGGCAGCGTCGGCAGGCGGTTAGGCCTGTGGCAGGCTAGCGGCTCGAAGGTTGAGAGAGAAGATGAACAGTGCATCATTTTTGGAGGTTGAAGAAGCCCTTCTGGCCGTCCATGTTGCATCCTACGGCCCACAAGAGTCGGCTGACCCCAAATTGGTCCTTCAGATTGCATGATCCACGTGACATTGATGGTCTCGAGGGTAGATTCCATGTCCGCACCTGGTTTGCGGGCTCGGCACGGGCGCGACCGGCTACCGCTGCGACAACCACCATGCGTGCCTCCTCCGCGCGGGCGGAGACGCCAATGACACACTAGCTCCTCCTCATTGGCGTGCTGGAGAACGCGCTCGTCCTCCTCCTCTTCATAAGCTGCGGGCATAGACGTGGCTCGACCTGCTTGCGTGCTTGGCAGTGCAGCGTCATCACGAGGAGGGACTGCAGACGACATGAGGGGTTGAGATCCTCTGCAATACCGTACGGTGCTGTAGTGCGGATGACATGTGGGGCCAGGTCCCACATGGTAGCGATAGTACTGCACCGTACAGAACTCAGCGACTGTACGCATGCGCAACGGCGGCGGCGGCATATTGATGAGTGCGCTTATGGAAGCTTGGTTATAGGGTTGGTCAAACTTAAAAGAACACCGTACTAGTACATGTAATCCTGTGCAAGCGCGTGCATCGCGGCCGCGCCTATACACCACATTAGTTAGCACAACATTGATACAGAATCCCGTGCAAGCACATGCACCACGGCCGCGCGGTTGATCGAAAGGTGCGTCACGGTGTCGCGCTGGAAGGACATCGACCGAACCTTTTTGTGTGTGTGTGTGAAAACAATCCCTGAATATTACTCTACTTTTTTTGGCTGGAAAAGTTCCTCACGCTACAACATTTCCATATATTTGTATTTAGCTTCAGTTCGTGATTATTTGTATTTGGGCATTTTAGGTGCCCCCTACAAAAAAATTAATAGAGATTTTGTGTGTGTAACGGAGAGAGAACGGGTGTATGTGTCTACATGTGTGTTGTTGCAGAAGGGCAATGTGGAGACGGTGTGTGTGTGTGATAATCATAGAGAGGGGAACGTGTGAATGATCATGTATGAGTGAGACATAGAGATATACCGAGATGTTGTGTATACATGAGAGAATGATTTTCTATTTGTGTTTTTTGTGTGTGCGTGAGAGAGAGAGAGAGGAGCCTACATAACACAACAACCATCGCTCTCGATTCGACCATCCCTCACACAATCGCATGTAACACATGTGTCAACACACACATTTTGACACCCTCACCTAGCCCATGCCGCCTCAATACCCCTACATCGCTCTCTACCTCGCACACATAATCTATTCATAAAAACCCTATTTGGCATGCATGTACCTCTCTGTCACATACACACCATGTACCACGCACACACATATTTATCTCTCGTTGTGTTTCTTTGCCTAGAAAACACACTCCCCATAGTTCTATCTTTGTATCCCACACATGATGTCTCTATATTGCTTAAACATTGACACACACGATGTATCTATCTCGCACCATTAGCCTCTGTCGCATGCTCACTATGCACACATATTCTCTCCATAGTTTTTATTTCTCTCAGTATTTGACACACACACACGCACCACGATCCATCCCCATCCAAGGTTATATAGCAGCCCTTGTCGCTTGTGCTTATCTGCACCCCCACATGCTCACTATTTGGCATCGGGAAGAACGAAGACGACGACCTGACCGCACTAGAGACCACGGGGCCATTTGGAAGCATGATGATGTGGCGACGACTGAGTGACTCCTCCCCCCTCTCTCTGTCCATCCCTCCCGCACAAAATTATCAATCCCTCAACCCACAAGATTCCCCTCTATTCCATGTTCTTTTGAGCTCTCTCATCAAACCTCTTGTCTCTTCTCCTTCCACATGTACAAACTCTCGATGCACACACATGTCGAGAAGCTTCTAAAGGAGGCAGAGATGAAGAAGCCTGCTGTGATCCAGGTTTGCATACATAACATGTGCTTGGTCTACCACATCTACCATGCCGATGTTAGGTGCCAAGATTATGAGTTCTTCCTCAAGGACAAAAGAGTTAAATTCATTACTATAGACTTTACGAACGACTGGAGAGTCCTGGGTCGAATAGGCTTCATTGTAGGCCAGCCCTTTGATCTCCAGAAGGAAAGCCTAGTGTCCTCCTCTCAGCCTTCAATGCTGACCCTGGCAGCAGCCATGATTGATCCTTCGTACGATAAACTGAAGAAACCTCACCCCAAGTTTCATCATGCATGGGAGTCGAAGACACTAGATGAAGATCACATCGTGTACACATCAACAAATGCCTACCTTTGTTTAAATATATACAAGGGTTGGATGAAGAAGCAGAGCCCAGTGTCCGGTTCAAGCAAAGAAGTGTCGGCGAAGAGGAAAAGGAAGAGGGACAAGGACAAGGACGAAGTCGAGGACGTGGACGAGGACTCCGAGTAAGGTGGCAGTGTCGTTGCTCATGCTGGTTCTACTGCAGTGTCAAGTGGACTAGTTGCTTAGTTTTATTTCAGGGGTGTGTTTTGCTGAGCCCCCAGCAGAACTATGTTAGTATGTTCTTTCTGGTTGTTTGAACTCTTTAGTACGTACTAGTATGTCTTACTACTGTTCTTCTTCTGGTTGGTACTACTACTGTAACATCCCAAATTTTCAATTTGGAATGTTATACATAGATCATTCATGCATATCATATTTTATTGCATATTCGTTTCGCGATCCTCGAAATTCTAAGCAACTCAAGGACCCTTGGAGAGAGTTGGGGATTTCACTGTTTTCATATTTGAATTTTATCAAATATCGAAACGAGGATCAATTTGTTTTATTATTATTTTCTCTCCAAAAATATTTCATAAAAAACATATATGAGAGGGGATAATATGACTTCCCCAAAAACAATGAAATATGGGAGGAAAAATATTAAAAACAAAGAAATATTTTATTTAGGATTTTATTGCTATTTTATTTGCATAGGAAAAATTCGCGTTTTTCAAATTGAATTTTAGGCCCAAATAAATGTTCACCTTGTCCAGTAGATTTTTAGAGGATGGGGAAAATTTATTTCGGGATTTTTGGCGTCTGTTTAGTATTTATTTTCGGTGTTTTTCTGCGCGGAATTTTTTTTTAAAGAAGTTTGTCTGCCGGACCGAACTGGGCCGAGGCCCAGTTGGCCAGCCGCGCCAGCCCACCCCTCGCCCCGACCGACTCCGACCGGAGTCCGGCCCGAGCACGCCGCCGCCGCAGAGTCCGGGGAGGACTCCTCCTCCCCCGGCCCCTTGCCCAAGCCGCCGCCTCGCCCGGCCCTTTAAAGGCCGACCCGACCACCGCCTCAACCCCCACACCACCACCGCCGCCGCCAGCCCCGCCGCCGCTGCTCCGCCGCCGCGCCGCCGCCGCGCCAGCCGACTTCGCCGGAGCCGCCGCGCCAGCCGACTTCGCCGGAGCCGCCGCCATTTTTTTCCTCGTCGGTTTATTTCGGTAAACCCTAGATCTAGATCTGGATTTAAAAAAAATCCGGTTTATTCTTTTAGATCGGTTTTTCCCGTCGGTTTATTTATTTAGCGAACGCATGTTCGTTCGTTCGTTTTAATGAACGGTTTTCACCCGTTACCCGCAGACAGCGAACGGTCGTTCGTTAGCCTGTTCGTAAGTTTTTCTTTTTCTCGGATTTTTCGCGATTATTCTCGATCGCGATTTCTGATCCGATTTTCGTTTTAGTTTAACTTTTCGCTCGTTTGTCGGAATTAGGCGATTCAAGCGCCTAGATCTTCGTCTCGAAGCCCTCTTTCTATTTAACCAACTTGAACAAGATTTTGGTACTGTAAGTTTGACTTTAGTCTAGATTAGTAAACGAATCTTGTTTCTTTCGCAGTTTGAGTTTCGTTGCTCCGTTTGATTTGATTCTTTTTGCAAACCGGAGTTCTTAAGTTGAACCTTCTGGTTAGATCTTCTTATTTGAGTTTTACCCGTGCATCTTGCTTGATTGCTTATGTATGCTATTGTTTGTTTGCGATAGAATTCCCGGAGTGCGGAGCGTGCTACTACGAGTCTCTAGGTTTTGCGGATCATCAGCAAGGCAAGTAACACTTTGATCATATCCCATTATTACCCAGTTTTTATGCATTAGCTCCAATCCTCAAACACTGCATGATTAGGATGTGATTAACTTGTGGGTATTGGGAAGTAGTTGATGAGGTAGAACCTATTGCCCTGTTATTATCAAACCCTTGGGAGTTACTTCTACGTATTGCTTATATTGCTATGCTATGCTCGTAGACGTGGTTTGGGTGAGTGAATCCATGACAGATGTGAGATTGTTAATTAATGGTTCAACTTAAGGTGGCAACTTAAATACACATCTGGGTGGATTGCTTGTCGGGCACCTGGAGAATCCAGTGTTGTCCTAGGATATCCCGGAGTACCCGTGTGATAATCCTAAGGTCCGCCACCCAGGCTCAAAGGGAACTGAGATATTTCATGCTAGAAACTTCTGTGTGCAGCCACAAGCTATTATGGGCTCTAGCATAGTTGAGTAAGTTGCATGACCTCTTCAAGTGGTAGGCTAGCAGATGTAGAGGGATGTAGGTTGGTACTGTCTACCCGGGGTTAGAGTTAATGCTTCTGAAAGACTATGTCTCGGTCATCCGTTTCTCAAACACCATGTAGTGCGAGAAATCCAACGGAGGAGATCGAGTCTTGTGGGGAAAAGTGCGCAAACCTCTGCAGAGTGTACAATCTAATCATGGTTAGCCATGTCCCCGGTTATGGACATCTTGAGTATCTAGTACTTGGATTATCATATGTATCTCATCACTCTAATTTAATATGTTGGGTTGATAATTACTTTAATTGGGATTGAGTTGGAGGAACCTTCTCAATGATGTTTCAACTACCATGATAGTTAAAATAAAACTTATTTCTTTGTTGTAGGGAAAAATTGGCTTTTCGCAAAACTATAACCATAGAGCCTTTCCACCAGCCAAATATGCATGTAGTGAGCATTATTCTGTTCTTGCTCTACTGTGTTATATTGCCAGCATATTCCAAGTGCTGACCCATTTTCGGGCTGCAACGTATTATGTTGCAGACTTTTCAGACGAGGAGTAAGGTTCGTTAGGTCGTTGCCGTGCAGCTCAGCTATGCCATTGGAGTTGATGGACTCACTTTATCTTCCAAGCCTTCCGCTGTTATCGTATTAGATGGCCTTATGACATATTTATTGTAATAAGTTCTCTTTTGAGACATTCGATGTAATAAGTGTGTGATTGCTACTCTGTTATAAATCCTTCGAGTACTGTGTGTGTCAGCATTACCGATCCAGGGATGACACGGAAGCACAGAGACTAGACCGTTTGAGGTTGGGTCGCTACAAGATGGTATCAGAGCACACGCTGAGTGTAGGACACGACCACTAAGATAACCCATAGGTCACTCTTCTCTACTCATTTCTGACTCCTCTCCATTTTCTACTCTTAGGATGGCAGATTCGAGGAACAAGTTCGCACAACCGGATGAAGATGCACCCTTTGGACGACACTTGAAGAAAGTCACTAGGTACCTGAACATCCGAATACCAAGCTTCACTGGGACCTACAACGCCACTTTACCAGAAGAGGAGCGCTGGATGATTTGAGTTCAAGTTCCAGGAAGGACGTTCGCACCAATCACTGAGCCCATAGAGTTTTCCTTTGATGCACCAACTTGGAGTCTAGGCAAGAGCATGGCAACCCACATTGCCATGGGACGTATTGGAGAAGTCTACAGCAAGGATCTCAAGGACACTATCTACCAGATATGTGGGTGCCGAGATGAGCAATGGGAGATGATCAGCACCAAGAAGGACAGATCCATTGCAGCTTTCATCCAGGAGTTAAACCAGCACATTCGACGCCAGGAGAATCAGATGTGCGCAGACATGATAGATTTGAAGAAGGCGAAGACAAGGATCACCGAGCTGGAAGAAGAACTCAAGTCTACACGCGATGGATATGAGGAGGAAATTGCAACACTATTGGAGAAGAATGATGACCTGATAAAGAAGATCGGAGTATTCATGGGAGACCCCGCGCCAGGAGGAGAGGACGACGATTCCACTTGCCCGGAGAACTACATCATCATCGACGACACCGACTCTGACCGCAGTGAAGATGACTTTGAAGACGAAGCTGGAGCAGACATCATGGAGTCGTCCACCGATCATAATTTCTAGATGACCACCAAATAATTAGTAGTATTTCCCCCATGTATATAGTAGTAGTTTGAGCACTTTTAATGATAGTTCTAGACCATTTGTATGCCCTTGCTTGATTAATTGAGTGATATGATTGTGTTTGTCTCATGTGCATATGGGTAGTGCTTTCTCACTAGGCCCCTTTTCTATTCTAATCTCTCCCCTCTAAACCCATCAGATGCCTCCGAGACGTGACACCGGATTTGTCTTCCCACCGGAGATCACCCAGTTGATCCAGCAGCAGAATGCCTTGATGCAGATATTAGTCCAGAACCAAGGCAACAACAACAACAACCCGCCTCCAGTTGACAACTTAGCTTGCTTTTTGAGGTTGCAGCCGCTGGTGTTTTCCAGTAGCACCGAGCCTATAGTTGCTGATGATTGGCTAGGCCGTATTGGAAGGGAGTTGACCACCGCAGGTTGCACAGATGCTGAGAAGGTGCGCTTTGCTGCACATCAATTGGATGGACCAGCAGCCTCATGGTGGGAAAATTATACGGCCACTTTCCCCATAGCCAACGTCACTTGGGATTAGTTTCAGCAAGCTTTCTGCACAACCCATGTCTCAACTACAGCTATGAGCATGAAGAAGCATGAGTTTCGCAACTTATGCCAGGGGAACCATACTGTAGCTCAGTACGTGGATGAGTTTAGCAAGTTATCTCGCTATGCCCTTGACAATGTGGCCACACATGTCGCGAAGCAGGAGAAGTTTATGGAAGGGCTGAATGATGATATGAGCATGCAGTTGATGGTGGCAACATTCAACAACTACCAGGAGTTGGTAGATAAGGCTCTTATGATTGAAGGGAAGCAGCAGCAGATCGAGAACCGTAAAAGGAAGTAGGGCAAGGAAGATACAATTCTGGAACTCAACAGAAGCCTCGTCTAACCCCGAACTCGGGAGGACTTGTTCATAACCATGGAGGTCATAACCACAACGGAGGAAGTTCGCATAACCACAATGGTTCCAAGAATGGGACTGGGAACGGAACAAGCAACAATCAGAACCGCTCCAATCCAGCCACACCCGCCAAGAGAGACCTAAGTCACATTACTTGCTTCAAGTGTGAGAAGACTGGACACTATGCCACGGAGTGCCCTGAAGCGAAGAATGGAAACGGTAATGGGAGCGCTGGGAACAAGCCCAATCCATTCAACAAAGGACAAGTGAACCACGTTAACGTGGAGGAGGTTGAAGGGCAGCTAGACGCGGTTATCGATAAGTTTTTGGTTAAGTCTTTTACCGCCCTTGTTCTTTTTGATACTGGTGCATCACATTCATACATATCAAGGGGATTCGTGGATAAGTTTAAACTACCAACCCAAGCCCTTAGGACCCCTCTGTTAGTAAGTTCACCTGGAGCAGAGTATATGGCTAGCCGATGGTGCGATCGGATACCCTTAACCATTGGTAGCCATGTTTTCCCGTTAGACCTAATAATTTTGGAGTCACGAGGATTGGATGTGATATTAGGCATGGACTGGATGTAAAAGTATGGAGGAAGCATTGACTGTGCTAGTAAGTCAATTTATCTCACCACCCCGGAGGAAAAAAGGATCAAGTATGTATCCAGGCATCCGACAAGGAGAACCCAAGTAAATTCCCTCTCAGGAGTTGTTCAGGAGGAAGTGCCTGTCGTAAAGGATTACCCAGATGTATTTCCAGAGGAATTACCAGGCATGCCGCCAGATCGGGACATCGAGTTTTTGATAGAACTGTTGCCAGGCACCGGGCCTATATCGAAGAGACCATACCAGATGCCCGCAAATGATCTGGAGGAGATTAAGAAGCAGATCAAGGAGTTATTGGACAAAGGTTACATCCGACGAAGTTCATCACCATGGGGAGCCCCAGTGCTCTTGGTTGAGAAGAAGGATGGATCATTGACGATGGTTGTTGATTATCGGGCGTTGAATGAGGTGACGATTAAGAACAAATACCCTTTGCCGATGATCAATGATTTGTTTGACCAGCTGCAAGGAGCTAAGGTGTTTTCGAAGATCGATCTGCGATCAGGATATCACCAGCTGAAGATCCGGGAGAAGGATATACCTAAAACCGCATTTACCACAAGGTACAGGTTATATGAGTATACGGTCATGTCATTTGGACTGACTAACGCCCCTGCCTATTTCATGAGCATGATGAACAAGGTGTTCATGGAATATTTGGATAAGTTTGTCGTGGTGTTCATTGATGATATAATGGTATACTCGAAGAATGAAGAGGAGCACAAGGAGCATTTGCATTTAGTTCTCGAGAAACTAAGGGAACATCAGTTGTATGCCAAGTTCAGCAAATGTGAGTTTTGGTTGAAGGAAGTTGGATTCCTTGGACATGTTATATCAGGAGAAGGTATAGCAGTAGACCCCACCAAGGTTCAGTCAATCACTGAATGGTTGGCACCCACTTCAGTTAGCAAGATCCGCAGTTTTCTTGGACTCGCAGGATACTATTGGAGATTCATTGAGAATTTTTCCAAGATTGCGAAGCCAATGACGGAGTTATTGAAGAAGGATACCAAATTTAAATGGACGGAAGAATGTGAGGCGAGTTTTCAGGAGTTAAAGAAACGTCTGACTACAGCCTCAGTGCTGATTCTGCCGGAGATACGCAAGGATTTCCAAGTGTATTGCGACGCCTCTCGCTTAGGACTTGGAAGTGTGCTTATGCAGGACGGAAGAGTTGTTTCATATGCCTCACGACAACTAAAACCGCACGAATTGAATTATGCCACGCATGATTTGGAGTTAGCAGCTGTAGTGCATGAGTTCAAGACTTGGAGACATTACCTTATTGGAAACCGTTGTGATGTGTACATTGATCATAAGAGTTTGAAGTACATTTTCACACAGAAGGAGCTGAACCTTAGGCAGAGGAGATGGTTGGAGCTTATAAAGGATTATGACATGAAGCTTCACTACCATCCAGGCAAGGCCAATGTTGTAGCAGACGCTTTGAGCCGGAAGAGTTATGCTAACACCCTCGTAAGCACAGGATTGCCAAAGGAGTTAGCAGAGGATCTCAGGGAACTTCGATTGGAGATTGTTCCTAGAGGTTTTGTTCCTAGAGGTTTTGTTGCAACAATGGAAGTTCAGTCTACATTGTTAGGAAATATTTGAGAAGCTCAGAAGGATGACAAAGAGATTGCCGAGATAAAAGAGAGAATGAGCAAAGGAAAGGCCAAAGGTTTTCGTGAGGATGAGCACGACACCTTATGATTTGAGGACCGTGTTTATGTGCCCAATAACACAGAGATCAGGAAGTTAATACTTCAGGAGGCTCATGACTCACCATACTCGATACACCCCGGAAAAACCAAGATGTATTTGGATTTGAAGGAACGTTTCTAGTGGACTGGTATGAAGAAGGATGTTGCCGAGTATGTAGCCGTATGTGATGTATGTCAGAGAGTGAAGGCGGAACATCAAAAGCCAACAGGTTTTTTACAGCCCATGCCGATACCTGAATGGAAGTGGGATAAGCTTGGCATGGATTTCATCACCGGATTTCCCAGGACCAAATCAGGATATGATTCTATATGGGTAGTAGTTGATCGCTTGACCAAAGTGGCTCACTTTATCCCAGTGAAAACCACCTATACAAGTGCGAAGTTGGCCAAGATATACATGACCAGGATCGTATGTCTGCATGGAGTTCCAAGGACCATCGTATCAGACAGAGGAACACAGTTTACCTCAAAGTTTTGGCATCAGCTGCACCAGACTCTGGGTACCAGGCTAGAGTTCAGTACAACATTCCATCCGCAGACAGATGGACAGACCGAGAGAGTCAACCAGATTCTGGAGGATATGTTGAGAGCTTGTGCACTAGATTATGGATCTAGTTGGGATGACAATTTTCCCTACGCGGAGTTCTCATACAACAATAGCTATCAAGCCAGTTTGAAGATGGCACCGTTCGAAGCCCTGTATGGACGAAGGTGCAGAACACCGTTGATGTGGGATGAAGTTGGAGACCGACAGTTGTTTGGACCAGATTTGACCAAGGAGTCTGAAGAGAAGGTTAAGTTGATTCGAGATAGACTGAAGGTAGCTCAGTCCAGGCAGAAGAGTTATGCAGATTCGAAATGCAAGGAAGTAACCTATGAAATTGGATATAGAGCATATCTGCGAGTGTCACCTCTGCGAGGAGTGAAACATTTTGGAGTTAAGGGAAAGTTAGCCCCGAGATTTGTAGGACCGTACCGAATTTTGGAACGTATGGGAGAGGTTGCCTACAAGTTGGAGTTACCTGAAGGACTGTCAGGAGTTCATGATGTGTTTCATGTTTCACAGTTGAAGAAGTGTCATGCTGAGATGGCCGATACACCGCTAAGAGATACAATGCCCTTGGAAGCGATTCAGTTGGACAGTGATCTGGCCTATGAGGAGAAGCCAGTCAGGATTCTTGAATTTGCTAGCCGAGTCACCCGCAGCAAGGTTATCAAGTTTTGCAAAGTTCAGTGGAGCCACCATACCGAGGATGAAGCCACCTGGGAACGAGAGGATGATCTTCGCAAGGACCACCCACACCTATTTTCAAGCCAACCCGAATCTCGAGGGCAAGATACATCTTAAGGGGGGTAGGTTTGTAACATCCCAAATTTTCAATTTGGAATGTTATACATAGATCATTCATGCATATCATATTTTATTGCATATTCGTTTCGCAATCCTCGAAATTCTAAGCAACTCAAGGACCCTCGGAGAGAGTTGGGGATTTCACTGTTTTCATATTTGAATTTTATAAAACATAGAAACGAGGATCAATTTGTTTTATTTTTTTTTTCTCTCCGAAAATATTTCATATAAAAAAATATGAGAGGGGATAATATGACTTCCCCAAAAAGAATGAAATATGGGAGGAAAATATTAAAAACAAATAAATATTTTATTTGGGATTTTATTGCTATTTTATTTGCATAGGAAAAATTCGCGTTTTTCAAAATAAATGTTCACCTTGTCCGGTAGTTTTTTAGAGGACAGGGAAAATTTATTTCGGGATTTTGGCGTCTGTTTAGTATTTATTTTCGGCATTTTTCTGCGCGGAATTTATTTTTAAAAAATCCGCCGGACCGAACTGGCCCGAGGCCCAGTTGGCCAGCCGCGCCAGCCCACCCCTTGCCCCGACCGACTCCGACCAGAGTCCGGCCGGCGCACGCCGCCGCCGCCGAGTCCGGGAAGGACTCCTCCTCCCCCGGCCCCTTGCCCAAGCCGCCGCCTTGCCCGACCCTTTAAAGGCCGAGCCGACCCCCGCCTCGACCCCCACACCACCACCACCGCCGCCAGCCCCGCCGACCCGAGCCGCAGCGCCGCCCCGCCGCCGCGCCGACGCCCCACGCCAGCCGACGCCGCCGCCGACTTCGCCGGAGCCGCCGCCGCCACAGACTTCGCCAGAGCCGCCGCCGTTTTTTTCCTTGTCGGTTTATTTCGGTAAACCCTAGATCTAGATCCGGTTTTTAAAAAAAAATCTGATTTATTCTTTTAGATCGGTTTTTCCCGTCGGTTTATTTATTTAGCGAACGCCTGTTCGTTCGTTCGTTTTAATGAATGGTTTTCACCCGTTACCCGCAGACAGCGAACGTTCGTTCGTTAGCCTGTTCGTCAGTTTTTCTTTTTCTCGGATTTTTCATGATTTATTCTCGATCGCGATTTCTGATCCGATTTTCGTTTTAGTTTAACTTTTCGCTCGTTTGTCAGAATCAGGCAATTCAAGCGCCTAGATTTTCGTCTCGAAGCCCTCTTTCTGTTTAACCAACTTGAACAAGATTTTGGTACTGTAAAATTTGACTTTAGTCCAGATTAGTAAACGAATCTTGTTTCTTTCGCAGTTTGAGTTTCGTTGCTCCGTTTGATTTGATTCTTTTTGCAAACCGGAGTTCTTAAGTTGAACCTTCTGGTTAGATCTTCTTATTTGAGTTTTACCTGTGCATCTTTGCTTGATTGCTTATGTATGCTATTGTTTGTTTGCGATAGAATTCCCGGAGTGCGAAGCGTGCTACTACGAGTCTCTAGGTTTTGCGGATCATCACCAAGGCAAGTAACACTTTGATCATATCCCATTATTACCCAGTTTTTATGCATTAGCTCCAATCCTCAAACAATACATGATTAGGATGTGATTAACTTGTGGGTATTGGGAAGTAGTTGATGAGGTAGAACCTATTGCCCTGTTATTATCAAACCCTTGGGAGTTACTTCTACGTATTGCTTATATTGCTATGCTATGCTAGTAGACGTGGTTTGGGTGAGTGAATCCATGACAGATGTAAGATTGTTAATTAATGGTTCAACTTAAGGTGGCAACTTTAATACACATCTGGGTGGATTGCTTGTCGGGCACCTGGAGAATCCAGTGTTGTCCTAGGATATCCCGGAGTACCCGTGTGATAATCCTAAGGTCCGCCACCCAGGCTCAAAGGGAACCGAGATATTTCATGCTAGAAACTTCCGTGTGCAGCCACAAGCTATTATGGGCTATAGCATAGTTGAGTAAGTTGCATGACCTCTTCAAGTGGTAGGCTAGCAGATGTAGAGGGATGTAGGTTGGTACTGTCTACCCGGGGTTCGAGTTAATGCTTCTGAAAGACTGTGCCTCGGTCATCCGTTTCTCAAACACCATGTAGTGCGAGAAATCCAACGGAGGAGATCGAGTCTTGTGGGGAAAAGTGCGCAAACCTCTGTAGAGTGTACAATCTAATCATGGTTAGCCGTGTCCCCGGTTATGGACATCTTGAGTATCTAGTACTTGGATTATCATATGTATCTCATCACTCTAATTTAGTATGTTGGGTTGATAATTACGTTAATTGGGATTGAGTTGGAGGAACCTTCTCAATGATGTTTCAACTACCATGATAGTTAAAATAAAACTTATTCCTTTGTTGTAGGGAAAAATTGGCTTTTCGCAAAACTATAACCATAGAGCCTTTCCACCAGCCAAATATGCATGTAGTGATAGCATTATTCTGTTCTTGCTCTACTGTGTTATATTGCCAGCATATTCCATGTGCTGACCCGTTTTCGGGCTGCAACGTATTATGTTGCAGACTTTTCAGACGAGGAGTAAGGTTCGTTAGGTCGTTGCCGTGCAGCGCAGCTATGCCGTTGGAGTTGATGGACTGACTTTATCTTCCAAGCCTTCCGCTGTTATCGTATTAGATGGCCTTATGCCATATTTATTGTAATAAGTTCTCTTTTGAGACATTCGATGTAATAAGTGTGTGATTGCTACTCTGTTATAAATCCTTCGAGTACTGTGTGTGTCAGCATTACCGATCCAGGGATGACATGGAAGCACAGAGACTAGACCGTTTGAGGTCGGGTCGCTACAACTACTTGTTTCTTCGCGTTCCTACTGTACTTAATACGTACTAGGAGTATAATTTGGGACAGTCGGTCTGTGAAAGAAGAAGTTTGCCGGACGAAGGAAGAAGACGGCAGAGAAGCTACCCAAGTATATATATTAGGGTGGCAGGGTGCCCATGATACCTTATGAGTGTTGGGTGTGGAATGCAGTTCACCCGAAAAAATAGATCGTGCCCGGGGTTAAATGGATGGCGGGGGTGGGCGGAGCATGGCGGTGGCAGGCAGTTCAGGGGAGGGCTGGGCGGCGGCAGCAGGCGGTTAGGCCTGTGGCGGGCTGGGCAGCGTCGGCAGGCGGTTAGGCCTGTGGTGGGCTGGCGGCTCGAAGGTTGAGAGAGAAGATGAACAGTGCATCATTTTTGGAGGTTGAAGAAGCCCTTCTGGCCGTCCATGTTGCATCCAACGGCCCACACGAGTCGACTGACCCAAATTGGTCCTTCAGATTGCATGATCCACGTGACAATGAAGGTCTCGAGGGTAGATTCCACGTTCGCACCTGGTTTGCGGGCTCGGCACGGGCGCGACCGGCTACCGCCGCGACAGCCACCATGCGAGCCTCCTCCGCGCGGGCGGAGACGCCAATGACACACTAGCCCCTCCTCGTTGGCGTGCTAGAGAACGCGCTCGTCCTCCTCCTCTTTGTAGGCTGCGGGCATAGACGTGGCTCGACCTGCTTGCGTGCTTGGCAGTGCAGCGTCATCATGAGGAGGGACTGCAGATGACATGAGGGGTTGAGATCCTCTGCAATACTGTACGGTGCTGTAGTGCGGATGACATGTGGGGCCAGGTCCCACATGGTAGCGATAGTACTGCACCGTACAGTACTCAGCGACTGTACGCATGCGCAACGGTGGCGGCATATTGATGAGTGCGCTTATGGGAGCTTGGTTATAGGGTTGGTCAAACTTAAAAGAACACCGTACTAGTACATGTAATCCTGTGAAAGCGCGTGCATCGCGGCCGCGCCTATACACCACATTAGTTAGCATAGCATCGACACAGAATCCCGTGCAAGCACGTGCACCGCGGCCGCGCGGTCGATCGAAAGGTGCATCATGGTGTCGCGCTGGAAGGACATCGACCGAACCTTTTTGTGTGTGTGAAAACAATCCCTGAATATTACTCTACTTTTTTTTGGCTGGAAAAGTTCCTCACGCTACAACATTTCCATATATTTGTATTTAGCTTCAGTTCGTGATTATTTGGATTTGGGCATTTTAGGTGCCCCCTACAAAAAAATTAATAGAGATTTTGTGTGTGTGTAACGGAGAGAGAACGCGTGTATGTGTCTACATGTGTGTTGTCGCAGAAGGGCAATGTGGAGACGGTGTGTGTCTGTGATAGTCATAGAGAGGGGAACGTGCGAATGATCATGTATGAGTGAGACATAGAGATATACTGAGATGTTGTGTATACATGAGAGCATGATTTTCTATTTGTGTTTTTTGTGTGTGCGTGAGAGAGAGAGGAGCATGCATAACACAACAACCATCTCTCTCGATTTGACCGTCCCTCACACAATCGCATGTAACACATGCGTCAACACACACATTTTGACACCCTCACCTAGCCCATGCCGCCTCAAGACCCCTACATCGCTCTCTACCTCGCACGCACAATCTATTCATGAAAACCCTATTTGGCATGCATATACATCTCTGTCACATACACACCATGTACCACGCACACACATATTTATCTCTCATTGTGTTTCTTTGCCTAGAAAACACACTCCCCATAGTTATATCTTTGTATCCCGCACATGATGTCTCTATATTGCTTAAACATTGACGCACATGATGTATCTGTCTCGCACCATTAGCCTCTGTCGCATGCTCACTATGCACACATATTCTCTCCATAGGTTTGATTTCTCTCAGTATTTGACACACACACACACACACACACCACGATCCATCCCCATCCAAGGTTATATAGCAACCCCTGTCGCTTGTGCTTATCTGCACCCCCACATGCTCACTATTTGGCATCGGGAAGAACGAAGACGACGACCAAACCCCACTAGAAACCGCAGGGCCATTTGGAAGCATGATGATGTGGCGACGACTGAGTGACTCCTCCCCCCTCTCTCTGTCCATCCCTCCCGCACAAAATTATCAATCCCTCAACCCACAAGATTCCCCTCTATTCCATGTTCTTTTGAGCTCTCTCATCAAACGTCTTGTCTCTTCTCCTTCCACATGTACAAAATCTCGATGCACACACATGTCACTCCCTATATATTACATTTCTCTATCTTACTCATAGACCTAAGTTCTTCCTCTCTCTCTCGCCCACAATATACAATCTTTCCCGTTCTCTGTCTTTTTCTTCCACTTGGTGTATATCCTGTGTGCTGAGCGCACGCATCTCTCTCCCGCCATTATTCCATGTCCACAAACTCTCTACGTGTCATTCACACATTGGGATGTGTTGTGAAAATTGCTTTAGACCGGATCATGTAGAGTTATGGTTGGTTTTGTTGCATCCAACAAATTAATAACTATGAAATGCATTTAGATTTTCATTTGAGTTGGATTATGTGAGTTTGAGCATATTGTGAAGAAATATAGACCTGGTATTCATCTTGGAATTCAACAACGATTCCAAATATTGAATTATACAAACCATTACATTCGAAGTCAATAGCTTAATATATTTATTTCACAATTACAACAAATAATTAATGGCACAACAAACTAAGAAAACATATGTGTACTCTCTCCGTTTTTATTTAAGTCCGCGTATTAGCATTGGTCAAAGTAAAGTTTTGTATACTCTGACAAAGTTTATAAACAAAAATATTAACATATACAATAACAAATCAACACCATTAGATTCATTATTGAATGTACTTTCACATCATACAGATTTGTTATGGTAAATGTTTATATTTTTCCTATAAGCTTGGTCAAACTTTAGGAAGTATGACTTCAGTCAAACATAATATGCAGAGTAAATAAAATCGGAGCGAGTACTAGTAGTACTCCTAGCTGCTCAGCCCAATCACGCAACACTCCAGACGGGGAGTAGGGAGTACTAGTATAGTACTGTTACAAATTTTTAGGTCAGCGGCAAAATCTCCCGCTTCCATCGAGATCTCCCGCGACTCAGATTCGACCAATGCAAAGTTACCATCATACCCTTGGTCGAACAGGTCGACGGAAGCTGGTTGGTCGGGGGCTGTTTTGGTAACTTCACATTCACCCCACCCATCCAACCCCACCCCGGCACCCAGAGTACTCCTCATTACTCCCCATTTTCTATCTCCGCCGCAAAATAGACTTCTGCACGGCATCGCAGCACCTTCCCTTCGTGCCCCTCCCCTTCTTCATCGGCGCACTCGTCCACCACAGCACGTCTGCCTCATTGACGATGTCGTACGCCGCACTGGAGCCGGTTCACCGTCGCCGTCGTACATGGAGCCGCTTCCCCGGCGCCGACTTCCATGGTCTCGGATCTGCTTCCCGGAAGCCGATGCCAAACGCTGCAGCACCACCGTCGTCGACAATGAACTGACTCTTGTTGCCGACCATGATGCACAGATGTCGCCGCGACCTTTGTACTCCTCCTCGATTGGTAATGTGTATATTGATTCTCTAAGCAGTACATGTGCAGTTCCGATTATGTTCATACCTACCCTTCAAATTTCCTGGTTGCTATTGTTCCTGTAAAAGTAATTGGTTATAGATTGCATTGTCGAACAAAATATCATCTTGTAATTGTGTGTCGCTCCTGTATTGTGCTGTGCTTGGGTAGGTTCTTCATCAGTTACCAGTAGTGTCGCAAATGATGGAAAGTTTTTTAGAATAGCAGGGAGGTGACCCCCCCCCCCATTCTATTCACTCAAAATGAAACCACAATGTAGTTCTAGCAAAGTTGAAGAGCCACGTAGTAGGATATTAAAAATCACTCGTGCTAACATGGCAGATGAGTGCTTTAATGTTGCCACAAGATGCGTGAGTATTACTATTTTTTTTTGACCTTGAAGACTGCAGGGCTTACACCCCATAGCATTTTATTAAAACCTCACCACCAAAGAATACAAGAGGTTCCTCAAGAAGAGGAACAAAAACAGTCAAAAAAGGAAATAAAACTATACAAAGCAGGCTACACTAAAACAGACCTGAAAAAGAATAGAAAAGTACATCTGCAAGCACATCAAGGGGGAAGGAAATCAATCTACTTGAGTAAAGCCTCCTTGTATCTTCTCTTGATCCTGTGAGAGAGGAGGGTAATATCATGTATGAAGCCAGTCCTCCACTGCCTAAAAGAAGGCCTGATGTGCCTAAAAACCTTATCGTTCCTGACTTTCCAAATGTTCCACCATGCTAGAAAGACCACTTCTGAAAAGAAAGGTTTATTAAAATCCTTCTTGGCATGTAGGGCAATTTCCACCATGTCATCACTATTCAGCCAAGTGATTTGAAGATAATTCCAAACACGCATACTAAAGTTGCATTGGAAAAAGAGATGATTTATGTCTTCCAGCACTCTAGTAGGGCATAGAACACATTTCGGCCCATCATTAATTTTCCAATGTCTGTGCTGAATCATATCCTTGGTGTTAACTCTCCATTATGACTAGCCAGGCAAACATTTTAATTGACATGGTGCAACAACTCTTCCATACCCAATTGAGTATAGGGTTAGCCATGACTGGTTGGTGCACAAAGTCATAAAACTTCTTGGCTGAATATTCAGACTTCTTCCCATGTCTCCAAGTCCAGAAGTCCTTGCCTTCATTGTCCAAAGAGATCTCTCTCAGCATAGATGAAGGCTGGTTGAGCTCCTGAAAAGCCAATTCAGACAGGGGCAAGGAAAACATCTGTTGCAAATTGCCTGCCTGCAGCATTTCCATAACTGAGATTCTTATGCAAGCAGAAGGAAAACAACCTTGGAAATCTGTCTTGAAGAGGGGCGCAAGAATTGTTATTCATCCAGTGATCTGACCAGAAAAGCATTGTGTCACCTCTTCTGACTGTGACAGAGGTAACAACCCTGAATTTATCCATTAAGTTACAAATGTCTCTCCACCAAAAAGAACCACAGACTGTGATGTCATGAGGGACTCCCTGAA
The DNA here is from genome assembly GCF_002575655.3 of Aegilops tauschii subsp. strangulata. Lineage (NCBI taxonomy): Eukaryota > Viridiplantae > Streptophyta > Magnoliopsida > Poales > Poaceae > Aegilops > Aegilops tauschii. The sequence goes on from NC_053039.3 coordinate 129,369,265, forward strand.
AATAGTAAGAGTCCCACACCAAGTGGACCCATGGAACATTTGCTCTGTTGTAGAATTTGTTTAGATGTTTGAGAAGCAGAGCCTCATTTTGCAACCCCGGATTCAATATTCCAAGTCCTCCCTTTAGTTTGGGCCTGCAAACCAGGGGCCAAGCAGCCAAGGAATGGCCCTTCTCCTGACCATACTTCCTTCATAGGCACTGTCTCTGAATTCTTTCTAATTGCTTCAGAATACCCTGTGGTATCGATAGGCTACAAAGGAAATATATAGGCAATGATGATATAACAGAGTTAACCAGCTGCAACCTACTTCCTTGTGGCAGAAACCAAGAACTAGCAGTAAGTCTTCTCTCCATGAAATCCACTAAAGGTGGTAGGCCAATGATTTTAGGCCTGGTGGTACCCACAGGTAATCCCAAATATGTGAAAGGCATTGTGCCTAACTGACAGCCAAAAAGGGAAGCAAGATCTGAAGCAACAGTGGTCTCCACATTAATTGGGTACGTTGAGGACTTGTGGTAGTTAATTTGCAAAACAGTAGCCAAGGAAAAGGAATGCAATACTGATTTAAGAACCTCCAACTGAGATCTATCAGCATTCACAAAAAGTAACGTATCATCAGCATACCGCACCACTGGATAATCAGGGTCATGTGTTGGCAGAGGCAAGTTAAGCAAGCCCTGTCGCAGGAGATTGTTAATCATGGTCTGCAAGAGGTCAGCAGCAATCACAAACAGCAAAGGAGAGATAGGATCTCCTTGCTTTACACCACACTTGCACTTAAAGTGTTTACCAGGAAGTCCATTCAGCAGAATAGAAGAAGTGCCAGATGATAACAGCTGCTGAATCCAGGTGATCCATTTCCTATCAAAACGTTTTGCCCGAAGGAATTTTATGATTGCCTTATGCTGAATAGAATCAAAAGCTTTTTCAAAATCAAGCTTTAGCAAAATGATTGGCTTCTTTGATTGGTTGCATTGATGAATGTATTCAAAAGTCCAAGCAAGGCAATCTTGAATTGTTCTTGACTTAATAAAACCATACTAATTCTTATGAACACATTTCATGATTTCATCCTGAAACCTATTAGCTGCAAGTTTAGTGAGAAACTTAAGACCCACACTGGTCAGAGATATTGGCCTGAAATCTCCCACAGTCTCAGGTGTTTGCTTTTTAGGGACCAGTGTAATGAATGCATGATTGAGGCTCTCTAGCTGAGCAGTCCCTGCATGAAATTCCTGCACCAACCTAATGAAATCACTGGAAATGATATGCCAACAGCTCTTCATAAAAAGCCCATTAAAACCATCAGGCCCTGGTGCCTTATCAATGGGCAATTCCTTAATCACTTGCTCAATTTCTTTCACCTCAAACTATTTTGTGAGGAAATCCAGCCCCTGTACTCTAGGAATTAGAGAAATAATGTCCTCCCCAACTCAATTGGTTTTACAGTACCCATTCTACCCTTGAAGGTGTCCAAAAATTCCTGAGCCATTTTCTCATGATCTGAAGAAACTGTACCATCAGACAGTAGCAAACTAGCAATGGAATTCCTCCTATACCTCTCTGTTGCCATTGCCTGGAAGAACTTTGAATTTTCCTCACCTACTTTCATATATCTAATGGAACATCTCTTCTTCCAGTATAGAAACTGAAGATGCAAAAGATGTTCATGATGCAACTTTACTACTTTCCTGAAATTAAATTCAGCTTTGCTCAAAGGCCTCATATCCTCCAAGTGTTGGAAATATGCCCTAGAGGCAATAATAAATTGGTTATTATTATATTTCCTTGTTCATGATAATCGTTTATTATCCATGCTAGAATTGTATTGATAGGAAACTCAAATACATGTGTGGATACATAGACAACACCATGTCCCTAGTAAGCCTCTAGTTGACTAGCTCGTTGATCAATAGATGGTTACGGTTTCCTGACCATGGACATTGGATGTCGTTGATAACGGGATCACATCATTAGGAGAATGATGTGATGGACAAGACCCAATCCTAAGCCTAGCACAAGATCGTGTAGTTCGTTTGCTCAGAGCTTTTCTAATGTCAAGTATCATTTCCTTAGACCATGAGATTGTGCAACTCCCGGATACCGTAGGAATGCTTTGGGTGTACCAAACTTCACAACGTAACTGGGTGGCTATAAAGGTGCACTACAGGTATCTCCGAAAGTGTCTGTTGGGTTGGCACGAATCGAGACTGGGATTTGTCACTCCGTGTAAACGGAGAGGTATCTCTGGGCCCACTCGGTAGGACATCATCATAATGTGCACAATGTGACCAAGGAGTTGATCACGGGATGATGTGTTACGGAACGAGTAAAGAGACTTGCCGGTAACGAGATTGAACAAGGTATCGGGATACCGACGATCGAATCTCGGGCAAGTACTATACCAGTTGACAAAGGGAATTGTATACGGGATTGATTGAATCCTCGACATCGTGGTTCATCCGATGAGATCATCGAGGAGCATGTGGGAGCCAACATGGGTATCCAGATCCCGCTGTTGGTTATTGACCGGAGAGTCGTCTCGGTCATGTCTGCGTGTCTCCCGAACCCGTAGGGTCTACACACTTAAGGTTCGGTGACGCTAGGGTTATAGAGATATTAGTATGCGGTAACCCGAAAGTTGTTCGGAGTCCCGGATGAGATCCCGGACGTCACGAGGAGTTCCGGAATGGTCCGGAGGTAAAGATTTATATATGGGAAGTCTTATTTTGGTCGCCGGAAAAGTTTCGCACTTTATCGGTATTTTACCGGGAGTGCCGAAAGGGGTCCGGGTGTCCACCAAGGGGGTCCACCAGCCCCGGGGGGGCACATGGGCTGTAGGGGGTGCGCCTTGGCCTATATGGGCCAAGGGCACCAGCCCCAAGAGGCCCATGCGCCAAGAGATAAGAAAAAAGGGAGAGTCCTAAAGGGGGAAGGCACCTCCGAGGTGCCTTGGGGAGGAAGGACTCCTCCCTGGCCGCACCCTTCCTTGGAGGAAGGGCCAAGGCTGCGCCCCCCCCCTCTCCCTTGGCCCTATATATAGTGGGGGGAAGGGAGGGCAGCAATACCTAAGCCCTGGCGCCTCCCTCTCCCTCCCGTGACACACCTCCCTCCTCCCGCAGCGCTTGGCGAAGCCCTGTTGGAATCCCGCTACTTCCACCACCACGCCGTCGTGCTGCTGGATCTCCATCAACCTCTCCTCCCCCCTTGCTGGATCAAGAAGGAGGAGACGTCGCTGCTCCGTACGTGTGTTGAACGCGGAGGTGCCGTCCGTTCGGCGCTAGGATCATCGGTGATTTGGATCACGACGAGTACGACTCCATCAACCCCGTTCTCTTGAACGCTTCCGCTCGCGATCTACAAGGGTATGTAGATGCACTCCTTCCCTCTCGTTGCTAGTAAACTCCATAGATTGATCTTGGTGACGCGTAGAAAATTTTGAATTTCTGCTACGTTCCCCAACACCAAGTTGTCCAACCAAAGGATTACCCAATTACACTTCTCAATCAATCCTTTAATGTGAGATAGCCCTTTCTGCCATTTCTTGAGTGCAAACCTCAAAGCTTTCAATTTGTCCACAATAACTGCAGAAATATGAGTTTTGTGAGAAGTTTTGCCCCAAACTTCTTGCACACAATCCATGAAACCAGGCTGATGCACCCAATAGTTTTCAAATCCGAAAATATGAGCTCTAGGAATAGAGGTACTGATAGAGATTAAACAAGGTACATGGTCAGAGGCAGTTTTTGCAAGAGGTGTGACTTGTGTCATAGGATATTGGTTGATCCAGCTAGCAGATGTAAAAACCCAATCAAGCTGTTCAAGGAGAGGCAAGTCTTGCATGTTCGACCAGGTGAATCTTCTGCCTTGCAGTGGAATTTCTAACAGTCCCAAATGGCCTATGGTCTCATTGAAAATGAAAATATCATTAACATCGCCACCAGGGAGATTTCTGTTTTCCATGGATCTTATGAAGTTGAAGTCTCCCATTAGCAGCCATTTTTGATCAGGTTCCACCTGAAGATTGTAGAGCCAACTAACAAAGTTGTCCCTCAATTCGCCTTGACACGGGCCATAAACATTTACCAAAAACCATTGGTCATTATTATGCACCGAGGTGAAGCTAATCATAGTAGCAAATGGTTGCACATCCAACAAAGTTCCCTTAAAAACATCAGAATGCCAAACGGTAAGTATACCTCCAGATGCTCCTCTTGAAGGAGATTCAATGAATTGATCAAAACCCACAGGACAAATGCTCTTAATTAAAGTGCGGGGGCAAGCAGAGAGCTTAGTTTCCTGCAAGCAAACGATTGCACACTGACTTTCAGTCACTTTCTCCCTGACAGGGCGTTGCCAAGCGTCAGAATTTAAACCTCTGACATTCCAAAAGGATTTTCCAGCTACGCGTATGCATTCGATTCATGGAAGCATAAATAAAGATGTAGCAAAAACAGCATGACATGCAATGCCATACATCCCAGATCACAGCATAGTAGACACACCCAATCTTGAACACACGACACAAGTTCCAGAACATCATAAAGAGTAGCAGAATTAACCAGCACGCTACACCTAAATAAAGTTTTGATCATCAACATTTAGGCACTGGAGGAGGTTGAGTCGTCCTAGGATCAGCCATAAGCTTATCCTTGGAAAGAAGTGAGGGGTCGGTCGCCATCTCAACACCAATCGCCTGCAACACCTTGAGTGGAGTGTTAGGAGGCACAACTTCAGTCTTGTCGTAACCACCAGCATCTACAGAAGTGGGCTGGGCCGAAGCTTCCATGGGCTTGGACCGGGGATGCTGCTTCGTGAGCTGGAGAGAGAGTTGTTCGAAGACCACCGATTTGAAGCCATCAAGTTTTGCCGCGCTTCGAGTACACCTCCTCACAGACGTGTCCACCAGAGGTGTAGAAGACTTCTTTCTCCCTCTCATTTTCTTTTCCTTGACCTGTGGATCTGCAGAAAAGACCACATAAGAGAAAGAGGGCATCTCCTCCGACGTGTCCACCAGAGGTGTAGAAGACTTCTTTCTCCCTCTCATTTTCTTTTCCTTGACCTGTGGATCTGCAGAAAAGACCACAGAAGAGAAAGAGGGCATCTCCTCCGAGAGCGTAGGTCTCACAGCTTCAGACATGGCAGCATCAGAGCCAGGAATAACACCTTCAGAGCCAAGAGAACCATCTTCAGACATAGGAACATCAGGTGTGACATCTTCAGAACCAGAAACCACTTCCATGGATGGACCTCCAAATAATGCTCTGGCCACAAGACGCTTGGCCACAAAAGGTTTCCGTGTAGTTGAAACGTTCGGCAAGCTTGCAACCAACATAGACATCTTGCGGGACTCATCAAAAGCAATCGACCATGTATGCTTGGAATACGTGACTGTACCCAAGGGCTTGAATAAGATTGGCATGGGCACCTCCTTGAGAGAGAAATCAAACATTAAGTTTTCAAACGACCTCTTCCAGATCATCTCAGGAGGAAGAGGTGGCCGGCCACAATCCTAGCCATACCAATAAAGACTTGGTGATGCTGAATGATAGGAGGCTGGTAGGGTACTATCGCCAGAGGATTTTCCAAAAGAGCAGGCTGCTCAACTTGAAACTGCTGATCCTGAATATGCAACTATTGCTCATGGATAGGTTGATGCTGCTGCTCATGCTCATTCTGAACCTGCAATTGCTGTTCAACAGAAACATATCCTTTCGGCTGATCAATAACAATGGACAATTAATCTTGCTCGGGTTGTACATGCTGTGGTTGCTGATCAACTTCCACCTCATCTCCCCAATGAGCATTGCCCCAATCAGCATCTGGGATGTTTTCAGGTGGTGGTGGAGGAGCCACTGGCGCATCGTTCCAACCAAGCATTGGATAGGGAGGAAGGACAAAGGGCGGATTATCTGGCATCAAATTCCCCAGCATAGGATGAGGATTGCCATCCAAAGGCATTGGGTCCTCATCATTTGGCATCTGGTCTGCAAAGTCTGCCCCAAGAACATAACATGCAGCAGTCCAAGAAACTTGAGCTCCACCCCATTCAGCAAAATCCCCAAAACAACATCACACGGAACCAAGGTTGTATCCGAGAAGCTAGCCTCAACCAGAGTACGGATCTTCACTGTCCCAAGAGTGAAACTTTCCAAAAGTGCCTACCTCTTGCAAGATAAACTCAGGAGTACGGTAATCAAGTGGGATACTGAAGTGCTAGTTATCGACTAGAGGGGGGTTGAATAGGCGATTTTTATGAACATCTTCAAAACATGAGAGTTTCGAAGACAAACAATAGAAATGAACCTATTGATATGCAGCGGAAGGTAGACTACACTAAGCAAGCCATAGTCAAGTATGCAATGAAGTGAAAGCACGAAGACTAATAGCAGCAAGGTAGTAAAGATCAGGATGGAAGATAGTATGAAGCCAGACAATGATAGTAGTCACACAGTGAAGTCAAACAGGTAGTGTAAGCAGGCAATGACTTCACAAAGACAAACTGTAAGTAAAGAGAGGGAGAGGATAGAACCAGTCACTTGTTGAGGACACAGGATTTGTTGGACCAGTTCCAGTTGCTGTGACAACTGTACGTCTGGTTAGGGAGGCTGAGATTCAACTCAGAAGACCACGTCTTCACCTTATTCCCCTTGAGCTAAGGACACCCAGTCCTCGCCCAATCACTCTGGTAAGTCTTCAAGGTAGACTTCCAAACCTTCACAGACTTCGTTCACCGGCGATCCACAATGACTCTTGGATGCTCAGAACGCGACGCCTAACCGGCTGGAGGATTCACAGTCCTCAAGTGTAACAAGTCTTCAGGTCACGCGGGCAGAAAGACTTCAGTGATGCCTAACACTCTTTGGCTCTGGGTGTTTGGGCTTTGTCCTCGCAAGGATTTCTCTCTCTCAAAAGCTTCGGAGGTGGTTGCTCTCAAACGACAAAAGCCGTGCACTAACTCTGAGCAGCCACCAATTTATGGTGTAGGGGGTGGGCTATTTATAGCCACTAGGCAACCCGACCTGGTTTGTCTGAAATGACCCTGGGTCACTAAGGAACTGACACGTGTTCCAACGGTCAGATTTCAAACACACGCGACAGCTTGACTTGGGCTACAAGTAAAGCTGACTCATCCAGCTCTGGATAAGATTTGCTCTCATTGTCTTCGCTCGAAGACATAGGATTTGGTTGAGCATCACTTCAGTCACTCTGACTTTGTTCACTGGGACCCCACTTAACAGTACGGTGGTTCCTATGACTCAACAAAGAAGAAAAGGAAACAACAAAACAACTAAGTCTTCGCGCTCCATAGTCTTCACGCAATGCCTTCTCTTGTCATATCTTCACATACCACCATTGTCTTCAATGTCTTCATTCATTTTTAGGGGTCATCTCCGATAGGTAAACCGAATCAATGAGGGACTACTACCTGTGTTATCCTGCAATTCTCACAAACACATTAGTCCCTCAACCAGGTTTGTCGTCAATACTCCAAAACCAACTAGGGGTGGCACTAGATGCACTTACAATCTCCCCCTTTTTGGTGATTGATGACAAACTGGTTGAAGTTTTCAACGGGGATAAAAGTATGTGAAATTGTAAAGGATTTAGGTATTGTCTTCATAAGTAGCAAAAGGCTCCCCCTAAAGATGTGCATATAAGTAATTTGCTTTTGGAATGCAAATGCACATGGCAGGTTGTACTTGTGGAGATCCTCTTCAACTTATGAAGACAATTCATCATGCATGATTTGATATAACGAAGATAATGATATGCATAATGAAAAATGGACGTCTGCAATATGACTTCGTGCGGGATTTATCATCGCATCACAGAATAGCAAACAAGTAGCAGACGACCATCAAGTTTAAGTGTTACAACTCAAAGAACGAAATGTATCAAAAGCGAGAGTTGTAAACACTAGGCAAAATATAAAGCAACCGCCCATATGGACCCGCTTGAAGACTATCAACTCAAATGCTTCTCCCCCTTTTGTCAGTAAGGACCAAAAAGGTTTGAAGACATAGAGCCTCTACTCGTTCCCAGAAGGAGTAGGAGAAGATGCAGGGTCAGCGTTGGGGTTTGGCGGTGCAGAAGAACTTGGTGCAGTGTCGATACGCGCTAAAGTTGGAGGTGGTGAAGTAGCATCATCTTGATCATCTATCACTCTGGCATTCACCGTTGCAGCTGAGGAGGAATAATCAGAGTCTTCAAGAGACGGAGTTTGACGCAAGACAACATTCCTTGGAGGAGTGGAGTCAAACTTGAATCTTTCAGTGAAGCCATCGTCTTGAAGATCTGCTTCAGCACTCAGCAATGTCAAACTCTTCCATGACCTCCGACAGGTTTCATGTGTAACAAAGGCATTCTTGGTGGCAAGATTGCGAATGCGATTGACGTCCACCAAGAGGCTTTGCATCTGCCGCTTTAGCCAGTAGTGATGCTTATCCTGTTTCTGATGCAGGGCAACGAGAAGTTCTCGGTCATTGAGAACACGAGATCGCTTCCGAGGCCTTTGAGCAATAGTGCTTTCAGTGGCTTCAGTCTGAGCACGGTGAGGTAAGCGTGTATTGCCAGCCAAAGGATAAACACGAGTGACTGCCTGGACTCCTTCAATGGGTTGCGTGAAGATTTGGTGATCAGCATTGTGAAGACAAACAGGCTCCTTGGCAGGCTCTGGGTATATGGCTTCAACTGACATATCAACCTCAGGCAGAAAGATCAGATGGTTGTGAGCAGAAGGTTGATAGTTGACAGCTGAATATAGCTTGATGAGGCGCATAACCCATGGAGCGTAGAACTTCATGTTGGGGAACGTAGCAATAATTCAAAATTATCTACGCATCACCAAGATCAATCTATGGAGTCATCTAGCAACAAGAGAGAGGAGTGCATCTACATACCCTTGTAGATCGCGAGCGGAAGCGTTCAAGAGAACGGGGTTGATGGAGTCGTACTCGTCGTGATCCAAATCACCGATGATCCTAGCGCCGAACGGACGGCACCTCCGCGTTCAACACACATACGGAGCAGCGACGTCTCCTCCTTCTTGATCCAGCAAGGGGGAAGGAGAGGTTAATGGAGATCCAGCAGCACGACGGCGTGGTGGTGGAAGTAGCGGGATTCCAACAGGGCTTCGCCAAGCGCTGTGGGAGGAGGGAGGTGTGTCACGGGAGGGAGAGGGAGGAGCCAGGGCTTAGGTATTGCTGCCCTCCCTCCCCCCACTATATATAGGGCCAAGGGAGAGGGGGGCGCAGCCTTGGCCCTTCCTCCAAGGAAGGGTGCGGCCAGGGAGGAGTCCTTCCTCCCCAAGGCACCTCGGAGGTGCCTTCCCCCTTTAGGACTCTCCTTTTTTTCTTATCTCTTGGCGCATGGGCCTCTTGGGGCTGGTGCCCTTGGCCCATATAGGCCAAGGCGCACCCCCTACAGCCCATGTGCCCCCCGGGGCTGGTGGACCCCCTTGGTGGACCCCCGGACCCCTTTCGGCACTCCCGGTACAATTCCGATAAAGTGCGAAACTTTTCCGGCGACCAAAATAAGACTTCCCATATATAAATCTTTACCTCCGGACCATTCCGGAACTCCTCGTGACGTCTGGGATCTCATCCGGGACTCCAAACAACTTTCGGGTTACCGCATACTAATATCTCTATAACCCTAGCGTCACCGAACCTTAAGTGTGTAGACCCTACGGGTTCGGGAGACATGCAGACATGACCGAGACGACTCTCTGGTCAATAACCAACAGCGGGATCTGGATACCCATGTTGGCTCCCACATGCTCCTCGATGATCTCATCGAATGAACCATGATGTCGAGGATTCAATCAATCCCGTATACAATTCCCTTTGTCTATCGGTATGTTACTTGCCCGAGATTCGATCGTCGGTATCCCGATACCTTGTTCAATCTCGTTACCGGCAAGTCTCTTTACTCGTTCCGTAACACATCATCCCGTGATCAACTCCTTGGTCACACTGTGCACATTATGATGATGTCCTACCGAGTGGGCCCAGAGATACCTCTCCGTTTACACGGAGTGACAAATCCCAGTATCGATTCGTGCCAACCCAACAGACACTTTCGGAGATACCTGTAGTGCACCTTTATAGCCACCCAGTTACGTTGTGACGTTTGGTACACCCAAAGCATTCCTACGGTATCCGGGAGTTGCACAATCTCATGGTCTAAGGAAATGATACTTGACATTAGAAAAGCTCTTGGCAAACGAACTACACGATCTTGTGCTAGGCTTAGGATTGGGTCTTGTCCATCACATCATTCTCCTAATGATGTGATCCCGTTATCAACGACATCCAATGTCCATGGTCAGGAAACCGTAACCATCTATTGATCAACGAGCTAGTCAACTAGAGGCTTACTAGGGACATGGTGTTGTCTATGTATCCACACATGTATCTGAGTTTCCTATCAATACAATTCTAGCATGGATAATAAACGATTATCATGAACAAGGAAATATAATAATAACCAATTTATTATTGCCTCTAGGGCATATTTCCAACACTTCAGTCCAAAGAGATCAGAGCCTGATGCAGCCAACTGCCTGATAAAGAAGTCTTGAGCATTGAAGCTGATGCCATTGAAGATATAAAAGACCAAAGTCTTCATTGCTCCTTCAAGTTTTGCTGCTGAAAAATGTCCTTTGACAGGCCATAGAGTTCGCCTAATGATATGATAAATAGTGCGGGGCAGATACTCTAGGTCTTCAACAAAGAACTCCTTTGGGTAATCAGCGTCATGTGGCAGAGCCTTCATCATGCTCAGCATTTGGCTCATGTTGGGCTCTGGATTCTGAAAGATGCTCTCCAAAGCATTGCGGTGAAGCTGACAACCAGGTTCATATAGTTCACCTGGAGTGGGCAGACCAGTGAGCTCAATAATGTCAAAAGCTTTAGCTTCATGGTGTACGTTGCCTGTCATCCACTCAAGGATCCATGTCTTCGGATCCCTGTTGTAGCCGCGAATGTGGAGGGTGGCATAGAATTGCAGCAGAAGCTATTCATTCCAATGCTCCTTATCAGTCACAAAATTCAGCAATCCAGTATCACGGAAGCAGTCAAGGGCTTCTTCAAGGCATGGCAATCTAGCAATGGCTTCATAGTCAAGACGCATATGAGGGAAGATGCGCCCTTGATCATAAAGAACACAAGAATAATAACGGCGCTGCTGATAACTCCAGAACCGATCTGATGAAATCCTTAGCTTGGAATAGGGGTTCTTGGCGCTATCAAAGAAAGTGTTGTGCGCAATGAAGCCATTTGCATTGAAGGACCCTGGTGAAGTGGCAGTACCTGGAAACCTGGGCAATCTTGGCTTTGGCTTCTGGACCTGAGGCCTGTGCTCGACATGATAATCAAATTGCGAACCAGCAGCAGGTGGAGGAACCAGAATAGGCCATCTGACAGTGACCAGCTGACCATAGTTGTATGCTTGCTCAATAGTATGTGGCCTGGGAGGCGGTACAGGAGCAGTGGCAGTGACTTCAGGCTGCAGATTTGCAAGGTGCAACATTGACTTCAGGTGCTATCACTTCGGGCACCACATTGACTTCAGGCGCCACATTAGCTTCAGCCATGACAACGTCATTGGCTTCAGTGTTGCTGTTGGTGGTCGCCTCAATGTTGTTAACCTCCACTCGAGTAGCTAGAGGGTCGGACACGTTCTCCTCGAGAACAACTTGGTTGGTTGGGGGTGTAGCAACACGTTCTTCTTCTTCTCCTGGTTCTTCTTGGTCATCGGCTGATGTAGCCGGAATATCTTCAGCCATGTTGGCTTCAGTCTCGGGGTTGTTCACTTTTGGAGAGGCTTCAGGAAAGACTTGGCGTGAAACCGGTTGTCGCTCTTCTCCTTCTGGAACACTTGACAGAGTGACCTGTGGCCTTGGTCCTTTACGAAGCCTGCGGAGCGCTGGCGACGCTTGTGGAGATGGAGTTGGCTGGGCCACAAAGTCTTCATCTTCAATCACCGGAGTGGTGACTTGATTTGGGGGAGTAACTGGTGTTTTTGCTTAACGGGGGGAGTCTTGTGGGTGATCAGCCCATGAGTCATCCTGAGCAATTGCCGTCAATGGACGACCAATGCTGATGAGTTCGCTGTTCGTGAGAACAGGCGATGATACCACATTGTGCTCGATCTGAGGAAGGACTTCATCATCTTCAACATTGTCTTGATGACCAATGTCTTCAGCTACGGTGGGGTCAACAGCTGGAATGTCTTCAGCTTCAGGAGCCTCTGGGGAAGCAGGCTCGTGAACTATCAAACGGCGTTCTTGTTGTGCAGATGGAGGAAGAGCAACAGAAATTGGCTCGATGACAAGTGGCTCTGTGGGAGCAGCCCGATCTTTCTTCTTGGTCTTGCGCTTCTTGGTGGGTGGAGCATCGTCAGTGGTGTTCTTGGTCTTGCGCTTTCTGGCTTTGGCTTTGGCTACCCTTGTCTTCTGAAGCTCTGAAGCCACTATGGGGACCTTAGGCTTCACGCCTGTCATACTAGCGGGGAAGACAATGTGAGGTTCTTCCCGCCTGGATGGTTCAGCTTGGTCCACAACAGGCTTCTTCTTCTGCTTGGCAGCCATCTTAGGGTCGATGCCAGGACGCCCAAGTGCCTTGTGCTTCTCAGCTTCATTGTAAGCTTGAACACACTTGGCAACAAGAATCTTCATGCGCTCACGAGAACCTTTGGCTTCATCACGTTTCTTGTGAAACGCTTCCTTGAGCTCATGCAGCATGACCTTGAAGTTTTGGACATCTGCCACGCTGAGCTTGGCCATGTGCTTCTTGAACTGAGCCTTTTCATAATCGATCTTGTGCTTCAGCTCAACAATTTTCTGAGCAAGAGCCAGCTCAGGAGCAATGGCACCATGAAAGGAGACGCTTAGGCCAATGGGAAGTTGCAGATCGTCAAAGCTGAGATTGGGGGTGTCAAACCACTCATCAATGAAGTTGTTCAATACTTCCACGTCAAAGAGAGGCAAATCATTGAAGATTTCTGCCTCTTGCTTGCTCTTTATCAGCTGCTCAAGAGCGTCATCAGCAAGATCATCGTCACTTGACAGATCAATGGCGTCATTCTCATTCCTCAGAACAGCAGCAGGGGTCAGAGCTGGACCAGTGGTGTGCATAGGCTTCTTCTTCTTCTTCTCAGACTTGGAGATGCGTGAGAGATCTTCAGACTGCACACTTGGTGCAGGAGGAGCAATGGCCAGAGGCTTCACTCGTGAAGCTTTTGGTGCAGTGGAAGGCTTCGAAGCCTTGGGTTTCTTCAGCTTCTTAGGCTTCGGTGGTGCAGGCGCTTCGTCAGAATCAGCGTCGTCTGCAGGTTCATCCACGGCTGTCCCTTGAACCATAATATGAGTGATGAGACCTTCTAGGTTGTAGAAGGGCCCAATAAGATTGGGTTCAGCTTCGCGTGTGCCATCGGCACGAGGAGCAGAGGGACCGGGGTTGAAGCCTAATCCCCGCAACTTCTTGTTTTCTTTGGCCGAGTTATTGGCAAACTAGAAGTTGCGCTTGAACAGATTGTCGTCACGACACCATAGCAATGAAGATGGGTCGGCATCTGCAGGCTGTGGTCCACGGACCATGCAAGGGTAGAAGCCTTGTTCAATGGCTTCAGCTCTGGACCTGGGTGGAAGATTTTTGTACAAGATGTCTCCCCAGGGTCGCTTGATGGCATTCTTCTCATTATATTCCTGGGTCACGAACCTGTACTTGTACCATTGTTCTGCCCAATATCTTCGAATCCATTGGATTCGGGTTTTTCGCTAATTGTAGTCCTCCTCTGGATCTGTCTTGTACAACTCATAGAGGTCAGGAGGCAAATCTCTTGATGTATTCCCATGGCGCTGTCTGCCACCCTTCCTTGCAGACTTCTCTGTTGCCATGAGGTTCAGACTGAATGGCTTCAACACTGTCAAAGGCTTCCGTCTGCTGGTCAGACAGGAACTGGCTTCGGGAGAGTTGATGTGATGCTGTAAGAATTTTGCAAATGAATGCAGACTATGAGAACCAAGGGATTCTCCCACGGACATGTACCTGTGACAGCATTAGAGATGCGAGGGAAGGGGAAGAGGTCATATGCATTCTCAGAAGATTTTGAAGATAAATCAGTTTAGAAGACATTGACCTCATAGCGCGAAGACATTCACTTATGTGTTGAGAGTTGGTTCCAGATTTGTACGAATCCAAGAATAAGTACAAGTGAGGAATCTAACTACGTAAGTGAATATACTAGGCATCATATGAGATGCAGACAGGATAGATCCAAATTTGTGGAGGCAGAAACCACTTTTCGTAGAAAGGATGAATCTATAGGATCAAAAAGACGGTAAAAAGAGGGTTTTAATTTACCACACGATGAACTGCTAGACGGAGTAGAAGATGAGGCTGAGCAGTTCGATCTTCCGTGCCCTAACTTGGCGACGGAGGACATCTACGACGGCGGCGGAGAAGACGATGTCCGCGGCCGGCATGAAGACGGCGTCGGAGAGGTCGCGACAGCTAAGCGCTTCGTCGCCGGCATCGTCGAGAGCTAGCGGTGGCGCTAGGGTTTGTCGAGGTCAAGAGGTGGAAGAAAGATTTTGACCGCGATTGGATGTGTATTTATAGGGAAAGGGACGACACAGTGCAATTACGCAGGTGCCCCTGGCGGTTCACATCTGAGGGACACGTGGCGAACATGCAACACATTGGGAGTTGTCCCACGTTCCCACGCCCGCCTGGACCGTCGGATGGTCGTTCCGGCTTCTCCGGGTTTCAGGTAATAAGAAATGAGCATTTAAAACAGAGTTAATGTTTGTCTCTGTATCTTCTGCTGACAAGGACGCAGAGAAGACATTCGACAGTTTCAACAGAATGCATATGATTTGGATAAATAGAGTTTGAGGTAGAAAGCATAGAGAGGTTAGGGTCCGATCACATTCACTTAGTTCAAAAGATTCAAACGAGAAGACATAGCTATAAGTGAATGCTGTAGAGGACAGAACACTAATATATGTATATATCAGAATAAAACCAAATCAACATTGTGAAGATAAACATGAAGACATGTTGATAATTGATAACCCACAAGTATAGGGGATCGCAACAGTTTTCGAGGGTAGAGTATTCGACCCAAATTTATTGATTCGACACATGGGGAGCCAAAGAATATTCTCAAGTATTAGCAGTTGAGTTGTCAATTCAACCTCACCTAGATAACTTAGTATCTGCAGCAAAGTATTTAGTAGCAAAGTAATATGATAGTAGTGGTAACGGTAACAAAAGTAGCGGTAGCAAAAGTAATATTTTTGGTGTTTTGTAGTGATTGTAACAGTAGCAACGAAAAAGTAAATAAGCGAAGAACAATATGTGAAAAGCTCATAGGCATTGGATCGGTGATGGAGAATTATGCCGGATGCGGTTCATCATGTAACAATCATAACATAGGGTGACACAGAACTAGCTCCAATTCATCAATGTAATGTAGGCATGTATTCCGAATATAGTCATACGTGCTTATGGAAAAGAACTTGCATGACATCTTTTGTCCTACCCTCCCGTGGTAGCGGGGTCCTAATGGAAACTAAGGGATATTAAGGCCTCCTTTTAATAGAGTACCAGAACAAAGCATTAGCACATAGTGAATACATGAACTCCTCAAACTATGGTCATCACCGGGAGTGGTCCCGATTATTGTCACTTCGGGGTTGCCGGATCATAACACATAGTAGGTGACTATAGACTTGCAAGATAGGATCAAGAACTCACATATATTCATGAAAGCATAATAGGTTCAGATCTGAAATCATGGCACTCGGGCCCTAGTGACAAGCATTAAGCATAGCAACATCAATCTCAGAACATAGTGGATACTAGGGATCAAACCCTAACAAAACTAACTCAATTACATGATAGATCTCATCTAACCCATCACCGTCCAGCAAGCCTACAATGGAATTACTCACGCACGGCGGTGAGCATCATGAAATTGGTGATGGAGGATGGTTGATGATGACGATGCCGACGAATCCCCCTCTCTGGAGCCCTGAACGGACTCCAGATCAGCCCTCCCGAGAGGTTTTAGGGCTTGGCGGCGGCTCCATATTGAAAAACGCGATGAATCCTTCTCTCTGATTTTTTTCTCCCCGAAAGCAAATATATAGAGTTGGAGTTGAGGTCGGAGGAGCTCCAGGGGGCCCACGAGGTAGGGGGCGCGCCCTAGGGGGGAAGGCGCGCCCCCACCCTCGTGGCTAGGGTGTGGGGCCCCTGGTCTTCATCTTTTGCAAGGATTTTTTTTATTTCCAAATAGACGTTCCGTGGAGTTTCAGGTCATTCCGAGAACATTTGTTTCTGCACATAAATAACACCATGGAAAGTCTGCTGAAAACAGCGTCAGTCCGGGTTAGTTCCATTCAAATCATGCAAGTTAGAGTCCAAAACAAGGGCAGAAGTGTTTGGAAAAGTAGATACACTACAAAAAAAAGACACATTCGTGACATTTTGGGCCGAACGAATTTTTTTTCTGTCATACATATGACACTTCTATGACGATAATTGTGACAAAACCCGGTATCATCATAGATGTGGTGGGCTCCTACTTCTATGACAAAAAATCATGACAGAAAATGGGCTTTTGTCCTGGGCGGGCCGGAGACGCAGCTGCATGACATTCTTTGGGCCGTCCATGACGGAAAAAACCATGGTAGAAGCGAGGGTGAGGAAAATTTCGGGGAGTTCCCAGTTACGGTCGGAGGTCAGAGGCCGAGCGATGCGCGTTTCTCTCGTACACGTACACGCATGTGTGCGAGGCGTTGGCTCTAACTGAACCCGAGCGAGGCTTTGGGCTCTAACTGAACCCGAGCGATTGCACTGCAGGCTACGC
This sequence comes from Aegilops tauschii subsp. strangulata, assembly GCF_002575655.3. NCBI lineage: Eukaryota > Viridiplantae > Streptophyta > Magnoliopsida > Poales > Poaceae > Aegilops > Aegilops tauschii. The sequence continues at coordinate 129,386,148 of NC_053039.3, forward strand.
GTTACTGAACCCGGGCGATCGATCGATGGCTATTAACTGAACCCGATCGAGCGATTCCTTCGCTACTGCTGCTAACTGAAGCCAATCGATGCTGCCTCTGGATGAATAGTGAGCGTTGTTGGGGGGTTTGGATGAACAGTTCCCGGTGGGGGTGGATGAACAGGACCCCGTGGTGTTTCCTCTGGATGAACAGGACCCCGATCGATCGAGCCGGTTGGGGCTGGATGAACAGGACCCCGTGGAGGGCAGGATGAACAGGACCACCCCGTGGAGGGCAGAATGAACAGTAGACGGTGGAGGGCTGGATGAACAGTAGCCCGTGGAGGGGTGGTTGAACAGGAGCCCGTGGAGAGGGCTGGTTGAACAGTAGCCGGTGGAGTAGCGCGTGGTGGAGGCTGGATGAACAGGAGCCCGTGGATGAACAGTCGCAGGTGGAGGCTGGAGGAGATCGACGGTGGATGAACAATAGCCCGTGGAGGCTGGAGGGGGTCAACGGTGGAGATGAACAGTATCCCGTGGAGTCCCGTTTTGCGGTACGCCACACCCCTTCCGATGAACAGGACCCCCGTTTCGACCGTAGCGCTCCAACACAAGTCCGTTTCCTCCGTTTTGCGGTACGCCACACCCCTCCCGATCAACAGGACCCCCGTTTCGACCGTAGGAGGTCTGTTTCCTCCGTTTTGCGGTACGCCAGACCCCTCCCGATGAACAGGATCCCGTTTCAAACGTGGCCGGTCGAACACAAGGCCTTTTCCTCCGTTCTGCGGTACGCCAGGCCTCGTTTCCATCGGCTGTTCCGTCCAAGCCCTCCCGATGAACACGACGACGCATTCTGTTCCGACCCAGCCGGTTGGCTCCCCATGAACACGACGACGATATTGTTTCTCCGTTCCGACCCAGCCATGTATACGAGCCCTGGCCATACATATGCGCGAATAGGCGTTCGAGACCCTGCCCGTATGTACGTACGTGGCCGTATTTTCTTTCTTGCACACTGGCCGATGTACGTATGTGTAGATGCTACGTGCGCGCCTCTACTACGACACGTGCGCGCCTCTACATCCACCAGTATATATGTACGTACACGTTCGCGACCAGAATGACAACGCTACGTACGCTTCGACCAGGTGGGTCCCGACTGTTAGGCACTTCCTTGCCTGCGAAGATGTAGCTGGTGGGTCCCAGCAGTCAGGGGGCGAATCGTTTTTTTTGCCCGGACGCACTTCCTTGCATGCGAAGATGTAGCTGGTGGGTCCCAGCAGTCAGGGGGAAACGCTTTTTTCGCGAAATACAGTGGCCCGTCCGGTGGGTCCCTGCTGTCAGGTGGAGGAATCATTATTTTCCGCGTAATAAGGAGGCACTTCCTAGCTGCGGCCGTGGACCCAGCTGTCAGCCTCTCCACGTACAGTCCACGTCCGATGGAAGTCGTTCCTTGACCACGTTGACCACGCCGCGCTGAGAGCACCAGGGCGGTGGACGACGGCGAGGCCTAGGAAGGGGACGACGGGGAGCCGGGGAAGACGCGGCAGCGGAAGCCCGCGCGGAGAGGAGTATGAGGGTTCACTGGTTCGGCTGCGATGTGAGGTTGCCGTTGCCGCAGGGCCTGGCCAGCGGTGGGAATAGTAGGGGCGGTGAGGCCTCCGCGGCAGCACAGCCGGCCACGGGAGGCAGGAGCATGCGGCACGACCGGCGCTGCTTTGGGCAGCTGGAGCAAGAAGACCAGAGGTTGAAGAAGCACTACTGCCGTTGGATGGACATCGCACGGTCACTGGAGCTAGAATCATTCATTTTGACTAAAGTTGACAAAGGCCCCCGTCCCAGTCAACTTAGTAGGCCCACAAGTCAGCCTCCCACCATGGTGGGTCCCAGCTAGCAGGGGGAGTATTCATTTTTTTGTGCGTAATAAGGAGGCACTTCCTTGCGTGCGAAGATATAGCTGGTGGGTCCGAGCTGTTAGCGGCGGTAACGCTTTTTTCGCGAAATACAGAGGCCCTTTCGGTGGGTCCCTGATGTCAGGTGGAGGAATCATTATTTTGCAAGTAATAAGGATGCATTTCCTTGCGTGCGGCCGTGGACCCAGCTGTCGGCCTCTCCACGTACAGTCCACTTCAGATGCATGTCGTTCGTTGACCATGTTGACCAGGCCGCGCCGAGAGCACCAGGGCGGTGGACGACGGCGAGGCCTAGGAAGGGAACGACACGGAGGCAGGGAAGACTCGGCAGTTGTTTCCCACGCGGAGGGGAGTACGACTGTATGAGGGTTTACTGGTTCGTCTGCCATCACCGGAGAATAACAGCAGGTGTGGGTGAGTAGAGGGATGGCTAGGCCAGCGATGGGAGTACGGTGGGGCAGTGAGGCCTGCGCGGCAGCAGAGCCAACCGCGGGAAGGAGGGAGCAGGCAGTCCCGCCGGCGCTTGTTTGAGCGGCTGGAGCAGGAAGAGCAGAGATTGAAGAAGCACGACGACCGTTGGATGGCCATCCAACAGTCACTGCTTGTGCGTCAACCTTTTTTTAGGAAAGCCTCAAATCTGTGGAAAACAGCATACAGCCCATCTGGCATTATTTCTAATAATTTACAGCCCATTTGCTAATTCTGAAGGTTTCTTTTGGAGCCCATATTCTTTTTTTAGCATTACAGCCCATATTGTGGCCACGGTTAAAAAATTATACGAAATGTTGCATATTTCGGTGCGGTCCGAACTGTTTTTAATCCCGAAATTTCGAGTCACATTCAAACTGATTTTAAAAATAAATGTATATCAATATAAAATCCAACAAATTGTCCACGCATAAAAATTAATGCAATTTAAAATCTTGAAATGAAAAAAAGAAATTTGAAAGTAATTGCCGGTTTGATGTGTCTTAAAAATGTACAGCCCATTTCTCATTACTGATAGGCCATTTTCTCGTCCAGCCGAATGAAGCTCTCCTCGTCTTGAAAGATTTGCAGCCCAATAGGCCTGACAAAGCGACTTAGTTGGCAAATCACAAAAAAACTTGGCTAGCCATTTTCAGAAAGAAAGAAAAAACTACTGGGCTGGTCTGTGGTAAACATAAAAGAGAAGGATGTCTAGACATGCCAGAGTGCCCCGCACAGCCCAGTTGACACCCTGCTTCCATCTCAAAAACAAATTAGATAAATGCCACAACAAATATGGTGGTTCATAAAAATGCCACTGCAATTTCCAAACTTTGAAAAATGCCACTGCAATTTTTGCAAACTTTGGAAAACGCCACTGCAATTTGCAAACTTTGAAAAATGCCACTCCAGACTTCGAAAAATGCCACTGGGGATGGCATGAAATGGCATTTTTCAAAGTTTGGAAATTGCAATGGCATTTCTTAGAAACACCAGATTTGGAGTGGCATTTATCAAATTAACCCAAAACAAAAATAACTGGGCGAGCTGCTGGGTCCCTGATGTCAGCCACTTGTTGTGCAACTCTCTCGTTTATTGACTACGTTGACAATGGCATGGGACCCAGATGTCAGAAATCCATTACGAGGAGCCATTTTTTATTGGATTGAAATAAGGAGGCACTTTCCTTGAGTACTGCCATGACCTTGGCGGGTCCCTGCTGTCATCCTCTCCGAGTACAATCATCTCCTGGTTGTGTACGCGTCAACTTGGTAGGCCCACAAGTCAGCCTCTAAACCCGTGGAGGACAAATACAACCCATTTAAAAAAATAACAGCCCATTCCATACGTTCAAATGGAAAGTTCAACATTCAGAGCAAAGTAACAGGTCTGATCCACATATAGAGTACTGAACTTCCACGTTGACAACCATCATAGCCAAGTTAACTATCTACTTCCACTAATACTCTAGTAGCGTACAAGTACTAACTTACTCTTAGCTAACTAGACGATGCCGGCCACCATCTGCGGTACACGCTAAACGCCGGCACCGGCGTCCTCCGCCTCGCCTCGGACTTGCCAGAGGTGCGATAGGGCGCGTTGATCGTGCGCGTTGGCCCTTTCCATGCCGGCGTGGTCCACCGAAGCTTCGGCTTCTAAGCGGGAAACCCACTTGACAAGCTGGTAGTAAAAATCAGCGTCGCGAACGCGTGCGTGCCCGACAGCCTCCAGGGCTATTTGCCGGGCGCCGGCCTCCACGTAGTCGGTCCACATGCGGGCGCTTTGCTCGCGACTCAGAGCGTCAGTGCGCTGCTGCTCCATGTCCCACTGGCGGCGCAAATCGGCGATACGCTGCTCATCCACCAAGCGGTCGCGCTCCAACAACTCCTGCTCCTCCGCCAGGCGGTCGTGCTCCAACAAGTCCTCGATCTCCGCATTGCCATCTAAAGACCGATAGAATGCCTCCTCCCTCCGTCTGCCTTCCGGTGAAAAACCGAACACTAGTTCTGGCGGTGACCGCGTCCGGCCACGCCTATCGCGGACGGGTGGGGGCATGGCGGACGTGGAGAGAGCGAGGATAAGTGGCGAGCAACGTCGGGCCAGTGGGGGCTTATGAGGATAGGGCGAGTTGGGTCATGGTGCCACCATAGAAGGCCGAGAAACAGTACTTATAAGCGGAAGGTAGCGCGACGGTCATCGGAATTCAATGCATAATGAAGCAGGCATGGCTTAGCGCGCTAGCTTGCCGTGGAAAACTAGAGAAACTGAAATTCTGACTGTGCCGTCCCGTCCCGTCCGTGCTGGGTTGCGCGCCGGCCTTGCGGTCAAACGAGTGCACTCGAATCATCTCCCTCCTTGTCAATAATGATTCCACGGATTTAAAAGGCCCGCAACAATTAAAGCGCATCTTTTTCGCATCAGTTAGCTGCCTTAATTACGGCCGGCTGCATGCGGGCACTCAAAATCGCTCGCAGCCAGTACGCGAAGCAGCATGCAACGAGTTGCAGCCGAGGGCATTAATTGATGAACTTTAGCTGGGAGATAAGGCATTTGCGAACGTTTTTGCTAGCAGTTTCTTCAGATTCGCATGGCATTTTCTTCAGAGCAGCTTGTCAGTTTCTTTAGAGGTAGCCATTTCTATTCAAAAAACTGCCACTTCGGATCTTGCGTCGCAACTAAAACAGCCAGGAGCGCATTAGTAGGCTAGCTAGTGATCGATCGGTAACTTGTAAACACTAAGCGAACAGATATAAGGAACTGTTAATGCATCTCAATGATTCACAGATCATATACAAATATGTAGCTCCAAAAGCAAAGATCAGCCACAACTAAAACCAACTAGTACGATTCCCATACATAAGATCAACATGTTAATGCATCTCAATGATTCACAGATCATATACAAATATGTAGCTCCAAAAGCAAAGATCTAGAAAAACATATGTTCTTCCTACTAACATGGATGCTTCTCTTGGCCAACATTCAGTACAGAATGAATGACAAATTTGTTTGTGAAGTCTACAATTCCTCTTGCAAACGTAAGTGGTTTCACCAACAGCTGGAACCATGGGAATGAACCACACATGATGGAGGAACATCCACTGCAATATGATTTGGTCTTCTCTTGATCACACGGCGAGACTATTTTCGGAATACAAACTTTAACTTAGGCAAAATGATGCCCATTGTATAATCAGACCAAAGCAATGAAGCACCTAGTGTTGGCCAATAAATAGTACAGTACTACTTTTCTGCAGTCCATGAAGTGACTATCCAATCTTTCTATGTCTATTTTCAAATGGCACTGCATGCAGTGACTATACTATTCTCTTGTGCAGTTCAACCAAAATTGCGGTCACTTTGTGTGTTTGCTAAATAGCAACGGGCAGACATCTCTATCTGCACAAATATCAAGCAGCTAGTAAACATATACCCCACCTTGTATTTTTGGTTTAAACATGTCTCTTCCGCTTAGATCTGTCATGTTTTGCACTGGACAATTTGATACAGTCATGTTTTGCCCTGGACAATTTCATACTGAATTGATTTGCTTGTTCAGAGTAGAAATATAGCGCCTATTCTTCATCAGACCAAGGATATCCATGTTCGCAGTGATGGAAGAGGTGAAATCGATACAACCGAAATTGAGCATCCAGTCATTCAATCATGTCCTGCACCTCCAATGTAGGTCCACCCTGCCAATAAATTCACATGCAAACCACTAGTATTACTATCTAATGACAGTACAAAAAGAGTAGCAAGATAGTAGCAAACCATGTACCTTCTTAATGAACAGCTCATAGTGCCACCAATTGGATATAAAGGTTTGGGAGAAAACATGCTCCTAATGTTGAACCAGTTGGACTTTTTGTGCAGTTCCACTAAACTTGAGCATCCCTGTTTGCATAGATATTGAAAGTGTGATTACTATAAAAGTGGCACTAGTTGAAGCATAGACTCACAAATATAAGCATTCCAATTTCTTAATGGGAAAAGGTAGCAAGACTGTTTCTAACCACCTTTTTGAAGGAATAAATAAGGCAACAGAGGCTGATGTCAGAAAGGCATATATAGTTCTTTCTGAAAGAATGATCGATTCCTGACCTTTCTTCTTCTTTTAAGCATATTTTGTGCAGTTCAACTAAAATAAAATGCCATCACCGCCTTGACAATTCAGTGACACTGTACAAAAGGAAATGACTTAACATTACATCATGATGTCAGGTATGTAGTCGACAGGCAGTAGAGACAAACTTACAGACCTCCTCCGATAACATAATGAACATTAATTTTAACAAAGGTGTGACTAGCTTTACCGGGATAATTTGAGTGAACTCTACACCCTCTGTTCCTTAATATAAGAGGTTTTTGCGGTTCAGTTTAAAGTACCCAAACGTCTACTAGTATTTAGAAAAATAGGTAGTAGTTTTCTTGAGCACATATCTGGGAACTTGCCACCCTTTATTTATGTCCATACGCTAATGCAACACCATTCGAAATTTCGAATACTACAAATATACACTAATCCAGTGGCTAGTGCAACAGTAGAGTAGTTATTTTATTACAGGGTACAGTACAATGGTTTTACTGAACAGATTTCAATAAACTCTGGCACTGGAAGATTTCTATAAGAATTAACAATACAAAATGTAAAGGTAACACGTTTCAGCATTGGTATACTAGCTGTGCATGAGCATTACCAAATACAAAAGTCTGAAGGTAACTAGCATTATTAACTTATGACAGTATAAAAAAATTGCAAACCATGTACCTCCAAGGTAAATATCATTTCAAACTCGGGGGGACCTTAAAAATTGCTATCCCAATCTTGATAATCGATCAAACACATAAAAACTTGATCGAACGAATCAAGAGAACAGCCGGAGGAGGAGGTGCCCACTCTTAACCTTTCCTCTTGTCTTCATAATTTTTTGTGCAGTTTAACCAAAATAAAATGACATCAACGCCTTGGCATTTTGGTGACACTGTACAAAAAAATTAACTTATCTCATGGAAGTGAGGTATGTAATCTATAAGCATTAAGAGTGCAAAAATCTGAAGGTAGTAACAAGTTTCATCGTTGGTATACTGGCTGTGCAACATCATTAGAATGCCTTAGTTGAAAAATCTTTAATACATCCAAAATCAACAGCTAACCCTGAAATAATCCAGTGACATTAAATGGCATTGCTTAAATTTATCGGTGGCATTAGACTGAGTGCGGCATTAGTTAAATGTGGCATCACTTTAGCAGTAGCATTGCTTGACTTGACTGCTGGCATTATACTAACAGCAAAAAAGTTAGACTAAGAGCATGCGAGGCCCATTCGGACAGTGGGCGCACCAGTACGATGTACCTCCACGGACGCATAGAGTGGTGAGGGAGGTATGGTTGCCCAGAGCAACAAATATCCAGGAAGCATATCTGGATTACGTCCCATTTTTGTTATGTTTAGCCACCTTTTTCCTATGTGAGGACAACAAACCAATCGACCTGGTCATTCTCTATTGCGTTGTCATGCCTTTCTACCCTTCTTCAACCAGGAGACACGAGACTTGTTCCTTAGCTACTGATTTTCCCCTTCTCAACCTAGATGCGGGTTCGATGCCTACTCTCTTGGACAGTACAGTCTCCCTTCCTTTTATTATTCAACCCAGACATGGATTAGTCTGCATGAAGTAGGGTTTCCTTTAATAGTGAAATTAAGGTTTTCGTCTGCGTGACCAGCAGAGCAGAGGATAGCAAATTGGGAAGATGGTGGAGTGGAAAAAGATCCACATGCAGCGACATGGCAGATGGGGCAATAGAACAAGGGTATGGTTCGAAAAGAGGTAGCATACCTGAGGGTCGGCGGGAAGTGGCTTCGCTCGTGGTCATCGTCCTCCACACGCACTACGACAGCGAGCTTGGGGACGGAGGCCATCCCGCGCGGGCGCTAGGTCTGAGAGGACGGCCATGTCGTCAGTGCGTGACCTCGCTCGCCGACGACGAGTGCGTCAACACTGCACGTCCTTTTCTTCCCCGGTGGATCTGTGACCGCCGGTGAGGAGGGAGAGAGAGGCCATCTTTTTTAGATCTGGAGAGAGGGTGATAGTGTGAGAAGAAAGTGGGCAGCCCTTAGCAAGAAAGCTCTGAAGCTCCAACCTATATATCTTTTTTATACTACTAGTACTAGAGGTGGAGTAGTGGTAGAGTAGTTTATATTTTCTCTACAAACAGTACCAGTTAGTCGTGCTTCAAAACTGAACGGCACGCCATTAAAAAAATAAAGTCGAGAAATAATGCGGCACCTCGGGCCAACGCGGCCATATCGCATTTTGCACGACAAATTACACATGATGTTTCGTTGACATGAGGTCCCGTTCCAACATGTCAGTGAGACGACGGCGAGTCCTTTTGTACAATTTCCGAAAGGACGTGTAGGCCGGGGCGCCTCTTCGTGTACCGTGGCAAACTGGGAACCGTCCACCGACTCTTCGCCTTTCCCTCTCCATTTGGAACTGCTGTCGCACGCTCTTCCTCCCTCCTCCATTTGCCTTCACCCTTCCTTCTGCCATTGTTCGATCGTCTTCTCCATGGAGGGAACAAGCCGGAAACGACCCCATTATTCTTGCCCCGATCTGAAAGATGACGTGGTGGGGGAACTCATTGATCGGTGCGACGTCATCACCTCGGCTAGCATGGCAGGTTCGTTCAAGCCCATTCTCGACTCAACTAATAACATCATTACAAGGAACCCAAGGGTCTAGGAGCAGTTTGATCTCCCTTATCTTCTTTGCTATAAACCTGTTCGCATGGGCGCGGACGACGGAGGCCTCGCCTTGTGCAAGTTGATGCCGCTTGATAATGATACGTGTGATGTCAAGATGCCATCGCTTAAGGGTAAGTCCTGGGCTGGCACAAATGGAGATTGGGTTGTTTATATTGGGTACAATTGCGACTGGGAACTTGTGAATGTGTACACTCGTCAGCGGATTCCACTTTGAAAAATCTCCGAGTGCCCTGAGGTTGAGCACACAGATGATCTACGTATGTTCAAATACGATCATGGTGACTGTCGTCTACTGAAGATAGCAATTTGTCGAGTTCCCAACCGCTCTTGGAATTACAAGAACTATCAAGTTGTTGCTATCTTTGACAAGCTTGTTGCCGTCCTTCGTGGTTCGACTGGATGGATATTGCTCAAAATCAGTTTCTATACACGGATGTGTACTGTGATGCAATTGAATACGAGGATCTTGTGTTTGCTGCCACCACTTGTGGCACTGTTTTTGCATGGGATCCTCGTAGTTTCGGTACGTTTGTCTTCCACCGTGATTATAATTGTTTCATCCACATGCATGCGGGTTAGCAAGTTTCCCTTTACTAATTAACCTTCTTCTTGTGTTTCCAAGGTCCTGTGAACATTCCACCACCTATACTTGGAAAAATTTATAAGCAAGGGGGAGATGACGATGGTGATGATCATGAGCATGAGGAGGAGCAGAACTTATATACTCAGTGGCGCCTGGCAACTAATTCCGATGGATCACCTCTTCTTGTCTGTATACAGTGCACTCAGACTGTTACTACTGAGGAAGCAGGTGTTGTCCCCCATGGTCGCCCTCTCCTGACCTATTCCAACACCCGTTGCATGGTATTCAGGACGGATACTAGTGTGCTAGCGCAAACACCTTCTCCCTGGTTTAGTATTGATAGTCTTGGAACAAACTCGCTCTTCCTTGGACCAAACTATCCAATGATGGTGAAAGGCGATCCAGCTGCTGTTGACACAGCGTTACTACCATTTATGAGAAGCAACTGTATCTATACCTTAGACATTTCGGTGGTTCCCTACCCTGGTCCTGATATATGCCGCTTCAGCCTGGATGATCAGTCCTGCGTTGCTCTCGATATTGACAATAGCTCGCCCTTTCCAGAGCACCTATGGTTCAAAGCAAGCGTTTCCAACACCGAGGATTGGTTGAGTTGAAGTTCATTTCATTGCTTGTTATTTGTTGTGTGATGAAAAATTTAGTATTTGCTAGAATGTTTTGTTGGAAATAATCTATAATCCAACATGTATCCTCGTTGTCGTTGTGTGTTGATGACTTGTTGTATTTAATGAATGGTACATTTCAGTTGCAAATGCATGTCATAGACTCAATTTATGAATGGTTTTCGAGTCACTTCTTGGAGTGTGAGTACCGTAGTAGTATAGCCAGCATCCGGTTAGTATATGAAGTTGCCACATCACATAGAGCCAACCTAATATTGGAGTATGCTAGCCCTCCACCGGCGCGCCGCTTCAAATGGCGGAGAAGTGAGACGTCGCGTCACCTTGTGTCCAGATCTGAGATGCCACGTGTACCAGATGAATGACTCCAAGTTCGACCACCGTGATGTTAGGTGCGAGCCCAGGAACACTGTTGGAGAGACCCCCCTCATAATTTTCCTATATTGGTCGTTTGATTCATAGGATAGAATGCTATAGGATTTTTTTCCTATGTAATCATCTTTTAATTGGCAATCTAGCATCCACTCCAACTTTTGTTTCACTTCCTTGGTTCCTACGAAGAGAGTACTTGCTCTAAATGATGTGCCGCTGCAAGAGCCGCCTATATTTATTAACCATGCTCTAAAAAGGTGGACCAGCTTTGGCTATAGTAGTACTGTACTAGGTTAGTAGGTGACCTTGCTCTTGGCTCTTCTCCTCTTCCGGAAGTCGAACAATAATGATGGTACTACAGTAGTACTTCTGGCAATCTGACACCAAATGAACTGTTGCACGTCCACCGCTTGTAAGCAAAAGTTTCTCCTCGTGCTGCGAGCCACCGCGCACGCGTTGGCGAGGGAGAAGGCGTAGTAAGCAAGCTTCTCGTCGTTCTGCGAGTTGACGGGATACATCAAAGTTATTTATTAGTACTCTCTTCAAAAAGGGCCGACCATGTCCATGGCTACCATCCCATGCTCTGTCATTGAGTACGTGCACTATTCACATATCTTTTTTTCATCATTGATTTTTTGGTACATGGAAATACATCACCAAAATTTTGACTAGAAAAGCAAGACCAAACAAAACAAGAACCACAAGAATACATTTTAGAAGATATCCAACTTCCATAGCTGCTCCTGTAAGTTGGATTAGTGCCTTCTCGATGCATTCATTGTTGATCTGCGGAGGCTCGATCTTGCGTGCTTCTTTCTTCTTCGAGTGTAAAGAAGTAGACGTGTCTAGCCTCTATTCTATCAACAAGTGCACTAGTCTCATCTCTAGCCTCTATGCTAGCTAAAAGTGCTAGAACATCTACTAAATTGTGCTCTATCAATATATCAATGTACTCTTCTTCCCAATACCAAAACTTGCATCCATTTTACACAATAAAATTTTAAGTTAGCACAACTAGTCTAATCCGAGAGCACAACCGAAGATTTGGTCGAGTTCTTCCTCCTTTTGCCGACATGTGGGACATCCAGCATCCAGGTCGTGTCATGCAAGAAAATAGAGTGGTAGGTGAAGCCACGTGATGTGCATCTTGGGTTAAACTGTAAATAGAATCTTACTACTCTTGAGTAACTCCAAAAGCGGCCACCAAAGATCTTTATTGGATTTGTTTTTCATCACCAGCACGTCGAGGTGAAAGATGTGCAGGTTCAGTGGGTCCTCTTGCGTTTTCACTAACATGTGGGACCGTATATGAGCAAACATACGATGGGCTCCGCGCGTCTGCTGGCTGGCTGAGAAGAGAGATAGAGGAGGGCCGAGCACGGACTCCAGGAAATTTGTTCTACGTACTCGATATAGTGGAGTAACCAGCACCTCGATATAGTGGGGTGGCATGGGCCATAACTAGCATTCATGTCTAGCACTACGACACACGCCACCCACACGAGTCCCATCCGGCACCAATTTTCTTGGAGTCCATGCTAGCTACAGCCATCTCTTCTCCCTCCTGTTTTCTCAGCCATCACGCGGTGGGCGGGGTGGGGGTTTGCCGATAGTTGGTTTGCTCAACTGCGGTCCCACTTGTAAGTGAAAATGCAACACAGCACGCATTCCCCCTTGAGCAGCGTGCCGGACAAACCGTGTGGGGGTGCGACGCGAACACGGCAGGCTTTTCCTTTTGAACTTGTAACTTGTAAATTTTGGTTCTGCTCCATGGGGCGACCGATAGATAGAAATAACGATTTTCCCTAGAGTAATGAGAAGTTTGGTTCTGGCACGGTTCATGCATGGAGTACGTAGGAAAATTATGAAGTTGATGCGAAAGGTAAGATAATTACTAGTAGTACCATATACTACTACATGGATTTGACGGAAAGATAAAGATACATACGGATCCATCAACGACATCCTCACGCCCTAGTGCACCGGGTCACCAACCGACGTGTGAGGAGCAGCGGCGTTGGCGGCAAGCTCAACGTGCTTCTAAACAATGCCGTCCAAGGTTGCCCTGTGGTCCAAGAAGGCCAGCGTCCTATCGTCCTCCTCTTGCATGTAGTAGTCCTTGTGGACGATTTGCGCGTAGACGTGGGTGATTATGTCGATGGTGTCTTGCTGCGCCAGGCACTGCGCGGCGAGCGCGGCCTCGAGGTGGACATTCTCCGGCGCGACGGCGGGCAGTCGCAGGGCCACCAGTGCGTCGAAGAGGTTGTCACCATAGAGGCTGTTGAGGGTGGCAGGCATCGCAGAGCCTGGGCGCGTGGGCTGGAGGCGTACGTCAAGGTCGTCCGCGAGCTTCTTGACGACGGTGAACTTGTCGAGGAAGCCGACGAGGACCTCGTCGAACAAGGAGACAAAGCTGTCGTCCAAGCGGCCCCTCGCCCTGGCGGCCTCAAGCACTACCTGGAGACATTCCTCGGTGCCAGGATGCAGGCCGGCGTCGTGGACCATCTGGCACAGCCGGCTGATGCTCACGCTCATCGCCTCCATGGGTCTAGCTTCTAGTCAACTGATCTTGCGATTGGAGTGATCACTCTTGCCCTTAGGTGCGTAGGTGCGTAGGATTTCATAGATTGGACTGGCAGGAGCCTTTATATGAGAAGTGCAGACTGCGTTGAATTCATGTGCGTGTTGGCCATCTACTCCTCGCCGCTCTACTGCACCTGCCTTTGGCTGTATGACAGGTTGGCCAGCCACCCGTTGGACCCACGTGTCATACACCCAAAGGCAGGTGCAGTAAGAAGACGGCGAGTCCTTTTGTACAATTTCTGAAAGGACGTGTAGGCCGGGGCGCCTCTTCGTGTACCGTGGCAAACTGGCAACCGTCCACCGACTCTTCGCCTTTCCCTCTCAATTTGGAACTGCTGTCGCACGGTTGATCGTATTTGAACGTATGTAGATCATCCGTGTGCTCAACCTCAGGGCACTCTACACCGTCGAGGCGTAGACGTGGATGTGCAGGTCGACGGTTTCTTGCATGGCGAGGCACTGCGTGGCGAGCGCGGCCTCGAGGTGCACATTCTTCGTCGCGACCTCCGGCACCTGCAGGGCCACCAGGGCTTGAAAGAGTTCGTCACCATGGAGGCCGATGAGGGTGGCAGGCAATGAGGAGTCTGGGCGCGCGGGCTGGAGCAGTACGGCAAGGTCATCCGCGCGCTTCTTGACGGCGGTGAACTTGCGGATGGAGTTGACCATCATGTCGTCCATGCGAGAGGTGAAGCCGGCGTCGGCGAGGGCTACGATGCCTGCGGTCGCCAGCACCGTCTGGAAACACTGCGCGGTGTGGGGCTGCAGGCCGGCGCCTTGGATGATTTGGCACAGCCGATTGCCGCTCGCGTCCATCGCCTCCATAGGTGCTTGTGGCTTCTGGTCACTTGGTCTTGGATTGGAGTGAGCAGTGTTGCACAGAGACTTGGGAGTAGATGGATTGGAGTGGTGGGGCGCCTTTATTATATGAGAGTCCAAACTCTGTTGCATTCACATTGTGCTGGCTCTATTCTGCTTCTCCAATTAATTCTCTCTGCATGTAATTGAGGATGCATCATTGACCGTTCAACGTCTCGGGAACCGCTACCCTCTCCCTCCTTGGCATTCAAGCACCTATGGACCCGTCGACGACGAGGTGCCTATGTTGACTTCGTAAATTTCAAGATGATAGTGCCGTGCGTGTGTGCGTTCATAGGGGTGAGTGTATGCGCGTGTATATGAGCGCTTGCATCTGTACTATGTAAAAAAGGTAAATGCGTGTCAAAAAGAGACTAGTCAGTATACTCAATATTGTGCACCTCGGAGAGGAAAATGATAGAACTAGTACGTATTTATTTACGGTGCAGATTCACTCATTTTGCTCCATATGTACTCCGTCTCGGTGTAGTCTAGTCACTTGTTGAAATCTCTAGAAGGGCAAATACTCCTTTCTGGTTTACAGGGCTATACTAGCAAGTAGTTGTACGTACTAGTACAATAGTGGGCTCACATAGCAATTTTGTCTCATGCAAGAGCCTGGCTATATGCGTGCTCCAATGTTCGCAACTGCAACATTCGGTTTGCGCTTGGCTCTTTGCCTCTTCGAGAAGACGAACAATGATGTTACTACTACTGCTTCTACAGTGTCGAATCCACTGCTACATGTCCGTCCACCGCGAGCGGGACGGATAGCTTGTTGTAGAAGTACTACTAAGCAAAAGCATGTCCTCGTTTGCGAGCAACCGTGCGCATGGGTGAGGGAGAAGGCGTGTAGTAAAATCAAGCTTCTCCTCGTTGTACGAGTTGACGCGACACATCATAGCACTGGCCCCACATGCTTGCCTCTAAACTTGGCTGAAAGACCCGCAGTGTACAATATATTTGCTGCAACCTCTAACATTTACCCACCACAAATTAAAATATATGTGGCCGTATGCATCGTTCTGATGCAGAGGCCGGGGAGTCCCCCCTTTTCGAAAAAAATAAATTAAAATATATATTCCTGTCTTGACCAGATGAGCGTGCAAACTACAATCACCAGGGTGTCAGGTAGGGCCAGAAGACTATTTTTTTTAAAAAACTTCGAGACGGCCACATAGCATGGAGCCGACCCCAACGATTTTAAGCTTACAGGCACGGTACACGCTATCCTAGACTACTCTACACATGAAACTGCCACACGAGCGTCCGGGCTGCGCTTGGCTCTTCGCCTCTTCGGAAGTCGAACAATGATGGAGTACTACTGCACTGGAGGAGTACTACAGTACGCTTCTGGCCATCTGACACCGATTGAACTGCTGCATGTCCACCGCGTGCGGGAGGGAGAGCGTGTAGCGAAAGCTTCTCCTAGTCTTGCCGGCCACCACGCTCATGGGCGAGGGAGGGACGCTCCTGCCTTTGCGTGTATGACAGGTGGGCCTGACAGGTGTGTGGCCAACCTGTCATACAGCCAAAGGCAGGTGCAGTTAAGTCCGCAAGGGAGAGGATAATCAAACTTCTCGTTGATGTACGAGTTGACGCGACACATCAAAGCACTGCACTCGATATATTTCAATAATTTGCGTTTACCGATGCATTAATTACAACGCATGCATGCATGTCGTGACTCTCCTTTTGATACTTGCATGTGTTGATTTAATGCACCTTGAAGTAGTATAAAATATGTGACGGTAAAGCTTTGTAATACCCCGGCCCAAGTTGAGAGATGGTTGTGCACGAGGAGGGCGAGATCATGCAGACCGAACAGGACCCGACGATGGAGCTCTCTAAGGTCTCGATGGACCTCACCGTGCTCCACTGCCCCTTGTGCCTCCGCCCCTTGACGCCTCCAGTGTATGAGGTTTGAATACACCTCGTCCGTTCGGCTGATTGAGCAAGGTGCAGGTTTCTTGATTGATGTGTTGTTCGATTGATTTCTGCAGTGCAAGGGAGGGCACCTGGCCTGCGCGGACTGCCGCATCCTTATATATTCATCAGTCTTGCTATAAGTCGCAGTAGATGCTATATAGGTCCGTCGGATCTTACATCAAGATCCGTGCTTTCAGATTTTCTTTTTTCTCTCTTAAATCTCAGTTGAGTGAGACATAGCCACGCCATTAAACAGAGGCTCGGGCGCCATTAATGGAGACCTTGGGAGAGAGGTGGACGGCAGATGGAGGTCAAAGGGCTCTCCTCCCGATAAGCACGTGCAGGGGTCTGATCACACGCCTCTCGTACTCAAATAGCTACCCTGCACGGCGCCTCCTAGCTAATAAAAAATGGGGACGCGTGGCGGCACGTAAATGGTACTAGTAAGTATAACGCCCACGGTTTCAATAATACTTGTGTTTCCGACTGTAACGTGACAACACTTGTTCCAAAATGACTTTGTTGATTGTTAATGTGTGCGCCTTCGGAAATCGGACTGCAAATTTACCACAGCATGTTGGTGCCATGTCATGGCACCAAGCCAAGTTTCATTATTTTCATGCGTGTTTTGGATTTACAGGAATTAAAAAACTAAGTTTCTCAACGTTTCCAACCCAGCCACGACGCCCAGAATTTTGAATTTCATTGCCATTTCTTGCATGGAACCTAGAAATTTACCCGAGGACACACATGTGATTTTTCAACCAACTTTGGTGCACTGGAACATGTGCTTGTATTTCAAATTTGAATTATGCACAGAAAGGTGACACGTTCCCTCCGAGAACATCGGCTTGAGGTGTCCATAGAATCGAAGAGAGGGATGATGTGTGTGTGTGCGCGCGCGATCGATAAAGAGTGCCATCGAATTTGTGTGTGCCCACGTCAAAGATATAGAGTGGCTGGCCTACTGGAACGTGAGATGGGACATGTGCAGTTTGTCTCTGTGGCATGGATACCTACCTGCAGCGCTCGACTATCGGTGTGTGGTGGGGGAAGAGGGAGGCCCAATTAACTATAGAGGTACAATGGCTGGTATATGTGTGGAGGAGGAGAGAGGCCTATCTCATGTATTAAGGAGATCGATCTGCCTCATGTATTAAGGGAGATCGATCGGCATCCATGCATATGTGCAGGAGAGGAATAAGGTTGGGAGAGAGACAGAGCTAGAGTGTTGGAGGGGGTGGTAGTGGAGTTGCTTCTAACAAATGGTGGGATAGGCTTGCTAGACAAACGGAGGGCACGCCCGCAATATCAATAAGAGAGGAGATGGATGCTTGGTGTCTGTGCACGTGCGTGTGAGAGATGGGTCAGGAGGCATGCACGAATGATGAGGGGGGACGATGTGGTTGTGGTAAGCAGACGTAACTACATAGGAAGATCAATCGCCCTTTGTTAGAGAAAGGAGAGACATAACTTGTGAGGTACGTCGATCGATGGGGGGGGTAGTTAAAGTCGATATAGGTATATGTTGGGAGATCGATCGGTATACATGCATGTGTGTGTTAGAAGCAAATGAGGCACGAGGAGAAGGATAGAGAGAGAGGGATGCATGTAGGAGGTGGTACGAGAGGCATACTATATCGAGGGGGGAGGAGTGTGCGAGTACGAGAACGATGAAAAGAGTGGTGGGAGTGAGGCATGGACGGTGACAAGAGAAGAGGGGAAGCTTGTGTTTGTGCTAGGCACACCTGGCTAGAGAGGCATATCGATCGATGTGTGCCGTAAAGAAGGAGCTGGCGGGCCTGCACACACCGTGGGTGAATGACCTAAAGTGAAAAGACGAATTTGCGCGATGGAGCTAGAGAATGCTGAGGGAGGGTGAGAGGGATGCGGGCGTGTGCATGCACAAGAGAAAGTTAGCACTAGCTACAAAGATAAGAGGGTTGTGTGGGTGTAAAAGACGAATAGAGATCATATATACTTCATTATAAAAAGCGAATTCGGATATTTGAAGAATTTATCATAGTGTTTCAAACCGACGCATGTGTGAATATATATAACGGTGATACACATGGTGTGGTTATGAACATGTTATACTACATTTAATATATTTTATCTCTACTCTTATAAAAACGGAGTTGTTGATGATGGTGTGCCTGCCATCCTGCATTATAGGCCGTCCGATTTATATCTGGCGGATAGCAAGGAAACTATGATGGTTGAAGTTGGCAACAATCATGATTGTAGATTCTTATTGAAATAGAGAAACGAATTCAAATTTAGTTCGAATTGCAGCGGTAGTATAGACATTTGGAATGCACTAAAATGTTGGTATGAGTAGGTTACATGCATTATACAGCAAGCGAAAAATTTTAATCGGACATAACATGGACTCATACTCCCTCCTTCCATCTATATAGGGTGTAATGAGATTTTTAAGACCGCCTTTGACTATTGACAAGATTAATAGTACATGACATGCACAATGTGAAAATTATATCATTGAAAGAACCTTTCATAGACGAATTCAACGGTGTGCTTTGTGTAAGTTGCATGTCATATATCATTGCTCTAATATTTGGTCAAAGTTAGCATCGGAAAACGCATTAGGCCCTATATAGATGGAAGGAGGGAGTAGCTTTGAATAGTATTTGTATAGTAAAACGGGGCAAGACTCTCTCTTTGTGTGGTGTGAATAGTTTTATTTTTTTCGTTTTCTTTTTTGGTTCAGGGAAGTGCGAATTGATTTGGTACGTACAAGTACAATATTACTACACGTTAGGATTCTCCCTAAAATTCAACCCGCGTCTTGTTATATCCCGAAAATTCAGATATCGTGCTCCCAAAACTGGCGCCTTCACAACCCACGCCTTGCTATCCCGAAATTACAACGCGCGCGAAAACTCCCTCCAGCTGCCAAATCCCGACACACGAAATCCCCCTTCTAACCCTGAGCTGAAAGGGCCACTAGTTCAAATCGGTGGGGGTACTTTTGTAACACACCCTACATTTTGGACAAGCGCGTCCCTAAGTCATGCTTCACCCCCTCCCATAGCCCCCTTTTCGCCATTCGAAATCCCAGGCCGCCATAACCTCTCCGCTCCAGCTGCGAAACCCCACCCTCCTCCGTCCGCCACATCACCGCTGCCCAGCCGGAGCCTCTTCCCCGACGACGTCGTCCACCGCAACAGCTCGACGTCCCTCGTCCACCTCCCCGGATGAGGATCCGTCGTCCATCTCGCCGTCCCGCCGGTTCAGCCGCCCCATCCTCCACCTCCAAGGAGCTGCTCCGACGATCGCCTCGTCTATCGCGGCTGCTCCATCCCCACAGCGCCGCCTTAACCTGCTCCACCAGAACCGCAGCATCCTCACCGACTCCCCGGACGAAGCCGAGGCCTACTCGACGCCACCAAAGAGGTTGTACACTCATCGCATCGCACCTTTTCCTTAACTCGACCTCCCGGCGCCGACGGTGCTCCATCCCGCACCCCCATGGAGCGGCTACCTTGAAGCTGGCGCCGCGGGCGACATCTCCATGGCGGCTCTCCCCTAGTGAGAGGCCCCTTCGGCGGCGGCGGCCATACCAGCCGGATCTGCTGCTGCTGCTCCGTCTCTCGCTCGCTCGCTCGTGCTCCTGCTGCTGCTCCAGCTCTCGCTCGATCGCTCGCTCGCCCAGCTGCTGCTGCTGCTCTCCCCCTCACTCGTGCTGCTGCTCTGCTCTGATTAAGCCACACTTCAGTCGACTAAATCGACTTTTGGGTCAGTCGATTTTCAAGGGTTGGGGGGGCTCGCCGGAGTTAAGGAAGAACCACCCACAGCGGGGACGGGGGCTCGCCGGAGAGGTACCCCACTATCTATCTTAGGGTTCAGGGTAGGGGCGGGGGGCCTAGAGGGCTGGCCGGGGCGGCGGTGGCGAGTTGTTTCGGGGCGGCGAGGCGGCGCTGGGGCCGGCGGTTCGGCCGGTGGTGGCTGGCGGCTCAGGGGGGTGCAGGTTGAAGATGAACTGCAGGCCCTCCCTAAACTACATGTCAAGTGCCTCTCTGCTACCATTGCGTTCAGTTTCGACAGTAGCATTCAGATTCCACAGTAAATTTCAGTTTCGACAGTTAAGTTCAGAGTCAACAGTTTTTACCTCATCTGTTGTAGTCAGGTGGTTTTTGGTGATGTTAATTTTACATCCATTTTACATCATCTATTGGAGATGCTATTAGAATCCCACTTGAGATTGACGATGTCTGTTTTGTGCTGCTTCGGCCTTGATGGCTTACGGCTCACCAGAGCTGCTCCAACGACAGAACGATCCATCACAACAGAGCAGTGCCCTGGATGCCATCTACAGATTCCTCAGATCTTCCTCCACACCTCCGACAGCCACCTCTGCCTCAACTGCTTCAGCGACCAACCCAATGATGCTGAGGTCGACACGGCTACGGCAAAGAGGTTGTACACTTGTTGCATCACTTATTACTATATATTCACATCGATCCATTAGGGCTATTTTGGTTCAACGGAAAAACATCGATCCACTGGTTGTTACCATCACTCTAAATTTCTGCATGCTCTCCTTACATAATCTCACCATATTTTTTTCGTATGCATGTCAGATATTGTACACAGTCATGCTGAACATGTAGAGAAAAAGAGAAGAGTTTTGCGCGGCAATACAATGTCATGCAGACATCACTCCATGGTGGGTTCAATGGCAAACCCTCCCCACCCCTCTCCAGATTGTAATCCAGAGGAAGATATCTGTTCTGAGGCGGATTCAGACGCCGCTGACCACTCCTATTTACCCCCCCCCCCAAGGTGTTTGCTCTACCTTGGCATGATGATGTTAGTCATATCATGCATATGTTGCCTTGCAGTGCCTACTTTTGACATCATATATGTCATCTGCTTAGTTTAGACATGTTCTGCAATGCCACCTGTTTAGTTTCTATATCATATATGGGAATTATGTAGTCTCGTGTCTTTTAGCCAGCCATAATATATGTGAAATGTGCAATGCCATCCTGTTTAACCAGGCATCATATATTTGAATGATATCTTGCCCATCCTTTTCTTCATTACATTTCCATTTGTCGACAATGTTTGTACATTAAACTACTCTTCCTGTGAATCAGCCATTTGGGTGGGAGATGGAAAAATCTGGAGTGAAAACAAGGCCTTCAGAGCAGACAGTGCTACCTGTCGAAGCAGATCTCTTGTTGGGTCCCGATAGCTCCTCAGAGATGGATTCAGAGACAGATGACCAGTCCTATTCCCCCACTGAGGTGTATGCTCTAACTTGGCACGGTTATATTGCTCATATCATGCATACGGTGTCTTGCATTCCATAGTTTAGACATCATATACACAATATTCAACACCATGTTCTTAGTTCAGACATCATATCGAATGCCCTTTGTTTAGCATATAAATCACATATGTGAATTAAATGATGCGATCCTGATTACTTAGATAACATGTAGGTGAATTATGTCATGCGATCTTGTTTAGTTATTCATCATATCTTTGAATTATGTTATGCTATGCTATCCAGTTTAGATAGACATCATATATGTGAAATTATGTCATGCTATCCGTTTTAGTTAAACAATATACATGTCAACTATTTCATGCCCTCTTTTTTCCACACTATCTATTGCATCTGTCTCTCATACAATGTCTGTACATTCAACTATGTTTCCTGTTTATCAGCCATTTGAATTGGAGCGGGTGATGCCAGTATCTAGCGGACTAAAAACATGGTCTTCAAATAAAACAGTGCTACCTCTTGGTGGAGATAGCATCCCGGTTGTACATGCACAAGAACCAGCCCTACCACACATAACCCAAACTCTCACAAATTGTACCCCTACTACAATGGACAGAGAACCAGCTTCACCCAATCTAACCCCAACCCCAGCCGATAGTAACCCAGTTCCTGTTGACACAGCACCATCTCCACCATAGAGCTCCCAAACAAGAGCAGTTAGTAAGGCAGCTCCAGTGCCCAAAGGGCCAGTACTATCACGGCGAACCCCAACTCCACCAGTTAGTACGCCTATTCCTGTGGAGGAAGCACAACCAGCTAGTCGTAGTTTAGCATCTATCGCATTTGATGTTGTTAAATCGTATGTGCGTATCTTCCCATCTTGGAAATATTATACTGAAGATGAAGGAAAATGCCAGTTGCAGGTGTTTGTCTAGGAGTTATGTGTAAGTAATGTTATTCATGGCAATTACTTTACTTCGTCCCATACATCCTACCTCCATGATGGTTATAATACAGCAAATTTTCCCATTTTTCTCTATAGAGAAGGACCGATTTGGAAACTCAGGATGAGGTAACCTGTGCTAATACCTCTGCTATCTTCAAGAATGCTTGGTGGCAGTATCGGAATTACCTGAAGAAAACGTACTTCACCGGCAAAGAAACTCATCAAATTCCCTTACGTTCTCCTGAGACACATTTACTGGACGATGACTGGGAACGCCTTGTTCTGTACTGGTCCCGAACCAAGAATGTGGTAAGGTCTATGAGCTAATTTTCTATTTTTAAGTATTATATTCTTGCGTCTTACTGTACTCTATTCATGTAGAACAAGTGCCTAAACCTGAAGAACAACTGTTCTAATTTAAGATTCCATTGCTATCATAGTTCAAAAAAAGCTAGGCGTTAATTGTGCGTTTTGCCACCGCCTTGCGCTTTACTGACCAAAGTGCATGCTTATGCGCAGTTATGCATAGATTATGCGTAGTTATGCGCAATGCATTTTGCCAACGCCTAGAGCCTAGGCGCGCTTAAGCGCTCGCTTAGGCACGCCTTTTTTAACTATGATTGCTTTGCTCTTGTATCACTGTATTTACTCATGCAAACTTATTTTTAAATTGAAGGATCCAACCGAAACTCCAATGGCACAGCAGGTATGTTCACGCATGTTTCTTTAACAGGTTTGCTCTTATCAATAGCTCTATTGATTTCAATTTCAATTGTGTATACAGTTGACTTTCATATCATGCACATTAATAGCATCACAATAGAGCCAATAGTTTTGTTGTACATGTAGACCAGTGGTACCCATCTGAAATCTTGTTGTGCCATGTAGTTTCCCACACTTTGTATTCTTTCACTGCTGCTTTGTCTTGAACTGATATGATTTGAACCGTGTCTCTATTTTGATTTGGCAAGACAATGCAGTGACCATAGGACATAGATATATGTTTGTTTGATGCTTTTATTATGTACTAGTACTTGGCAATAGAAGACTTGGTAGTTTAATCCTGTCCACCTTACTAATGAACTGGTTCACCGAAATGAGTTTCATATACTAGTACATGCTAAACTTGTTATGTGTCTGCTTGTTTCTTCTTTTAGAATGCTGACAGAATATTGGGGAAGAGTGCCTTATTAAGCAATGTAAAGGAAGTAATGCAGATAAGGTTTAGGATAGTGACACATCCTTGTTGGTCTCCAACAAAGCTGATAAAACAGTTAAGGAAGACTATCTTGAAGACAGCGAGACAACCCCAAAGTCCTGTCTTGGTTTAGTGTTCGAGTTACTGGCCACTACCGCTTGCACAAGCTATTCAAACTCACTGTCTGGATCAGTTCGGTTTCTTGAGTCTCAACTACAAGCTGAAAGACATTGATCAGCTGTGCTGCGACAAGAAGTGGAAGGACTGCGAAAGTCCCTGGAGCATTCAGATGCATACTTTCTGGTGCAACAGCAAGCGTTGGAGGATTTTAGCGCCAAACAGGACAAAGCTAATCAGCTTGCTAAGCTTATTGCCAGCATGGTGGATACCCAGGATAACGTTTCTTGAGCTCTTCTGAAGTTGTTTCAGTTATGCTCTTGTTTTGCTGCCGCGTTTATTTGCACTGGTGGCCAATTTTGACGGCCAGTGTATGTAATGTGTTGCTTTGTTCCCTATATTTGCACTGGTGGCGAACTTTGATGCCTAGTGGATGTAATATGTGTAATAGCAGTAATAGGCTATCGTTAATTGCTTGCTTATTTATTTCCTTATTGTCTTGTTTAGTTGTTTGCTTGTAGTCACTGCAGTTCTTTTTCTGTTTTTTTCTAGTGGCCACAATAGCCTATTTTTGGTAACTAGGCCAAAATAATCGTGGCAACACACGGACTGTTGTAACCATGGGCCTCCTGCAGGCCGTATGATCCATGGGCCTTCGTCCGACCGTAGGATCCATCGGCCTTCTATACGGGCCTTAGGGTCCATGGGCCTTCTACGGGCCGTAGGGTCCATGGGCCTTCTACGGGCCGTACGATCCATGGGCCTTCTACGGGCCGTACTATCCATGGGCCTCATACGGGCCATAGGATCCATGGGCCTTCTACGGGGCGTATCATCATTTCGCCAATCATGGGCCGTACTATTCGTGGACCATAACAGGCCGTTAATAGGCCGTATTTGATAACTCTATGAAAACAGCCCAACGGGTTTTTTTTGACATGAAAACGGCCCAACGTATTAACGGTCCGCAAACGGGCCGACTGTAACGACGGGCTGAATTTGGCCCACAAGCAGAAAATGACAGTAACGGGCCGTATGTAACCGAATGCTGCAAGTGAGCCCAAGAATCAATGGGCCCTGAGAAGGCCGAAACATAACTTGGGCTGGAAACGGCCCAATGGAATAGCGGGCCGTTAATGGGTATAAAGTGATACACTGTTCATTACGGGCCAGTTTCACCACGGGCCGTTAATGGGCCAAGAGTTACAAAGGTCCACATATGGGCCGAAAGAAGTCATGGGCCACACATGGGCCGGAAGTTAAAACGGGCTGAATCATATTGGACGGCCCAGATGACGCTACTGGGCCTAATTCGGATAGGGCGTAACGGGCCCTGGGTTAGCGGGCTGTAAATGGGCTATATGCGAACATGCCGTTAACAGGCTTTCCGTGGGCAGGCCCGCCACCTTTTGACCAAGTCAAACGGGCCGGCCTTTTCACAGGAATGGGCCTCTGTTGGGCCGTGCCACGTGTCGCCGTATCATAGGCGCCTTCGGTCCAATGAGCGGATGAGATCTGTCCCAACG
Source organism: Aegilops tauschii subsp. strangulata (assembly GCF_002575655.3). NCBI lineage: Eukaryota > Viridiplantae > Streptophyta > Magnoliopsida > Poales > Poaceae > Aegilops > Aegilops tauschii. The sequence goes on from NC_053039.3 coordinate 129,411,288, forward strand.
GTGAGCCGACACGTGTTTCCTCCAGCCAATGATGATTTTACACGTGGAAAATCCCCATTGGTCGGGGCTGTTAACGGGTTATCGGATCCAAAACCCGACCCGATAGCTTAACGGCGTTCCGTTACGGTGGATGCCACGTGTCGGTCACCCTTGACGAAAGCACTTCTGTGACGCGCGATTTATCGTCATGGAAGTGGACACTTCCGTGATGATAATTTTGGTAATGTCATGGAACACTTCTACGACAGCACAGGTATGACTATCTTGATTCTGTCATAAATTTGTCATGGATGTACATGCATGACAAAAAACGCGACCTACTGTGACAAACACGTATCATCACGGAAGTGTATTTTTTTTGTAGTGATACGACGGAGACGTATCAACTCCCCCAAGCTTAAACCTTTGCTTGTCCTCAAGAAATTCAGTTGATAAACTGAAAGTGATAAAGAAAAACTTTTACAAACTCTGTTTGCTCTTGTTGTTGTAAATATGTAAAGCCAGCATTCAAGTTTTTAGCAAAGATTATGACTAACCACATTTGCAATAACTGTCAGGTCTCATGTTTACTCATATCAATGGCATAATCAACTAGCGAGCCATAATAATAAATCTCGGATGACAACACTTTCTCAAAACAATCATAATATGATATAACAAGATGGTATCTCGCTAGCCCTTTCTGAGACCATAAAACATAAATGCAGAGCACCTTTAAAGATCAAGGACTGACTAGCCATTGTAATTCATGGTAAAAGAGATCCAATCATAGTCATACCCAATATAAATTAATAGTAATGAATGCAAATGACAGCAGCGCTCTCCAGCTAGTGCTTTTTAATAAGAGGGTGATGACTCAACATAAAAGTAAATAGATAGGCCCTTCGCAGAGGGAAGCAGGGATTTGTAGAGGTGCCAGAGCTCGATTTTGAAATAGAGATAAATAATATTTTGGGCGGCACACTTTCATTGTCAACATAACAACCAAGAGATGGCAATATATTCCATGCTACACACATTATAGGCGGTTCCCAAACAGAATGGTAAAGTTTATACTCCCCCTCCACCAACAAGCATCAATCCATGGCTTGCTCGAAACAACGAGTGCGTCCAACTAGCAACAGTCCCAGGGGAGTTTTGTTTGCAATTATTTTGATTTAGTTTGCATAAAGCATGGGACTGGGCATCCCGGTGACCAGCCATCTTCTCGTGAATGAGGAGCGGAGTCCACTCCTCTTGAGAATAACCCACCTAGCATGGAAGATACGGACAGCCCTAGTTGATATATGAGCTATTCGAGCATACAAAAACAGAATGTTTATTTGAAGGTTTAGAGTTTGGCACATACAAATTTACTTGGAACGGCAGGTAGATACCGCATATAGGAAGGTATAGTGGACTCATATGGAATAACTTTGGGGTTTAAGGGATTGGATGCACAAGCAGTATTCCCGCTTAGTACAAGTGAAGGCTAGCAAAAGACTGGGAAGCGACCAACTAGAGAGCGACAACAGTCATGAACATGCATTAAAATTAATAAACATTGAGTACAAGCATGAGTAGGATATAATCCACCATGAACATGAATATCGTGAAGGCTATGTTGATTTGTTTCAACTACATGTGTGAACATGTGCCAAGTCGAGTCGCTTAAATCATTCAAAGGAGGATACCACCCCACTATACCACATCACAACCATTTTAATAGCATGTTGGCACGCAAGGTAAACCATTATAACTCATAGCTAATCAAGCATGGCACGAGCAACTATGATCTCTAATTGTTATTGCAAACATGTTTATTCATAATAGGCTGAATCAGGAACGATGGACTAATCATATTTACTAAAACAAGAGAGGTCGAGTTCATACCAGCTTCTCTCATCTCAGTCAGTCCCTCATATATCGTCATAATTGCCTTTCACTTGCACGACCGAACGATGCAAAATTAATAAGAGTGCACGTGCATTGGACTAAGCTGGAATCTGCGAGCATTCAATAAACAGGAGAAGACAAGGCAATATGGGCTCTTGGTTAAATCAACAATAATGCATATAAGAGCCACTTCAACAATTTAATCATGGTCTTCTCCTATCGACCCCCAAATAAAAGAAAAGAAAATAAAACTATTTACACGGGAAAGCTCCCAACAAGCAAAAGAAGAACGGGAAATATTTTTGGGTTTTCTTTTTAATTATTACTACTACAGCAAGAAAAGTAAACTAGCTAAAAGTTACACTAATTTTTTTGGTTTTTCTTAAGGTTTATCAAACACACAAGAAGAAAGCAAGAAAAAGAAAAATAAACTAGCATGGATACTACAGTGAAAAAGTATGAGCACCGACATCTATCAATGAGTGTGTGTAAACATAAATGTAATGTCGGTGAGAAATACGTACTCCCCCAAGCTTAGGATTTTGGCCTAAGTTGGTTTATTGCCACGGATGGCCTGGCGGATATCCATAGTTGTAGCCAGGGTCGTACTGAGCTGCGGCAGTTATTGCCTCCTCAGCTGCAGCGTGGCGGCGAGCTGCCTCCGCCCTCCTCTCGTACTCATCTGCCTCCTCTCTGGTAATAACATATCTTCCTTTTGCCTGATAATCAAATAAGGCAGGAGCAGGGAGAGTAATACAGACAGCACGACGTTTGTCAAAGATTAAGCGATACCGGAGAGGTGATTCATTCCTCTCGACAAACTGGTGGTGGACCATAGCATTATAGTCTAAATAAGTAGGAGGCAACTCAATATCATCCTCACGAATGTCCACACCAAGAAAATCAGCTAAGCGGGTTGCATAAATTCCTCCAAAGAAATCTCCATTAAATCTATTATGGTGCAACCTACGTGCAACAATGGCTCCCAAGTTATAAGTCTTGTCTCCTAATACAGCGCTCCTAAGAATACTGAGGTCAGGGACACACATGTGACATGCTTCGTCCTTACCATTTATGCACCTACCTATGAAGAGAGCAAAATAATGTATAGCAGGAAAATGAATGCTCCCTATGGTAGCTTGTTCTATATCTCTAGATTCCCCCACAGTTATACTAGCAAGAAAATTTCTAAATTTAGATTTATGGGGTTCACTAGCACTACCCCATTGTGGAAATTTGCAAGCAGCGGTAAAATCCTCTACGTCCATGGTATAAGATTTTTCATAAAGATCAAACAGGACGGTTGGAGAATTACATGAAGATGAAAATTCAAACCTCCTCACAAATGTACTAGTGAGATAGTGGTATTGGCGGCATTTGTCCGCCTCGAAGCTCACAAGATCAGCGTTACGCAAATATGCGTTAAATTCTTCCTTGATTCCCACTCGATCCATAAAGTTTTCTGAAGGCCATTCACAAGGCCGCACTGGAGCGTCCCTTGGTGGCTCCTCGTCGGCATCACGCATTGCAAGCCTGGGTCCTTGCTTCCTTGAAGAACCACCTTGAAACATTTTCCTAAGCATATTTCTTCCTCTGAAAAATTTCTGAAATTTTTAGTAACTTCAAACAAAAGTGAACCAAGCTCAACAAAATTGATATCAACTACTCCTACAAGTGCCTAGAGCCTATATCAAGCATTAGAACTACTTGGAACCATATAAATTTGACATGCAAGCTCAAGAACATGGTCACCTAGGCAGCACAAATTTGCAATGAATAGAGCCCTAGGACAAAAACTAATTGGACCAATGGAGGAGTCACGTACCAAGGAACAATCTCCCCAAGCAGTTTTGTGAGAGGTGCTTTGAGCAAGGAGATCGAAAATCGCAGCAAAATGAGCTAGAACTTGTGCTTGAGCTGGATATTGGTGTTTGTGGGAGGAAGAAGGAGTGTGTGGGTGCAGGAATAAGTGGATGGGGGGCCACCGTGGGCCCACGAGGCAGGGGGTAGGGCGCGCCCTCCACCCTCGTGGCCAGGTGCTTGCCCCTCCTGCTGTGTTCTCAGTGCCAGATATTCTCAAAAATTCTAGAAAAATCATATTCCATTTTCAGGGCATTTGGAGAACTTTTATTTTCGGGGTATTTTTATATTGCACTGATAAATCAGAAAACAGACAGAAAAATACTATTTTTACTTTATTTCAACTAAATAACATAAAGTAGAAAGAGGGTACAGAAGGTTGTGCCTTCTAGTTTCATCCATCTCATGCTCATCAAAAGGAATCCACTAACAAGGTTGATCAAGTCTTGTTAACAAACTCATTCCGAATAACATGGAACCGGAGAATTTCGAATAACACTATGTTACCTCAACGGGGATATGCACATCCCCAATAATAAGGATATCATATTTCTTCTTGACAGTAGGAAGAGGAAATTCAAAACCTCCAAAAATAATCGATGGAATTTTTCCAATAGAATTGATACTATGGACTTGAGGTTGTTTCCTCGAAAATTGTACCGTATGCTCATTACCATTAACATGAAAAGTGACATTGCCTTTGTTGCAATCAATAACAGCCCCTACAGTATTCAAAAGGGGTCTTCCAAGAATAATAGACATACTATCGTCCTCGGGAATATCAAGAATAACAAAGTCCGTTAAAATAGTAACGTTTGCAACTACAATAGGCACATCCTCACAAATACCGACAGGTATAGCAGTTGATTTATCAGCCATTTGCAAAGATATTTCAGTAGGTGTCAACTTATTCAAATCAAGTCTACGATATAAAGAGAGAGGCATAACACTAACAACCGGCTCCAAGATCACATAAAGCAGTTTTAACATAGTTTCTTTTAATGGAGCATGGTATAGTTGGTACTCCTGGATCTCCAAGTTTCTTAGGTATTCCACCCTTAAAAGTGTAATTAGCAAGCATGGTGGAAATTTCAGCTTCCGGTATCTTTCTTTTATTTGTAACAATATCTTTCATATACTTGGCATAAGGATTCATTTTGAGCATATCAGTTAATCGCATACGCAAAAAGATAGGTCTAATAATTTCAGCAAAGCGCTCAAAATCTTCATCATCCTTTTTCTTGGATGGTTTGGGAGGAAAAGGCATGGGTTTCTGAACCCATGGCTCCCTTTCTTTACCATGTTTCCTAGCAACAAAGTCTCTCTTATCATAACGTTGATTCTTTGATTGTGGGTTATCAAGATCAACAGCAGGTTCAATTTCTACATCATTATCATTACTAGGTTGAGCATCATCATGAACATCATCATTAATATTATCACTAGGCTCATGTTCATTACCAGATTGTGTTTCAGCATTAGAAAGAGAAATATCATTTGGATTCTTAGGTGGTTCAGCAATAGGTTCACTAGAAGCATGCAAAGTCCTATCATTTTTCTTTTTCTTCTTTTTAGAAGGACTAGGTGCATCTATATTATTTCTCTGAGAATCTTGCTCAATTTTCTTAGGGTGGCCTTCAGGATACAAAGGTTCCTGAGTCATCTTACCAGTTCTAGTAGCCACTCTAACAGCATAATCATTTTCTTACTATTCGTTTCATTGTGCAAATCATTTTGAGCTTTAAGTACTTGTTCTACTTGAGTGGTAACCATAGAAGCATGTTTACTAATGAGTTTAAGTTCACCTTTAACATTAGCCATGTAATCACCCAAGTGTTCAATCATATAAGCATTTTGTTTTAATTGTCTACCAAAATAAGCATTGAAATCTTCTTGCTTAACCATAAAGTTATCAAACTCATCCAAGCATTGGCTAGCAATTTTAGTAGGAAGGATATCAGCTTTATCATATCTATAGAGAGAATTTACCTTTACTACCTGTGTCAGGTTATCAAGACCATGAGCTTCTTCAATAGGTGAAGGATTAAGATCATATGTTTCTTCAACAGGCGGTAAATCAAGACCATGTATTTCTTCAATATGAGGTAAATTCTTAACATCTTCAACTTTAATACCCTTTTCTTTCATAGATTTCTTTGCCTCTTGCATATCTTCAGGACTGAGAAATAGAACACCTCTCTTCTTCGGAGTTGGTTTAGGAATAGGCTCAGGAATTCGCTCAGGAGCTGGATCAGGAAGTGTCCAATTATTTTCATTTGTCAACATATTATTCAATAGAATTTCAGCTTCATCCGGTGTTCTTTCCCTGAAAACAGAACCAGCACAACTATCCAGGTAATCTCTGGAAGCATTGGTTAGTCCATTGTAAAAGATATCAAGTATTTCATTTTTCTTAAGAGGATGATCAGGAAAAGCATTAAGTAACTTGAGAAGCCTCCCCCAAGCTTGTGGGAGACTCTCTTCTTCAATTTGCACAAAATTGTATATTTCCCTCAAAGCAGCTTGTTTCTTATGAGCAGGGAAATATTTAGCAGAGAAGTAATAAATCATATCCTGAGGACTACACACACAACCAAGATCAAGAGAATTAAACCATATCTTAGCATCACCCTTTAATGAGAACGGAAATATTTTAAGGATATATAGGTAGCGAGATCTCTCATCATTAGTGAACAGGGTGGCTATATCATTTAATTTAGTAAGATGTGCCACAACAGTTTCAGATTCATAGCCTTGAAAAGGATCAGATTCAACCAAAGTAACTATATCAGGATCAACAGAGAATTCATAATCCTTATCAGTAACACAGATAGGTGAAGTAGCAAAAGCAGGGTCAGGTTTCATTCTAGCATTAAGAGATTGCTGCTTCCATTTAGCTAATAACCTCTTGAGTTCATATCTATCTTTGCAAGCTAAAATAGCTAAAGTAGCTTCTTTATCAAAAACCTAACCCTCAGGAATAACAGGAAAGTCTTCATCATCACTTTCATCAATATAATCAGTTTCAATAATTTCTTTCTCTCTAACCCTAGCAATTTGTTCATCAAGAAATTCACCAAGCGGCACAGTAGTATCAAGCATAGAAGTAGTTTCATCATAAGTATCATGCATAGCAGAAGTGGCATCATCAATAACATGCGACGTATCAGAACGAATAGCAGAAGCAGGTTTAGGTGTCGCAAGCTTACTCAAAACAGAAGGTGAATCAAGTGCAGAGCTAGATGGAAGTTCCTTACCTCCCCTCGTAGTTGAGGTATAAATTGTTGTCTTAGCGTCTTTCAAGTTCTTCATAGTGACCAGCAGATATAAATCCCAAGTGACTCAAAGAATAGAGCTATGCTCCCCGACAACGGTGCCAGAAAATAGTCTTGATAACCCACAAGTATAGGGGATCGCAACAGCTTTTGAGGGTAGAGTATTCAACCCAAATTTATTGATTCGACACAAGGGGAGCCAAAGAATATTCTCAAGTATTAGCAGTTGAGTTTTCAATTAAACCACACCTAGATAACTTAGTATCTGCAGCAAAGTATTTAGTAGCAAAGTAATATGATAGTAGTGGTAACAGTAACAAAAGTAGCGGTAGCAAAAGTAATATTTTTGGTGTTTTGTAGTGATTGTAACAGTAGCAACGGAAAAGTAAATAAGCGAAGAACAATATGTGAAAAGCTCGTAGGCATTGGATCGGTGATGGAGAATTATGCCGGATGCGGTTCATCATGTAACAATCATAACATAGGGTGACACAGAACTAGCTCCAATTTATCAATGTAATGTAGGCATGTATTCCAAATATAGTCATACGTGCTTATGGAAAAGAACTTGCATGACATCTTTTGTCCTGCCCTCCCGTGGTAGCGGGGTCCTAATGGAAACTAAGGGATATTAAGGCCTCCTTTTAATAGAGTACCGGAACAAAGCATTAGCACATAGTGAATACATGAACTCCTCAAACTATGGTCATCACCGGGAGTGGTCCCGATTATTGTCACTTCGGGGTTGCCGGATCATAACACATAGTAGGTGACTATAGACTTGCAAGATAGGATCAAGAACTCACATATATTCATGAAAACATAATAGGTTCAGATCTGAAATCATGGCACTCGGGCCCTAGTGACAAGCATTAAGCATAGCAAAGTCATAGCAACATCAATCTCAGAACATAGTGGATACTAGGGATCAAACCCTAACAAAACTAACTCGATTACATGATAGATCTCATCCAACCCATCACCGTCCAGCAAGCCTATGATGGAATTACTCACGCACGGCGGTGAGCATCATGAAATTGGTGATGGAGGATGGTTGATGATGACGATGCCGACGAATCCCCCTCTCCGGAGCCCCGAACGGACTCCAGATCAGCCCTCCCGAGAGGTTTTAGGGCTTGGTGGCGGCTCCATATCGTAAAACGAGATGAATCCTCTCTCTGATTTTTTTCTCCCCGAAAGCAAATATATAGAGTTGGAGTTGAGGTTGGAGGAGCTCCAGGGGGCCAACGAGGTAGGGGGCGCGCCCTGGGGGGGCAGGCGCGCCCCCCCACCCTCGTGGCTAGGGTGTGGGCCCCCTGGTCTTCATCTTTTGCAAGGATTTTTTATTATTTCCAAATAAACGTTCCGTGGAGTTTCAGGTCATTCCGAGAACTTTTGTTTCTGCACATAAATAACACCATGGAAAGTCTGCTGAAAACAGCGTCAGTCCGGGTTAGTTCCATTCAAATCATGCAAGTTAGAGTCCAAAACAAGGGCAAAAGTGTTTGGAAAAGTAGATACGACGGAGACGTATCAATAATGAAGACAAACCAAATGCGAAGACATAGCAAATGTAACGCCATGAGCAAAACACTTCAAATAGAAGAATTTGGTGGTGGCGTTACCCACCGTATAGGAAGTATTAGACGCAGACACGGCGCACAATTATCGTGGCGCTCCGAAGTCAAATTCCACGTTAATGTATTCACACTTAGAGTGTAAGTCTTCATTGATTGAAGATATACTTTACTTCGTGTGTTGCACATCTAAGTCATCAACATGCATAAGTGTTAGGATGTGTGCCTGATCACAGGACATTTGAGGATTCCAAGATATTTAGCTCACACCGCAACTTGCAAAACCTTTTCTCATCCAAGGGCTTTGTGAAGATATCTGCCAGTTGCTCTTCAGTGTTGACGTGTATGATATCAATATCTTCCTTCATGACATGATCTCTGAGAAAGTGATGACGAATTTCAATGTGCTTTGTCTTCGAGTGCTGAACTGGTTTGTTGGCAATCTTGATGGCGCTTTCGTTGTCGTAGTAGAGAGGTACTTGTTTTAGATGGATGCCATAGTCCTTGAGTATTTGCTTCATCCATAGAAGCTGAGCGCAGCAAGATCCAGCAGCAATGTATTCAGATTCAGCAGTGGAGAGTGATACACAGTTCTGCTTCTTTGAAGACCAACAGACAAGTGATCGTCCCAGAAAGTGACATGTGCCTGATGTAGACTTGCAATCCACCTTGTCACCAGCATAATCAGCATCCGAGAATCCAACTAGATCAAACTCTGAGCCCTTTGGATACCATAATCCTAATGTTGGGGTGTAAGCCAAGTATCATAGAATTCGCTTCACAGCTAAGTGATGCGATTCCTTTGGTGCTGCTTGGAATTGACCACACATGCAAACACTAAGCATAATATCTGGCCTATATGCACATAAATAAAGTAAAGAACCAATCATGGAGCGGTATACCTTTTGATCGAACTCTTTACCATTGGCGTCAGGACCCAGATGACTCTTGGTTGGCATTGGCGTCGTGTAACCTTTGCAGTCTTGCATTCCAAACTTCTTCAGGCAATCTTTGAGATATTTCTCTTGAGATATGAAGATGCCATTGCTTTGTTGACGGATTTGAAGACCAAGGAAAAACTTCAGCTCACCCATCATGGACATCTGATATTGCTCTTGCATCATGTGTCCAAACTCATGACTGTATTGCTGGTTGGTGCAGCCGAAGGTAATGTCATCCACATATAGTTGGCACACAAACAGTTCAGCATCATATGTCTTCGTGAAGAGTGTGGCATCTAGGGAACCAGGTTTGAAGCCTTTGCTCTTCAGGAAGTCTTTGACTGTATCATACCAAGCGCGAGGGGCTTGTTTGAGGCCATACAGTGCCTTGTTTAGCTTGTACACCATATCAGGATGTTTTGGATCTTCAAAGCCAGGAGGTTGTGCAACATACACTTCTTCTTCAATCTTGCCGTTGAGAAATGCACTCTTCACATCCATTTGATACAGCAGGATGTTGTGATGGTTTGCATAGGCTAGCAATATGCGAATAGCTTCAAGCCTAGCCACATGAGCAAATATTTCATCGAAGTCAATCCCTTCAACTTGAGTGTATCCTTGAGCAACGAGACGAGCCTTGTTTCTAACAACTTGACCATGCTCATCTTGCTTGTTGCGATATATCCATTTTGTGCCTATTATGTTGTGCTTGCGGGGGTCAGGACGCTTGACAAGTTCCCAGACATTGTTCAGCTTGAACTGTTGAAGCTCTTCTTGCATAGCTTGAATCCATTCAGGTTCCATGAAGGCTTCAGCAACTTTATTGGGTTCAGATATTGAGACAAATGCAAGGTGCCCACAGAAATTTGCTAGCTATGTTGCTCTTGAACGAGTGAGTGGACCAGGCGCATTGATGCTGTCAATTATCTTCTCAATCTGTACTTCATTTGCAACACGAGGATGAACCGGACGAAGATTTTGCTCTTGCTGATCATTGTCGTTATTAGGAGGATTGTCTTCGGGGTGAGCATTGTCTTCAGGTTGATTAGGTGCAGAAATGATAAGTTCCTCTTCAGGCTGTGCTTCAGATGGTATGATTTCTCCAGTTCCCATTAGCTTGATGGATTCACTGGGTGGAACTTCATCTAGCACATTTGGCAGGTGCTCTCTTTGCGAGCCGTTAGTCTCATCGAACCGCACATCCACAGTTTCAACCACTTTATAGTGAAAGAGGTTGAAGACTCTGTAGGAGTGCGAATCCTTTCCGTAACCAAGCATAAAACCTTCATGTGCTTTCGGTGCAAATTTTGAAATGTGATGTGGATCCTTGATCCAGCACCTAGCACCAAATACTCTGAAGTAACTGACATTTGGCTTCTTACCAGTGAGGAGTTCATAGGATGTTTTCTTCAGAAGCTTGTGAAGATAAACACGGTTGATGACATGACATGCAGTATCAATAGCTTCAGGCCAGAACTTTCTTGGAGTCTTGTATTCATCAAGCATTGTCCGTGCCATCTCAATGAGCGTTCTGTTCTTGCGCTCCACGATGCCATTCTGCTGAGGTGTGTACGGAGCTGAGAACTCATGAGTGATGCCTAATGTATCCAAGTAAAGATCGAGGCCGGTGTTCTTGAACTCTGTGCCGTTGTCACTTCTGATATGCTTGATCTTGACGCCATAGTTGTTCATGGCACGGTTGGCGAAGCGTCTGAAGACATCCTGCACTTCAGTCTTGTAGAGAATTATGTGCACCCACATATATCTTGAATAATCATCAACAATGACGAAGCCATAGAGACAAGCAGTAGTAGTGAGAGTAGAGTAGTGAGTAGGGCCAAATAGGTCCATGTGTAGCAGCTCGAAGGGTTGAGATGTCGTCATGATCGTCTTCGAGGGATGCTTGGCCCTAGTTATCTTTCCAGCTTCGCAGGCACCGCACAAGTGATCCTTCTTGAACTTGACGCCCTCAATGCCTATGACATGCTTCTTCTTTGCGAGAGTGTGTAAGTTCCTCATGCCAGCATGCCCTAGCCTCCGATGCCAGAGCCAGCACTCTGAAGCTTTTGCCAGAAGACATACGGCAAGCTGTGGTCCTGCTGAGAAATCTACCATGTACAGATCATCTTTCCGGTACCCTTCAAAGACTAGAGACTTGTCAGATTCCATTAGTACAAGGCAACGATATTTTCCAAATATCACAATCATGTTCAAGTCACAAAGCATTGAGACAGACATTAAGTTGAAACCAAGGGATTCAACAAGCATCACTTTATCCATGTGCTGATCCTTTGAGATTGCAACTCTACCTAGACCCAATACCTTGCTTTTACCAGTGTCAGCAAATGTGATGTGACTCTTGTCAGATGGACGTAAGGTTGAGTCCATGTGAAGACTTCGATCACCAGTCATATGATTAGTGCATCCACTGTCCATAATCCATTCTGAAGCATGAGGTGTCATACCCTACAGTACAGTTAGGGGGATAGGCTTCACCAAGAGTATTGTGAAGCATAAACATTTGATGGGCAAGAGGATTATCAAAGCTCAGATCAAGATTAGGACTGATAGGATGATTGGCAAACGATTCAGGAACAAAATACATAGTGAGACCATTTGGGCATTTGATCTTGCGCCCTACAAGATGTTTTAGGTCCCCAGCAATAGCATCAGACGCCTTTGATTTCTGGCTGGAGACCTTTCCCTGCAAAAGAAAGTTAATTCTTCTTAACCACCCACATCTTCAGGGGTGGCTTAGAAGCAATGAGTCTAAGTGCAGCATCTGAGAACTTCGGCTTTGGAGCCCTAGCAAATAGCCTTGCAGGAGATGAATGATACTCATATGAATAAGCAGAAAAGTTCTTAGTTTTATGAACATAGCGGTTTGAAGAAACACGCTCATATTCATAAGTCTGAGTATGGTTTCCCTGCAAAACATCGGCGTTAGGGTGACTCAGGTGAGTCTTCTGTCTGTATGAAGCCTTTGGACCATATGAAGCCTTTGGTCTGGGATTTGTCTTCTTCCTAGGCGGTGTCATGATGACATTCACAGGAAGATTCTCACGACATCTTTTGGGAACCCAGATCTTCTTCATAGGTGGCCCATTCCTGCAGTTAGTACCAATATACCTGACAAGCACTTCACCATTCTGATTCTTAAACAGTTTATAGTTTGCATCAAAGGATTCATCAATGATAATAGGGTTAGCACAAGTGAAGCCAGATAAGGTGGATGGATCCACTGAAGGTTCCTTTGCAACAACCCATGTGGTTTTGGGGTACTGCTCAGGCTTCCAGTAGGAGCCATCAACATTCATTTTCCTCCCGAACCCAACACCCTCTTTCCTAGGGTTTCGGTTTAGAATCTGCTTTTTGAGGACATCGCACAGTGTCTGATGCCCTTTGAGACTTTTGTACACCCCTGTTTCGAGCAATGTCTTCAACCTAGCATTATCATCAGCAATAGTAGTGGTATCCTCAGTAGAGGGGTTAGTTACCACATCAGCAGTTGAAGATATTGCAACAGTAGCAGCAGTAGAACATTCAGGAACAGAAGTAGCGTTATCACGCTCAAGGCATTTTAGACATGGTGGTTCAAATCCTTCCTGAGCGGAACTGATCTGTTGAGCGCGAAGTGACTCATTCTCTTTTTGAAGATCTTCATGAGCCGCTCTCAATTTCTCAAGCTCTTGCTTTCTTTGAAGATAATCATAGGAAAGCTTTTCATGAGTGGTTGAGAGCGTTTCATGACGACTTTCAAGTTCCTGGTACTTAACATGAAGATTTTTTATGTCTTCAATTAAGGACTGAGAACGGGTCATTCCCGCGTCCAACAGGTCATCGCTTTTGTCTAACAGTTTTTGAGTATGTTACATAGCTTTTTGTTGTTCAGTTGCAATTTTAGCAAGTGTTTTGTAGCTGGGTTTGGATTCACAATCAGAGTCATCTTCACTTGATGTTTGAAAGTAAGCATCGCGTGATTTTACCTTGGCACCACGTGCCATGAAGCAGTAGGTGGGAGCAGAGTCGTCCTTGTCATTAGCATCAGCGTTGGTGACGGGGCCATTGTCTTCAGTGTTGAAGATGGACTTGGCAACATAGGCTGTAGCTAGAGCCAGACTTGCAACGCCAGGGTCGGACTCCTCCTCAGACTCCACCTCCGCCTCCTCAGAAGCAGACTCCTCTGAATCCATCTCCTTGCCAACAAAAGCACGAGCCTTGCCAGATGAGCTCTTCTTATGAGATGAAGACTTGGATGAGGACTTGGAAGAAGACTTTGAGGATTTCTTCTTCTTCTTGTCATCAGAATCATATTCCTTGCTCTTCTTCTTCTTGTTGTTCTCATTGTCCCACTGTGGACACTCAGAGATGTAGTGTCCAGGTTTCTTGCACTTGTGACACGTTCTCTTCTTGTAGTCATGAGTGGAAGCTTCATCATTTCTTGAGCTGGATCGTGAAGACTTTCTAAAGCCCTTCTTCTTAGTGAACTTATGGAACTTCTTCACAAGCATAGCAAGTTCCTTTCCAATGTCTTCAGGATCATCAGAACTGTAGTCAGATTCTTCTTCACATGAGGAAACAACTTTTGCCTTCAAAGCACGAGTTCGGCCGTAGTTGGGACCATAGATATCTCTTTTCTCAGATAGCTGGAACTCATGTGTGTTGAGCCTCTCAAGTATATCAGACGGATCGAGTGTCTTGAAGTCAGGGCGTTCTTGTATCATCAGGGCAAGGGTGTCGAACGAGCTGTCAAGTGATCTCAGTAGTGTCTTGACGATTTCATGCTTGGTGATCTCAGTGGCGCCGAGAGCACGAAGCTCATTTGTGATGTAAGTGAGGCGATCAAACGTGAGCTGGACATTCTCATTGTCGTTTCTCTTGAAGCGGTTGAAGAGGTTGCGAAGAACACTGATCCTTTGATCTCTCTGGGTTGAGACGCCTTCGTTGACCTTGGAGAGCCAGTCCCAGACTAGCTGTGACGTTTCCAGAGCACTCACATGGCCATACTGTCCTTTGGTCAAATGACCACAGATGATGTTCTTGGCAGTAGAATCCAGTTGAATGAACTTCTTGACATCAGCAGGGTGACACCTTCACCAGTCTTAGGAACGCCATTCTTGACGACATACCAGAGGTCGACATCAATGGCTTCAAGATGCATGCGCATCTTATTCTTCCAGTAGGGATATTCAGTTCCATCGAAGACGGGGCAAGCAGCGGAGACTTTGATTATCCCTGCAGTCGACATAGCTAAAACTCCAGGTGGTTAAACCGAATCACACAGAACAAGGGAGTACCTTGCTCTGATACCAATTGAAAGTGCTAGTTATCGACTAGAGGGGGGTGAATAGGCGATTTTTATGAACGTCTTCAAAACATGAGAGTTTCGAAGACAAACAATAGAAATGAACCTATTGATATGCAGCGGAAGGTAGACTACACTAAGCAAGCCATAGTCAAGTATGCAATGAAGTGAAAGCACGAAGACTAATAGCAGCTAGGTAGTAAAGATCAGGATGGAAGATAGTATGAAGCCAGACAATGATAGTAGTCACACAGTGAAGTCAAACAGGTAGTGTAAGCAGGCAATGACTTCACGAAGACAAATTGTAAGTAAAGAGAGGGAGAGGATAGAACCAATGACTTGTTGAGGACACAGGATTTGTTGGACCAGTTCCAGTTGCTGTGACAACTGTACGTCTGGTTAGGGAGGCTGAGATTCAACTCAGAAGACCACGTCTTCACCTTATTCCCCTTGAGCTAAGGACACCCAGTCCTCGCCCAATCACTCTGGTAAGTTTTCAAGGTAGACTTCCAAACCTTCACAGACTTCGTTCACCGGCGATCCACAATGACTCTTGGATGCTCAGAACGCGACGCCTAACCGGCTGGAGGATTCACAGTCCTCAAGTGTAACAAGTCTTCAGGTCACGCAGACAGAAAGACTTCAGTGATGCCTAACACTCTTTGGCTCTGGGTGTTTGGGCTTTGTCCTCGCAAGGATTTCTCTCTCTCAAAAGCTTCGGAGGTGGGTTGCTCTCAAACGACAAAAGTCGTGCACTAACTCTGAGCAGCCACCAATTTATGGTGTAGGGGGTGGGCTATTTATAGCCACTAGGCAACCTGACCTGATTTGTCCGAAATGACCCTGGGTCACTAAGGAACTGACACGTGTTCCAACGGTCAGATTTCAAACACACGCGGCAGCTTGACTTGGGCTACAAGTAAAGCTGACTCATCCAACTCTGGATAAGATTTGCTCTCATTGTCTTCGCTCGAAGACATAGGATTTGGTTAAGCATCACTTCAGTCACTCTGACTTTGTTCACTGGGACCCCACTTAACAGTACGGTGGTTCCTATGACTCAACAAAGAAGAAAAGGAAACAACTAAGTCTTCGCGCTCCATAGTCTTCACGCAATGCCTTCTCTTGTCATAGTCTTCAATGTGAATATCTTCACATACCACCATTGTCTTCATACATTTTTAGGGGTCATCTCCGGTAGGTAAACCGAATCAATGAGGGACTACTACCTGTGTTATCCTGCAATTCTCACAAACACATTAGTTCCTCAACAAGGTTTGTCGTCAATACTCCAAAACCAACTAGGGGTGGCACTAGATGCACTTACAGATACCAATGAACATGAGCTAGCCTTTACGAAAACCATGAGTGCCCTTGAAATTCCCCCCCTTATCATGTTTCATAAATCTAACAAAGCGATCATTACCCAAAGGAAATGGGGCATGCTAGATCAAAGAGTATCTGACAGTGGGATCCCTAACTTGAAACAATCCAACTCCGTGAAACCAGGGCTGAGCAGAACGAACCATAGTACCTCTGTTCTGAAGAAACTGAACAATCTCCTCCCGCACTAGCCCAAGCGGACCCTCCGGCGCGAGCATGACTTCCGCGACCATGAAGTCCTCATGGCGGCGGGGAGGCCGAGCAGCTGGTGTGAAGAAGGTTCGGGGAAGACGCCAGTCGCCACCATCAATGATGTGATGACCAGCCAGCACAAAGCACTTCGGATCAAGCTCATAGTTCGCCATGGACGATGGCGGATGGCCTGGGGTTTTCTTTGGAAGGAAGGGGAGGAGATTGAAGCAATGTGGGCGGCGGCGATGGGACTGGACAAGCTATCCCAATAACTCCGGCTCCCTTCCCATGACAGTCAGAGGATTCCGATATACTCGTATATTGTTGCAAAGAAATTGGCTTCCAAACCAATCCATTGGAGCGCGCGAAATCATTGCAGTCCTTCCTAGAGTGACCCGAGCGAGAGCAAGCTGAGCAGACCGCTCGCATTCCACATGCAGCTGCCAAGTGGCCCCTCTGAGAGCAAACAATGCAAGTTAACATGCGGTCCACCATGTCATCGACCATGGCTTCAAATTGTCGAGCTGCCTCTTGGGTCGTAGGAATTTCCTGTGTGGTGACCAGTGGGCCTGGGCTAGGAGAAGAGGCCTGCCCATCAGAAACTGGGCTATTCTGAGGAATAACAGGCCCATCAGAAGATGGGATAGACTGTAGCATTGGGCTGCCAATTAGTTGAGTCCCCGAAGGCTGTGGGCCCGTCGCATGGCAGGCATTTTGAATGGGAGAAATTCCCGCTTTGGCAAAACGCGCGGATAGATTGCTAGCAGGCACGGGCAATGGATCCACAGAAACCGGATCACACCCCGACGACGAGGTGGCTGGCCGGTGCAACTCCGGCAACGGGAAGACCGTACCAAACACAATAGGTGGCCTAGCCACTGTCCAATGCAAATCTAGAGGGGGGTTGCTAAATAAAAACACGCTCATGTGCAGAAAGATCATAACCCCCATCAGTGATCATGTCAATGCAAGTTTGTGTTGTCGGGTATCTATAACCTTTGCAAGCAGAATACTTCTCAAAAGTGGCAAAAGATAATTTCTTCTTGGCAGATCCTGCCGACTTAAAAGAAGATCTAATCGGTGGTTTATGCATGGCCAGCAAACCCAAAGATGATCTACACCTGGTTGGACTAATCAAAATCCATTCTGCGTCACATTCCTTATGCCAAATCTTACCTTCTCTAACCCAATTTGGTCCTCCATTGCCCCACAGATTAAAGTAGCATTTGAACAGATCACAAGCAAAAGAACGAAGATCCATAATAAGAAAACCAACTTGCTTGCAGGAGACTTGGAAAGAGAAAACCTTATCCTTGATGTGAGTAACCCGAAGATAAATTGCCGAGCCACCAATCGCAGCTTCCAAGGCCGCCGCCACAGAATCCTTCGACAAACGGAAGGCATGACGGCTAAAAGACACAATCAATGTAAAAGCCCTCCGTCGTCCCATTGGATGGATCATGTGACCAGTAGATTTGAAAACCTCATCTGAGAAAACCCTACCCATGGAGAAATCCAAGCCAAGGGTAGATCCACCAGAAGAACCCATGAAAGATGGGTATTGCCTTGATCCAGAGAGGACGCCAGAAGAGATGATCGGAGAGGATCCACAGATCAGTGGAGGGTGGAGATCGCCGGTGAGGGTGGGAGCGCCGTGGTGGAAGGTGGGAGCGCCATCACTTACTATATTTTTCTTGCCATGTTGAGATTTTAAAACTATGAATGCGAACATGTAGAGGAGCAATGAAGACCAAATACGGGATGTTGGGGACATCTTCAAGGAACGTCGCAAGTTAAAGAGGAACTGCACCGAACCTGTAGATCGAGCTTTGGTAAGTAACAACCTTTCAATTACTTTGACATTGAGAACCTGACAAGCAGTGGTGGATGTTTTGTGTGTCCTTGATGGTCTCGTTAATGAAATCGGAGGGAGTCCCCTCTTTTGACCATTTTTTTACTTTGACATGGTATGTGTCTGGCAGCAATAGTGAACACGGAACCAGACCATGCCCTAGGCAAGCCCCGAGCCAAAAGCAGCGTCAAACCATGTTGTCTGCTTGGCTAGGGTTTTTGCCATGCAATCCAGCAGTGTGGCAGATTATTAAACAATAATAGGTGAGACAAACAAATTCCGGTACACTTTATTAGGCTCTCAATCATTTGTAGGATCTCAATTTACTCAGTGGACCGACCATGCCGTAGGATGAATCTTTTGTAATTTAGTGTTGAAGCTAGTCAGTCAAACGAGCCTACAGATGCCCTGGAGATCATCTGGTTACCGGTTGTTTTGCTGCAGCAACCCTTGGCTTAGTGCACCCCTCTGCTGGATTTTCTATTTCTCTTAGCCTTGTGTTCTTCGATGTATATTTTGTAGTTTCTATAAGCTGGCTCTGTTTGATATGTAAATAAGCATAGTCTTAATCGTCCTAATGCTTTCCTTTTTAGCTTGATGTAGGAAGTGGGTGTTCTCACCTTGCAGTCTATTTTTATATTACTCCTTTTGAATTCACTTCTCCTAGTCCTGTTTATCGGGCTTCTACTTAATGGATCTGGGGAGCTCTAGCAATTGATCTAAAAAAGAAGTAACTTCTTCATGTCAGAAAGTAGTTCCTGCGAGGAGGGAAGTATGGTCAACCTCGATATCATGTTTCCAAAATGAGGCTGGATTACACACAAGGTGCCATTTGCCTAATGATGCTGGATTAGACGCAAGGTGCAAATTCCAAGATGATGCTGGATTACTCACAAGCCAGGTGGAGTCATCAAGTGTTCGTGTCCTCGTTGCTCTAGTAAAGGCTGAAACAAAGTGTGCAGCAGCCCTTGAGAATGTAGCTGAGTTCCTGAAGAAGCGAAAAGAGCAATCAGATGCTCTCTTCACCCAAGCCAAAGAAGAGATGGAAGAAGCCAGAAAGAAGCTAGCAGAAGCAGAGCAGGCTAGGCATCTCCTGCTATCTAAAGCTGTTGTAAATAGAAATTTTCATTCATAATAGGTAGGTTCAAATGTTTATCTAGTCAGCATGCTTGTTGTGATGTTCGTGCATCTACTGAGATGTGTGTAAGTCTGTGATGCCTAGATGTGGCACAAAATATATATTTTTCCGGTTCATGTAATAACAGCCATTACTTTCCGAACAATAACAGACGAACCATTGGACATGGTATAGTTCACACGCAAGCCCAACATTCCAAGTTCAACTTCCACATCAAACTCATGTTCACAGATATCTGCACATTCATAGATAATGACCACAACCATGAGTCACTTCAAACTCAAAAAAATGTAAGGAGAGTTACAAATAAAGAAAATCTCTAGTTCCTACTACCAGTGCGAGCACAACAAGTCAAGACCATATGTAATTAATTATTTTTTGGACATTTTTTGACTAAATGCGAATAACTTCTGGAAGCAGGTATAATTTCTAATGCGGCCGCGGCTGGGGTCCATGATGTTTTGAGCCAAACCGGGCAACACACCGGGTGCCTATGCCAGAGACGCGGTGGTCGTAGCATTCGTGGGTTCTAAGCGGCGGCGGCACCCGTGGTCTACTATTCCTCAGTGTTGGCGGTGGCCGCGGACGTGTTGGCCACCTCCGCTAGCATGCCGTGGCTCCGCCAACATTTGCGTCGGATGGCGTGGCCAACCACGGTGCACTGGACGCCGTGGTCCCCCATGTGCCTGCGTGCAGCAACTGGCCACTCCTCTGCGAGCAGGCTTGGAGCGTCGAGTTGATGCACTAGGGGGCAGCTTGGAGCGGCGGCTTGCTCCACCGCTTGCCCGCCTGCAGCCTCGCCCATGGTACTGACGGCCTGGGGCGGGGAGGGAGGTGGGGCAGCGAGTTGCCTGGCTCATCGGGGCACACAGCTGGCTTTTATGCCGGAGAACTCATCTTCCTGCTCACCGGATGCTATGGAGAGTGTGGAGAAAATGGTGCAAGGAGGATATGGGGAGCGGCGGTGTGGTGCGGTTCTTGCTAGGCATCTGGCCTCATTTAAATAGCGAGCAAACGAGAGGATCCAACCGGCGCTGTGTTCTAAAATGCCGGCTGGCTCGCGGAAGGACGTGTTGCCGGCACACGCGCGGATTCAATGGAGGCAAGCGGGGCAGTCTGAAGCCGGTTGGATGCGGCGAGGAGGCGTGTTCAGCATGGCGTGCAACGAGTGGGGCCCTCTTGGCCAGCGCGCTGGTTCAATGCATGCGCTATGAGAGATCGCGTCCGTGTCAGAGCAATCACTCCCTCCAGTCCTTTTTTTGGGTATAACAGATCTCATTTTCCATTCACATTTTACAAGTAAAATTCGTGGACAAACTTTGACCCAAAATACGATGGGGACTAGTAAACCAGGACGGATGTAGTAGTTATGAATTCCATTTTCGCTCCGTACAAATTGTTCTGAAAACTAGTATAACACGCCATTGAAAATCGGAACTCTTACCCCGTTAAAAATGATATTTTAAACGTGGCAACTCGATCAGTGGTGACTGGCAAGCCACCGCCTCCAGGTCGTTCACCTGTGGTCCCGACCATCAAGTCCTACGGATCAAATTATCACGCGAGCTAACTATTCCTACAAAGATGCGCTCCACCACATACCCGGTACCCACACATGTAGCAATCATGCACATAGGGTTTATTTGTTTACTGTGCCTTTACATAACTCTCATGTGTGTGAGACAGCGAGAGACTGACTGCGTGCGTGCACCTCTTCTCTTCGTATATGTACTCCACTGTTTGTCTGGTGTCCAAAAAATTATACAGTAATAACTAGCAATGTGCCAATGCATTGCCACACGTTCAAAGTACATTAATACATATTCACCGGTAGAAAAGATTATAGTTTTGAAATACGTATATCACTAAAAATATGTTATGTTTCACTCAAAATATATTCCTTTGGCGGTTTTAATGAGATAAGGGAGGAATGTGGTTAGTTTCAAGATTTGAGAAGTGGTATATTGTTGCAAAAAGCCCATGTGTGTGTGGTGTGTGTGAGAGAGAGAGGAAGAGAGGAGGAGGACGGAGTGCGTGTGTGACAAAGACACAAAGAGTGTGTGTGCGAGAGGTATCACCATAAAATGAGGCAATAGTGTGTGTGTGTGTGCAAGATCGAGAGGGCGTGTCTCAAGAAGGGATGAAAAATCTACATAGATACAAGGAGTGCGAGAGAGACATGCACGAGATAGTGGAAGCAAGAGTGTGCGTATGTATAGACCTATTTGGAGGCTGGTCGATCAATGTTTGCTAGAGAAATACGAGTCAGGGGCGCGAAAGTGAGAGTGTTGTGTGTGTGTGAGAGAGAGAGAGACGGTAGTCGGGAGGGGGAGTGGAAGTAGGAGTTGTGTGTGAGAGAGAGAGAAAGGGGGAGAGTTTGGCTGATCAGTAAACAAATGAATAATGTCACTTTTATAACTGAGGTGAAGACAGAAAGGAGACCCCAACAAACGTTGTGTGTGCAGGAGAGAGTGATTTTAGTGGTAGGAGTCATATCTAGAAAGATATAGGGTGCATGAGAGAACCCTAGAGAGAAAGACAAAGTGAAAGACGAGTGAGAGTGTGTGTGTGGCGGTGAAAAATAAAGCTTAGGTACCTAGTGATACCAGAGAACGATAGAGACGTGAGAGATAATGAAAACCGTGTAATGTATAATGATAGGGAGAGTGTGACACTTCTCAAGGGAGACGACGAGAGAGCATGTTTGCGAAAATAGGAAAAACATGAAGTGAGCATGCGAGTGAGCTAGAGAAAAGAGAGTGATAGCTACATGAAGGTGCAAGCGAGAGAGATGGGCGTGAAAGGAGATTCAAATATTTAGTTGCGTGTATAGAAAATGTCAACATAAAAGGGATTCAAATATTTGAATTCGAGATGATGATACATGTAATTCATACTCGAACCAAAATTAATCAATCAAACATGCATACTCATATGAATCGCGTGCATCTATGTTATTTAATATCTAGATATTACTGATCCATACATTTGAGTAGAACATAATTTGGTTTAAAATTTTTGAATTCAACCTTATGATTTTGAGATCATTGTATTTGTAAATCATATTATATAAAGGAGAAGAATTCTTTGTTGTGCTTTTGAAAGTATATATAAAAATGATGTATATAGAATTTTATTCGAATCGAAAATGGATCCTGCCCGAAAAAAAGAATACAAAATGGATTGTTATTGAGTTGGCATGGTAAACGTGCAAGCTTTTTCTCAAAAATTTGAACGAATCGGTGAAACTCGCAGTAACCGCCCGAAACCAAAATATGGGAGATGGAAATTACTGCCTGTCCCTGACATGCAACACATGTCGGCTCGATTTCAATAGGTCTTGATAGGGGCAGGTTTGTAATTTCACTCAAACGTGACATAACCGCCTCTCACCCGGATTCATACACGGTGGGCGCCAAAACACAGTGTCTCCTCGGCCGAAATCGCCTCTCACCCGGATTCATACATGGTGGGTGCCAAAACAAACTCTCTTCGGCCGAAATCTCCCACGGCAAATATTCGGTGTATGCGAGATTACCGTCCTATCCCCAGCAGCCCAATATTCTTGTGATGTCCGAAATTTTAAACGGGGGGTAAGTTGGTAACCTTCCCCGCATTGAGACAAGCGCATCCCAAAGACATGGTTCCCCCTACCTCTCTCCCTCCATTTCCCCATTCGTACTCCGTGGGCGCCAAAACACCCTCTCCACCCCAGCCTCCTCTGTACGCCACCCCATCCACCGCCGTCCTCCTCCACCATGTCAGAGTTGATACCCCGACGTCGTCGTCCATTACAATAGATCGACCTCTCTCATCCACGACTTCAGGCCAGGATCCTTGCATCCTGTCCTCTCGCTTCATCCCCGCCGTCGTCCACCTTGCCGGCGCCGCTCCTATGACCATCTCATCCACCTCACCGGGATATCTCCCCCGCTGCCATCGCCTACCCTCCTAGATATGCTTCCAAGCCACCGACAGCCATTGCTACCGCAGCACCATCAAATTCTCAGCAGATGCGTACACGGCGCCGCACCAGAGGCGGTACTCTTTCATATCTGCTCAACTTATTTATCGCAGCAAGAAAATAGATCGCCACTGCTTTACTATGATTTCTTGTCCATCACTTAGGATCTTACTTGTTAGTTGAAAGCAAACATTGGTTGCGAAGTTGCCTTTGTCCGGTTTGCACCTTCAGATCCACCATGGCACGCTCAACACTATACTCGCAATGCTTATGGTTCTCCCCTTTTATATTCCACATTAGTTAAATGATAGTAGACTAAATTTCAAAATTGGGTCAGCCAATTTTTGACAGCTCGCCGGAGTTCGCCGGAGGGAAGGAAGGGGCTCGGGTGGGGACGGTGGTTGTGGGGGGCGATGGCCTGGCAGTGGTGGGGCCTCGCCGAACGAAAAAAACTCGACGCGGGTGGGGGCGGGGGTGGGGGTGGCGGAGGAACACAGGCGGCAACGGGCGGTTCAGGAGAGGGCGGGGGGGGGGGGGGGGTCGGGGTTGATGGTTCGGCCGGCGGCCCATGCGGTGTTCTGTAGGGGAAGAATCATAGAAGAAGAAGAAGAAGAAGAAGAAGAAGAAGGGTTAGGAGACATAGGATCTTCATCCAACCGCCTGAAATGGTTGACTGACCCAAATGACGAAAGTCACACGACTTGCATGCAGACATTCCTTTATATTCAGTACCATCATCGTAGCTGCTTAGCACTGCTCCTCAATCCATCAAGCTAAACAATGTGCCACTCATAATTCCAAACTTGTTGCTCAAATACGAATCTGATATGATGCTGATATTACTAAAACAGATAACGTTTAATTGGTCAGCTAATGTTCCTACTTTACTTCCGAAAAGCACGTGCACCACATATAGAGAGACATCATGGAGTTGCATTCTTAATGCACTCTGGTTCATCATGTGTGGGCACTGCGCAACGAACATTTTATTATCCAAAATCTGCTTGCTCTTCTTTAGCGTGTTCCTCTTCTGTTCTTCTTTAATAAGTACTCTCTCCGTTCCTAAATACAAGTCTTTGTATAGATTCCACCATGGACTACATATGGAGCAAAATGAGCGAATCTACACTCTAAAATGTATCTGTATACATCCGTATGTGATCCATAGTGGAAATCTCTACAAAGACTTACATTTTGGAATGGAGGGAGTATAATAGTAGTACCGTATGTTCCTTGTAGTGAAGAGGAGCAGGGACATTTGCAGTGTACATGTCTATTCGGTCGGTTGTGATGGACACTTTCAACTCTTCGGGCCTCTTTGATTCGTAGGATTTTGTAAACATAGTAATAGGAATTGTAGTGGTCTGCCCACTTGAATCCTATAAGATTAGCAAGGAAATGCGGGGAGCTGTGTCGCCTTTGAGAGTTACACTGATATTCACAGTACCACACCTTTAGTTGAAGAGAGCTGGTATCTGAAGCCTTTATAGCCGTACCGGCAATAGTAGCCCATAGTTTCTAGCAAGTTCCACTTTCTTGATTTTACTTGAGATGCTTACAGTTTTCCTGTGTAGCTGCTTTGTGTCGCACTAGTAGCAGTCCACTCTTGAAGCCAAATAACACACCAATCATAAGTCCAAAGCTTACTTCTTTAAATACGAATTGTGATATGATACTGATATTAGTTAACAGAAACACATTTAATTGGTCAGCTAATGCTCCCACTTGATTTTTCAAATGCATGTGGCCACATATAGAGAGACTACATGGAATTGCATTTCTTTGGGCATTGTGATTCATCATGAGTGGGCAACCAACATTGTATGGAAAGAAGCGGAATCTCAAGAATATGCTTCCTCTTATGTTCTTTAACATGTTCCTCTTTTGTTATTCTACATTTAGTACGTACAATATGTTCCTTGTCAGGAAGGGGAGCAGGGGCATCTGCAGTCAACAGTTGATAGAGTTGGCATGTACGTGATCGATAGGCTTTCAATTAGTAGCGGCAATACAACACCGTATTTTCCAGCCAGTTCCACTTTCCCGATTTATATATGCTGGTTATGGTGTACCCCTTTTATGTACACTACGATCTGCCTAGTTGTTGTGTGCTCTTATCATGGTTTGGCAATAAACTCTCTATACATTATATTATGAACCTATCATCTGCCAACTATCCTTACTTATGAAGCCTATTTTTTGTATACTTGTGCCAGATTATATTAATGCACGCACCATGTTACAGCACACATGGGCTCTCTCATCAGAATCCAGTGATAGCACACAAGGGTTTACAGGGAGCCCCTATATTAGAATATCCTCTGCATTACAAAGATAATCTCACTACTATTCATGTTTTCATGCTTCTCAAATATTTTACGTAATCACAATGAATATGAGAATGCGTGCATCAGAAGAATATTGTGGAACACTGCAATGACTAACAAAATTGGCACCAAGGCATTGACTTCCATTCTGGATGCAATGAAACTCATACGCTCCCCACTTGTAGATTCTTGTTCAGAATATGATCCTAATGACTATTCTAACCTCGAGGAGTTGAAGGCAGATGGCCTGTCATGTTCACCCATCAAGGTGCCTGTTCTAATTTGGCAAAGTTTTATTGATTGCGCGTATCTTGCATAAGGTGTCTTGCATTTCTTCTACTTTGTTGCACCGCCATCTGCTTAGTTTACTCATCATATATGTCAAGATGCCATGTCCATCCATTATCAATACATATTCCATCTGTCATCATACCATGTTTTTCCACTCAAATGTTGTTCTTGTGCATCAGACATCAAAAAGGAAGAGGGTGATTACCGAACCTAAAGGAGCACCAGCTAAGTCCTTGAAAAACGTGGTGGTGCCGGAGAAATCAGATAGCACCCCACTTATATTGGCTCTACAACCAGTGACACAAAACGTAGGACTGACTCCAGCAGACTATACCCATACTTCACTGGCCACACCACTAGCCCCACCACACAGGACCTGCACTCCAGCAAAAGGTATGCCGATTTCAGTTGCCATAGCACCAGCCGTACCACAGAAAAATCCCACTCCAGCCAAAAGTACAGCAAGTCCACCGGCCGAAGACCTATCCCAACTGCAGAGATGGCCAATTCCTGCAGATTGGAACCCCATTCCAGTTACTCCTAGTTTAAAAGACAATGCTTTCAATGTTGTTAGGGACTACGTGCATATATTCCCATCATGGGAAGATTATAGTGAAGACAAACACCGTTTTCACATCTTCGTGTCCCACTTACGTGTAAGTGCTATTATTCATGGTGATTATTTTCATGTTTTCTGCTGATTGAACACATGAATGATTTACATTACATTGTTGTAAGTAGGCGAGGGTCAATCTGGATAGTCATGACAAGCAAAGCTTGCTTGCGCTTTTCAAGGAAGCATTGCAACAGTATCGGTGTTACCTGAGGAAAACACACTTTGATGGCAAGTCTATAAATGAATTTTCGGTGAAGTCTCCTGTCCTAAATTTAGAAGACATTGAATGAAAAAACCTTGTTATGCACTGGTCTCGTTCCCAGGATGAGGTACTGTCTACGATATCACATGACAATTTGAACTTCTACTTTTCCGCATGTGCCTTATGGATCTCTTTTGTAGGAAATCTGCTCGAAGAAGAATTCCAATTTGAAAAGGACGACAGGATATCGCAAATATGTTGCCCGCTGCTTCGCTCTTGTTAGTACCTATTGTCTTGTATCATTGTACTTGCATTCATACTTGGTTCATTATGTGACAGCAGTATGCATGATAGCTTGCTTATCAATTGTTCGCTCCAAATTATCAGATCTGTATTAATGGTTACATTAATGTAGAATATACCCAATGCCAATGAAAAAGTTTAGCTATGCATTGTTCTTGTAAGTACCTGCTGTCCTTTATTAGTGTACTTATATTGACAGCTAGTTGTTCATGTACCATTACTCTGCAGCTTATTTTCCTTTGCCCTCCATTTTCTACACATTAGATCTATATTTACTCTTACCATAAGGTTGGATAAAACCAATGGTACTGAAGAAGTTTAGCCCTGCATTGCTCTTGGATGTACCTTTTGCCTGTATTGCTGTACTTACATTTATAGCCACTTGGTTATGTAGCATGACTCTCCATCTTATCTTAAATATTCTCCATTTTTTCTTATATTATCATATCTATATTTACTCTTAACAAAATGTAGAATAAAGGCAATGCTTATGAAGAAGATTCTGTGGTAAACTTCTTGAATTGCCCCCCCCCCATCAGCATGGACAAGGGCTTTATAGAGCCGGACTTCACCACTAATGTAAGTTTGTCCTTCTCAAGCCTTCAAACTTTGTTGTGTATATTTGGTTAGGCATGACTATAATAGCTATTTATTTTTGGTGTTTGTATCAAATTACATGTTTAAAGTTTATTATGAAGTTCATAAACAAAAGTTTGTCCTTCTCAATTTAAGTTTTCAATTGTAAAACCAAGTTCCTTCTTGATACCATGTAAATTAAACTATACAGAGCAAGTGATCTTCTTTTGCACTACATGTATGCTTCTATTCTTGATCAGTAATCCAGTGGTGTGGTGAAACTACCCACTACAACACAATGTCATATTCTGCAATGTCTTAACTATGAACAATGTCATATCATTCTACTATTATTTAAACCGTCTCTTTATTTGCCAATCTGAAATGGGATAAATTGACAATGCACTAACCATTGATACTTATGAGTTCTTGATCTGTAATCTAGTGGTGTCGTGAAGCTGCCAACTCCTTCACAATGTCATTTCCTGCCATGTCTTAACCTGAACAATACCATATTGTGTTAATGCTATTTTAAACTGTGTCTCTTTATTCGCCAATAAGAAATGTGATGAATTGTCAGCACTGATACTTATATGTGCAAAACCTGTCATCTGTCTGCTTGTTTCTCTTTCAGAGTGAGGAGGATATAAGCGTCAAACAAGCACAGTCTCATCAGCTTGCTCAACTGCTTGCGCTGCAGCTCCCGAGCAGGGCTAATCTTTCTTGAACTCTATTGAAGTGTTGTCGGTTTTGTATATTAATTTGTCAGCGTGTTTATTTGCACTGGTGGTGATCTTTGATGCCCAGTGTATGTAATCTGTTGTCTGCTTGTGCTTTATTATCATAATGGTGAACTTTGATGCCCAGTGGATGTAATATGCCATAATTTGTTTATTGTATAGTCTAGGTTTTTTCTTATTCACGATGCTGCAATTATTTTACTGTATATATATTCTGTCTTCGCCCCATGAAAAGTAAACCGGCCAAACCTTAAAATTACGATACATAATCGGGCCGTCATGCAAATCACTATATAAGGGCCGCATCATGGGCCCAGTCATCTTGGTCCGTTAATAGGCCTAAATGTGAACCGACCCACTAGTAGTTTCGGGCTTTTAATAGGCCGAGTAAACCGCCGGCCCTATTTTGGCAAGACAATTCAATGGGCTTTTAGTAGGCTGAAAGTAGGTTGGGCCTGAAACGTGCCGAACAACTCATGGGCCGATAGCAGGCCGAAATAGATCCCAGCCCATGATGTGCCAATCACATCACGGGCCGTTAAGAGGCCAAAATTGTCTCGATCCTTGTTTGGCCCAATCAGATTATCGGCTGTGAGCAGGCCGGATGCAAAAGCGAGCCATAATTAGGCCCAACTATATGACGCGCTTTTAACATGCCGAAATAAATATAAGGTTGAAATGTTAAACGGGCCTTTAACAGGCCGAAACTAATATCAGGCCGTACTATTAAATGGGCCTTTAGCAAACAGAAATCCTAACCGGGCCTCAAGTGGGCCCAAAAGCACAGCATCCAGTTGACGGGCCAAATCTGGCATGGGCCATAATTTAGCCCAAAGGATGAAAGGCTCTTAAAGGGCTGGATCTGATATGGGTCGTAATATGGCCCAGAACGTGGCAGGCTGTTAATGGACCAGATCAAATATGGGTCGGCATTTGGCCCAAAACATGGTAGCCTGTTAATGGGCTGGCCCACTAGTGTCCTCAAAATCTTGTGGGCCTTTAGCTGGGCCGGTCCATTATGGTCTGCCAAATCTTATGGGCCTTTAGCTGAGCTGACCCATTATGGTCTGCAAAATCTTGTGGGCCTTTAGCTGGGCCGGCCCATTATGGTCTGCGAAATCTTGTGGGCCTTTAGCTGGGTCGGCCCATTATGGTCTGCAAAACCTTGTGAGCCTTTAGCTGGGCCAACCCATTTAATCTTTATGGGCCACTTTTGGGCCGGTCCACGTGTCAACATATCATAGGCGCATCCCGCCCATTGGATGAGTGACATCTGTGCCAACGCGGAGCTGACACGTGGTTCCTCAGCCAATAAGAATTTTACATGTGGAAAATCGCCATTGGTCGTGGCTGTTAGCGGGTTATCAGATCCAAAACCGGACCTGATAGCTTAATGGTGACTAGTTACGGGTTATGCCACATGACGGTTACCCTTGACGAAAGCACTTCCATGACACGTCATTTATCGTCATGGAAGTGGACACTTCCGTGATGATAATTTTGGTATTGTCATGGAACACTTCTATGACAGCGCAGGTATGACTATCTTGATTCTGTCATAAATCGTCATGGATGTACATGCATGACAGAAAATGTGACCTACTATGACAAACACGTATCATCACGGAAGTGTATTTTTTTGTAGTGTCTAGCCTACCCGAGTTGTCGTATAGGCTATGAATGAAACATAAGACGATGAACTTCTTAAGCACAGAAACAATAGAAGAGGATGATCTTCTTAACATGCATATCACTGGCATTAGATCAACATGCAATACAATACCAAGCATTATTCTCAGGAGGCACGGTGAACAGCTCGTGAAGCCGCGTGCCACAGCATTCCCAACTCAACTTTGCAATCAAACTCACAAGGCCTAGAATTTCATAGACAACATTCAGAATAAACTCTTAAAATACCTTACATAAGTCAACATCCATGATTATGCATCTCATGAGAGTCAATATTTACTTCAGACCTGAACACATGAATAGGAAAAAACGACTAAAGATGCTCACGGCAAAGGGCGTCTCATTCCAAAATATCAAATGCATGTCTTCTGGCTAACATCAATGAGCAAAATTTGATAGGGTTTTTTCAATTCCAAAATATCAAACAAATGCCTTCTTGCTAACATCAATGATTAAACTTTGACAAGATTTTCCCATTCAAAATATGTAATGCCTATGATTATGGAACGGGAAGGGTTTGTCATCAATTTGCACATTGAAATGGCACATGCACTACTGGAATCAGCT
The DNA here is from genome assembly GCF_002575655.3 of Aegilops tauschii subsp. strangulata. Taxonomy (NCBI): domain Eukaryota; kingdom Viridiplantae; phylum Streptophyta; class Magnoliopsida; order Poales; family Poaceae; genus Aegilops; species Aegilops tauschii. Next base: position 129,441,961 of record NC_053039.3, read on the forward strand.
AATTTGCCATCTGCCAGCTCTTTGTCGTCTGCTAGCTGACGACAAAGAAGCTCTTTGCCATCAGCTACCCAAAAGCAGACGGCAAAGAAAGGGCAGACGGCAAAGAAGCTCATTGCCATCTGCCAGCTCTTTGCCGTCTGCCAGCAGACGGCAAAGAATCTTTGGCGTCCGCTGGCGGACGGCAAAGAGTGAGGTGACCCCCACCCCCCGCCCGTTTGGGAAAAACTTAACGGGCCACCTCTTTGCCGTCCGGACGGCAAAGAGGCAAAAAAGCGGACGGCAAAGAGGGGCGGACGGCAAAGAGCTCACTACCTAACGGCCCGTACCCCCCGCCCGTTACTCACTTCTTCTCTCCCTCGCCGTTTCTCTCCTCCCACCCCGCCGCCGCCGCCGCCCCGTCGCCCCGGCTCGCCGCCGCCCCGGGGCCCCGTCGCCCCCACCGCCCCGTCGCCCCCGCCGCCCCGGCTCGCCGCCGCCCCGGGGCCCCGTCGCCCCCACCGCCCCGTCGCCCCCACCGCCCCGTCGCCCCAACCGCCCCGTCACCCCCCCCCCGCCCCGGCCCCCCGCCGCCCCGCGCCCCACCGCCCGGGCCCGGCCCCCCGCCGCCCCGGGACCCCGTCGCCCCCACCGCCCCGTCGCCCCCCCGCCCCGGCCCCCCGCCGCCCCGCGCCCCACCGCCAGGGCCCGGCTCCCCGCCGCCCCAGGCCGCCTCCTCCACCGCCCCGCTCCCCTCCTTCACCGGCCTCCTCCACCCCCCAGGTGAGCCCCCTTTTTTCTGTTTTTTCCTTTTTTAGTTTTAGTTTTAGTTTAGATTTAGTTTTAGTTGTAGTTTTAGGTTTAGTTTTAGTTTTAGGTTTAGTTTTAGGTTTAGTTTAGTTTGAGGAAAGAAGAAGAAGAAGAAAAAAGAGGAGAGGAGGAGAAGAAGAAGAGGAAAAAAGGAAAGGAAGAAGAAGAAGAGGAGGAGGAGAAGAAAAAAGAAGAAGAGGAAGAAGAAGAAGAAAAAAGAGGAGAGGAGGAGAAGAAGAAGAGGAAAAAGGAAAGGAAGAAGAAGAGGAAAAAGGAAAGGAAGAAGAAGAGGAGGAGGAGGAGAAGAAAAAAGAAGAAGAGGAAGAAGAAGAAGAAGAAAGAGGAGAGGAGGAGAAGAAGAAGAGGAAAAAGGAAAGGAAGAAGAAGAAGAGGAGGAGGAGAAGAAAAAAGAAGAAGAGGAAGAAGAAGAAGAAAAAAGAGGAGAGGAGGAGAAGAAGAAGAGGAAAAAGGAAAGGAAGAAGAAGAAGAGGAGGAGGAGAAGAAAAAAGAAGAAGAGGAAGAAAAGGAAGAATAGGAAGAAGAAGAAAAGGAAAAAAGAGGAAAAAAACCCGACCCGACCCGGCACCCCGACCCCGACACGACACCCCGACCCCTAGACCCCGACCCCGACACCCCGACCCCAACCCCGACCCCGACCCGGCACCCCGACCCGACACCCCGACCCCGAGACGGCACCCCGACCCGACACCCCGACCCGGCACCCCGACCCGACACCCCGACCCCGAGCCTGACCCGACACCCCGACCCCGACACCGACACGGCACCCCGACCCCGACCCGGCACCCCGACCCGACACCCGACCCCGAGACGGCACCCCGACCCGACACCCCGACCACGAGACCCCGACCCCGAGCCTGACCCGACACCCCGACCCCGACACCGACACGGCACCCCGACCCCGACCCGGCACCCCGACCCCGAGATGGCACCCCGACCCGAAACCCTGACCCGGCACCCCGACCCGACACCCCGACCCCGAGACCGGATGCATGACAAGTTTCCTCTTTTTTTGGTGGCTTTTTGCCACTTTTAGAATTTTCTATAAATTTTTCGGTCAAAAATCCTAAAACACTGACCGGACGTGAAGCAACGTGCTCTTCGTTTCGAAATACCCTCACTTATTGGATTCCGTGTGGGAGTGGGCATACTGACTCACATGCAAAATTTCAGGCCATTCTGAAGATGTCAAAAAATCGACCTCGTTCTCCGGACACCGTTCGGGTAGGAGCAAAGGCCCCGTTCAAAAATGAGTTTTTTTCGACATCCTTCAAATGAGCCCAATTTTTTTCTGTAATGTTGTATCATCATGACTAGGATGCATGACAAGTTTCGTGGCTTTTTGCCACTTTTAGAATTTTCTATAATTTTTTCGGTCAAAAATCCTAAAACACTGACCGGTCAAAAATTTATTTTCATTCTATTTTGCTAATATTATTTAGCTGTCCTCTTTTTTTCTTTTTTCTTTTCTATCCTAATTTTCAAACTTTTTTTGCAAACATAATAGTATTAATTCGAAAATTCAATTTGCAAACAATAATTTAAAACCACGCAAACACACTCGATATTTCATCATAGTTTTCATAAATATTTTACATAATACTAGAAATTAAACTTGACTAAACTAAACAACATTAGGAAAATAATTAAACATTACTAAACGTTATTTCGAAAATAACCTAAACTAAACTACTCGTCCTCGACGCCGCCAAAGTCCATCTCGTCGTAGAGCCCGTCGCTGTCGTCGCTGCTGCTATCGTCCAGGTCCACCACCGGCGCAGCCATCGAGTCGGCCACAGCGGCGTGGTAGCCGGGAAAGTCCGGCGGGTCCTCTGGGTGGACGGCGACCGGGGCGAGCTGCATGTACTCCTGCACGAGGGGTGGCGGCATCGGCGCGTTCTCCGACTCCCGGATCGCCGTCAGGTAGCCCGGCATGTCCTCCGGGTCGCCGGCCTCCGCCGCCAGCCGCCTGTACTCGGCCAGCAACGCCGGCTCAGGTTCCGGCGCCAGCTCTGGCGGAGGGGCGCAGCTGGACGACCCGGCGCCGTCCCGCGCGCGTGTGCGACGGTCGCCGCTGCCGAGGCGGTCACCGTCGAGGGGCCAGCGCGGCGCCGGGCGCGGGCCGACGTTCATGCGCGCGCCGCCGGTTTCGCGGGTGGACCGAGCCTCGCCGCGGAGGAACAGCGCGTAGCCGTACCCCGGCGGAGCGGGCACGGCGCCGGCGGCCGCCTGCACGCGGTACGGCGCGACGACCTCCTCGAAGGTGCGCCCGTCCCAGAGCTGATGCCGCCGCGCGCGGTTGTGTTTCGTTGGCTGGCGCGGGCCGGCGTACGCGTGGAGGCGGCGCAGGTGGTCGTCGGCGAGGCGGTCCGCCCAGCCGGGGTTGTTGGGGGCGTACTGGGGGTCGGCGAGTTCCTCCGGCGAGAGGCGCGCCCTGTACAGGCCGACGGCGCGGGCGAAGAGGTGGGTGCCGACCTCGGGCACCGGCGCCACCGGCACGCCGTCGACGCTCAGGCGCCACCTCGCCGGGAGGCGCACGTCGGGAGCGGCGGGGATGACGAAGTGGGTGAGCTCCTCCGCCTCCTCGAGGGTCAAGGTGGAGCGGGCCATCGCCGGCGAGAGGGAGAGGTAGGGCGCAAGAGGGGCGATGCCGGCGACAGGGGGAGAAGGAGAGGGAAGGCGAGGGGCGGTGTGAGAGCCACGGCGGGGCGAGGCGCTTTTTATAGGCGTGGTGGGCGGGGTGGGTGCCGGTGATCAATGCCGGGCCAGCCGAGCGGTCAAGGGCGCAGAAGGCCAGGCGGCGGCGTGCGAATCGGCGGCGGCGATTAATGCCGAGCTGTCAAGGGCGCAGGAGGCCAGGCGTCGGCGTGCGCGGGCGGTCAAGCGGTGGCGTGCGCAGGCGGGCGTCGGGCGGTGGCGTGTGAATCGGCGCCGCCCGCGGACCGCCGCCGCCGACGGGACGTCTCACTGCGCAGGCGCCGACGAAGTGAAAAATTTATAGAAAATTCTAAAAGTGGCAAAAAGCCATCAGCGGCAGACGGCAAAGAACCTGCCATCTAGTGACGTGTAGATGACATCATACGGCGGACAGCAAAGACCATAGAAATTTTGCCGTCAGCGGCGGAGGGCAAATTCCTGCCGTTAGCCACTTAACGGACTGACAGCGCAATTATTGCCGTCCGCTCTCTTTGCCGTCCGCGGCAGACGGCAAAGAGCCTTTGCCGTCCGCCGCCAGAAAGCGGACGGCAAAACAGCTATTTACCGTAGCCTACTTTGCCGGAGCCTTTTGCCGTCCGCGGCTGACGGCAAAGGCCTTTGCCGTCCGCCGTGGCAGACGGCAAAATAGCGGTTTCCTGTAGTGATGGAGCCGGATTAACCAGCTTATCTTTTTGTGCAGCTCCACTGAAATAAAACAATGTCTTGCGTAGCCTGGTGGATTTCATATTTATATGTTGGAAGGCCTTCAAGACATTAGCAACTCCATTCAAGTAGATAGTCCAGTGGCTGAATGTGACAACGAATGATTAGAGAACCATTCGATATATTATGCATGATGAAGTATTATGGAGGACATGAACCATCTGAACATTGTGCAGTCCACTGAAATCAAGTTGAGCATCCCTGTCTTCATAAATACAGAAAAAGTGTGATGAATATATAGTGGTACTAGTTGATTAACATACGCTCACAAATATAATCGTCTTCATCATCTTAACAAGAAAACATAGCAACACAATAGCTTCAATTAAATATTTATTCAAAACAATACAACAATATAAGTAGCACAACATAACAAAGCACGATCATGTGGATGAAGGCCGATACTGACCTCGTTTGTTACAGCTGCGTCAGCCACTGACTTGGTCATACCTTTCCTTGTGCAGTGAATTTTGCACTCCACGTGCCATTGAGTTTCCCATGCTCTCTGCAGACTAGTCATGTCACCAACGTCTACTAATACTCTATAGAGCTTCTCGATCATTCCTTGTGTAATGTAGCGTAAATAGTGACTGCTTCTTTCTGCAAAGTGGAAAGATCAACTGGGCCCAATAATGCAACAATTTTCCTTAAACACATTGGCTCCTTTTTGTGCAGTTCAACTAAAATCAAAGTCAAAATAGAACCGAGCAGAAGTTTTGATATCCCTGTATGCACAAATAGGTATAAAGGAAACAATTACTAAGAAATAACAGTTGATGACTTATATGCCCAGAAGGAAAAACCTCTACCTTATCTTAATGGGAAACAAAGCAGGACAGTAGCAATTCCCAAACTGTGTGATTCATTCATATTAACCGAGACATTATCTTAACAATACCTTGGTTCAACATGTATAAAGAATGACAAAGCAGGAAAGTACCATTCCTAAAATAGTGTAACTGATTCATATTAACAGAGACATTATCTTAACAATACCTTGGTTAAATATGTAGAAAGAACTACAAAGCAGGATAGTACCATTTGTAAAACACTGTAACTGATATATAATAACACAGGCATTATCTCAATAATACATTTGTTAAACATGTACTCCCGCCGATCCCTAACAGAAATGGTACTCCCGCCGATCCGTAAGAAGTGTTGCAGTTTTGAACTAAGATTCAGTAGTTAATTCTAAGAGTGGCATTGCTTAATTTTACCAATGGCATTAGATTAACAAAAAGCATAAACAGTTGCAGGGGAGAGTGAGTGCAACAGCACCATGTGCTCCCATCGACTTATAAAGGGGGTGATGCAGAGTTTGTTGTAACAAAGAAACAAACATCATGTATGGGTTGGTCCCATTTTTGTTCACTTAATGGGAAAAGACAGCAATACAACGGCTTCAATTCTACATTTATTTAAAACAGTACCAATACAAGTAGCACAACATCTCAAAGCACACTACACAATCATGTGGATGAAGGCCGTTACTGACCTTTCATGAGGCAAACAAGATCAAATATGAATCTGCCAACACGAATAGGAAATCCAATCTCGTTTTGTGTAGTTCAACTAAATAAAAGCAAAGTTACCGGTCTGACATTTAAGTTGAACTACACAAAACACTCTTAAAAAAAGTGCTTTGCGTAGTGAAGCAAAAGGTCGCAATAGCAACGAGTTGAATAGATATCCCTGTTTTCACAGAGGTAAAAAAGGAAACAATTACTAGCCAATAAAGGAGGATGAATCATATGGCCACAAAAAGAAGCATCTACCTTATCTTGATGGAAAACAAAGTAGGACAGTAGCATTTCTAAAACGGTTGCATTGATTCATATTAACATAGACATTCTCTTAAAATAACATTCATTAAAAATGTAATTTACTTTTAACAGTGGCATTGCTTCAATTTTCCAGTGGCACTCTTAGATTAAGAACAACAACAAAATATTTGTATGGGACATGGGACATGCCAGCACCATGTGCCTCCACACGTATAAATGGGTGATGCAGAGTATGTTGCCAAGCAGCATATCTGTGTTGGTCCCATATTTGTTCTTTTTGAACATTTTTCCTATGTGAGGGCAGCAAATCTAGTCCTGCACAAACTCCCCGACCACCCAGTTTCTTTCCTTTTTCAACAAAGAGATCGGTTCCTTACAGATGTGTGTACTAGGTTACCGCCTTTTTCCCTTTTCGACCAACAAAGCGACAGGATAGCCAGTCTATACTACTTTCCCTCCCTCGTTTCCTCACTCAACCACGTCCTAGATTCATGCTCCACCCCCCTTCTTTCCTCTTTGAACCAAGACCTAGTGACTACAGAATCGAAAAAGATCTGCATGCAGCTAGAGCAATGACGGTTTCAAAGAAAGTTATACTTTAGGGTCGTCGGGATGTGGCTAGGCGTGCGGCGGGAGGCCGGATCTGCCCACACTACGTATGGTAGCGAGGAAGAAGGGGTCAGAGGCCCTCCCGCACAGACGCTGGGTGAAAGATAACAGCGCAACCGGCAGTGGATTGCCTCCCTCGCCGAAGGCAACAGAGTGAACGCTGCACCTCCTCCTCTTCCCGGTCCGACGGGATTCAGACGGCTCCTTCACCAGCTGTGATGTGAGATGGGTTTAGAGTGTCGAAGAATGATGATACCGGAATGGATCATTTCAAGGAAGGTGGCTCGCAAAAATGCATACGAAGCCAAGTGCAAGGTAATTTCAGATACAAGGATCACATAGCCATTTACGTGAAACTTCATATTTAATGAGAGGGTTTCCGTAAGGAATTCAGAAAATGGCAGGCTTGAGGTAGAGTGATAATCGGTCACATGAGCAACTGGAATATACAGTCTCAAGTGCTTCAGAAAGGCAAAGCATACTACACTAGTATGTATTTGGGACTCGAGTATTTCTGAATAAGTAGGATGATCAAAATCAAAGTGATCAACAATCATACCACCATGATGGATAAGAAGGGTGGTGGGATCTTGTGTGATCACGATACAATGTTTGTTAGAGAATAGTCAGTCAGTTATGTTGGCAATGACGTCTGTGCCAAGGGTGGGGGACGAAGAGAACCATTCTCCTGCTCGTTAAAATGAGGCAGACCAATAGACAAAGTTCTTGTCCACCGGTGGTTATCGGAATGTCATCAACAATATTAACAGGGTCTTACTGACATAATTGTACACCGATGTGTTTCATAAGCAGGGAATTGTTAGTGCTTGGATCATATAAATCACAAGAAATGTTAAACAAACCAATTAAAAGGAAAATGCGTTTATACAAAAGTATTGGGAGCATATCCTTCCCAAGGACAAGCAGAACATGATTTATATGATAGGACAACAAGTACATAAAACTTTAGATAAAAGGAGAAAGGAGAATCATGATGCTTACCCATATAATGGTGTTTGGATAATTTATCAAGAAACATTTAACATTTCGCTTTCCAATGTTCTTGTTGATATTCGGAGTATCACAGTCATGCTTCAAGGTAGCAATACTACAGTGTTTCAAGTAAAGATTGGATCTGAAGATCACAAGAAATACTCAAGGGACAAATCCAGGAATAACAAGGAACCCAAGGTATAACCAAAATGAAGGCAAGGATGTTGTTGATGACAACACAAATTATCGAAGGGGCTTCATAACGAGATAATAGCAAGGTGACATGATCAAGTGAAAGATATGATGAAGTAGAAGGTCAATGTAAATACATATAGGACACAACTTGGAATCAATCTTGTCGTTCAAGGTGAAATGATATGACGAAGAAGCTCGACGTAAGCTTAGTTCATCGTCAAAATTGTGCCTTGAGAAGCTGAACTAGATCGTTGATCTGCGGACGACAGGTGCTTTAACCTTGTCGAAAAATAGACGAGGCACGGGAATGCATGTTCATAGGCCAGGCGACAATTCCATCCTAGGCGGGGCAAGTTCGTCTATGGAGGAACCATCAAGCCATGGATTCGTCCAAAACCTGCAAGTCTGGCCGTCACCCAAAGTCCAAGCGGCCTCAGAGTAGAAAATCTGCTTGACCTCAAGGTCAGAGGGAGGGGGTAGGTGTCTCCATGGCCGCCTGCAGCCACATCCCGTGCACACGCAGGGCGACCACGGCCAACTGGAGATCGCGTATGCCGAGGCCGCCCAACTCCAAGGGCCGGCACACCCGAGCCCAACTCACTGAGCAGTTCCCGGTGCGTGTCTCCTTGCGTCCATGCCACAGGAAATCATGAATGATGTGCGTGATCAACTTGTGGAGGGGGGTTGAGGGCCATGGCGAGTAACAAGTGAACATGCATGACACATAGGACGTGCCGAACAAGCGCCAGCCGCTTGCCTCGGGATAGCAGCGATGTTCGCCCAGTGGGAAGCTTCTTGGCAATCTTGTCGACCATGGGCATGAGGGTGGATGAGAGTACCGTTCTCGTGGACAAAGGCAGTCCGAGGTAAGCAATGGAGAGGCCGTGACCTGGTAGTTCAGCGTCTCGCAGGTGGCCGCAACGATGGGGGCTGGGCATTGGATTTGCGTGACCGGACACTTGACGAAATTAATGCGGTTCGAATAGTTATTGGCGGTTTGGGTCGGCTTTGAAGATACCCTAATAATAAAAGAAAATAAAATAAAATGTTTGGTGACCATCACGAAATATGCCGCCCGACCTCACCTGCCACGAGCCCCGGTCCGAACTCCAAAGCAGATTTAAGTTCCCAGGACTGTCCCGTCCAGATTTACCGGAATTTTCCTTACCTGCCAAGTTTTACCCACTGACATGCTAGCCCCTTCCGCGACGAACACAACCGCAAAGTGGGTGCGCGAGAAAATCAGAGTACTGATGACAAGTATTCCCCTCCCCGATTATTCTCGTCCCGTGAACCACCAGAAACGCATCTCATCGATATAGAATAAAAATCAATAGAAACCCAGTTTCCTGCTAATCAGAGTAACGGAAGGCACTAATCGAGCCGCCGACTGTCGGAGCATAAGTAAGACCAAACACTCCGTCACACAGAAGCACGCCACTCGAGTCCATAGTCCCCACTCTCGAGAGGAGGAGAAGAGAGCGACACGGGAGCCATGTCGACCGGTGGTGCAGAGTCTGCGGCGGCGGAGGCGATGGCCTCGGAGGCGTACCTGGCGGGCGCCGCTGTGTGGGAGGCGCGCGAGCTGGTGGCGGAGCTCTGCCGCCATTTCTACCTGCAGGGGTGGGTCACCGGCACCGGCGGCAGCATCACCGTCAAGGCCAACGACCCCGCCGTGCCCCTCGCGCAGCAGCTCATCGTCATGTCCCCGTCCGGTAACTAACTCATGCGCTCGCCACTTCTGTTCCCTGCTTCCGCTCTCCCGGCTCGCACCCAACGCGCCGATCCCGTTCGATGAATTGTCAAACTGGGTTGCGAATCTACTGTCGGTAAGGGGCCTTTCAATCGAGGTTGCGCTTGCTGGGTGAATTGCACTTTTGACGAGTGTGGGCGTGCGATCCTTCCACCCATCTTCTTTCTTATCGTCACTTAATTGTTTGCCCAGCTACTAGCTTGCAATGATTGTCCACATTGGTGAAATGGCTAACTGAAAACTGATTTCTAGAATTATCCGCTAGCGTGTGTAGTTTAATGACGGGATTGGTGGTACTCGAGCCTGTTAGACATAGTTGACGTTATAGCTCTTGTGCAAGGCAAGGCAAGGCAAGTCAACTACATAACATAGCTGATCAGCTTGGCTGGACTTTGGCATTTGGAAGGTTAGGTTGCTATTTGGTAGGACAAATTGCATTAGTATTTGAGAAGGTTATGTTTTTACCTTTTAGGGTGTTAGTTTAGAGTTGGGTTTTGCTCTTTTTGGTCGCACCACCTACAGTGACTGTGTAGCTTTTGTACCATTGTGACGTTCTTTTTTTCTAATACAAATGAAAGCTTGACGGAGCAATGCCGTGTGAACAGATCTACTAATTCTTTTATTCAGCTAGCAAGAGGGATCTGGAACTAAGAAATAGACCTGACAGCTAAAAGAGGGTATCCTGAGCAATTGCAGGAATGGGGTTCATTGATATTCTTGGTATAGTAGATGCTATCACATACACCGTCAAACTCAATTTAAGGAATCTCACTGGTTTTATTTAAGGAATGGTAGTTTCGGTATTAGTCAATATCCATTTCGACTGCGCATTCCACAGCAACGACCTGACTAACGATAATAACACCTCACCTTGGGTTGCATTCGTTGCCAGGCGGATGTACATGAGACGAAAGAATGCACCAGTGAGTAACTACACGCCCCCCTAGGGCTTCGTAATTAAATCTCACCGTTGTTGTTGCCGTTTCAGTAGCAGCATCCTCACTTGCTGAGAGGCTGCCTTCTAGGGTTTGCATTGCCAGTGACTGACGAGCTGAGTGATGTCAACTGCTGCTTGCACAACTACGCGACGAAACCTTTTTTCAGATCATGTTTGTGCTGTCCACATCCAGCTCGCGCATTACTCCACTGATGGTAGCAGATTGGGGGTAACATATGGCTGTGATTGTAATGGTTGTCATTGATGCCACAACGCCACTGGCCATGTACACCACCGCTGCTCCCAAGTCCCAAGCCCATAACATGGGCTTGAAAGCAGGTTGTCTAACGTGGAATAACTGTTTCTAATTTGCCCTCAGCTATAACTAAGCACTAGTGCTCTGGAATTTGTGTAAAAAACACAGTGGAAAGCATAGAAGTGCTGCTCTAATTTTCATGAAGCTAAATTATGTTCCATGTACGGACTTATAATTCACAGTTTCGAATGCATATTATCATTCTTAGACGCATGCTCTACTGGAGATTCTTTTGCATGGCTGCACTCTGAAGATACTCCCTCCATCCGGAAATACTTGTCGGAGAAATGGATGTATCTAGACGTATTTTAGTTTAAATACATCCATTTTTATCCATTTCTCCGAGTCCCGAACGACTTGGACCGACGTCAAGGAAGGGAAGTTTAGAGACCTTGGAAAGTCCTGTATGGCCCTAGTCAACGATCAAGCCTCCCTTGGTGCTTTTGTGACATATGACTAGGCCGTGCTCCGTCAAACATTGAAGTGTCATTTTGTCGAGCGTATGGCGCCCTTCGCTGTAAGGTCGTCGTACCCCCCCCCCCCCCCCTACTTGCTTAATTTGTGTCATAACTGTGGGTTAAGAGATACACCTAATCTCCTATTTGTCTTGACGACAACAACAAAGTATATCTTTAAAAGGACAGCTTTTGAACTACCTTATATGCCTAAAAAAGTCACTGATAAAAGTTGTCAACTAATCTTTTTTCTTCAAAATATCATCTTTGATATGCTTATAAAAAATGTAAATACAATAGTTTGTTGTGTTATAAATTGACTTGACCATAGGAATGATATGTAGTGTTGTAATCCAAAAGAAAGCATGATTTTGTATTAGATACTCTGCTTGTACTATCAGTGACAAGCTGACAACATGAGTTGTTTATCTGGTGTAGGCGTGCAGAAGGAGAGGATGGTGGCAGAGGACATGTACGTGATGTCAGCAGAGGGCAAGGTGATATCTGCACCAGTAGCAAAGCCATGGCCATACAAGCATCCAAAGTGTTCAGACTGTGCACCTCTGTTCATGAAGGTTGTCATGTTTCCTTTGTTTTATTTGTTCTATTGTTTCAGATTCCTTTACATGTGGTCTAATTTCCTTAATGTTTTTGCAGTCCTATCTAATGCGAGGAGCTGGAGCTGTGATTCATAGCCATGGCATGGAGACTTGCATGGCCACGATGCTCAATCCTGGTGCAAAGGAGTTCAGGGTGAATCCTCATAGTCTTTTTTATATTTCCCATGGAATTTAGCTAATTCCCAAAGTCTCATTTGTATTGCATAATATTTTCCTGTAGTGCTTACTACTAATGCAAGTTCAAAAATTAAGCACATCATGTCTGAATTAATGCTGAGATCGGGAATTCCTTATCCTCATGCAATACAAACAACAACAACGAATAAGTTGGGGTAGGCTAGAGCTGAAACCCATAAGATCTCGAAACCAACTCATGGTTCTGGCATGTGCATAGCTAACTTCCACGCACCCCTGTCCATGGCTAGTTCTTTGGTGATATTCCAGTCCTTCAGATCTCTCTTTATGAACTCCTCCCATGTCAAGTTTGGTCTACCCTGACCTCTCTTGACATTATCAACACACTTTAACCGTCCGCTATGCACTGGAGCTTCTGGAGGCCTGCGCTGTATATGCCCAAACCATCTCAGACGATGTTGGACAAGCTTCTATTCAATCGGTGCTACCTCAACTCTATCACGTATATCATCATTCGGGATCTCATGCAATACAATGCTGACAATAAAAGTGAAAACCACGTTATGGACACCTTCTGATTCTGATTAATTGTGAAAGGATAATCATTTATACTTTCCATATTTTCATCTCCATCGTATACACTTCAAGAGTTATTAGCATGTGCTGTGCTGCTGGTTAGCATATTGACTCAGTAATCGGGACTTCTGTTTTTTTCCCTACATTCCTCTTGTGTCATGCAAAAACATCACGCTGGAAAATCATGAACACTAGCACATAGAGTTGCAAAATTTCTCTATATGTAGATTCAGTCTGCCAGTGACATACAGATATGCATCCACTATTTGGATCAGTGATACAGACTGTGATCTTATACAGACCCCCTAAGTTGTGCACGCCATGAAGTTTATAACATTTAGAAATGTGTATGGTTGATACATTGATTCGCAACTCTTATGGTGGGGTGTGTGCGATATGTTTTGTCCTGCATGTAGAATGTAGATAATAAACACAACTACATATGCCATATAATTATGCAATATATGTGCCTTGAAAGTCAATTAGGAATAGTGAAGAATAGTTGCCATGCTGACATATTTGAAATTTAAAAATATAAAATACCGTACTCTACATGTTGCATGGTATACACAACACGTAGGTTGCTATATGAAGTTCCCCCACTGCTAGTTCCCGCAGGAGTCTGGGCCGGGTCTCATTCCCAGTGTGGCTGATCATCCTCTCAGACCAGCTACTGATCATTGCCTAGGAGATTTCTCGAAAGTCTTTAGTGCTCATTTTGGGCAACTCTCCAATATATTTCTTTCGTTGAGTGGCATGTATAATTCTCCTTTAATTGGATTAAGGGATCCTCCAGATAATTTCTTTATGCCCATCAAAGAACCTTGAGATGCAGTCACTTGCGGACTTCTTCAAATTGTTGGAAGTGTCTCAACCCCATACCCATTGTTTTAGTCAACGAGGTTAACAGCAAGATTCAGGACAAAACTATAGTAACAGAGCTCTCAAGATACCACTGACATGTGTGGTACTAATAGGTAACTGTAACACAAATAGCACAGACTTTTGAAAATATTATTCGTGTGTGGACGCACGACTTACAGTGATAGTTGATCCTGTTTTACATATCTCTCAGCTTAATTAAGTCCATTGCTATCTGATACTAAATGAAATGCTGTATTTGTGACCATATACTGCTCTGCTGATCTTACTGCAGATATCACATATGGAGATGATTAAAGGAATCAAAGGTCATGGGTACACCGATGAATTGGTGATTCCCATAATTGAAAATACTCCTTATGAGTATGAGCTCACAGACTCTCTAGCTGAAGCGGTATACTACTAGTGTCCTTTGTTTCAAGTTTCCATCATTTCAGATTCCTTGAAATCCAGTCTATGGGTGCAAATACAACCTTCTATTAGTTTTTAGTTTTATTGTTCTCCTGAATTGTACTGTTAATCAATAGCATCATCTCATTCATCTGATCATTTAGTCATTACCCTATAATCAAGCTGATTAAAGGGCACGATTATTCCTTTGTATCATGGATAGTTATGGCAACAGCAAAAAATATTAGTTACAACGAGATTAGTCTATAAGAAATATGGTTGGATCTAGCAGCACTTGACACTAAGTTATTACAGATCGCAGCATACCCTAAGGCAACTGCTGTCCTGGTACGGAATCATGGAATTTATGTGTGGGGTGACTCCTGGATCAATGCCAAGACACAGGTATGCTTTATTTCCATGACTTAGGTTTCTGTATCAGTTTTCAGGTGTGGGTGCTTATTCATCTCCTCTCATTGTCTCTTCGTCTTTTTTTGAAGTTATCAGTTCGTTTGGTATAATTTCTTAGATCTATGATCTATCTCCACACGCTACCCTTCTCTTACTTTTAAAGGTCATTTAGTGATTTGCATCCAAACTTTCTGAAATTTAGTCAACAGTATGTTTTATCCAATCTAGATTATACATATGCAGAACTCAAATAAATTCTCCATTGTAGCCCTCTATAGTAGCAGAGGGATAGTTTATTCCTCTTTTTTATGAGAGTTTTGTGACATAGTTTTTGTGTGCTGTGTTGAGGAATAATTCTTATGCTTCCTGGAATTTATGCGAGGGCAGATATTCAGTACGTTCTATGGTCTTGCTTTTCAGGCTGAATGCTATCATTATCTTCTTGATGCTGCCATCAAGATGTATCAGTTAGGGATTGACTGGACAACTCCTGAGCATGGTCCAATAAACAGTGCCAAAAGATTGCGTAGTGTTGCAAGTCCTGGGGTTCCTAATGGATGTCATACAGCCAAATCATCAAAGGTCAGTTCTTTTTTCCATTAATTTGTGAATTCGATCTCCTTTTGTAGTACTCGTAGATCATTGTACCGTGGACAACGGGGGTTGTAAATCCTGTTTTTCTCTGATTTTTATTTTTCAGTTGCAGGATGTTACTTAGTGCAAAATGGTCCCATATACATTATTGAACAAATTCAAAGTGTTTGACTTAATTTGAATTATGTAATTTTAGTTGAATCCATATATTGGAATATTTCCATCTGAATAATGCCCTGGAGATATTTATTTAGGTTCTGCACATTACTTCTGGCTTGTATGAATTTTATCAAGAATTTTTGGAGTCAGTTCGTATTTTTCCCAACTAGTTCTTTTTTCCTCCAACCCAAACCACTCAAGCAACCAGCCATCATCTTGCCCAAGCTGCAGCCCAGTCTCATAGTTCTCTTTCTCTGACATGTGACTGTATCATCTTTGTCAGATTTCTTCAAGAGTAAAATCCATTGAGGCCTAAAAGTATTCAAAGTGTGTCAAGTGAGTCCTAATAGTATGAAAATGCACACCTGAGTCCCAATGGTGCAAATAGTGATTCATCGCAGGTCTTACCCGGATCTCACCAGCTCGCTAGAGCATTGGACAATGCCATGGGGGCTCTATTTTACAAAAAAAAGTCTCAATTCCTGCAAAACGCGAATGGCTGAGAAAAACATGAATTGACCTCCAAAATATCTGGGAACAATCACATAAAAATGTAGAATCCATGCACATCCCTATCAATTTTGTTTCCAGTATCTGGACTTAACTCAAATTACATAATTTAAATTAATTCAAACACTTGAAAAAAATACATGGGACAACTTCTGCAATAAGTAACATCCTTGCAACTTGTACAGTATATTATTACTTGTCCGGGCAACCCAACTGTTTGATTTTTTTTCTTGATTACCTGTACTCACACTGTTTATTCATTGCAGCATTGTGTTGTACTTGACATCGAAGGAACAACAACACCAATATCATTTGTGACTGATGTTATGTTTCCTTATGCCCGTGATAATGTGCGGAAGCATCTGACTTCTACATACGATTCCGAGGAAACCAAAGAAGACATCAAACTTTTACGCATCCAAGTAAGTTATGGTAAAGGAATTTAATGATGTCCTGTGAAGCTAGCTCTTGGAGCATCCAAAAATCAAACTTGATAGTACTAGCATATAATATTTGATTTCCTTGCACAAATTAGTTTGTTTTACTCAAGTTCTAACAGACTAGTGACCAATTATTCAGGTTGAAGAAGACCTGAAAATCGGAGTTGTTGGGGCTGCTCCAGTTGCACCGGATGATGCTGGCAAAGAAGAGGTTATCAGTTCTTTAGTCGCTAATGTTGAAGCAATGATCAAAGCAGACCGGAAGATTACATCATTGAAACAACTTCAGGTACCTTTCATATTCCATTCCAGTGCTGGAAACATATATCTTTTCATTTGATGGAGTTATGTTCTATTGGCTAATTCCAGGGACATATATGGAGGACTGGGTTTGAAAGGAAAGAACTGCAAGGAGTTGTTTTTGAGGATGTTCCCGAGGCACTGAAGAACTGGCAATCTCAGGGTATGAAGGTATGTATCCATTTGGTCAAACTCTTCTGAAATGTGAACTAGGCTTTTGAGGCATAAAACTGGATTGTCATCGGATTTGTTTATTTTTCATACTTCATAACTGAGTGATTTAGGTCAGAAAGTTGACTCCTGAGCTAAAGTATCAAGAACAATGCCCATGACAGAACTCTGTAAATCATTGACAGAAAAATAGTGTGCTTTTGCAACGTGCCCAACCATTGAGATGGTCATCAAACATTCCGTTGCTCCACGGTTCGTCTGTTGTACTTTCATGCGCATGACTGATGCACGTAAGCAAAATCGGTTTGAATAAAGCAGAATGATTGCTACGGAATCCTCAGTCCTTCACCATACTGAGAAATCAAATTGTTTTTTCGGCTGCTAGGTTGTCAAAAGTCCTAAATGTAGTGAAGCATGGCGAAGCACAGAAATGGTTTTCTGATAGAACAGAAGGATCTATCTTTGTATTAGTTGAACATGGTAGATGTAACCGAGCTCCGTTATACTTAAAGGAGAATAAAGTAAAAAGGAGTGAAGAAGAAATAGTGATACATGTAATAACTTCTCCCTCCGTCCCAAAATAAGTGTCTCAACTTTGTACTAACTTTAGTACAAATTTGTACTAAGGTTGAGACAGATATTTTGGGACAGAGGGAGTATATGTTAGTTTAGTCATGTGACATGGTCTTAGAATGTGAATGTTAGCTAAAATATAGCTAGGATTGTAGTTTCAAGTATATTTTGTCTTGTGTATGTATTCCTGTGTAGTGTCCAACTTGATAAAATATCATATATGCTTTCCAACAGGTTTACATATACTCCAGTGGCAGTAGAGAGGCACAGAGGCTACTATTTGGACATACATCTTATGGTGATCTGCGGCAATTTCTGTGTGGTTTTTTCGACACCACAACCGGGTAAGCTTTCAATTTCTTGTTCTATTTGTCCTTTCAAAAGTGAATATGGAATTACGATTCTCTCTCACTCGTACACAGAAACAAAAGAGAAGCAAGGAGTTATTTTGAGATCTCGCAATCACTTGGGGTGGACAATCCGTCTCAAATCTTATTCATCACAGATGTGTTGCAAGAAGCCGTTGCTGCAAAGAGTGCAGGTATGTCTAGGCTAGTTCCACTCTGCAGTACTAGGATATTTGTGGACAAATCATAGTTTTGTCTTCTGGAGTGTTCACACTTTCCTGGCGTGTGTGCGCACTCACTGGCTGAGATAGCACTTCCTCCGTTTATAAGATGTTCTAACTTTTTTCTAAATCAGATGTATATAGACGCGTTTAGTGTGTTTGTTCACTCGTTTCAATCTGTATATAGTCCATATTGAAATATCCAAAACGTCTTATAATAGTGAAAGGAAGGAGTATTCATTAAGGAGTCAACATCGATTTTATTGTATATGTTGAAATATCTTATCTATTAGGAGTAAACTTTGATTTTTATTGTATATCTTCAGGTTTCGAGGTAATAATCTCCATTCGCCCGGGGAACGCACCGCTTCCTGCGAATCATGGTTTCCGCACTATCAGTTCCTTCAGTGAGATCTGACAAATGTGCAAGAAACGAACATGCCAGAGAATCTCTATTGGGTGTGTAACATGACACTGCTTCGTGGCCCCCTGGATCATGTTCTTGTAATAGTAGTATAGAGCCTTTCGTAGGCATCGGATTGCAATAAAACAAGGGTGGCAGAATAAATGAGGAAGAATTTGCAATTAGTCCTGTGCATGTAAACGTGCGTATGTGTGTGCTTCAGTGATTGTACTTTGGGTTTTTGGGAAATCCGTGTTTGCCAATGAGAGAACAGAACTTTGCCTGTCCAAACCAATGACCAAGCCCAAATAGACAGATTTTTTTCGTTCGGTCTTATCCGGTTTGCCAAAGAAAAACGATCTAAGGGACGAGACAGTGAAAGATGACGAGGCAGGGATTTGTTGGGATGGACGGCTTGGCCTGTTGCGACGGGAAGAACAAGAGTTTTTTTTTCCAGATTTTATTGACTATTTTTGCTTCTGTGATGAAACCCCAAATTTTGACCCAAAACAAAACAAAAAACGACTGGGCCTGAATCCGAAGAACGGAATATTAACTTTATAGGTTTTTAGTGGATCCAAGATTCAGATCGAGTTTATGGACAATCGCAAGGGGCACATGAAAATTAATTATGAATGAACACTATCTCAGTATCCAAAATCAAATCCCCAACTATTCCACTCCTTCCACTAAATCCTGCACTCCTGATACTTTCGAGTATCTCCTACCTAAATTAAATCCCCAACTATTCCACTTCTGATACTTTCGAGTATTTCCTACTTGGTACTACTGAGTGGAATGAGTGATCGTAGAACCTACTTCTCTATATTTGCTTCGGAACCGCCGAGATTTTTCTCCGATGCCACCAAGCTTTGGTTCAGCCAATACCATTTTTGTTAGCTTCAGTACCTCCGAGGCTAACATTTTCGAAATTTCTGAGCACTTCTCCATTTGCTACGGCCCTCGGTCTCAATATAGGTCCGGTACTCCTGAGCAAATTCTATATGTTATCCTCGAGTCGAGACTTAGCCGCTTATGCACTGATTTCATTTTGAGGCTTGCTTTGTTGACCCCCGGAACCTCCGAGAATCTTTATCTCTTGTACTTCTTAGAAAATTTTCCTTCTCACAGGAACAAGCTCCCTTGTGCCTGGTATCCCTGACCTTTTTGTTTCTTGTACCTCTCTGTATTCAGATTTTTGAGATGCTTATTAGACAACCCAGTACGTCCAAGTGCCACACACTTTGGGGAACGTTTGTCTTCCCGCCAGACTGTTCACATTTTGAATTAGTCTGATAATACCGTGGAAAACTATCAAGACTTCCGGGCTAGTTGCCTTTTCCTGTGCAACTGTTTGATTTTTGCTTTCTCTATGAATAGACCCCCACACTCCATGTTTTGGAACACACCTTGAGAGCCTTAGTGAGTATATTCGGGAGCAGAACTTTGAGAGTTTGATGGACAAGCTCCTCCTTTGCTTGAACATCTTCTTTGTGCTCCATCTCTCTTTGTGTCAAACCTATATTTGTGTGAGAGAGATCATATGGGTTCTTGAGAGAGTTGATTGAAGATCTTTTAAGGAAATATCAAAGTGACTTTACTTTGCTCGTTACTCCTGAAGTGTGCACCTCCTAGATGGTTATGAGTCTCTTGAGAGCCTTCAAGTTGTGAAGAATCAAGAGATTATACAAGCCCGGTTGTAGGATCGTTTAGTATGTCTAGAAGGGACGAGGGTGAATAGACTACAACCACAACCTTGAGGAACCTTTTCCCAACTTTAAGTTCTTGGTAATTTTAAGTTCAACTAGCGATTGCCTAAGACTTTCAACACATGCAAGTGTACAAAGAGCAAAGCGGTGGAAATAAACAACATGCACAAGTGTGGGAGATCATGGATATGGTTTACAGGGGCGGTCGATAGACCTATCACAAAATCTACCTAGTTTTAGGTTTCACAATTTTAGAGCAAGGAGGCTAGTTGATCATATTTCAATTCAAGCAAGCATAAAAAGTATAGCACCAAAAATGAGATAACTTGCATGAAAGTAAAGAGATTGAGTTGCAAGTGCAAGCATAGGTGGATGCGGTAATTTTTTCCATGGTGCGGATAGTTGGCACAATTTAAGTGCAAACATGCCCTTAATCATATTTTGCTATTGATGACAATATACTTATAGGCGACTAATGATGTTTGTTAAGTTAATACACAAGTTTTAGTCACTGGTAATTCGTGTGTGGATAATAGACCCCCAAAATGATTATGACTCAGGAAATGTCCAACAACGACGAGAAGCCAAGATTTTCACTTTATTCTTGAGTTATAAGATCCTCACTATTAAGAGGGGATCAAAGGGTTTTTGCGGAAGATTTGCTTAGCTCAAAATAATCATTCCATTCCACTCATACCCAAAAAAAGTCTAAAGCAAAATAAGGCTAACCAAACCTTATACTTTGGTGTCAATAGAAATAATGAAAATACACATTTCATGTGCAAGTCGAACTGTCCGGAAAGTCGCCGAAATGTTTGGCTACTTTCTTTGAAACATCATAACCTCAAAATTGGAGGCGGATGTTTAGTCAGGCAGCTATCCAGCGTAGAGTTTTTATATGCCTACTCGCCGCTATTCGGCTTTCCCTCACCGAGACGTTGGTAGCTCAAATCATTAGCCGGACCTTGTGTCGAACGATCACACATGAGATGGTTCTATCCAACCAACCCCGCTGGACTGATTCTGTTGGTTTCTGGGTTGTTATCGGAGTATTTTCTGGCAAATCCCTCGGCAGGGTACTCTAGCTAGACGAGTAGATCGCATGAGAAACATGGAAGGATTTACCCGGGTTCAGGTCCTTGCGGAGGAGATAAAACCCTAGTTTGCTTGTGTACATTGCTTGTGTATAGGAGTTAAATTATCAAGGGATTGAGTAGCAACTCTAGGTTATGTCTCTTGTCGGCTAACCTAGCCCCGACTTATATGGGTTTGAGGTCTAGGATTACATGATCCTAGTCGGCTGGAGGAGTCCTCCAGGACGTCGGCCACCTTGTCTTGTACTCCATGTTAGAATACATTGTATAGAGATAGGAGAGTAGTTTAAACTTTGTAATCTTTCTCTCTTATCTCCTCTTCTGTTAAACCCTCCTGTAACCGAACGGGTCGATCTCTTCTCCTCTCGATCGATCCCTCTCTTGTAAGCCATGGCATGTTCTCTATATAATACAATGCGGCCCAGACGAAGGGTTCTACGCTTCCCAATTCATCTCACATGGTAACAGAATCTCTTCCTCAATAGGTCAGGAATAGATCGCATCTAGCTACCGCCGCGACCGAGCAACATGTCCACCACCGCCGCCGCCATGACGGCCAGCACCATGGGTGCGCTCACCACATCCTCATCCTCCGCCTTTGCCTCCTCCTCCTCCACCTCCACCAACACCAACACCTCCCTGCTCGGATCGCCACCCCAAGAGAAGCTCACGAGGGGCAACTTCCTGCTCTGGAAGGCCATCGTGCTGCCCCAGATCAAGGGGGGCCAGATGGAACATCACCTCGACACGCAGAGCCTGCCACCGTCGGCCACGCTCACCATCACCAAGGACCGCAAGGACGAACAGGTAGTCAACTTCACACGATCCCTCTGGTATGCGCAGCAGTAGTAGCTCCAAGGATTCTTGATGGGATCCCTATCCCGTGAGATCCTTGCACAGGTCGAGACGCTCTCGACGCCGGCCGAAGTATGGCGTGCTATCCATGCCATGTTTGCTGCCCAAAGCCAAGCTCAAGCAATCAATACGTGCATTGAGCTCACGAATCTTCAGAAAGGTAACATGTCTATGGTAGAATATCTTGGCAAAATTAAAAGCCTCACCGATGAAGTAGCCTGCACCGCCGCCGCGCTCTCCGATCCGGAGATCGTGTCCAAGATCCTTGCCGGCCTCGACATGGACTACAACCCTGTGGTCTCTGCCCTCGCTGCTCGGGTGGAACCGATCACCGTTCAAGAGCTGTACAACCAGCTCTTGAGCTTCGACGCCCGCCTCAGCCTTCTCCACGGCGCCAACATCCGGCAGTCCTCCGCCAACTCTGTCTCCCGTGGCTGCGGTCGTGGGCGCGGTCACCAGGGGCAACGCAACGGCGGGCATGGGCGCGGCAACACCGACTACTCCAACAACAATAGCAGCACTGGCTACACCAACACCGGCGGCAGCAGCGGCTACAACAACAGGGCAGGGGGTGGCGGCTTCAACACCAACAACAACCGCCGCCCTTCTTCTTCCCGAGCGCGTCCTCGCTGCCAGCTTTGCAAGAAGGCGGGCCATGAAGTCATGGACTGCTGGCATCAATATGATGAGAACTTTGTTC
Source organism: Aegilops tauschii subsp. strangulata (assembly GCF_002575655.3). Lineage (NCBI taxonomy): Eukaryota > Viridiplantae > Streptophyta > Magnoliopsida > Poales > Poaceae > Aegilops > Aegilops tauschii. The sequence goes on from NC_053039.3 coordinate 129,464,320, forward strand.
CCGATGCTCGACATGTTGCTGCGGCCATGCGTGAACAAGGAGGAGAAGGGGTTTGGTACGTGGACTCTGGTGCCACGGATCATGTCACAAGCGAACTAGAACAACTTGCCCTCCGTGAACAGTACCATGGCAACGATCAAATTCACACCGCAAGTGGTGGAGGTATGGATATTCAACACATTGGTCAAGCTCTTATTAACTCCCCTACACTTAAACATGATCTAGTCTTAAAAGATGTCCTTCATGTGCCTCAAGCTGACAAAAACCTTGCATCCATGTCTCGTTTAGCTCATGACAATAACATCTTCTTTGAAACTCACCCTCATTACTTTTTTATCAAGGATCGGGCAACGAGGGAACTCCTTCATCACGGTAGATGCATTGGAGGTCTCTACCCCATCACATCCGGAGCACTTAGTCACAAGCGTCGTCAAGTTTTCTCCGTCATCAAGCCCACTTTGGCAAAGTGGCATCAAAGATTAGGACATCCATCTTCAATCATTGTTAAACAAGTAGTCAATAAAGGCAATCTCTCATTGTCACATAGTCCAATTAGTGAGTCTATTTGTGAAGCTTGTCAATGTTCCAAGAGTCACCAACTCCCTTATCCCAAGTCGAATAGTATATCTCATGCTCCTTTAGAACTTTTTTCAGTGATCTATGGGGTCATGCAAGAGATTCCTTTGGAAGAAAGAAATATTATGTCAGTTTCATTGATGATTATAGCAAGTTTACATGGATTCATTTGCTCAAGTACAAATCTGAAGTTTTCTCTGTGTTTCAAGAGTTTCAAAAACTTTTTGAACGACACTTTGATCGAAATTTTTTGACAGTCCAAAGTGACTGGGGAGGGGAGTATGAAAAACTCAACTCTTTTTTTCGTAGCATAGGCATTGAACATCATGTTTCGTGTCCTCATGCTCACTAACAAAATGGCTCTGCTGAGCGGAAACACCGCCACATTGTTGAAGTTGGTCTATCCCTTCTTGCCCATGCATCCATGCCTCTCAAATATTAGGATGAAGCTTTTATCACTGCCACCTGTCTTATAAATCGTCTCCCTAGCAAAGTTATTGGCAATGTCACTCCATTGGAGTGCCTCTATCATCAAAAACCCGACTATAACTTTCTCAAAATATTTGGGTGTGCTTGCTATCCCAACTTGCGTCCATACAATCGCCATAAACTTGAGTTTCGTTCTACTCAATGCGTTTTTATTGGCTATAGCAATCTTCACAAAGGTTACAAATGCCTAGAAGTTGCAACTGGACGAATTTATATTTCTCAAGATGTCGTGTTTGATGAAACCCTTTTTCCATTTGCCAAACTTCGTCCAAACACCGGAGCCCTTCTTCGTGCTGAGATAGTACTTCTTTCAGATCACGGGGGTGAATTACATAAAGCTGACTGTGTGCAAAAGTCCATTCAAAACGATACTTCTGCTGATATATGTGTAGGCCTAGGCTGTGATTTTATGTGTGCAGGAAAAGTAAAGCTTGGCACAGAACACGGGGTGGATTTCCCTGACAGCAGCGGCAGCGGCGGCGTGCGATCCAGCGCTGATCCGCGCGTCAGGTGTGCGCCCGTTGTGCGCTCCGAGGCCGATTCCCATGCAGCCAATCCGGTAGCTGACAGCGCTCCTGAGGCGGATGTGGCCAACCGGCTGCATCTGGTGGACCCCGCCAGCCCACGTGCGTGCCCCCGCGCGGGAGAAACCGCGTCTCCACACGGCGTGCCGAGCGCTGGGAGTCCGTGGATCGATCCAACCGACAGCGGGGCGCCTGCGGGTCCTGGATCACTCTTGGATCACGCACCGGGATCCTCTACAGACTCTGCGCGGGTATCCTTCTCGGATCAGGAGCCGGGATCTTCTGCGCCGGATCCTACACCACCTTCGGCAACAGGATCTCTTGCGCCATCTCCTGAACCAGGATCTTCTGCGCCTGCGCCCACAGCACCAACAGCTCTGCGCCGGCACACCAGATCTCAGTCAGGTAATATCAAGGAAAAAGAATACACTGATGGTACGGTCAGGTATGACAAAGTTAAGCGTGCTTTTCTTAGTAATATTGGAGAACCAACTCATTTGCATGATGCTCTTGCACATAAAGATTGGAAAGAAGCTATGGATCGTGAATATGATGCACTCATGAAAAATAAAACATGGCATTTAGTACCACCAAGGCAGGGTCACAATGTCATAGATTGTAAATGGGTATATAAGATAAAGAGAAAATCTGATGGAAGCATAGACAGATACAAGGCTAGACTAGTTGCCAAAGGTTTCAAACAGAGGTTTGGTATTGATTATGAAGATACATTTAGTCTTGTTATTAAGTCAGCTACTATTCGACTTGTACTGTCTATTGTTGTTTCCAGAGGTGGGAGCTTACGATAGCTAGATGTTCAGAATGCGTTTCTTCATGGTGTTCTTGAGGAAGAAGTGTTCATGCGGCAACCACCAGGATATGAGGACCAAAGTGCACCACACTATGTCTGTAAGTTGGATAAGGCTTTATATGGTTTGAAACAGGCCCCAAGAGCTTGGTACTCAAGGTTGAACATGCAACTACAACAACTTGGGTTTACACCATCTAAAGCAGATACCTCATTGTTCTTTTATCATAAAGATAAGATCACTATATTTGTGCTAGTTTATGTTGATGATATAATTGTTGCTAGCTCAAGTGCACATGCTACCACTTGTTACTTAAAGATCTGAAGTTGGAATTTGCTCTCAAAGACTTAGGTGATCTTCATTATTTTCTTGGCATAGAAGTTAATCATATAAAGGATGGAATACTTCTCACACAAGAAAAATACACCACTGACATACTCAAGAGAGTAGGATTGGAAAATTGCAAACCTGCGAGTACATCAATTTCAACTTCAGAAAAACTTACAATTGAAAGTGGAGAGGCACTTGGATCAGAAGATGCAACAAAATACAGAAGTGTTGTTGGTGCTTTACAGTATTTGACTCTTACCCGTCCTGATATTTCTTACTCTGTCAATAAGGTATGTCAATATTTGCATGCACCTAGAACAACTCACTGGACTGCAGTAAAAAGGATTTTAAGGTATCTTAAATATTCAGAAGGTCTTGGACTTCAGATTACCAAGTCAATGTCTATGCTTGTTACTGCCTACTCTGATGCAGACTGGGCAAGGTGTGTTGATGACAGAAGGTCCACAGGTGGTTTTGCTGTGTTTCTGGGAACAAATCTTGTGTCATGGAGTGCAAGAAAACATGCCACTATTTCTAGATCAAGTACAGAGGCTGAGTATAAAGCTCTGGCTAATGCTACAGCTGAGGTAATGTGGATACAGACTCTGTTATATGAGCTTGGGATCAAGGCTCCACAAGCTGCGAGGTTATGGTGTGATAATATTGGTGCAACCTATCTCTCAGCTAATCCTGTTTTCTATGCACGAACCAAACATATTTAAGTCGATTTTCACTTTGTCAGAGAACGAGTAGCTCGCAAGCTACTTGATATTCGTTTTATACCAACTGGTGATCAACTTGCTGATGGCTTCAAAAAACCTCTTACTACAAGAAGATTGAATGAATTCAAGAACAATCTTAACCTTGGTAAAGTTCACTCGGTTCAAATTGAGGGGGAATGTTAGAATACATTGTATAGAGATAGGAGAGTAGTTTAAACTTTTTAATCTTTCTCTCTTATCTCCTCTTCTGGTAAACCCTCCTGTAACCGAACGGGTCGATCTCTTCTCCTCTCGATCGATCCCTCTCTTGTAAGCCACGACATGTTCTCTATATAATACAATGCGGCCCAAACGAAGGGTTCTACGCTTCCCAATTCATCTCACACTCCAAGTCCTCCGGGTCCGTCCGGTTGTAGGGCCCATGGGCCGAGTTCTTTAGCCTAGTGCACAACCGACCTAAGTGGCCCCATGCTGGCCTACTTGGGCTGGCTTATGGTAAACTGAGGCACCCTGGGTCATAACACCATGACTAGCCCTTAAATCAGTCTTCGAACTTGGACACATCTTGGCCAAAGTTGATCTGAGGCACCGACTTCTGCAAGCTTGTCAAGGTCATAGCCAATTCCCGAAGGTTCCCTGAAAGTGAATCTACATCATCAATCTGGTTGAGAGAACGGGTTGTGTATTATGACCAATTTCTTTAGTCGACATGCTCTTTGAATCCAGCCTGTCAATATGGGTGGCGGTCTTATCTGATCCTGAATTGTTGGTATAGACACCGAACTCTAGAGGAAAGTTCTCCCGAGAAACTGGCTTCCCGCGGGTTTTGAGCCCTGGCCCTTTGGAGTAGACATACTAGGTTTCGGTTTAGCTGGTCGAGCCAGATCGTCTCGATCATGTTGGCCGTCGGTCACGTGACATGTGCGAAGGGGTGTGGGCCCACTAAGTCCATGCCTTGTCAGTCGTGACGACATGACTGGATGGCACACCTTGATCCTTGCATGCATTATGCGTGTGTTAGTGAGATGTGAGCTAGTTTATGCTGCCGTGAGGCACGACGTTATTGCTATTGTCTTTCAATTCGCAGAGGTTTATAAGAGGAAAACCACGAAGGGTCACGACGCTTGAGAATTTGCTTCTCTCCTCCTTCTCCATCTCTCAACCCCAAGAGCCCAGCCTCCATTTCCTACTTCGCCCAAGCCTTCTCGCTCTCCCTGCTCCATGCTCTCCTTCGCGTGCGCTCTCCTCCACCGCCATCCGATGGCCTTGAAATTGACCAAGATACACCCGGCCAAGGGCGGTGACACAGGCAAGAAGGTCGTCCATGGCAAGTGCGTCGCCGACGGCAAATGGAAGTTGAAGGTCGTCTCCGACATGAAGGGGAAGTGTATGGATTCCACCGCCATTACAGCACATCTCCCACCCCTTTGAGCTGGGGTACTTGCTGTCTCCAGGAGTCACCGACTTCCTTTCGCGGGTGATAGAGTTCATGAAGGAAATATGCCCTAGAGGAAATAATAAAGTTATTATTTATTTCCTTATATCATGATAAATGTTTATTATTCATGCTAGAATTGTATTAACCAGAAACGTAAAACTTGTGTGAATACATAGACAAAAAGAGTGTCACTAGTATGCCTCTACTTGACTAGCTCGTTAATCAAAGATGGTTATGTTTCCTAGCCATTGACATGGGTTGTCATTTGATTAACGGGGTCACATCATTAGGAAATGATGTGATTGACCTGACCCATTCTGTTAGCTTAGCACTCGATCGTTTAGTATGTTGCTATTGCTTTCTTCATGACTTATACATGTTCCTATGACTATGAGATTATGCAACTCCCGTTTACCGGAGGAACACTTTGTGTGCTACCAAACGTCACAACGTAACTGGGTGATTATAAAGGTGCTCTACAGGTGTCTCCGAAGGTACTTGTTGGGTTGGCGTATTTCGAGATTAGGATTTGTCACTCCGATTGTCGGAGAGGTATCTCTGGGCCCACTCGGTAATGCATATCACTTAAGCCTTGCAAGCATTGCAACTAATGAGTTAGTTGCGGGATGATGTATTATGGAACGAGTAAAGAGACTTGCCGGTAACGAGATTGAACTAGGTATTGAGATACCGACGATCGAATCTCGGGCAAGTAACATACCGATGACAAAGGGAACAACGTATGTTGTTATGCGGTCTGACCGATAAAGATCTTCGTAGAATATGTGGGAGCCAATAGGAGCATCCAGGTTCCGCTATTGGTTATTTACCGGAGACGTGTCTCGGTCATGTCTACATAGTTCTCGAACCCATAGGGTCCGCACGCTTAACGTTTCGATGACAGTTATATTATGAGTTTATATGTTTTGATGTACCGAAGGTTGTTCGGAGTCCCGGATGTGATCACAGACATGACGAGGAGTCTCGAAATGGTCGAGACATGAAGATTGATATATTGGAAGCCTATATTTGGATATCGGAAGTGTTCCGGGTGAAATCGGGATTTTACCGGAGTACCGGAGGGGTTACCGGAACCCCCCGGGGGTTAATGGGCCATAGTGGGCCTTAGTGGAGAAGAGGAGAGGCGGCCAGGGCAAGGGCCGCGCACCCCTCCCCCTAGTCTGAATAGGACAAGGAGAGGGGGCGGCGCCCCCCTTTCCTTCTTCTCCTCCACCTCTTTCCCCCTCTTCTCCTAATCCAACAAGGAATAGGGAGGGAGTCCTACTCCCGGTGAGAGTAGGACTCCTCCTGGCGTGCCCCCTCCTGGCCGGCCGCACCTTCCCCCTTGCTCCTTTATATACGAGGGCAGGGGGCACCCTAGAGACACAACAATTGATCGTTTGATCTTTTAGCCGTGTGCGGTGCCCCCCTCCACCATAGTCCACCTCGATAATACTGTAGCGGTGCTTAGGTGAAGCCCTGCGTCGGTAGAACATCATCATCGTCACCACGCCGTCGTGCTGACGAAACTCTCCCTCAACACTCGGCTGGATTGGAATTCGAGGGACGTCATCGGGATGAACGTGTGCTGAACTCGGAGGTGCCGTGCGTTCGGTACTTGATCGGTCGGATCGTGAAGACGTACGACTACATCAACCGCGTTGTGCTAACGCTTCCGCTTTCGGTCTACGAGGGTACGTGGACAAACACTCTCCCCTCTCGTTGCTATGCATCACCATGATCTTGCGTGTGCGTAGGAATTTTTTTAAAATTACTACATTCCCCAACAGTGGTATCAGAGCCAGGTTTTATGCATTGATGTTATATGCACGAGTAGAGCACAAGTGAGTTGTGGGTGATATAAGTCATACTGCTTACCAGCATGTCATACTTTGGTTCGGCGGTATTGTTGGATGAAGCGGCCCGGACCGACATTACGCGTACGCTTACGCGAGACTGGTTCTACCGACGTGCTTTGCACACAGGTGGCTAGCGGGTGTCAGTTTCTCCAACTTTAGTTGAACCGAGTGTGGCTACGCCCGGTCCTTGCGAAGGTTAAAACAGCACCAACTTGACAAACTATCGTTGTGGTTTTGATGCGTAGGTAAGAACGGTTCTTGCTAAGCCCGTAGCAGCCACGTAAAATTTGCAACAACAAAATAGAGGACGTCTAACTTGTTTTTGCAGGGCATGTTGTGATGTGATATGGTCAAGACATGATGCTAAATTTTATTGTATGAGATGATCATGTTTTGTAACCAAGTTATCGGCAACTGGCAGGAGCCATATGGTTGTCGCTTTATTGTATGCAATGCAAATCGCCCTGTAATGCTTTACTTTATCACTAAGCGGTAGCGATAGTCATAGAAGCATAAGATTGGCGAGACGACAACGATGCTACGATGAAGATCAAGGTGTCGCGCCGGTGACGATGGTGATCATGACGGTGCTTCGGAGATGGAGATCACAAGCACAAGATGATGATGGCCATATCATATCACTTATATTGATTGCATGTGATGTTTATCTTTTATGCATCTTATCTTGCTTTGACTGACGGTAGCATTATAAGATGATCCCTCACCAAATTATCAAGTATAAGTGTTCTCCCTGAGTATGCACTGTTGCGAAAGTTCTTCGTGCTGAGACACCACGTGATGATCGGGTGTGATAGGCTCTACGTTCAAATACAACGGGTGCAAAACAGTTGCACACGCGGAATACTCAGGTTAAACTTGACGAGCCTAGCATATAACAGATATGGCCTCGGAACATTGAGACCGAAAGGTCGAGCGTGAATCATATAGTAGATATGATTAACATAGTGATGTTCACCATTGAAACTACTCCATCTCACGTGATGATCGGACATGGTTTAGTTGATTTGGATCACGTGATCACTTAGAGGATTAGAGGGATGTCTATCTAAGTGGGAGTTCTTAAGTAATATGATTAATTGAACTTTAATTTATCATGAACTTAGTCCTGGTAGTATTAGCATATCTATTGTGTTGATCAATAGCTCGTGTTTAGCTCCCCTGTTTTATTTTGATATGTTCCTAGAGAAAACTGAGTTGAAAGATGTTAGTAGCAATGATGCGGATTGGATCCGTGATCTAAGGATTATCCTCATTGTTGCACAGAAGAATTATGTCCTTGATGCACCGCTAGGTGACAGACCTATTGCAGGAGCAGATGCAGACGTTATGAACGTTTGACAAAAGCTCGGTATGATGACTACTTGATAGTTTAGTGCACCATGCTTTACGGCTTAGAACCGGGACTTCAAAAATGTTTTGAAACGCCACGGAACATATAAGATGTTCCAAGAGTTGAAATTGGTATTTCATACTCATGCCCGTGTCGAGAGGTATTTGACCTCTGACAATATTTTGCCTACAAGATGGAGGAGAATTGCTCAGCTAGTGAGCATGTGCTCAGAATGTCTGAGTACCAATCACTTGAATCAAGTGGGAGTTAATCTTTCAGATAAGATAGTGATTGACAGAGTTCTCTAGTCACTATCACCAAGTTACTAGAACTTCGTGATGAACTATAATATGCAAGGGATAACGGAAACGATTCCCAAGCTCTTCGTGATGCTGAAATCGACGAAGGTAGAAATCAAGAAAAACATCAAGTGTTGATGATTGACAAGAGCACTAGTTTCAAGAAAAGGGCAAAGGGAAGAAGGGGAACTTCAAGAAGAAAAGCAAGCGAGTTGCTGCTCAAGTGAAGAAGCCCAAGTCTGGACCTAAGCCTGAGACTGAGTGCTTCTACTGCAAAGGAACTGGTCACTGGAAGAGGAACTGCCCCAAGTATTTGGCGGATAAGAAGGATGGCAAAGTGAACAAAGGTATATTTGATATACATGTTATTGATGTGTACTTTACTAGTGTTTATAGCAACCCCTAAGTATTTGATACTAGTTCAGTTGCTATGATTAGTAACTCGAAACGGGAGTTGCAAAATAGAAAGAGACTAGTTAAGGGTGAAGTGACGATGTGTGTTGGAAGTGGTTCAAAGATTGATATGATCATCATCGCAGACTCCCTATACTTTCGGGATTAGTGTTGAACCTAAATAAGTGTTATTTGGTGTTTGCGTTGAGCATGAATATGATTTGATCATGTTTATTGCAATACGGTTATTCATTTAAGTTAGAGAACAATTGTTGTTCTATTTACATGAATAAAACCTTCTATGGTCATACACACCAACGAAAATGGTTTGTTGGATCTCGATCGTAGTGATACACATATTCATAATATTGAAGCCAAAAAGATGCAAAGTTAATAATGATAGTGCAACTTATTTGTGGCACTGCCGTTTAGGTCATATTGGTGTAAAACGCATGAAGAAACTCCATGCTGATGGGATTTTGGAATCACTTGATTATGAATCACTTGATGCTTGCGAACGATGCCTCTTGGGCAAGATGACTAAAACGTCGTTCTCCGGAACAATGAAGCAAGCAACAGATTTGTTGGAAATCATACATACTGATGTATGTGGTCCAATGAGTGTTGAGGCTCGCGGCGGGTATCGTTATTTTCTGACCTTCACAGATGATTTGAGCAGATATGGGTATATCTACTTGATAAAACATAAGTCTGAAACATTTGAAAAGTTCAAAGAATTTCAGAGTGAAGTGGAAAATCATCGTGACAAGAAAATAAGGTTTCTACGATCTGATCGCGGAGACGAATATTTGAGTTACGATTTTGGTCTTCAATTAAAACAATGTGAAATAGTTTCACAAATTCGTGCCACCTGGAACACCACATCATAATGGTGTGTCCGAACATCATAACCGTACTTTATTGGATATAGTGCAATCTATGATATCTCTTACCGATTTACCACTATCGTTTTGGGGTGATGCATTAGAGACAGCTACATTCACGTTAAATAGGGCACCATCTAAATCCGTTGAGACGACACCATATGAACTGTGGTTTGACAAGAAACCAAAGTTGTCGTTTCTTAAAGTTTGGGATTGCAATGCTTATAAGAAAAAGTTTCATCCTGATAAGCTCGAACCCAAGTCGGAAAAATGTGTCTTCATAGGATACCCAAAGGAGACAGTTGGGTACACCTTCTATCACAGATCCGAAGGCAAGATATTCGTTGCTAAATTTGGAACCTTTCTAGAGAAGGAGTTTCTCTCGAAAGAAGTGAGTGGGAGGAAAGTAGAACTTGATGAGGTAACTGTAACTGCTCCCTTATTGGAAAGTAGTTCATCACAGAAACCGGTTCCTGTGACTCCTACACCAATTAGTGAGGAAGCTAATGATGATGATCATGTAACTTCATATCAAGTTACTACCGAACCTCGTAGGTCAACCAGAGTGAGATCCACACCAGAGTGGTATGGTAATCCTATTCTGGAGGTCATGTTACTTGACCATGACGAACCTACGAACTATGAGGAAGCGATGATGAGCCCAGATTCCGCGAAATGGTTTGAGGCCATGAAATCTGAGATGGGATCCATGTATGAGAACAAAGTATGGACTTTGATTGACTTGCCCAAATGATCGGCGAGCCATTGAGATTAAATGGATCTTCAAGAGGAAGACGGACGCTGGTAGTAGTGTTACTATCTACAAAGCTAGAATTGTCGCAAAAGGTTTTCGACAAGTTCAAGGTGTTGACTACGATGAGAGTTTCTCACTCGTATCTATGCTTAAGTCTGTCCGAATCATGTTAGCAATTGCCGCATTTTATGAAATCTGGCAAATGGATAAACAAAATTGCATTCCTTAATGGATTTATTAAAGAAGAGTTGTATATGATGCAACCAGAAGGTTTTGTCGATCCTAAAGGTGTTAACAAAATGTGCAAGCTCCAGCGATCCATCTATGGACTGGTGCAAGCATCTCGGAGTTGGAATATACGCTTTGATGAGTTGATCAAAGCATATAGTTTTATACAGACTTGCGGTGAAGCCTGTATTTACAAGAAAGTTAGTGGGAGCACTACAACATTTCTGATAAGTATATGTGAATGACATATTGTTGATCGGAAATAATGTAGAATTATTCTGCAAAGCATAAAGGAGTGTTTGAAAGGAGTTTTTTAAAGAAAGACCTCGGTGAAGCTGCTTACATATTGAGCATCAAGATCTATAGAGATAGATCAAAACGCTTGATAAGTTTTTTCAATGAGTACATACCTTGACTAGATTTTGAAGTAGTTCAAAATGGAACAGTCAAAGAAAAAGTTCTTGCCTGTGTTACAAGGTGTGAAATTGAGTAAGACTCAAAGCCCGACCACGGCAGAAGATAGAAAGAGAATGACAGTCATTCCCTATGCCTCAACCATAGGTTCTATAAAGTATGCCATGCTATGTACCAGATCTATTGTATACCCTACACTGTTTTTGGCAAGGGAGTACAATAGTGATCTAGGAGTAGATCACTGGACAACGGTCAAAATTATCCTTAGTGGAATAAGGATATGTTTCTCGATTATGGAGGTGACAAAAGGTTCGTCGTAAAGGGTTACGTCGATACAAGTTTTGGCACTGATCCAGATGACTCTAAGTCTTCATCTGGATACATATTGAAAGTGGGAGCAATTAGCTAAAGTAGCTCCGTGCAGAGCATTGTAGACATAGAAATTTGCAAAATACATACGGATCTGAATGTGGCAGACCCGCTGACTAAACTTCTCTCACAAGCAAAACATGATCACACCTTAGTACTCTTTGGGTGTTAATCACATAGCGATGTGAACTAGATTATTGACTCTAGTAAACCCTTTGGGTGTTGGTCACATGACGATGTGAACTATGGGTGTTAATGACATGGTGATGTGAACTATTGGTGTTAAATCACATGGCAATGTGAACTAGATTATTGACTCTAGTGCAAGTGGGAGACTGAAGGAAATATGCCCTAGAGGCAATAATAAAGTTATTATTTATTTCCTTATATCATGGTAAATGTTTATTATTCATGCTAGAATTGTATTAACCGGAAACGTAATACTTGTGTGAATACATAGACAAACAGAGTGTCACTAGTATGCCTCTACTTGACTAGCTCGTTAATCAAAGATGGTTATGTTTCCTAGCCATTGACATGGGTTGTCATTTGATTAACGGGGTCACATCATTAGGAGAATGATGTGATTGACTTGACCCATTCTGTTAGCTTAGCACTCGATCGTTTAGTATGTTGCTATTGCTTTCTTCATGACTTATACATGTTCCTATGACTATGAGATTATGCAACTCCCGTTTACCGGAGGAACACTTTGTGTGCTACCAAACGTCACAACGTAACTGGGTGATTATAAAGGTGCTCTACAGGTGTCTCCGAAGGTACTTGTTGGGTTGGCGTATTTCGAGATTAGGATTTGTCACTCCGATTGTCGGAGAGGTATATCTGGGTCCACTCGGTAATGCACATCACTTAAGCCTTGCAAGCATTGCAACTAATGAGTTAGCTGCGGGATGATGTATTACGGAACGAGTAAAGAGACTTGCCGGTAACGAGATTGAACTAGGTATTGAGATACCGATGATCGAATCTCGGGCAAGTAACATACCGATGACAAAGGGAACAACGTATGTTGTTATGCGGTCTGACCGATAAAGATCTTCGTAGAATATGTGGGAGCCAATAGGAGCATCCAGGTTCCGCTATTGGTTATTGACCGGAGACGTGTCTCGGTCATGTCTACATAGTTCTCGAACCCGTAGGGTCCACACGCTTAACGTTTCGATGACAGTTATATTATGAGTTTATATGTTTTGATGTACCGAAGGTTGTTCGGAGTCCCGGATGTGATCACGGACATGACGAGGAGTCTCGAAATGGTCGAGACATGAAGATTGATATATTGGAAGCCTATATTTGGATATCGGAAGTGTTCCGGGTGAAATCGGGATTTTACCGGAGTACCGGAGGGGTTACCAGAACCCCCCTCCCCGGGGTTAATGGACCATAGTGGGCCTTAGTGGAGAAGAGGAGAGGCGGCCAGGGCAAGGGCCGCGCACCCCTCCCCCTAGTCCGAATAGGACAAGGAGAGGGGGCGGCGCCCCCCTTTCCTTCTTCTTCTCCACCTCTTTCCCCCTCTTCTCCTAATCCAACAAGGAATAGGGAGGGAGTCCTACTCCCGGTGAGAGTAGGACTCCTCCTGGCGCGCCCCTCCTGGCCGGCCGCACCTCCCCCCTTGCTCCTTTATATACGGGGGCAGGGGGGCACCCTAGAGACACAACAATTGATCGTTTGATCTTTTAGCCGTGTGCGGTGCCCCCCTCCACCATAGTCCACCTCGATAATACTGTAGCGGTGCTTAGGCGAAGCCCTGCGTCGGTAGAACATCATCATCGTCACCACGCCGTCGTGCTGACGAAACTCTCCCTCAACACTCGGCTGGATCGGAGTTCGAGGGACGTCATCGGGCTGAACATGTGCTGAACTCGGAGGTGTCGTGCGTTCGGTACTTGATCGGTCGGATCGTGAAGACGTACGACTACATCAACCGCGTTGTGCTAACGCTTCCGCTTTCGGTCTACGAGGGTACGTGGACAAACACCCTCCCCTCTCGTTGCTATGCATCATCATGATCTTGCGTGTGCGTAGGAATTTTTTTGAAATTACTACGTTCCCCAACAGTTCAAAGACGGCGAGGAGATTGCCAAAGTCATTCCGCAGTCGCGAGAAGATGAATGGGTTTGTTTCATACCTTTCATAGAATCAAAGAAGTGACATGGAAACACTTCTCTTCTTCTATCCTTGCATTGGATCTCTCTTACTCTATGTGGTGGATGGATGGAGTGGAGTGGAGCGAAGGGAGGTGTGTGACTTGGGGTCGAATGGATCATGGAAGTGTGAAATGGATATGATGGATGTAGCCACGAAAGGGTATATGAAGATATTATAGAGGATCCAAAATCTGACTATTACTCGAAAAAGTAACTAACTTAGAAGTACCGGAAGAAAACTTGCGGAACTACCGAGACGGATCAAATAAATTTGAATGGCCAAGGCTAAATTTAGGAACTAGGCATAATACAATACTCGGAAGTATCGGTAGAAAGATAAATGGTGGTTCCAAACGAAAAATATAGTTGTTTCCATGCGAAGATAGAACGGCTCAGAAGTACCGGGTAAACCAATTGCTTGGTATTACCGATGTAGACATATCAGTTCTAAAAAAGGATCCATGAAGCAAGACTGAGTCACAGCTCGAAAGTTCCGGTTAAGAAAAAAGAAAAGGTACCGAACTTATACTGTGACTTACAAAGAAGCAAACCGAGAGGGTCAAAACTGCTAATGAAAAATCTCATACTCTGAAGAGCTAAAGCAAACAAAGAATGTTTCAACTGATATTGGCTCCACATTTCTGAAAAATAAATAGAGGCGGTTCTGAAATGCTGAAACTAGGTTCTCTGAGTAAGAATAACTCTTAAGTGACTCGACCAGAACACACCATTGCCGGCTTCTTCTTGTTGCGCTCTCTCGATTGCTTCTCGTACTCACCGACCTTCATATTGTCCCGTCGTCTACACATGCTGCCTCACGGCGACATCTCCTCTACAAACAGACACAAATCCACATCAAGCTTTTCTCCTCTAGATAAACACACCGCGACCATCAAATATCAAAACTCGCTCATGATACCACTTGCTAGAAATCGGAAGCACGTAATCGATTATTTAAGGACAAGCATTCACACAAGAGCCACAACACCGAGACTCGTTAATGAGGTTCACCATACATTGACTAAGTCTCTGGGATGACTGCAGACGCTCCTTCCCATTGATACTGCTACAATATCGCACACTGGTCGTTCGGGCCCCGCCAAATGCTGTTGGCTCCCTTGTGTACATGTACTATTATGTTTGCACACGTTACATTGTGTGTCTACCCACACATTATATAGGAGGCATGGTTACAAGTGTCCTATTCAAATACAACTTATTTGTCTACATATCCAACTTTTTTTTTTGAATTTTTAGGGGGAGGGAGGGGGAGGATTTCCCCACCTGAATTGTATTCATTTGCCTACAGGGCTTTGCAGCCCATCGCAAGATAGGGTCCAAGTGGACCAGAATTACAGGGGACACAAGGAGAAGAGATAAGAAAAAAGACACACACCAACATTACACAGAGAATGGGAGAACAAGAGGGAAAACACAAGGATGAGCACCGCCAGTGTAATCTAATGGCATCGGCCAAACGAGACTAAACCACGACATTGCACCGTCGATGCAATCGAAAGGCCCCGTACATCCGAGACTGCACAACGCCGCGACACCACCTGTGTCATGGGGCGCATTCGAAGGGACACATGAGTCCGAGACGGCGTCACGGCACCTATGTGCCACTGATGTAGTCGAAGGGCATCGCCTAGCAAACCAGCCCATGACACTGCACCGTCGACGCAATCGAAAGCCACCACGCAACCGAGACTGCACAACGCCACGACACCACCTGTGTCGGGGGTACATCCGAAAGGTTGCGTGAGGCCAAGACGACTCCACGGCCCCTGTGCGCCACCGGCGTAGTCGCTGGGCACCGCCTAGTAGAGACACACCAAGGAGCACTCAAGCACGACACACACCACCGTCGCCCCCAGACCGGCCACACCACCGCCACCATCCGCACCAACCCACAACCACCAACCTCAAACCGGCAAAACACCATCCCAGACCTCAGGCGAGCAACATGGAGCAGCGTTTCCAAGACAGACGCCACAAGGTGGTAACGACATCGAGGACGCCGCCGTCGTCCGATCCAGGAGCTGGATCAAAGGCTTTCACCCGGAGAATGAACAGAGTAGGCGAGGAACCAATGCATCACACGACCGCACCTCCAAGGAGGGATCCGACGCCACAGGGCGCCGCTGCCGCCGGTGCCGACCAAAGCCGACATAGGGCTTTCGCCCTTTTGCATCGCCCTCGCCACCCAGGCTGAACCACGTCGCAACAAGACCGGAGGCAGCACCGCACGGGGCAGCCAACCCCTGTGACAATGGCCATCGAGCGCCCGCAAGTCCAACACCAGGCCGCCGAAGCAGGCACAGACGGATGGATCTGAGCAAGGCACGCCGGAGGTGTCAGATCCGCGGGAGGCCGCGGCAGCCAGGGGATACCTTTGCCGCCCGACTTGGATCTGTCCGGAAGAGAGGGAGTGGCTGGGCACCACCCTCGCCCCGCCCCCATTGCCGCCCGAGTGGCCGCAGAAGGCATGGGCACCTCGCCGAGGCCCGAGACAGCAGCCCCCATGCCACAGCTAGCCATGGCCTAGATCCGGCGCGCCGGCCAGATCCGCCGCTGGGGGGCCGCCCGCGTGCGCCACGGCCATGCGCCGGCGAGCAGGGCCCGCGCCACCTCGACGCCACCCTGCATCCCGAGCGCACACCGCCCGCCCTCGACGCGGAGCTAGGCAGAAGCCGCGCCTGAGATGACATCGGCGAACCAGCCACCCACGTGTCCACCGCGGGCTCTCCCCAAGGCACCTTCGGAGCCAGGGGGCCGCCGCCACCGCGGCGAGGCCAGCGGCAGCGGCGGAGGAGAGGGGGCGCAAGGGAGGGGGCCGGTGGCGGCGCCTGAACTGTCCCCCGAGTCGCCCGAGCGGAGCGACGCGGGGGTCTCTCCTCTGTTCGTTCGATCGTCTACATGTCCAACTTAAAGTCCAACCATAACATATCTTATACAAAATATTCGACTATTTTTTTTCTTGAGCCAAATATTCGACAATTTTAACATGTACATGTCGATGTGGTACTCCTGGTTGTAAGAAAAAACTACTCCCTCTGTAAACAAATATAAAAGCATTTAGATCACTACTTTAATGATGTAAACGCTCTTATACTTTTTTCGGAGGGAGTATTTATCAAAGCTCCTATGCCGATTGATTACTGTGAGGAACAATATACTTTGGACGGGGTTGCTGGCTGAGAGGGGATGAGTGAGGTAGTGAACTTGAATGTTCGAGAATCCACTTTGGTATGTGGGTTACCTTTCCCCGCTGATGGCAATTCACTCACGCTTCACACCCAAACAACAAGAATCTCCACCCCTACTTCCTACTCGATCCATCACACACATAGCTAGCTTAGCTTAGCTCCCTACTTTGTGAAAAAGCGGGATGAAAGAGAAAGGCTGCTTTCCTTAGTTCCTCCTTTCAATCCTGCTAGCTTGTATGATGATTGCAATCTACTCCCTCCGTTCCATAATATAAAAACGTTTCTGACACTAGTGTAGTGTCAAACACACTCTTATATTATGGGACGGAGGGAGTAGCTTCAAGCGAAGGAGTGCTTGTCTGATATTAGGTGCTGGCCAATTCACCAACCATGCATATACACACGCATCTTCCATTGCGGCTTTAGCATCTTGTGATGTGACGTGGTTCATGTAGCCTAGCCAGCCATCTTCCACAATCTCCATCAGGGCAGGCAGGCAGGCAGAGGCAGGTGCCTTTCTTCCCTTGATAAAAGCAAAATAGAGGAGAGAAAAGCGGAAATCCCATTTGGTGCTCGAGCTCATCTACTCCCGTAATCTAGACCATTCAAGGACATCAAGATTCGGTTTCAAGCTAGTATTTCACATCGTATAGCCAGTTTCCATCCGGTTTATTTAATCATCTGTCCCACATGAGACCTACCTACAATGAATGCTCTCGGGCCGCGGGACTGCCAGTACAGTTTCTGCAACCGTCTGTACCCCGATGTGCGTTGTTTCTGTTCCGTGGCTCATACGCGAGACCTGCGCCCATGTGTGCTCCGTCGACGGAGAGTGCATCCACGCCATGCCGGATGTGTGCGCGAGGCGACGCCCACCGGGCCGCTCGTGCGACATGATTCGCCATGAGCACGTTTTTCAGCACCGGTGCTGCGGCCAGCCCACCATGGGGCGCGAGCACGACGAGTCGCCGTGCGCCGGCGCACTCGAGCCCGCGCTCAGCGTCGCCATGGGTTGCTCCCATGCGAGCACGGAACCCCGCGCACTCTGCCGGCAGCCAGTGCTCCCACGGGGTGCTCGACATGAGCTACAGCGGTGGCCACCGCCACTAACCGCGGCACGAGTCGAACACGAGCATGACCATATCGCTGTGCATGGCGCAATTCAACCTGCGCGCTCCTTCAGCCACCGCGAACTGCGCATGCACATCTTGCCCCATCTTTGCCACCTCGCTCCCACGCGTCGGACACGAAAGTTCCAACCTTGCCGAGTCCGAGCCCTTCCTGCCACTGCTGAGCTCCACCATCGGCAACCGCATCTTGCTCCAGATGGTCGCCACATCGAGCCGGAGAAGCCCGGGCCGCCGTACGATGGAAAGAAAGCTGCGTCAGCTATGAAGGTGTTGGTGGTGATGTTTGGCGAGGAGCAGCGCCTTGTGCCCCAGACGCGTTAGAGAGGAATGGCCGGTGGTCGCGGCCACCAGTGAGAACCCGGCAGCCAGCGCCGGGATCGGGAGGAAGAATCCGATCCAGATTCATCTCGAACTCAAAAAGGCCGACGACGAGGTAGAGGTACAAACAACACTGTCCGTCTAACTAAACGGCCCCTTCCAAACAGCACCGTCTATCGTGGGCCAGGCCGTATAAATGTAACTAACTCCAGCCTATGTATTCGGAATTAACGCATGCCGTATTCTCTAGGAAAAATGATTTTGGCACAGATCCCAACTGCTCGTTGCTCGGTCCAGATATCGGGACTAGGTGAGCTCGGGTGCCAAAACGCCCCTCCCAAAGAAAAGCATGATGGTTGATGAAGCACCAAGCAAAGCAAGAAACCATGCATACACTAGACTTCATCATAATAACCAGCATGTAACTGAAAAGATATCTTTACTAGTAACAAAGTTCATATCATCAAGTGGTTATATCAACTACTACAACTAACTAGAGAAAAACATTACCATAAACATAAGAACACGTGTGGGCGTTAGGGGGCTGCCCACACATTTTGTATGGTGTATAAGAGGAACAGCCCACACACCCACGTGTGGGCAAAAAAAGTAATGCCCACACACCTCTTTTTTCCCTCCCGATCCCTCTCACACGCGTGCGTGTGGGCGAAATAGATAACGCCCACACGGCCCGTACGTCAGGCCTCGTACCTCGTGGTCCCGCATGCCCGCGTGACAGTCACCGCGCGTCCCGCAGTTGCCATGGTCCAGACCCTCGTCCATGTTCGTTTAACTGCAGTTGCCATATCGCTGAATTTCGGTTGCCATGTCGGACAACTACAGTTGTCATGGTTGCTCAACTGCATTTGCCATGTATGGTCTGATCTACTGCAGTTGCCATGATTTCAAAACTTTAGGAGTTGCCACCCACTAAACACTAGCAGTTGCCATGTCGCACTACAAGAAGGCATGGCAAAAAAACATGTTCGGGTAAAAGAGAGAGTTGTCATGTGCTCACAAGCACGCTAGGGCAGTTGCCATGTAAAAGAAAGAGTTGTCATCTGCTTACGTGCACGCTACGGCAGTTGCCATGTACCATGCAAAAACACATGGCAACTCGGGTAAAAGAGAGTTGTCATCTGCTTACAAGCAAAGCTAGGGCAGTTGCCATATACCTGCAGAAACACATGGCAACTGCCAGCTTTGGGTGTGGGCTAGGAGACGGGCGTGTGGGCGAAGTGATAAACGCCAACACACCAGCCCCCTCTGCGTGCGTGAAACTAGTGTGTGGGCGAATTGCTAAACGCCCACACACCAGTCCCCCGTGTGGTGAAAAAAGGACGTGGGGGCGACCGGATGAATGCCCAGCTTAGTTCTACGTGGCACACAAAAACTGCTAAAACGCGCCAAGATTCGTGCAGAATTGGTTGGACGAGGATCCATGCGTGTGGGCGAGTTGCCAGACACCCGTGTGCGTTAACATTTTCGTAAACATAATATGAGGATTGATACTTAGACTGATTGTACTACCACTCACACGGTCACACCCCTTAAATCTCAGTCTTTCGTTGGCTCAGACAGACCCTCCCCACTCGTGTGCTCTGCTCTCTTGCGCTACCAGCTAACTAGGTGGGCAGCTCAGCTAGTCAGCTTCGGGGGCACTCCATCTCTGATCTCTCCATGTCCCTCATCACCGATGACCCCGACCGCTCCCCGCGGGACTGCGCCACCAAGCGCCACCACCACCACCACTCCGGTGGCTGGCGACAGCGACGGCTGCTGATCGCGGCGGCGTCGGGCGCGGCGTCACTGCTGGCACTGTGCATCATCCTCTGGCTCACCCTCCGCCCCTCAGCTCCGCGCTTCACGCTGCTAGCCGCCACCGCAACCTCCTCCAACGCAAGCACCGGAGGCGGCCTCGTGCACCTCGACGCGGCCCTCATGGCACACAACCCCAACGCCCGAGCCGCCGCGCTCTACGACAGCCTCCGGGCGCGCGCCTCCTACGCGGGCTTCCAGCTCGCCACCGCCGGGCCCCTCCCGCCGTTCCAGCAGGCCCAGGGCGACGCCGTGCTCTCAGCCTCCCTCTCCTCGGCGGCGGAGGCGTCCGCGGAGGAAGCAGCCGATGGGCGGTCACCGGCGCTGCTGAGGCTGCGCATAGAGGGGCGGCTCCGGTGGGAGGTGGCGGCCTGGGTGTCCGGTGAGCGTGCCCTCGCCGCCGAGTGCGTCGCCGTCGCGGCGCCGTCGCAGCTCAGGGCCGTCGTCGTGCAGGGCACCGAGTGCGCCGTCACCATCGAATGAATAATAATTCTACATACGTATACATAATCCGCATCAGTCAATTGAATTACTTTGTAATTAACGTCTTTGTAAGTAGCTATAGGAGAAGATCGACGGGATTAGCTTCTGCTTAATTACAGGGCTATTATGTTCTTGTATACTTACTCTACTTAGGAGAAGATTGACGGCACATGCATGTAGTGGTTGCATATGTTCTAGCTGAGTAATGCTACATCCACGAAAACTTACATTGGAATTTTACGTAATGGCTGATATGGAAGTAATTAATTGGACTAGCATTAGTGGTTGAGGCCCACCCCCGTTAAATTCAGGGAGGAGAGAGGGTTAATAAGGAAGTTGACAAAGACGATATATTTCGACAAGATTGAATTCATGCAGGAGTTGATTGAAATTAGAGACCTACATGCCGGCCCGTGGGTTGTAGTTGGTGACTTCAACTTGCTAGTAAACCCGGAGCGGACGGAGGACAAAAGCAATGCCATGATCAATAGAAGAATGATGATGTGGTTTCGTGCCGAAGTTAAACTCATTGAATCTCAAAGAGATTTATCTCAATGGAAGGCGATATACTTGGTCGAATGAAAGGACGGAAGCGACTCTCGAAAAGATTGATCACATGTTCAACATGTCTTGCTCGGAGGAGCTGTTTCCAACATGTCAACTCATGGCTTTGGGCTCCTCAGTGTCAGACCACTGCCGACTTGAACGCTTGATTTGGTCATGGGGCAGAGGTTTAGCTTCGAGGCTTTTTGGCCGAAGATGGAGGGCTTCTACGACACGGTGGAGGAGGCATGGGAATCGGACCCTAGTTATGGCAGCTCAGGATGGGAACGGGCCGACCCGGCCTTTGCCTTGGACCCGGCCCCTGTGGCCCCAAGGCCAATTTGAGAGGCCATGGGTCGACCCATATAAAGAATAGTCAATGGCCTCGTTGGCCCGATGGGTATTTTGGGTCGACTCAATTTTTTTGCTTTACATTGCCTTGTGTGGATAAATAGGTGTTAAAATTAAGCATGATTTATAATGGAATCCGACTAGTAAGATTACTAATACGTTGTTAACAAAAATGATAGAATTAAGCAGAGCTAGGAATGCATCACACACTGTATTCTTCCACTTGGGGTTACAAATAAGTAGCAGTACAATGTGTGTGTGAGAGAGAGGAATACGCAGTCACAGCCAGTACCACTTATCTGACTCTAAAGAGGACGAGGCGATGCAACTGGTACAGTACACGTCCTGCCTGGTACACGCCCTGCCCCCTGCATGCTAGCTAGTATGGAGGCGGCACAACAAGATGTCTAACAAGAAAAAAAAATCAAACCATCTACTGATGAAATATAAGACTATAGGATGGGCCGACCCAGCTGACCCAGTGCGTCATCCGGTGCCGGCCCTGTTGACCCAAATCTCGTTTGAGACCGACCCACATGACCCATTGGCCTTGAAATTTTGGGTCGGGTCAGCGACCCGGCGGGCCGACCCGGCCCATTCCCATCCTGAATGGCAGCCCTTTCGTGGTGCTTGATCTCAAGCTTCGCGCTACGTCCAAGAAGCTAAAGCAATGGAGTGACCGACAAATAGGCAACGTCAAGCTTCAAATTGGGATCGTGATGGAGGTGATTGCCCGCTCGGATAAAGCCATGGATGACAGGCAACTTTCGGTGCACGAGATTGCATTGCGGAGAACCCTCAATAAAAAGTTATTGGAGCTTTGCTCGCTGGAGATGATGATAGCAAGACAGCGTTCGAGGATTTTGTCCCTCCGCGAGGGGGACACGAACATCGACTTTTTCCACTGCAACCTCGTCCTGCTTCTCTCCACTGCAACCTCGTCCTGCTTGCTGAATGGATCGCAGGGGCCGAGCTTTTTCCACGCCCGTGGACTCAGGCAAGATGATCCCCTCTCGCCACTGCTGTTCATCCTAGCAATCGACCCCCTGTTCCATTTGCTGGACACAGCCACAAACCATGGTCTGCTCGCGCCGCTGCTGGGACGCGGCGCAAGCATGCGCGTGAGCCTGTACGCCGATGACGCAATGATCTTTGCAAATCAAATAAAGGAGGAGGTGGGCACATTGCTGGAGCTGCTGAACTTCGGTGAGGCGGCGGGATTGAAGCTAAACCAAACAAAATCCTCTATCATTCCGATGAACTGTGATGCCCAGCTTTTGGCAGAGGTTTTGCATGGCTTTGGTGGCTCAGTCGCCAGCTTCCCCACAACCTACGGGTTGTCAATCTCTCCTACAAGACTACGTCTGGTGCACTTTCAATTCCTCATCGATCGAGTCAAATCATGCCTCGCGGGATGGAAGGGCAAGCTGATGACTTTGGCGGGCCGGCGCACTTTCGTGCGAGCGGTGCTCTTTGCCCTGCCAACTTTCGCGCTGGCAGTGCTCAAGGTGCCAAAGAGGGTACTGAAGGAAATCGACAAGGCCCGGCGACGCTTCCTGTGGGCTCAGGACGAAGCGCTGGCTGATGGAAAGTGCAAAGTGGCGTGGAGCTCGGTCTGCTCACCGGTAGAAAAGGGCGGGTTGGGGATACCTGATCTGCAATGGTTCAGTTCCGCCCTCAGACTACGCTGGCTTTGGCTGTCCTGGCAGCAGCCGGCGAGACCCTGCTTGGCTTTCCCGTTGCCATGCGACAAGATGGACAGAGAGATGTTTGAGCAAGCCACGACGGTCCAGATCGGCGATGACTAGCAAGCAAGATTCTGGACAAGCTCCTGGTTGGATGACTGCTACTTCTTGAGCTTGTGTTGGTTTTCTCTTGAAGAGGAAAGGGTGATGCAGCAAAGTAGAGATAAGTATTTCCCTCAGTTTGAGAACCAAGGTATCAATCCAGTAGGAGACAACGCACAAGTCACTGAATACCTGCACAAACAATCAAACAACTTGCACCCAACGCGATAAAAGGGTTGTCAATCCCTCCACAGTTACTTGCAAAAGTGAGATCTGATAGAGATAGATAAACGATAAAGTAAATATTTTTGGTATTTTTGGTTTATAGATCGGAAAGTAAAAGATTGCAAAATAGTATATCGGAAACTTACATGATGCAAAATAGACCCGGGGGCCATAGGTTTCACTAGAGGCTTCTCTCAAGATAGAAAATATTACAGTGGGTAAACAAATTACTGTCGAGCAATTGATAGAAAAGCGCAAAGCTATGACGATATCTAAGGTAATGATCATGAATATAGGCATCATGTCTGTGTCAGGTAGACCGAAACGATTCTGCATCTACTACTATTACTCCACACATCGACCGCTATCCAGCATGCATCTAGAGTATTAAGTTCATAAAGAACGGAGTAACACATTAAGCAACATGACATGATGTAGAGGAATTAACTCAAACAATATGATGAAAACCCCATCTTTTTATCCTCGATGGCAACAATACAATACGTGCCTTGTTGCCCCTACTATCACTGGGAAAGGACACCGCAAGATCGAACCCAAAGCTAAGCACTTCTCCCATTGCAAGAAAAACCAATCTAGTTGGCCAAACCAAACCGATAGTTCGAAGAGAATTACAAAGATATCAAATCATGCATAAAAGAATTCAGAGGAGATTCAAATAATATTCATAGATAAGCTGATCATAAATCCACAATTCATCGGATCTCGGCAAACACACCGCAAAAAAGTATTCCATCGAATAGATCTCCAAGAACATCGAGGAGAACATGGTATTGAGAATCAAAGAGAGAGAAGAAGCCATCTAGCTACTAGCTATGGACCCGTAGGTCTGTGGTAAACTACCCAGGCTTCATCGGAAGGGTAATAGAGTTGATGTAGAAGCCCTCCGTGATCGAATGCCCCTCCGGCAGGGTGCCGAAAAAGGTCCCTAGATGGGATCTCACGGGTACAGAAGGTTGCGGTTGTGGAAAAGTGTTTTCATGGATGCCTCTGTTGGTTTGGCGATATACGAGTATATATAGGCGCAAGAATTAGGTCAAGGGGTGCATGTGGGGCCCACAAGGGTGGGGGACGCGCCCTACCCCCTGGGCGCGCCCTCCGTCCTTGTGGCCGCCTCGTGGCTCCTCCGACTTCATCTCCAAGTCTCCTGGTTGTCTTCTGGTTCAAGAAAAATCATCGCGAAGGTTTTATTCCGTTTGGTATTCCTTTTCTGTGAAACTCAAAATAGAAAAAAATAGGAACTAGCACCAGGCTCTAGGTTAATAGGTTAGTCCCAAAAATAATATAAAATAGCATATTAATGCATATAAAACATCCAATACAGATAATATAATAGCATGGAACAATCAAGAATTATAGATACGTTGGAGACATATCAAGCATCCCCAAACTTAATTCCTGCTCGTCCTCGAGTAGGTAAATGATAAAAACAATTTTTTTGATGTGGAATGCTATCTAACATATTTATCCATGTAATTTCTTTATTGTGGCATGAATGTTCAGATCGGTATGATTCAAAACAAAAGTTTAATATTGACATAAAAACAATAATACTTCAAGCATACTAACAAGGCAATTATGTCTTCTCAAAATAACATGGCCAAAGAAAGTTTATCCCTACAAAATCTTATAGTCTGGCTATGCTCCATCTTCATCACACAAAATATTCAAATCATGCACAACCCCGATGACAAGCCAAGCAATTTGTTTCATACTTTTGATGTTCTCAAACCTTTTCAACTTTCACACAATACATGAGCATGAGCCATGGACATAGCACTATAGGTGGAATAGAAGGTGGTTGTGGAGACGACAAAAAGAAGGAGATAGTCTCACATCAACTAGGCATATCAACGGGCTATGGAGATGCCCATCAATAGATATCAATGTGGGTGAGTAGGGATTGCCATGCAATGCACTAGAGCTATAATTTTATGAAAGCTCAAAATGAAAAACTAAGTGGGTGTGCATCCAACTTGCTTGCTCATGAAGACCTAGGGCGATTTGAGGATGCCCATCGTTGGAATATACAAGCCAAGTTCTATACTGAAAAATTCCCACTAGTATATGAAAGTAATAAAATAGGAGAGTCTATCATGAAGATCATGGTGCTACTTTGAAGCACAAGTGTGGTAAAAGGATAGTAACATTGCCCCTTCTCTCTTTTTCTCTTTTTTTCTTTTCTCTTTTTTGGGCCTTCTCCTTTTTTGGCCTTTTCTCTCCTTTTTTTATTTCCTCACATGGGACAATGCTCTAATAATGAAGGTCATCACACTTTTATTTACTTACGACTCAAAAATTACAACTCGATACTAGAACAAAAGATGACTCTATATGAATGCTTCCGGCGGTGTACCGGGATGTGCAATGACTCAAGAGCAACATGTATAAAAAATGATGAATGGTGGATTTGCCACAAATACGATGTCAACTACATGATCATGCAAAGCAACATGGTAATGATGAGGTGTGTCATAATAAACGGAACGGTGGAAAGTTGCATGGCAATATATCTCGGAATGGTTATGGAAATGCCATAATAGGTAGGTATGGTGGCTGTTTTGGGGAAGGTATATGGTGGGTTTATGGTACCGGCGAAAGTTGCGCGGTACTAGAGAGGCTAGCAATGGCGGAAGGGTGAGAGTGCGTGTGACCCATGGACTCAACATTAGTCATAAAGAACTCACATACTTATTGCAAAAATCTATTAGTCATCGAAACAAAGTACTACGTGCATGCTCCTAGGGGGATAGATTGGTAGGAAAACACCATCGCTCGTCCCCGACCGCCACTCATAAGGAAGACAATCGAAAAATATCTCATGCTCCAACTTCGTTACATAACGGTTCACCATACGTGCATGCTACGGGACTCACAAACCTCAACACAAGTATTTCTCAAATTCACAACTACTCACTAGCATGACTCTAATATCACCATCTTCATATCTCAAAACAATCATAAGGAATCAAACTTCTCATAGTATTCAATGCACATTATATGAAAGTTTTTTATATCCCTCTTGGATGCCTATCATATTAGGACTAAATTTATAACCAAAGCAAATTACCATGCTGTTTAAAGACTCTCAAAATAATATAAGTGAAGCATGAGATTTCATCAATTTCTATAAAATAAAACCACCGCCGTGCTCTAAAAAGATATAAGTGAAGCACTAGAGCAAAATTGCCTAGCTCAAAAGATATAAGTGAAGCACATAGAGTATTCTAATAAATCATGATTCATGCGTGTCTCTCTCAAAAGGTGTGTACAAAAAGGATGATTGTGGCAAACTAAAAAGCAAAGACTCAAATCATACAAGACGCTCCAAGCAAAACACATATCATGTGGTGAATAAAAATATAGCCTCAAGTAAAGTTACCAATAGACAAAGACGAAAGAGGGGATGCCTTCCGGGGCATCCCCAAGTGTAGGCTCTTGGTTGTCCTTGAATATTACCTTGGGGTGCCTTGGGAATCCCCAAGCTTAGGCTCTTGCCACTCCTTATTCCATAGTCCATCAAATCCTTACCCAAAACTTGAAAACTTCACAACACAAAACTCAACAGAAAATCTCATAAGCTCCGTTATTATAAGAAAATAAATCACCACTTTTGGTACTGTTGTGAACTCATTCTGTATTTATATTGGTGTAATATCTACTGTATTCAAACTTTTCCATGGTTCATACCCCCCAATACTACCCATAGATTCATCAAAATAAGCAAACAACACAAAGAAAACAGAATCTGTCAAAAACAGAATAGTCTGTAGAAATCTGGATATTTCGAATATTCTGTAACTCCAAAAATTCTGAAAAAATTAGAAAGACCTAAGCAATTTGTTTATTAATCTTCTGCAGAAAGAATCAAATCAAAATTACTCTTCTGTTAAAAATGAGAATGGTTTCCCTGAGCGCAAAAGTTTATGTTTTTCAGCAAGATCAAATCAACTATCACCGTAAGCTATCCCAAAGGTCTTACTTGGCACAAAAACTAATTAAAACACAAAACCACATCTAAACAGAGGCTAGATGAATTATTTATTTCAAAACAGAAAGGAAAAATATTGGGTTGTCTACCAACAGGCGCTTTTCTTTAAAGCCTTTTAGCTAGGCATTGATAATTTCAATGATGCTCATATAAAAGAGAAGAATTGAAGCACAAAGAGAGCATCATAAAACACGTGACAAACACATCTAAGTCTAGCATACTTCCTATGCATAGGAATTTTATAAGCAAACAAATCATCAAGGAAAGCAAAATATAGCATATGCAAGCAAGAAGAAAGAGTAGCAATCTCCTCATGAAGAGAGGTAATTTAGTAACATGAAAATTTCTACAACCATATATTTCTCTCTCATAATAATTACATGTAGGATCATAAGCAAATTCAATAATATAGCTATCACATAACATATTCTCAACACGATCCACATGCATGCGAAGTTGACACTCTTCAAAAATAGTGGGATTAACATTAACTAAAGTCATGACCTCTCCAAACCCACTTTTATCAAAAATTGCATAAGATTAAACATTCTCCAAATATGTGGGATCTTGATACGTCCATTTTGCATCATGCTTTTATATTGATATTTATTGCATTATGGGTTATTATTACACATTATATCACAATACTTATGCCTTTTTTCTCTTATTTTATAAGGTTTACATGAAGAGGGAGAATGCCGGCAGCTGGAATTCTGGACTAGAAAAGGAGCAAATATTAGAGACCTATTCTGCACAACTCCAAAAGCCCTGAAACTTCACGGAGCATGTCTTCAGAATATATAAAAAATATTGGGCAAAGAAAATACCAGAGGGGGGCCACCAGCCAGCCACAAGGGTGGAGGGCGCGCCCCCCGTCCTTGTGGGCCACCTGGCAGGCCTCCGATGCCCATCTTCTACTATATAGTGTGTTTTGACCTGGAAAAAATTAGAAGGAAGCTTTCAGGATGAAGCGCCGCTGTCTTGAGGCGGAACATGGGCAGAACCAATTTAGGACTCCGGCGGAGCTGCTCTGCCGAGGAAACATCCCTTCGGGAGGGGGAAATCAAAGCCATCGTCATCACCAACGATCCTCTCATCGAGAGGGGGTCAATCTCCATCAACATCTTCACCAGCACCATCTCCTCTCAAACCCTAGTTCATCTCTTGTATCCGATCTTTGACTCAAAACCTTAGATTGGTACCTCTTGTTGCTAATAGTGTTGATTACTCCTTGTAGTTGATCCTAGTTTGTTTATTCGGTGGAAGATCATATGTTCAGATCCTTAATGATAATTAATACCCCTCTGATTATGAACATGAATATGCTTTGTGAGTACTTACGTTTGTTCCTGAGGACATGGGAGAAGTCTTGTTATAAGTAATCATGTGAATTTGGTATTCGTTCAATATTTTGATGAGAAGTATATTGTCTTTCCTCTAGTGGTGTTATGTGAACGTAGACTACATGACACTTCACCATTATTTGGGCCTAGGGGAAGGCATTGGGAAGTAATAAGTAGATGATGGGTTGCTAGAGTGACAGAAGCTTAAACCCTAGTTTATGCGTTGCTTCATAAGGGGCTGATTTGGATCCATATGTTTCATGCTATGGTTAGGTTTACCTTAATTCTTCTTTCGTAGTTGCGGATGCTTGCGAGAGGGGTTAATCATAAATGGGAGGCTTTTCCAAGGAAGGGCAGCACCCAAGCACTGGTCCACCCACATATCAAATTATCAAAGTAACGAACACGAATCATATGAGCATGATGAAAACTAACTTGACAACAATTCCCATGTGTCCTCGGGAGTGCTTTGCTTTATATAAGAGTTCATCCAGGCTTCTCCTTTGCTACAAAAAGGATTGGGCCACCTTGATGCACCTTGTTTACTTTCGTTGCTTGTTACCCACTGTGAATTATCTTATCATACAACTATCTGTTACCGATAAGTTTAGTGCTTGCAGAGAATACCTTGCTGAAAACCGCTTATCATTTCCTTCTGCTCCTCGTTGGGTTCGACACTCTTACTTATCGAAAGGACTACAATAAATCCCCTATACTTGTGGGTCATCTAGACTCTTTTCTGGCGCCGTTGCCGGAGAGTGAAGCGCCTTTGGTAAGTGGAATTTGGTAAGGAAACATTTACATAGTGTGCTAAAATTTACTGTCACTTGTTACTATGGAAAATAATCCTTTGAGGGGCTCGTTCGGGGTATATTCACCTCGACCGGAAGAGCAAAGAGTTGCTCCTCAACCTACTGCACCTACTGGAAAAAATTATTATGAAATTCCTTCGGGTATGATAGAGAACTGCTAGCTAATCCTTATGCAGGAGATGGAACATTACATCCTGATATGCACCTAATCTATGTGGATGAAGTTTGTGGATTATTTAAGCTTGTAGGTATGCCCGAGGATGTTGTCAACAAGAAGGTCTTCCCTTTATATTTGAAGGGAAAGGCATCGACATGGTATAGGCTATGTGATGATATTGGATCATGGAACTACAACCGATTGAAATTGGAATTTCACCAGAAGTTTTATCCTATGCATCTGGTTCATCATGATCGGAATTATATATATAATTTTTGGCCTCATAAAGGAGAAAGTATCGCTCAAGCTTTGGGGAGGCCTAAGTCAATGTTATATTCATGCCCCAATCATGAGCTCTCAAGAGAAATTATTATTCAAAATTTTTATGCTCAGCTTTCTCATAATGATCGATCCATGCTCGATACTTCATGTACTGGTTCCTATATGAAGAAGGATACTAAATTCAAATGGGATTTATTGGAAAGAATTAAACACAACTCTGAAGATTGGGAACTCGATGAAGGTAAAGAGTCAGGTATAAACCTTAAGTTTGATTGTGTTAAATCTTTTATGGATACCGATGCTTTTCGCGATTTTAGCACTAAATATGGACTTGACTCTGAGATAGTAGCTTCTTTCTGTGAATCTTTTGATACTCATGTTGATCTCCCTAAGGAGAAGTGGTTAAAATACATCCTCCCATTGAAGTTAAAGTAGTAGAACCTATTAAAGTTGAAGAAGAAACTATTACTTACAATATAGATCCTATTGTTCCTACTGTTTATATTGAGAAACCACCTTTTCCTGTTAGAATAAAGGATCACTTCAACTGTGGTTCGCAAGAGTTATACTAGAACACTGATACGCCTCCAACGTATCTATAATTTTTGATTGTTCCATGCTATTTTATTATCAATCTTGGATGTTTTATTATCATTTTATAGTCATTTTATATCATTTTTTGGTACTAACCTATTGACATAGTGCCAAGTGCCAGTTGTTGTTTTTTCCATGTTTTTTACATCGCAAGAAATCAATAACAAACGGAGTCCAAATGCCACGAAACTTCGTGGACATTTTTTATGGACTAGAAGGAAGATGTTGGGCCCTGGTTGCACCTGGGGGGAGTCCCGAGGAGGGGACAACCCACTAGGGCGCGCCAGGAGGCCCAGGCGCGCCCTGGTGGGTTGTGCCCACCTAGGGTGCCCCCCGGACCGCCTCGTTGCTCTATAAATACCCCAATATTCCAGAAACCCTAGGAGAGTCGACGAAATATTCATCCAGCCGCCGCAGAGTCCAGAACCACCAGATCCAATCTAGAGACCATCTCGGATGGGGCTCACCACCTCCATTGGTGCCTCTCCGATGATGCGTTTGTAGTTCTTTATAGACCTTCGGGTCCGTAGTTAGTAGCTAGATGGCTTCCTCTCTCTCTCGCTAAATTCTCAATACAATGGTCTCTTGGAGATCCATATGATGTAACTCTTTTTGCGGTGTGTTTGTTGGGATCTGATGAACTTTGAGTTTATGATCAGTCATATCTTTTTATATCCATGAAAGTTATTTGAGTTTCTTTGATCTCTTATATGCATGATCTCTTATAGCCTCGTATTTCTTCTCTGATATTTGGGTTTTATTTGGCCAACTTGATCTATTTATCTTGCAATGGGAAGAGGTGCCCGGTAGTGGGTTCGATCTTACGGTGCTTGATCCCAGTGACAGAAAGGGAAACGACACGTATGTATCATTGCTACTAAGGATAAAAAGATGGGGTCTATCTCTACATAGATAGATCTTGTCTACATCATGTCATCGTTCTTATTGCATTACTCCGTTTAGCGGTCGATGTGTGGAGTAATAGTAGTAGATGCAGGCAGGAGTCGGTCTACTAATCTTGGACGTGATGCCTATGTAATGATCATTGCCTGGATATCGTCATAATTATTTGAGGTTCTATCAATTGCCCAACAGTAATTTGTTTACCCACTGTTTGCTATCTTTCTCGCGAGAAGCCACTAGTGAAACCTACGGCCCCCGGGTCTTCTTTCTCATATATTTGCTTTGCGATCTATTTTATTTGCACTTTTTATTTCAGATCTATTAAACCAAAAATACAAAAATACTTTGCTGCACTTTATTTTATTTGCGATCTATTTATTCAATCTATTGCAACTTTCTCCCGTCAACACGCAATTTCTGGCGCCATACCCCGAAAGGGATTGACAACCCCTTTAACACGTCCGGTTGCGAGGTGGTGTTATTTGTGTGCAGGGGCTGTTTACGTTGTGTTGCTTGGTTCTCCTACTGGTTCGATAACCTTGGTTTCATATCTGAGGAAAATACCTACCGCCGCTGTGCTGCATCATCCCTTCCTCTTTGGGGAAATACCGACGTAGCTTCAAGTGACATCAAAAGGAAATTTCTGGTGCCGTTGCCGGGGAGGATCTTCAACATATACCAGGTTCCTAATCACAAATCTCATCTCCTCGTAATTTACATTATTTGCCATTTGCCTCTCATTTTCCTCTCCCCCACTTCATAAAAATTGCCGTTTTATTCGCCTCTCTTTTTTCGTTCGCCGTTTTCTTGGCGGATATGTCTTTGTGTGTGAGATCTTGTTTGTCATTATGGATAGCTCCTCCTCTATTGCTTGCACTTCTGAGAATGAAGTTCTCAACTTTAAACAAAGGGGAGGAGAAAGTTTAAAAGATGCTTGGTATAGAATTTGCAATGCTCATAATAGATCTATTCGTAAGCAATCTACCGTTGTTCTTCTTCGCTGCTTTTATGTTGGCATCACCACTTGGTATAGATTCGTCCTTGATACGATTACCGGTGGAAATTTCTTGATGTGTCCATCTCTTGATGCTTTTAATGCTATGGGAAATTTAGTGGGATCACCACCTCTCATGATTAGTGAAACAATTTTGACTCTTGAGCATGTTATGGAAAGACTAGATGCTATTGAAAAGAAAATGCTCACCGAAGATCATATGGAAATTATAGATAAAAAGATGCATAATTTTGCCATTAATATTGGGTCAAAAGCGGGAGATACTTTTAAGTTGATGAAAGAGAAGGGTATCTTAATCCATGAAAGAATAGAAGAAAGTCCGTCTCGGATTGATAAATTAGAAGAAATTTTTAGTAATGTGTTGACACCAGATTTTGGCACGGTCAAGAACTTAATTAATATGGCCTCAAATGGAGAAGTGATCTACATAAAAGAGTTCCGTATTGTCGATACGAACATTTTTGAACTTTGGGCCATCGCCATCCGATCTCATCTCGAAGGCCGAAGTTGTGTTCGAAATACTGAGATTTTGTATTCAGAACGCTATTCGACTCATTACGCCCCCAATACCACCTCGTATGGAAAAATGATCTACACGGGTTGTCTTCGTCTCGTCGAAACGATCGATTTTGATATAAAAGTCGTTCCAATCCTAGTTCGTATGCAAAAGGTTAAAGCCATCGGAATGCAGCTCTGTCTGATGGGTAGCGCGAGTATAGCCTGTTTTGTGCGAGGTAGTGCGAATAATAGCCTGTTTTGCACGAGCGATTTAACCCTCAAAATGACCTCTGATCAAAAAACATTGAACATGAAAGTTGTTCGTCTCGTCGAAACAGCCAAGATTTCTTTTGGACTCGTTTTCATCTGAGATCGTTTACCACCACAAAAAGGAACCGCAAGGTGCAGCCAATTTAAACCGAACAGTTTTGGAAAGTTCGGACAAAACCAATCCGAATTTGACTAGGGTTTTGGACATAAATCCAAGACTTTTCCTTGCACGGGAAGTCCAGCCGCCTCTTATATACTTAAGGGGTGACGGCCGATTGAACAACACACAATCGATCAAATTATCTACCACTTTTTATCTTTTATCTTTTCTCCTTTACCCTAGTTCTTCTTCCTCGTTCTTCGTCTGTTTTTTTTGTTGCAGGGTGGTGAACCTTGAGGCCCTAGGGGCGGTCAGGTCGACTTAGGGCAGCCCATAGCTGCCGCGCGTCCAGACGGGGTCCCTCCTGGGTGTGTGGGGTTTCGGGTCCTCAAAAGCACTCGCCGGATTGCCTGCGTACTACGCTTCTGGCTGGGTCTCCTTCGACGTGAGCTGCGGTGCATCACCCCCGACGTCGAGGGTACACAGTGATGTGTTCGTGTGCGAACACACTTTTTGACGACTCCGCTGGGGACGAAACTTTGAACGGTCTTCATCCCGTTCTTGCTACGAAGAGATCGTCATCAAGTTGCTGCAATCTACAAAGGTAA
This sequence comes from Aegilops tauschii subsp. strangulata, assembly GCF_002575655.3. Lineage (NCBI taxonomy): Eukaryota > Viridiplantae > Streptophyta > Magnoliopsida > Poales > Poaceae > Aegilops > Aegilops tauschii. The sequence continues at coordinate 129,498,382 of NC_053039.3, forward strand.
TATGAATACCCAATTCCCCTTTGTGGATGCAAATAATCCATATGTTATTGCTGGATCACCTAATGAGCATAATGTATCGGCTAGCCCTAGTTTTATCAAGTATGCATCTAATTATGCGCAAGGGCCGATGCAAAATAATCTTCGTGCTTCAAATTCTTATGATTTTAGCAACGTACAACATATGTATCCAAACTCTCATGCATCGGCAACCCCACAATCCATATGCCGATGAACAACATGATGGGTTTGGTTAATCAATTTGAAACACCTCATGTTAAAATTTCCAATAGCATACAAGAAAGTGTTTCACCTTTTTATTCATCGGCAACTAATTTGCAATATGTGAATCCAACCTTGCCGATGGATGGGAGAATTGGCCATGCTACTACTAGCTATTCGGCCAGTTACTCTCAACCATCATATGCTACACCTCATGTTAGTAATTTTTCAGCACCGTATGCAACTGTAGATGTTCATAATTCGGCCCCGCATCTTCATGATCATAGCCGAATAAGTGAAAATTTTACAGGAACACATGTGCTGTCATCAAATATTGTAGCATATAATGCATACTCTACGCAATTCAAGAATTTCGGCAACACTCACGAATCATTGCCGAAAGAATATGAAAGTATTGCGAAGCAATCCCTTCCAGAAGTGGTTGTGGCTGCATTAAAAAAGAGCTTGGCACAAAACAAGAGAATTAATGATCTTTACCTTGAACAATATGAAAAGGGATTGTTTCCTGATTATGCTGCAATAAAGGCTAGAGTTTTGTAGGAAGATGAAACTTCATCAATTGATAGTATTGGTGAGAGAGCATATGGTTATACAGCAGTGCATACACCTCCACCTAGTACCGCAGCATATTATACACCCCCTACACAAAAATTTCGGCAACACTAACACTTCATTGCCGAAAGATCCTAAAAGCATTGGGGGGCAAACTAATCTAGAGCGGGTTGAAATTGAGAGGGGAGTTAAAGCTTTGCGTGGTAGGGTGCAAGTACTTCGCCAAGAGAGAATTGATAGGGAATTAGCTCAAAGAAAAGAAGCCTTGCCAATTGATATAACCGGTGAAAAGAATGATGATTCGGAAACTAAAAGTGCTTCGGTTGAAAAAGACGAATCAAGTAGTATATATTCCGAATCCATCTCATCCAAAGAGGCAAACATTGTTGAGAAAGGGCATGGAAAGTATAGCAAGACAACCATACTTGATTTTTCTGAAGTTAATGGAACCTACTTCCTGCCCTATGAGTTTCGTGCCATAGAAATTGACAAGCTTCAAGGACAAGAGCATGTAGCCGAAGAAAGTTTGGTGGACAAAGATCTTCAAACTAATGATGCACGAAATCAAGAAAAAGATGATGACAAGGCATTGGGGAGCTATCCGAAGGCGGAGCAAGATATTCTTCAAGTCACACCACCATCATGCTCTCCCAACACATTTGAAGAGGTATGTCTAGCAATTAATTTACCTGTTTTCGGATTTGGTCATGACTTAGTTGTTGATGCATATATTAGAAAAATCTTCATAATAAATATTGATAGACCAATGAAGAAGGGTAATTTATTTGTTAGCAATCAGATTGTCACAAAGCATATCAGTCAATACATTGCACCATTCAGAAAGACCGATAGCGAAAAATTATTGCAGCCAAGGCTTTCCCTATCGCTTTATCTAAAGCTCATATCTAATTGGGTAGCTTTGCTTATTTCTTATTTGTCTTACACTTGGTCTCAATTGAGACATGTATGTTCTAACTATTTTCGTTTCAGAAATTTAAAGCCAAGGTTAAAATCTTCTGAGCAAACCGATGCCAGTATAGTTTCTTATCCAAAGACATCGGAGATAGAGTGTAAAACACAGTGCATAGCCGAATGGGGAGATTCCAAATCTGAACCATTCGTTTGCTTATCTCCAAAGCCGTTCACACAGCAAGATCGGCTAGAAAATAAGAAGTTTACCTTCAATTCAAGCATGTGTGACCAAATATTTGATTTATTGCTGAAAAATAATTACATAAGAATTCTTGATCACCATGTTGAGCCATCTATCCAAGGACGAATGTATTGTAAGTTTCATGATTCGTTCAAGCATAATTTTGAGGATTGCAACATGTTTCGTCAAATAGTTAAATCGGCCATTGATAAAGGACGATTGAAATTTGTTGAGACACCAAGAGATGACTAGTCTATTCTGATTGGTCCCGATGGCAGAAAGTTTTTGCATCGGCTGCTTCAAGCCGATCCATTTAAAGAGAAGGTAAAAACTGCAGGTGATGGGATCAAGTTTTCAAGTAAAGAAGTTGTTGAAGAGCATAATGAACATAATTTTGAGGGTGAGAGTTCCATCGAAACTACAATGGAGACGCCAAGGACTAGGGGGGCAGCAAGCAAATCCAATGATCGATGAAATCAAATCAAAAGAAAACAAAGACCGAAATAAGCACACGTGTAAGAGATCAAAAATCACCTTCGCTGAACTATTGGATAAATATCAAAAGAAGAGTGAAGAGAAGAATGCTTATCGGCCAAATCATGCAAAGAAACCAAGATCACCCCCAAGGCGCAAATATGAGGATCGGTATTGGCAAAGTGAGAATTTTAATGCAACATATTCATATCCTTATTTTGGGCCGCCAATGCCAATGCCGTGGATACCTCCCTATGCTCATATAGATCCATATCCATTATGGGACATGTATGATACAAAGGCACATTCTCCATCTTATTTTAGACCATCTCACCAATATTATGCAGCTCCGAGAAGATCAACATTTGAACAATCACATGTTAAAGACCGTTTCAATCATAAGGAATCGGTCCAGAGCTCAAGGAAGAAGAAAGAGGTGGTCAAGCAAGTTTACCGTGTTAAAAGAGATGGTCGTAATAGTGCAACTTCAGATTTGACCTCAAATGAAAAAGAGCCAATTAATGTGTTGACATTGGCTACTAAAGACAATGAGACAAAGCAACCAAATATTGAGAGTCGAAGTGCCAAATCTGAAGAAAAGAAGTTAAGAGTGCACAAGGCCAAAAAGGAATTGCCATTGGTCAGAACAGAATCACAGCCGAGATGCCTGCTCGGCTTATCGTATTGGCAAAAGAAGAAATTACAAAAATTTAGTGCACAAGAACTTGAAGAAAGGAACATGGCATGGGCTCCCAAAGGAAGTGCTCAAAATAAGAATTATGTGCAAGCTTCCATTATAAGAAGTGCGGCAAAGGTGAAGAAGGAAAAGAGTGAAAACTATGTAGGACAAAGCCGAAGGTTTCAACATCTTTGGTCTACACATTATCCATATTCTTCAACTATGCCATTAACGCCTATGCCATGGAATTCGTCATCACGTATGATTGGTAACCCTCAATGGGCTTATTTTAATCCATGGATGCAATATAATTTCTTACTTCATGAAAGGGTATTACCAAGTCACTATACATTTTATTAGCTACAAGTTTGTTGCTGATCCAAAGGGCCGAAATACTTGATTTGTCATTTCATTTGTTTATTTCGGCTATATGTGCTTTGAATGAAGTTTACATGGTAATGGACGATATTTATCTATCGTCCTTATAGTATGTCAATGCATGGCCGGTGTAGTATTCTAACATCGTCCTTAGTTCGATTGGAGAGCGAGACAAGGTACGTGCTCATGGAAATTTATATGTATGCATATATTATGATTGAATGGAGTTGAGACATCATGACCGATGCCATTGAATATATGCTGCATAGACCAATTCATAGCTGCAGAATTGGCTAGTCGGCTTATACTTTGTTTGGATATGATTTGGCTTATGCATGTTTGAGTTCTATAAGAGGCCAAATCATAGCTGATTTTATTACTGAACATCGGATTAATGTCATGCATAATATTAATATTAGCCTTGTCTCTCTAGTACTATGGAGATTATGTTTTGATGGTTCAATTCATAGCAATGGCCAAAGTGTTGGTGTTGTTTATATATCTCTTTATGGTACTATTTTTGAAGCCTCATGCCGCTTAGAATATTTTTATGCATGATTAATCAAGGCTGAATATGCATTGTTGAAAGATCGTGGATGTCGCCTAGAGGGGGGGTGAATAGGCGCTTTAAAATAATTACGGTTTAGGCTTGAACAAATGCGGAATAAACCTAGCGGTTAATTTGACAAGCACAAAACCTACAACAACTAGGCTCACCTATGTGCACCAACAACTTATGCTAAGCAAGATAAAAAACTAAGTGATAGCAAGATATATGACAAGAAACAATATGGCTATCACAAAGTAAAGTGCGTAAGTAAAGGGTTCGGTTAAGAGATAACCGAGGCACGTGGAGACGACGATGTATCCCGAAGTTCACACCCTTGCGGATGCTAATCTCCGTTTGGAGCGGTGTGGAGGCACAATGCTCCCCAAGAAGCCACTAGGGCCACCGTAATCTCCTCACGCCCTCGCACAATGCAAGATGCCGTGATTCCACTAAGGGGCCCTTGAGGGCGGTCACCGAACCCGTAAAAATGGCAACCCTTGGGGGCGGTCACCGAACCCGTACACTTTGGCAACCCTTGGGGGCGGTCACCGGTACCCGTCAAATTGCTCGGGGCGATCTCCACAACCTAATTGGAGACCCCGACGCTTGCCCAGAGCTTTACACCACAATGATTGAGCTCCGAACACCACCAACCGTCTAGGGTGCCCAAGCACCCAAGAGGAACAAGCTCAAGGGCACCAAGCACCCAAGAGTAATAAGCTTCTCAACTTGTAACTTCCACGTATCACCGTGGAGAACTCAAACCGATGCACCAAATGCAATGGCAAGGGCACACGGAGTGCCCAAGTCCTTCTCTCTCAAATCCCACCGAAGCAACTAATGCTAGGGAAGAAAATGAGAGGAAGAACAAGAAGGAGAACACCAAGAACTCCAAGATCTAGATCCAAGGGGTTCCCCTCACATAGAGGAGAAAGTGATTGGTGGAAATGTGGATCTAGATCTCCTCTCTCTTTTCCCTCAAAAACTAGCAAGGATCCATGGAGGGATTGAGAGTTAGCAAGCTCGAAGAAGGTCAACAATGGGGGAAGAACACGAGCTCAAAGGATAAGGTTCATTGGGGAAGAAGACCCCCTTTTATAGAAGGGGAAAAATCCAACCGTTATGTGCTCAGCCCGCACACGAGCGGTACTACCGCTCCACGAGCGATACTACCGCTCTGGCGGAAGAAGCAGGGAAAAGGAGCAACCAAACATGAACCTTGGGGCGGTAGTACCGCTTATAAGCGGTACTACCGCGCACCCCAGCGGTACTACCGCTGGAGGAGCAGAACACGGGACCAAAAAATAGTAGCGGTACTACCGCCCGACCGGAGCGGTACTACCGCTTATAGGCGGTACTACCGCCCATCAGGGCGGTACTACTGCTTATAGGTGGAACTGCCGCGCCTTACTGCCGTGCAACTACTGCAAAACTCGACACGAAAAATGCAAGACCCAAAATCGAGGCGGTACCAGCGTGGAACCGTAGCCGTACTACCGCTTATGGCCATAGGCGGTACTACCGCTTTGGACAGCAGTACTACCGCTTGGGGTGATAAGCGGTACTGCCGCTCTGGCCGCGGTACTACCGCTAGGAAACCAAAACTGCCATAACTTCTGCATAAGAGCTCCGAATTGAGCAAACTCAAGCTTGTTGGATTGAGAAAGACGAGTAGCATCAAAACAGCGACTGGTTATAGTAAGAAGAGGCAGGGGAGGTATGCCAAAAAAATAGAGGAGTGAAACCTCCAACCGAGAAGAACCGGCATAACCTCCAACATCGAAAACATCATAGAAGATGCGAGTGAACTCCGTTTTCGATGAACTCGAGCTTGTCATCAAGATGACCATAAGCTCCAAAACTCACAAATAGAAGAACCAAACAAGAACCAACAAAGATGATGCAAGGATGCAATGGTTTGAGCTCTCTATGAACGATACGATCAAGCTACTCATCGAGAGCCCCCCTTGATAGTACGGCAATCGATCCTATAACCCGGTCTCCCAACTACCATCATGAGACCGGTAAAATAGAAAACCTATCAAGAGCAAACCTTTGCCTTGCACATGGTCCACTTGAGCTAGATGATGACGATCTTGACTCCCTCAAGTTGGACCACCTTTCTTGGTTGTGTTGGCTCGATGAAGACTAGTTGATTGCTCCCCCATACTCCACTATGGGTGAGCCACTCTTCCGCACATCTTCACTAGTCCATTGTCACCACGATGGACGGCAAGCTTCAAGCATTTGATCTCTTCATGATGCTTCACTTGAACTTGCGCACCGCAACATCTTCATAAGTCCATTGTCGCCACAATGGACGGCAAGCTTCAAGCATTTGATCTCTTCATGATGCTTCACTTGAACTTGCACACCGCAACCTAACCCCACAAAGAACTCTCACAAAGATCATGGGTTAGTACACAAAGCGTAATCGACAATGCTTACCACACCATGGGATCGCTTGATCCCTCTCGGTACATCTTGTGCGCTTTGTGTGTTGATCAACTTGATTCACTCTTGACTTAGTCTTGATCAACCTTGACTCTTTCCAACTCTCTTCATTTGGATGATGTCTTGAAGGTAAACATGAATGATCACACAATCTTCTTCTTCAAGACATGCTTGCAATAAGCTCTATTCTCACATGACCAATCTTTGGATAATTCCTTAACAACACCTTGGTCACCACATAAACTCCTTGAAACCAACACATGGACTTCAAGAAAAGCCTATGGACAAATCCTTCAAATATAACTCAAGGCAACCATTAGTCCATAGAGATTGTCATCAATTACCAAAACCAAACATGGGGGCACCGCATGTTCTTTCAATTGTTATTCGGATTGACTCTTTTACTTGCTATAGGTGCTATACATATTGAGGCTTTCGGTGATTCGATATGAGTAGGGCAACAAATATCCAAGGGTTATCAATGTTTTGACGAATCACCTGTAGTTTATCTTGGGATATGTCTAGATGCAAAATTTACCTTGGGTTGCTTTAAAATTGTTCATATTTCTAGACATGACAATCCTAGCGAAAGGGTGAATAATATGGTTCGGAGGATGGCTTTGAGATACATATCTATGGAACCTTATCATCGGATTGTTATATAAGTTGAGAAGTTTTCACCTATGTTGCATCAAGAGGTTCAAATAAGCAACGACCGATATATGACTATCATCCTAAGCAAAGACATGGCCGATAAATAACTATCGCCCTTAGCATAAACATGGCCGATACATAATTATCGCCCTGAGAAATATAAATGGCCGATGGAGTGTTGACATAGTCCTTAGAACAAATACATTGCAAATTATTTTCTGGCACGCAATTTTGCCGAAAAACAGGGGGGCATGTGTTGACATCAGATTTTGGCACGGTCAAGAACTTAATTAATATGGCCTCAAATGGAGAAGTGATCTACATAAAAATGTTTCGTATTGTTGATATGAACATCTTTGAAGTTTGGGCCATCGCCATCCGATCTCATCTCGAAGGCCGAAGTTGTGTTCGAAATACTGAGATTTTGTATTCAGAATACTATTCGGCTTATTACGCCCCCAAGACCACCTTGTATGGAAAAATGATCTACACGGATTGTCTTCGTCTTGTCGAAACGATCGATTTTGATATAAAAATTGTTCCAATCCGAGTTCGTATGCAAAAGTTAGAGACATCGGAATGCAACTCTATCAAGAGGCAGAAAATGGCGTGCCCCACAAGACGCCCTGTCTGATGGGTAGCGCGAGTATAGCCTGTTTTGCGCGAGGTAGCGCGAATAATAGCCTGTTTTGCATGAGCAATTTGACCCTCAAGATGACCTCTGATCAAAAAATGTTCAACATGAGAGTTGTTCGCCTCGTCGAAACAGTCAAGATTGCTTTTGGACTCATTTTCATCTGAGGTTGTTTACCACTACAAAAAGGACCCGCAAGGTGCAGCCAATTTAAACCGAACAGTTTTGGAAAGTTCGGACAAAACTAATCTGAATTTGACTAGGGTTTTGGACGTGAATCCAAGCCTTTTCCTTGCACGGGAAGTCCAACCGCCTCTTATATACCTAAGGGGTGACGGCCGATTGAACAACACACAATCGATCAAATCATCTACCACTTTTTATCTTTTATCTTTTCTCCTTTACCCTAGTTCTGCTTCTCCTTGTTCTTCGTCTGTTCTTTTTGTTGCAGAGCAGCGAACCTCGAGGCCCTAGGGGCGGTCAGGTCGACCTAGGGCAGCCCATAGCTGCCGCGCGTCCAAACGGGGTCCCTCCCGGGCGTGTGGGGTTTCAGGTCCTCAAAAGCACCCGCCGGATTGCCTACGTACCGCGCTTCTGCCCGGGTCTCCTTCGACGTGAGCTGCGGTGCGTCACCCCCGGCGTCGAGGGTACACGGTGACGTGTTCGTGTGCGAACACAATCTAAGCACGGCTTTTGGTTCCGCTAAAATTATCGAGAAAACTCCCACAAGACGCGGTAAAGCTACTAGGAACAAGGGTGCAACTTCTAGTATTAGTAATAACAAAGATCTTAAAGATGATTAGTGTTCAACCGGATTTTTTTGAAGTGTTAAGAGATCTTTTTGCAAGAGTGAAATCTTTAAATTTACTCCTAGGAGTATTGCTATTGAAGGTCTTTATGCTAAATCTCTGAAGGATTCTAAGTGTTTGATTGAAGAGTTGGATAAAGATGACAAAACTTAGATCATTGCCTTATGCCTACCTAAGGGCGTAAAACTATAGCGCTTGTTGGGAGGCAACCCAATGAATAAATTTTATTTTTGCTTTTTGCTTTCTGTTCTTGAGTGTTAACACAATTATGCTGTTGTTATGAGTGTCTGTTTTGTGTTTTAATTAGTGTTTGTGCCAAGTAAAGCCTTTAGGATCTTCTTGGGTGATAGTTGTTTGATCTTGCTGAAAAAGACAGAAACTTTGCGCTCACGAAAACAATTCTCATTTTTTTTATCAGAAAGAGCTTTTGCCCTGATTCTTTTTGCGGAAGACTAATATACAAATTACCCTGGTCGTCCTCATTTGGTAGAATTTTTGGAGTTCTATAAGTATTCGAACAAATCAGATTGCTACAGACTGTTCTGTTTTGATAGATTCTGTTTTCTGTGTGTTGTGTGCTTATTTTGATGGCTCTATGGTTTTCTTTGATGAGTTTTTGCCATAGAAAAGTTGGAATACAGTAGATATAATACAAAAACAAAATAAGAATTGGTTTGATACAGCAGTTATAGTAGTGATTTATTTTTCTTACACTAACGGATCTCACGAAGGTTTTGTTGAGTTTTGTGTGATTGAAGTTTTCAAGTTTTGGGTTATCTTACGATGGATGAAAGAAGGATAGAAGAGCCTAAGCTTGGGGATACCCCAGCATCCCAAGCTATTATCCAAAAATGAGCAACCAACTAAGCTCGGGGATGCCCCCGAGTGGCATCCCGCTTTCTTCTAACAGCTATCGGTATTTTACTCGAAACTATATTTTTATTCGTCACATGATATGTGTTTTGCTTGGAGCGTCTTGTATGATATGAGTCTTTGCTTTTTTATTTTGTATTTTAAGTCATCAATCCTTACTGGACACACTTATTTGAAAGAGCCAAAATTATGTCATGACTTGTTAGAATTGCTCTCTATGCTTCACTTATATTTTTATGAGCAATGGAATTGCTCTAGTGCTTCACTTATATCTTTTTGAGCACGGTGTGCTTAGTATTTTCGAAGAAATGCTCTCTTGCTTCACTTAGATTTATTTGAGAGTTAGTAAATTTTTTAAGAAATTCTCTCTTGCTTCACTTAAATTATTTTGAGAGAAATAAAAAAAATTATGCTCATGATCTTCACTTATATTTGTTTGAGCTTATGAAAAGCAACACATGAAAATTAGTCCCAAAGTGATAGATATCCAAGAAGGATATAATAAAAACTTTCATGAAGATCATTGGACAAAATGAACTTGATTCTTAGTAATTGTTTTGAGATATGATGTTGTGATATGTGAGTTATGTTGATAAGTAATTATGCTTTAGTAAGAATATTGGTGTTAATGTTTGTGATTCCCTATGCAAGTACGAAAGTTAATAGTCATGCAATGAAATTATATCCTACTTGTGGTGCATTATTCGGTGTTATTTATGCTTAATGCTTGCTTATGAGATTATCCGTTTCTTGGTTGGTCAATTCTCAATCTTTTACTAGCCTTCATTTTGCACCAAGTATGACCTCTACTTGTGCATCCAAAATCCTTTAAACAAGTTTTGCCACATGACTCCACTATATCTACCTATATGCGGTATTCTTTTGCCGTTCTAAGCAAATTTGCATGTGCCATCTCTAATTTTCAAAATAAACTTCTCTTTTGTGTGTTCGCTCGCGGAACGGTAATGGGTGGCTAATATTTTCCATGCTGGATGTGCTATTCTCACGATGAGTGTTTATTCACTTGTCATTGCACGAGAGTAAGGCAAAGGTTTTAGGGATGCCCAGTCCCGAAATGCAAAAATGAATTTACTTTATGTTGTCAAATAATAAATTCCTTAAAGGGCAAACGAAAAGACGAACGGAAGAAGGGCGAATAAAAAGGCAAATCTTTTCGGAAATTGTTTTAGAAGTGGGGGAGAGGAAAACGAGAGGCGAATGGCGAATAATGTAATGCAAGAGATGAGAGTTTATGATTGTTACTTGGTATGGCTTGACTTGGCGTAGATCTCCCCGGCAATGGCGCCAGAAATTCTTCCTGGTACTTCTTGAGCTTGTGTTGGTTTTTCCCTTGAAGAGGAAAGGGCGATGCAGCAAAGTAGAGATAAGTATTTCCCCCAGTTTGAGAACCAAGTTATTAATCCAGTAGGAGACAACGCACAAGTCACCGAATACCTGCACAAACAATCAAACAACTTGCACCCAACGCGATAAAGGGGTTGTCAAACCCTTCACGGTTACTTGCAAAAGTGAGATCTGATAGAGATAGATAAATGATAAAGTAAATATTTTTGGTATTTTTGGTTTATAGATCGGAAAGTAAAAGATTGCAAAATAGTAGATCGGAAACTTATATGATGGAAAATAGACTCGGGGGCCATAGGTTTCACTAGAGGCTTCTCTCAAGATAGAAAATATTACGGTGGGTGAACAAATTACTGCCGAGCAATTGATAGAAAAGCGCAAAGTTATGACGATATCTAAGGCAATGATCATGAATATAGGCATCATGTCCGTGTCAAGTAGACCGAAACGATTCTGCATCTACTACTATTACTCCACACATCGACCGCTATCCAACATGCATCTAGAGTATTAAGTTCATAAAGAACATAGTAACGCACTAAGCAAGATGACATGATGTAGAGGAATTAACTCAAACAATATGATGAAAACCCCATCTTTTTATCCTCGATGGCAACAATACAATATGTGCCTTGCTGCCCCTACTGCCACTAGGAAAGGACACCGCAAGATTGAACCCAAAGCTAAGCACTTCTCTCATTGCAAGAAAAACCAATCTAGTTGGACAAACCAAACCGATAGTTCGAAGAGAATTACAAAGATATCAAATCATGCATAAAAGAATTCAGAGGAGATTCAAATAATATTCATAGATAAGCTGATCATAAATCCACAATTCATCGAATCCCGGCAAACACACCGCAAAAAAGTATTCCATCAAATAGATCTCTAAGAACATCGAGGAGAACATGGTATCGAGAATCAAAGAGAGAGAGAGAAGAAGCCATCTAGCTACTAGCTATGGACCCGTAGGTTTGTGGTAAACTACTCACGCTTCATCGGAAGGGTAATAGAGTTGATGTGGAAGCCCTCCATGATCGAATGCCCCTCCGGCAGGGTGCCGGAAAAGGTCCCTAGATGGGATCTCACGGGTACGGAAAGGTTGCGGGGTGGAAAAGTGTTTTCGTGGATGCCTCTATTGGTTTGGGGATATATGAGTATATATAGGCGCAAGAATTAGGTCAGGGGCTGCACGAGGGGCCCACAAGGGTGGGGGCGCGCCCTACCCCCCTAGGCGCTCCCTCTGTCCTTGTGGCCGCCTCGTGGCTCCTCCGACTTCATCTCCAAGTCTCCTGGTTGTCTTCTGGTCCATGAAAAATCATCGCGAAGGTTTTATTCCGTTTGGTGTTCCTTTTCTGTGAAACTCAAAAATAGGAAAAAAAAAAGGAATTGGCACCAGGCTCTAGGTTAATATGTTAGTCCCAAAAATAATATTAAATAGTTTATTAATGCATATAAAACATCCAAAACAGATAATATAATAGCATGGAACAATAAAAAATTATAGATACGTTGGAGATGTATCAAGCATCCCCAAGCTTAATTCCTGCTCGTCCTCGAGTAGGTAAATGTTAAAAATAGAATTTTTGATGTGGAATGCTACCTAACATATTTATCCATGTAATTTCTTTATTGTGGCATATATGTCCAGATCCGTATGATTCAAAACAAAAGTTTAATATTGACATAAAAACAATAATACTTCAAGCATACTAACAAGGCAATTATGTCTTCTCAAAATAACATGGCCAAAGAAAGTTTATCCCTACAAAATCATATAGTCTGTCTATGCTCCATCTTCATCACACAAAATATTCAAATCATGCACAGCCCCGATGACAAGCCAAGCAATTGTTTCATACTTTTGATGTTCTCAAACCTTTTCAACTTTCACGCAATACATGAGTGTGAGCCATGGACATAGCACTATAGGTGGAATAGAAGGTGGTTGTGGAGAAGACAAAAAGAAGGAGATAGTCTCACATCAACTAGGCGTATCAATGGGCTATGGAGATGCCCATCAATAGATATCAATGTGAGTGAGTAGGGATTGCCATGCAACGGATGCACTAGAGCTATAAGTTTATGAAAGCTCAAAAAGAAAAACTAAGTGGATGTGCATCCAACTTGCTTGCTCATGAATACCTAGGGCAATTTGAGGAAGCCCATCGTTGGAATATAAAAAGCCAAGTTCTATAATGAAAAATTCCCACTAGTATATGAAAGTGACAAGATAAGAGACTCTCTATCATGAAGATCATGGTGCTACTTTGAAGCACAAGTGTGTTAAAAGGATAGTAACATTGCCCCTTCTCTCTTTTTTTCTTTTCTCTTTTTTTCTCTTTTTTGGGGCCTTCTCCTTTTTTGGCCTTTTCTCTCCTTTTTTTTAATTTCCTCACATGGGACAATGCTCTAATAATGAAGATCATCACACTCTTATTTACTTAGAACTAAAAAATTACAACTCGATACTAGAACAATATATGACTCTATATGAATGCTTCCGGCGGTGTACTGGGATGTGCAATGACTCAAGAGCGACATGTATAAAAAAATTATGAATGGTGGCTTTGCCACAAATACGATGTCAACTACATGATCATGCAAAGCCATATGACAATGATGAGGTGTGTCATAATAAATGGAACGGTGGAAAGTAGCATGGCAATATATCTCGGAATGGCTATGGAAATGCCATAATAGGTAGGTACGGTGGCTGTTTTGAGGAAGGTATATGGTGGGTTTATGGTAGCGGTGAAAGTTGCGCAGTACTAGAGAGGCTAGCAATGGTGGAAGGGTGAGAGTGCGTATAATCCATGGACTCAACATTAGTCATAAAGAACTCACATACTTATTGCAAAAATCTATTAGTCATCGAAACAAAGTACTACGCGCATGCTCCTAGGGGGGTAGATTGGTAGGAAAAGACCATCGCTCGTCCCCGACCGCCACTCATAAGGAATACAATCAAAAAATATCTCATGCTCCAACTTCGTTACATAACGGTTCACGATACGTGCATGCTACGGGACTCACAAGCCTCAACACCAGTATTTCTCAAATTCACAACTACTCACTAGCATGACTCTAATATCACCATCTTCATATCACAAAACAATCATAAGGAATCAAACTTCTCATAGTATTCAAGGCACTTTATATGAAAGTTTCTATTATATCCCTCTTGGATGCCTATCATAATAGGACTAAATTTATAACCAAAGCAAATTACCATGTTGTTTAAAGACTCTCAAAATAATATAAGTGAAGCATGAGAGTTCATCAATTTCTATAAAATAAAACCACCGTCGTGCTCTAAAAAGATATAAGTGAAGCACTATAGCAAAATTGCCTAGCTCAAAAGATATAAGTGAAGCACTATAGCAAAATTGCCTAGCTCAAAAGATATAAGTGAAGCACATAGAGTATTCTAATAAATCACGATTCATGTGTGTGTCTCTCAAAAGGTGTGTACAGCAAGGATGATTGTGGCAAACTAAAAAGCAAAGACTCAAATCATACAAGACGCTCCAAGCAAAACACATATCATGTGGTGAATAAAAATATAGCTCCAAGTAAGGTTACCGATGAACGAAGACGAAAGAGGGGATGCCATCCGGGGCATCCCCAAGCTTAGGCTCTTGGTTGTCCTTGAATATTACCTTGGGGTGCCTTGGGCATCCCCAAGCTTAGGCTCTTGCCACTCCTTATTCCGAAGTCCATTGAAACTTTACCCAAAACTTGAAAACTTCACAACACAAAACTCAACAAAAAACTCGTGGGCTCCGTTAGTACAATAAAACAAATCATTCACTTTGGTACTGTCAAGACAAGATTCATAATTTTTCTCACATGATGCCTACTGTACCCTATCATTTCTACAATTTATATTAAGCAATATAAGCCATAGAAACTAGAAAACAAGCAAACTATGCATCAAAAACAGAACAGACTGTAAAGATCTGAATTGAAATCATATTTCTGTAACTCTTAAAATTCCGAAAAATTAGGACAGTCTAGACAATTTGTGTATCAATCTTGTGTAAAAAATCAGATCAAAAGCACGTTCCAGTAAATTTTCAAAATTCCTGGACTAAGAGCAAAAGTTTCTTTTTTGCACAGAATCAAGTCAACTATCATCCAGACTATCCCAAAGGCTTTACTTGGCACTTTATTAAAACAAAAGATATAAAACATGATTACTACAGTAGCTTAATTATGTGGACACATAAAAACAGTAGGGGTAAATGTTGGGTTGTCTCCCAACAAGCGCTTTTCTTTATTGCCTTTCTAGCTAGGCATGATGATTTCAATGATGCTCACATAAAAGATAAGAATTGAAACGCAAATAGAGCATCATGAAGAATATGACAAGCACATTTAAGCCTAACCCACTTCCTATGCATAGGGATTTTGTGAGCAAATAATTTATGGGAGCAAGAATCAACTAGAATAGGAAGGTAAAACAAGCATAACTTCAAGATTTTAAGCACATAGAGAGGAAACTTGATATTATTGCAATTCCTACAAGCATATACTCCTCCCTCGTAATAATTTTCAGTAGCATCATGAATGAATTCAACAATATAACCATCACATAAAGCATTCTTTTCATGAGCCAAAAGCATAGAAATTTTATTACTCTCCACATAAGCAAATTTATTCTCATCCATAGTACTGGGAACAAACTCAACAAAATAACTATCACGTGAGGCACAATCCAATTGAGAATTAAAATCAAGATGACAAGTTTCATGGTTATCATTATTCTTTATAGCATACATGTCATCACAATAATCATCATAGATAGCAACTTTGTTCTCATAATTAATTGGAACCTCTTTTGAAATAGTGGATTCATCACTAAATAAAGTCATCACCTCTCCAAATCCACTTTCATCAACATAATCATCATAAATAGGAGGCATGTTATTATCATAATAAATTTGCTCATCAAAACTTGGGGGACAAAAAATATCATCTTCATCAAACATAGCATCCCCAAGCTTGTGGCTTTCCATATCATTAACATCATGGATATTCAAGGAATTCATACTAACAACATTGCAATCATGCTCATCATACAAAGATTTTATGCCAAACATTTTATAGACTTCTTCTTCTAACACTTGAGCATAATTTTCCTTTCCATCATTTTCACAAAAGACATTAAAAAGATGAAGCATATGAGGCAACCTCAATTCCATTCTTTTTTGTAGTTTTCTTTTATAGACTAAACTAGTGATAAAACAAGAAACTAAAAGATTCGATTGCAAGATCTAAAGATATACCTTCAAGCACTAAACTCCCCGGCAACGGCGCGAGAAAAGAGCTTCGTTGACGGGATGTGAGTGCCGCTTACCTAGCCTCTCCGGAAACAGCGCCAGAAAAGAGCTTGATATCTACTACAAAACCTTCTTCTTGTATACTTGTGTTGGGCCTCCAAGCGCAGAGTTTTGTAGGACAGTAGCAAATTTCCCTCAAGTGGATGACCTAAGGTTTATCAATCTGTGGGAGGCGTAGGATGAAGATGGTCTCTCTCAAACAACCCTGCAACCAAATAACAAAGAGTCTCCTATGTCCCCAACACACCCAATACAATGATAAATTGTATAGGTGCACTAGTTCGGAGAATAGATGGTGATACAAGTGCAATATGGATGGTAAATATTGGTTTTTGTAATCTGAAAATATAAAAACAGCAAGGTAACTAGTAACAAAAGTGAGCGAAAACGGTATTGCAATGCTTTGAAACAAGGCCTAGGGTTCATACTTTCACTAGTGCAAGTTCTCTCAACAATGATAACATAATTAGATCATATAACAATCCCTCAACATGCAACAAAGAGTCACTCCAAAGTCACTAATAGCGGAGAACAAACGAAGAGATTATTGTAGGGTATGAAACCACCTCAAAGTTATTCTTCCTGATCAATCTATTGCGCTATTCCTATAAGTGTCACAAACAGCCCTAGAGTTCGTACTAAAATAACACCTTAAGACACACATCAACCAAAACCTAATGTCACCTAGTGATACGTCTCCGTCGTATCTACTTTTCCAAACACTTTTGCCCTTGTTTTGGACTCTAACTTACATGATTTGAATGGAACTAACCCGGACTGACGCTGTTTTCAGCAGTAACAAAACTTCTCGGAATGACCTGAAACTCCACGGAGATTATTTTTGGAAATAATAAAAAAATATTGGCGAAAGAATCAAGGCCAGGGGGCCCCACACCCTGTCCACGAGGGTGGGGGCGCGCCCCCCTGCCTCGTGGGTCCCCTGGAGCTCCACCGACCTCAACTCCAACTCCATATATTCGTGTTCGGGAGAGAAAAAATCAGAGAGAAAGATTCATCGCGTTTTACGATATGGAGCCGCCGCCAAGCCCTAAACTCTCTCGGGAGGGCTGATCTGGAGTCCGTTTGGGGCTCCGGAGAGGGGAATCCGTCGCCGTCGTCATCACCAACCATCTTCCATCACCAATTTCATGATGCTCACCGCCGTGCACGAGTAATTCCATCGTAGGCTTGCTGGACGGTGATGGGTTGGATGAGATTTATCATGTAATCGAGTTATTTTTGTTAGGGTTTGATCCCTAGTATCCACTATGTTTTGAGATTGATGTTGCTATGACTTTGCTATGCTTAATGCTTGTCACTAGGGCCCGAGTGCCATGATTTCAGATCTGAACCTATTATGTTTTCATGAATATATGTGAGTTCTTGATCCTATCTTGCAAGTCTATAGTCACCTACTATGTGTTATGATCCGGCAACCCCGAAGTGACAATAATCGGGACCACTCACGGTGATGACCATAGTTTGAGGAGTTCATGTATTCACTATGTGTTAACGCTTTGGTCTGGTACTCTATTAAAAGGAGGCCTTAATATCCCTTAGTTTCCGCTAGGAACCCCCTGCCATGGGAGGGTAGGACAAAAGATGTCATGCATGTTCTTTTCCATAAGCACGTATGACTATATTCGGAATACATGCCTACATTACATTGATGAATTGGAGCTAGTTCTGTGTCACCCTATGTTATGACTGTTACATGATGAACCGCATCCGGCATAATTCTCCATCGCCGATCCAATGCCTACGAGCTTTTCACATATTGTTCCTCGCTTATTTACTTTTCCGTTGCTACTGTTACAATCACTACAAAACCCAAAAATATTACTTTGCTACCATTACCGTTACTTCCATATTACTTTGCTACTAAATACTTTGTTGCAGATATTAAGTTATCCAGGTGTGGTTGAATTGACAACTCAACTGCTAATACTTGAGAATATTCTACAACCGATGCTTCCAGAGATCACCTGGATAGTTGTGCCGGTTCTGTTTTGAGGGAAAGAACACCGGATGAAGCTGAAATTTTATTATATAATATGTTGACTAATGAAAATAATTGGGCACTTCCTGAGCCAGCTCCTGAGCCAACTCCTGAGCCTATTCCTAAACCAACTCCGAAGAAAAGAGGTGTTCTATTTCTCAGTCCTGAAGACATGCAAGCGGCAAAGAAATCTATGAAAGAAAAGGGTATTAAAGCTGAAGATGTTAAGAATTTACCTCCTATTGAAGAAATACATGGTCTTAATTTACCGCCTGTTGAAGAAACATATGATCTTAATTCATCACCTATTGAAGAAACACATGGTCTTGATAACCCGACACAGGTAGTAAAGGTAAATTCTCTCTATAGATTTGATGAAGGTGATGTTCCTCGTTATAAGTCTGCTAGCCAATGCTTAGATGAGTTTGATAATTTTATTGTCAAACAAGAAAACTTCAATGCTTATGTTGGTAGAAAATTAAAACAAAATGCCTATATGATTGAACACTTGGGTGATTATATGTCTAGAGTTAAAGGTGAACTTAAACTCATTAGTAAACATGCTTCTATGGTCACCACTCAAGTAGAACAAGTACTTAAAGCTCAGAATGATTTGCTCAATGAATTGAATAGTAAGAATAATGACTATGCTGTTAGAGTGGCTACTAGAACTGGTAAAATGACTCAGGAACCTTTGTATCCTGAAGGCCATCCTAAGAGAATTGAGCAGGATTCTCAGAGAAATAATGTAGATGCACCTAGTCTTTCTAAAAAGAAGAAAAAGAAAAATGATAGGACTTTGCATGCTTCTAGTGAACCTATTGCTGAACCACCTGAGAATCCCAATGATATTTCTGTTTCTGATGCTGAAACACAATCTGGTAATGAACATGAACCTAGTGATAATGTTAATGATGATGTTCATGTTGATGCTCAACCTAGTAATGATAATGATGTAGAAATTGAACCTGATGTTGATCTTGATAACCCACAATCAAGGAATCAACGTTATGATAAGAGAGACTTTGTTGCTAGGAAACACGGTAAGGAAAGAGAACCATGGGTTCAGAAACCCATGCCTTTTCCTCCTAAACCATCCAAGAAAAAGGATGATGAGGATTTTGAGTGCTTTGCTGAAATGATTAGACCTATCTTTTTGCGTATGCGATTAACTGATATGCTCAAAATGAATCCTTATGCTAAGTATATGAAAGATATTGTTACTAATAAAAGAAAGATACCGGAAGCTGAAATTTCCACCATGCTAGCTAATTACACTTTCAAGGGTGGAATACCTAAGAAACTAGGAGATCCAGGAGTACCAACTATACCATGCTCCATTAAGAGAAACTATGTTAAAACTGCTTTATGTGATCTTGGAGCCGGTGTTAGTGTTATGCCTCTCTCTTTATATCGTAGACTTGATTTGAATAAGTTGACACCTACTGAAATATCTTTGCAAATGGCTGAGAAATCAACTGCTATACCTGTCGGTATTTGTGAGGATGTGCCTGTTGTGGTTGCAAATGTTACTATTTTAACAGGCTTTGTTATTCTTGATATTCCCGAGGACGATAGTATGTCTATTATTCTTGGAAGACCCTTTTTGAATACTGCAGGGGCTGTTATTGATTGCAACAAAGGCAATGTCACTTTTCATATTAATGGTAATGAGCATACGGTACACTTTCCGAGGAAACAACCTCAAGTCCACAGTATCAATTCTATTGGAAAAATTCCATCAATTATTTTTGGAGGTTTTGAATTTCCTCTTCCTATGTCAAGAAGAGATATGATATTCTTATTATTGGGGATCTGCATATCCCCGTTGAGGTAACATAGTGTTATTCGAAATTTCTCCGGTTCCATGTTATTCGGAATGAGTTTGTTAACAAGACTTGATCAACCTTGTTAGTGGATTCCTTTTTATGGTTAGGGAAAATATTTTGCCCGTAAGGTTAACAATGTGTGCAGGTAATATGGGAGATTAATTCAAACTGAATGTACGCATGTAACTGAATTTTTTGGACAACGACTTAACTGAATTTTTTGGACTGTGTTAACTGAACTTTTTCTACAGTGTGTAGTTAACCTGATTGTAACATGAAATTTTTCTTGCAATAGTTTCTGTTTAAGCTTTCAGATAACAATCATTTTAGATAGGTTTAGTTTACAAATTTGTTTTCTTAATTGAATATGCATTTATCTCTTTATTGAAAATACATATTCATTTCTCTGTTTTTCTACTTGTTGTGTTAACTGCATATGCATTTATCTGTTA
The DNA here is from genome assembly GCF_002575655.3 of Aegilops tauschii subsp. strangulata. Classification (NCBI taxonomy): domain Eukaryota; kingdom Viridiplantae; phylum Streptophyta; class Magnoliopsida; order Poales; family Poaceae; genus Aegilops; species Aegilops tauschii. Next base: position 129,518,822 of record NC_053039.3, read on the forward strand.
GCTGAACTTATGCTGACTAAATTTGTAGGGCCTTTTGATGGACTTTTTACTGTCCAAATACACCACAAGGGTTTCTTTTGTGGTAGTGGAAGCAATATGACATATCTTGACTTTGAAGTGAATTGGTTTGACAATTGTGATAGTGACACTTGGTCTATTATGTGGATTGATGACTTCCTGACGCAGTTGAGCTATGACAGAGGTGTTTCCAAGCATGACATATATTGGTGTCAACCTGGCAAGTCAGTAGCAGACGGTCTGAAGCAGATTACATGTGATGCTGACATACTGTTAATGATTGGTGCAACAATTGAGCACAAAAATTTGCTCCTCATTATTGACCATGGTGGTACACTACAAACACTTACTGGAGATGATGTCATGGCTTATGGAGTTCCTGAATTGCCCAAGGTTATCATTCCAATCAAAGACAGCAAGGGGAAACAAAATGTTAGCTTTACAGAAGAGGTAATTTTCACAGAATTTGCTAACAGTGCAAAACAGAATAGAGAAAAGCGAACTAGGAGGTTTGTTTCATTTGGTGAAGGTTGTAGTTCCTCGGGTGCTGGTGTTGGTGATGAAGAAATTGAGGAAGGATCTCTGAGCAGTGATACAGACCAACAAGATGAAGGCATCGAAGAAGAAACCGATGAGGAATTTCATGACAGTGACTTCGAACCAGATGTGGGGGATGATGATTTGTTTGACGAGAATGTGGACAAGGATGTGGATGATCACAGAGAGAGGGAGTTCATACCTGAGATAGAAGCAGAACTTCCAGAAGATGCACTTGATGACTCTCACTTGGATCTATCCAAAGAAGAGAATGAGAAGTTGAAGTACAATTTCAAAACATTTAACTCAGCTACTGATTTGAATGCACCCACCTTCAGGCTTGGAATGGTTTTTGCTGACATGAAGGAACTGAGACTCGCAATAAGTGCCTACAGTGTTAGAAACAGAGTGAAGCTAAAGAAGACAAGGAATACCACAACTATATTAGTTGTAGTTTGCAAACCAGGATGCTCTTGGCAATTTAAGGCAGGCAAGGACAACAGGACAAATAGCATCATCATAAAGAAGTTTAATGGAGTACACACATGCACCAAGGCTTGGGATCTGAAGGTGTTGACTGCACCTTTTCTGACTAGAAAATTCAAAGACGAGTTCAGAGACAATGAGAAAATGTCTCTGAAGAAATTTCAAGATAAAGTGCAGGTTGAGTACAACATGATTCCAAAGAGAAGCAAGCTAGGAAGGGCAAGAAGGGCAGCGGTTAGTGAGATTAGGGGTGAAGATGATGACCAATACAAGTCGTTGTGGGATTATGGGCAAGAGCTTAGAAGAAGCAACCCTGGCAGTACATTTTTCCTTTGCACAAAGGAATTGACCGATGAGAAAACTAAAGTGACAAGAGACCATTTCTCCACTCTTTATTGGTCACTGGATGCTTGTAAGAGAGGGTGGCTTGCTGGTTGTAGACCCATCATTTTTTTGGATGGTTGTCATATAAAGACCAGGTACAAGGGGAACATGTTGACAGCTGTAGGCATTGACCCAAACGATTGTATATTCCCCATAGCCTTCGGTTTGTGTGAAGTAGAGTGTACTAGCAGTTGGGAATGGTTCTTGGCATCTTTGAAGGGTGATCTTAATATATGCAACTCATCATCCTACACAATCATGAGTGACAAGCAAAAGGTAACTACTTGTTATTTCTCTTGACATTGCTTTCATTTATGTAGACATTGCTCTTACTTAATTTGTTTTCTTGCTAGGGTCTAATAAATGCTGTGCAGAAGGTATTCCCACATGCAGAACACAGATTTTGTGTTAGGCATCTATACCAAAATTTCCACAAAGTGCATAAGGGTGAGCAGTTGAAGAATGATCTTTGGTCGATAGCAAGATCCACCAATGACATTGCATATCAGAAGAATATGGACCAGATAAAGTCACATAGTGAGGCTGCATACAAATGGGTTGAGAAACAGGCACCGAGAACATGGATAAAGGCCTTTTTTAACCCATTCCCCAAGTGTGATATATTGCTTAACAACATGTCAGAGGTATTCAACAGGTTAGCTCCTCACTTGTCTTCCTTCACATTCAAAATTTTCTGCAACTATCATTCATATTGCAGTACAACTAAATTATTTGTTTGCCACTCCCAATTAATTGCAGTTACATAATTGAGGCAAGAGAACTACCAGTTGTGTCAGCATTGGACAACATGCACATCAAGTTAACCAACCGAATTGTTAGCAAGCAAAGAGAGTCAGACAAGTGGACAGGGAGACTTTGTCCAAAGATCCAGAAGAAGTTGGACAAGTTTGTCGAGTGGGCAGCTAATTGTATGGTCCAAGAAGCTGGTAAAGGGGTTTTCCAAGTAAAATCCTTTAACAACACATACTTGGTGGATCTCAACATGAACAGTTGTGACTGTAAAAGATGGGAGTTGTCTGGAATACCATGTCATCATGTTGTTGCATGTGCTAGGCATGAAAGAATTGAGCCTGAAAGCTTGGTGCATCCATGCTATACTGTTGAGAGCTACAAGAAGGCCTATGCGTACAACATAATGCCACTGAGGGACAAAGGTCACTGGGAAAAAATGCATGGAATTGACGTGTACCCACCACTGTACACTAAAGTGATGGGAAGGCCCAAAAAAATAAGAAAGAAAGATCCAGAAGAGAAGAAAGACAAGAATGGGGGGATAAAGCTTACCAAGGCAGGGTCTACCATGCACTGCTCTATATGTAAAGCACCTAATCATAACAAGAAAGGTCACCACAAGCATGTTAATGACATTCAAAATGAGCAGGCAGCAAAACAAGTAGAGGAAGATTTTGATGACCCTGGCATTGTTGCTGTAATGCATTTTTTATCTTGTTCTTTCAATTTACTTCATTGGATTACATATCTAATATTGGTACCTAACCTTTGCAGAACATAATGCCACATACTGTGAGGCCATTTCTTGATCCAACACAAACTCCTGACTCTATGGTTTTCATGATGCAGGAGCAGGTACTGACTTATTTGCTGCTACTTTCTTTTAGTGTGTAATATGCACTAACATGTCTGTTGTATGTGCCTTTAGGAGAGGTTTGTATATCCACGTGTTAGAGACTTTGGTCCTCTACCAGAGTCAAATTTCATAGCAAATGCTAGAGAAGAAATTCCTCCTCCCAGAATGACCACAGCAATGACAAGGGGCAGGATCAGAAGAGGTGGAACTGCTGCATCTAGAGCAAGAGGTGGAAATGCTGCATCTGGGCACAATGCAAGAGGAGGAGGAGCATCAAATGTTGCAAGAGGTGGAGGGCACAATGCAAGAGGAGGAGCATCAAATGTTGCTGGAGGCGGAGGGCACAATACAAGCGCAGGTGGAGGCCACAATGCAAGAGGAGGAGGAGGGCACAATGCTAGAGGAGGGAATATTGCAAGAGGAGGTGGAGGCCACAATGCTAGAGGAGGAGGGAATGTTGCAAGAGGAGGAGGAGGCCACAATGCTACAGGAGCAAATGTGGCTAGAGGAGCAAGAGCTGCAGCTCCTGGCTTCTACAACCTCCGTTTTGGAGATGATGGATCTAGTAGAACTTGGACTGAAGCAGCAAATTTCATGCAGGCCGAGGAAGAAGTTCTGATCACTCAAAATGCACCTGATGATGAATGGCCTCATGATTTCCTATCCCAGTGATGCACAAATTCAAAACATGAAATTCATGAATGAAATTGGCCTGAACTTGGTCTGAACCCATTAGTTATCTTTTGCATGTACTGAACTTGGCCCGAAGCCTTTCGTTTACAAGTATATGTACTGAACTTAATTTGAAGTGATATGTACTGTGATCGTGTTAAGATGGTGCTGCAGTGGTAATTTTGCTGTGATAAGCCCTTGCCGTTTGCCTTTTTATGCATTTTACCAGCAGTATATTCATCTTGCTGTGCCTGCAAATAGTATATGCATCTTGTTGTGTTGTTCATAGTTCGTCCTTGTGCTGTTAAAGCATTTTGAAAACAGTAAATGCATCTTGTTGTGCCTGCAAACATCAATATACATCATGGCTATTTGGCTGACAAAATATACATATTGTCTGTTTCATGTGCATCTTAGGCCGCGTTCGGCAGTCCTCCGCAGAGCTTTAACCAACTCCACAAATTATGGCCTTAATCATGCGGAGCGGAGGGAATCCGAACGCGGCCTTAGTATCACACGTTTTGCTGTCTAGTTAGTATGTACGCTCATGATCGTTGCTATGAGAGGCCTATTCTACTTTTAATGATCCACTGTATACATCTTATATCATGTTAAATGTAACCGTTCCCTTTCCTATTATACTTGTGCAAACCTCAGCTGAAGCAAAATAGAAGCATATTACTGAATTTTGCACCTCAAAAGCAACGTTTCCATTCAAAATGCTGAAAAATAATACATTCAGTACATGCATCAATTACTCCATCCATTACACTTCCGATCACTTCCAATCACAGGCCAAAAATCTTGAAAACAGAATACTGAATCATCCTATCCTACAGTCCAGTCTCTCCTTGTTCATCCTTGACATTATCTTCTTCTGCATTTTGTGCCTGGGCAGCCCAAAATCGAACTGGTTCCTGGGCAACTTTCTCAGCATCAAACTGGTTCCTGGGCAGCCCAAAATCAAACTTGGGGACCTCCACATCCTGAACATCGAAAAAAAATCCCCTTTCAGTGTACTACCCTACTGAGACAGAGAGATGGGGGGAGAGATTCAACACCTGTGATGATGTGATCGCCGCCCATCTTCCATTCGTCGACCTTGGGTTGGCCCCGCCGCCCATCTTCCGTTCGTCGCCGGCGCCCAGACATAACAGCCATGGCGGCCGCCGCCTTCGTCCAGCCGTCGTCGGCCTGAAAAAACCAGCACCGCCGCCGGCCTGAAACGCCTCGCCGCCGGCGGCCTGAAAAGCCTCGCCGCCGCCGCCGTGATTCGGGAACGTGGGTTTGGGAACTGGGGTCATAACGTGCTTCGGGGACATGTTGAGATAATCCACATAAAAGGAGGGGGGTATCTGCAAACAATGCACGCTTCATCCCGCATGATGGCTTCCAGCCACTGACAAGCAGGACTGCGCCACGCTGTCACGCCCAGCTGGCGTCGTACAAGACCGCATCTGGGTTTTGAACTGTACGTGCACCAAAACACAAGTTTATGCACCAGATTTGTGTATTTTTCAACTTCAAGCACCAAAGTGGTCATCAAGTGCAACTTGTTGTACCATTGGTGTATTTGCCTCAATTGTAAAGTGAAATCCGTGAATTCCAACCCAAATGATGTGAACCAGTTAGCCACGTGTCACATGTGATCCAGCTACGACAGTAAGTCAACAAGCCATTGACGCATGGGCCCATCCTGGACGAAACACCCCAAACCGAGAGAGTTCCCGTGCTCTCCCCTCCTCTAATCACTCTCCATTCCAAACTTTTCCGTCTCCCTCCAAACTCCCGATCCGCGCCACCCCCCCCAAATTTCCCCTCCTCGTCCTCCATCCGACGGCATCGGGCCCCTCCACGTCACCGATCCGCGGCCTAACCCTCCCCACCAATCACGCACCACCTCCTCCTTCTATATAATCACACCACCGCCCCCGCCGGCACACCATCTCCACATTCCCTCTCTCGACAATCTGTCCGACTCCGGCCATCTCTGCGGCAACCACCGTACACGCGCGTCCACCGTTCGTAGCGACGAGAAGATGAGTTCTGCTGGCGGCGGGAGGGGCAAGGGCAAGGCGGTGTCCAAGACCGTCTCGCGGTCTTCCAAGGCCGGCCTCCAGTTCCCCGTCGGCCGCATCGCCAGGTACCTCAAGATCGGCAAGTACGCCCAGCGCGTCGGCGCCGGCGCCCCCGTCTACCTCTCCGCCGTCCTCGAGTACCTCGCCGCTGAGGTAACCGCATCAACCCTCTCCGCGTTTCGTTCCCCATGGACATTCTCCTGTTCTGTCCCCTCACGGGTATTCGATTATTTGTTTTTCTTCTCTTCAGGTCCTGGAGCTCGCCGGCAACGCTGCGCGCGACAACAAGAAGACCCGGATCGTGCCGCGCCACATCCAGCTGGCGGTCCGCAACGATGAGGAGCTGAGCCGGCTTCTGGGCGCGGTCACCATCGCCGCCGGTGGTGTGCTGCCCAACATCCACACCACGCTGCTCCCCAAGAAGGTCGGCAAGGGCAAGGGCGACATCGGCTCCGCGTCCCAGGAGTTCTAGAGTCTCGCAGATCAAACCAGCATCATCACAGAAGATTTGAGGACTCTGTTCTTTTTCTAGTATGGCGATGCTTTAGGTTGTTAGATTAGTTCTCGGTCAATGATCTGGTTGGTGTATCAATGATGAATCTGGTTGGAATGAAATACTAGCAATCTGGTTCTTGTTATTACTCATTGTGATATGTCAACGTGAAAACATCTTATTGATCTTTATGTTGCGGAATGAATGGTGAAAACATATTTTTACAGTTTTGGTCTGAATGAATGTTGATGGCCTGTTGTCGTTCCAGAGAGTATTTTCTGGCAGTCTTTATGTATTCAGTCATGCCTAATTCGCCAAGATTCAGAAAGGTGCGATGGTACTATTTCTCACCAGTTTCAGGATAAACTTCCAGGATGCCAAGACAACCCCCTCCAGAAATCCTGTACAATGTAGCAGTCAAGCGTAGAATCTTGCAGACTAACAAGGATACAAGAAACAGTAAGATGTTACCAATCATTTTAGCAATATAGTGAGCACATCATACTGTTCATCCCATGATGCCATTTTCATAGTGGAAGTTGTTTCAACTAGCACATTGAATTCATAATTGCAAGGTAGCTATGTACTGTTTTTCTAGTATGATGATGCTTTAGGTTGTTGGATTAGTTCTGGGTGAATGTTTTGTTTGGTGTATCGACGATGAATCCGATTGGAATGGAATACTAGCAATCTAGTTCTCGTTATTACTCCCTGTGATTTGTCAATGAAAAAGTCTTGTTAATCTGCATGAAACGGAGGTGCTAGATCTGTTTAGTCTGATTAATGAATGGCGCTGGACTGTTGTGATTCTGTGGATTACTCTCTGGCCCGTGGGCGTTCTTCTGTTAAGCGAATGCCCAAGTTTGTTCTTGCTGGCAAATGTGATTGTTCAGCTCAGCTATTTGGTGTTTACCCCAACAGTAACTCATGATGATGTGTGATCTGTACTCTCCCGCTTGGCGGAACTATGTCTAATCTTCTTCTTAATTAATGAAAATGGCAAATCTTTCGCCTTGTTTCAAAAAATAAAATAAAAAAATTAGCACTGAAACATCTGCATATCTTCGGTCATGGCAAGATTCAGAAGTGCGACGGTACTATTTCTTTGAAGTAAGTTTGTAAGCTTCTTCCCCTCCACCCCAAAAAAAGATGTTTGCAAACTTCCTGAATGTTTCACGACAATATGATCGAAAATTCAATTTGCAGCATTACCAGCATAAATTGTTTAGTAATCCTCAGTTGGTTCAGGGCTCCAGGATGCCAACACAACACAGACCAGAAATCCTCTACAATGTACTCCCTCCGTAAAGAAATATAAGAGTGTTTTTCTTTACAGAGGAAGTAGCAGTCATGCATAGAATAATTCTAGCAATATACGTAGTAAGCACAGAACAAACAAGCTGTTCACTTGTTACCCATCTGACCAATCATTTTTTAGCAATATAGCGAGCACGCAATAATTTCCATCTCAAGATAATCTGTTTTCTTTCCCAGCTTCAGAATTCGTCTATTTTTTCTGTTTGCTATAGATCATCTCAAGATAATGTGTAGTCTTTGTTTATTCTGAGTATCCTGGTTGTAAATTACAGAGCAGGGAGTCGGTTGAATCAAGTGCAGTGCGTAAATTATCACAACGCAACCCTTAAGACAAAGCGTAGTTCTGTGCCTCTGTATTCTGGTATTATACTACTGTCTAATACGACCCTATTTTCTTCGCTTGAATCATCTTTTTCTTTGACGAGAACTTGAATTATCTTCTAACCTATATGAATGATCAACACTCAAGCAATACACCCAAAGCTCACCTCAACGTATCCCAGGAGGATGCAGTACAACTTGGTGCTATGTAACACTTCATCTAACCTATATGAACGATCAACACTCATGCAATACACCCAAAGCTCACCTCAACGTATCCCAGGAAGATGCAGTACAACTTGGTGCTATGTAGTAACACTTCAAAGGGAGACAATTCCTTGTGCTTTTGTCAACTTTGAAGTGATGTTGAGATCCCTTTTGGCCCTCTTCATAGTGTTTTAAAGTGGTTGAGAAATGCCCTTCTTTGTATTTCTCTACACACATGAGCAAATGCAGGACAACTAAAACAGTAGTTGTTACAATGGGAAACATATTATTGATATATCACCACAGCCGTACAACTACATTTCTGTGCAAAAATGCACGAATATTTGCTCATGATGCAAAGGCAGTGCCAATGCAAAAAGTAGCAAATTAAAAATGAGAGAATACAACTCTCAGTTTAGTTATCACTAAGCACTGGAAGAAGTCTATAACAAAGCATCTTGCACACTTAACACATCCCAGCACTGGCCAAGTAACAACTGTAACATCCTACCAGCTCAAGGTCCATCATGCAAGCCGATATGATAAAACGACACCAACAGGAAATCCACATATACCCCTAATGCTTGCCCTGACAGCAAAACATCCAGCAATCATCATGCTACAGAACTTCAAAGACGAAACACATGAACATCAACAGCAACAAGAACAAACGTATTACCAGAATGCAAGCAAAAATTTGATTTCATTGCATAGTACCAGCCGATTCATCATATGTGATGCAGCTAAGATAGCAACCTGACCATTTCGAGTGGCATACTAGCATGCAAATAGAGGAACAACATAGAAAAAAGAAAAAGAAAAGTGCACTCCTTCAATGGCCCCTGGCAGCATAGATCAGGGAGATTGCGGCCACCATGGTGGTGGTGGCGGCATACACCCACGCCCAGATACCACCCTTGTTCTTCTTCTGCGCTTCAGCCACTGCGAGCTGCAGCTCCTCAGCCTCATTGGAAAGGACTTCGATCTTCCCATTCTTTTCCTTCAATGCCATCCTCAACTCTCCAATCTCACTGTCCATTTTACCATTGCAGTTCTCCAGTTCCTTGATTTTCGACATCAGCTTCCCTGCTTCAGCCTTCTCAGCATCCAGTGCTCTCAGAACTGAATTCTTCTCGCGCTGCAGGCTTGAATGCTTGGTATCAAGTTCATCACATGATGTTTGGAGCTGTGACATGGAAACATGGAGCTCCTCCAACTCAGCCCTCAGCTTAACGGTCTGAGCATCCTTCTCACGTGTCACCCCCTCGGCTGCCTCCTTGTCAGCCTGGATTTCCTCCACCTTCCTCTTGAGGCTCTCCAACTCCTTCACGATTTCAGTCTTCTCAGCATCAAATGCCTTGGAAGCAACCTCCTTTGCCTTCACCAACACACCCAGTTCCATCCTGAGCCTCTCAACCTCTTCTGCAGACATGCTGTGTTTCTTCTCTGCTTCAGCAACCTCTGATTGAAGCTTATCACTTTTGCCCTTCAACAAATCAAGCTCCCTCTTCATTGCCATCACTTCAGCCTCTAATCCCCCTGTCTTAGTCACAGACAATGCGAGCTCTGTTTCCAAAGAGGCCACCCTTGCATCCATCTCAGCCTTCTTGGATCCCAGCACCTTCAGTTCCTCCACCTTCGCCTTCAACTTCCCCTCCATATCCACCCGGAACGCCTCAGATTCTTTCTTGAATTCCTGGAAGCTTCTCTCCACCTCTGCCTTCTGGCAGGAGACCACCCGAACCGCCTCCTTTGTCTCCTCCAATTGCTTCATGAGCTCGCCATTCTGACTCAACAGCTCGGAATTGTTGGCCTCCAACTCTGCCATCATGGCCGACAGGCTCGCGACCTTTTTGGATATGGACGCCACCTCCGCCTCCTTGACCTGGAGAAGTTTCAGGAACCGTGCCTTCTCCCCAGCGACCGCCTCAAGGCGCGCGCTGGCATCGTCCTTGGCGCCCGCCTCGAGCGCGGCCTTCGATTCCGCGAGCCGGAGGGAGTCCTGGACGGCGGCGAGGCGTGCGCGGAGCGCGGCTGCCTCGTCGGCCGCGGCGCGGAGGGGCGCGGCGAGGGCGGCTTGCGCGACTGCGCGCTCGGCGGCGTCGAGCGCGTCGCCATCGGCGGAGATCTCCTCGAGGCGCGCCGTGAGCGCCGCCACCTGGCCGCGCCGCTCGACCGCCTCCTTGAGGAGCATGGAGTTGAGCGTCTTTAGCTGCTCCGCTTTCCGGTCCCGTACCGGCGATGAGTCCCGCTTCTCCTCCATCCCCGGCGCTGGCGCCGGGGCAGCGTGGTTGCCGTTGCCGTTGGACGCGGCGGCGTGGTTTCCGTTGCCATTGCCATTGGCGGCGACGGCGGCCTGGTTGCCGTTGTCGTTGCCGTTGGCGGCGGCGGCGGCGGCGGAGGAGGACTTTTTCTTGGCCATGTCTATCCTAGGGTTCGCGTGTGGCTGAAAATGAGACGGTTCCCGGTGCGGATTTATGCAGCGGGAGCGTCTCGCTGACCCTTGGGTCCACCGTTTTGCTGGCCCACATGCCTGCGAGAGAAGTAATGGTGGGTCCGTGGGTGAGAGATGCTGCGAGACGACCGTTGGGTGGGCGAGAGGGTTTGAATGGAAACGAACGGACGGCCTAGATGAGCCGTAGCGCGTAGGCTTATCGCGTGCCGCGGCGCATTGAATCGCAGGCCAGAAAATACGTGTGTGACGCAGAGCGAAGGAATAGCCCGTGCGAGCGAATCTCCGGTGCTTGGCTTGCTCTTGTTTGTTTATTTGTTTTTTTCTCCTATAAAAAAAAACTGATGCTCTTGTTTTAGATTACAGGTAGCCGAATAGGAGGTCCCCAGGGAAATGGGTGTTAGATTTAGGCGATTTAATCATATAGGCTGCAGATTCCAATTATCTTGTTGGGTCTGGCCTGCCCACTTGACGGTACCCAAAACCCCTCAAAAGAAAGTGGAGGGTTTCACGGGAGCGCATGGGCCGGCCTAGTGGGCGGGAGGCCACTGCCTAATTTTTTCCTTTTTTATCATTTTCTGTTTTCATATTTTCCTTTTATTTTTACTTTTGTTTATACATACAAATAATCTAAATAAATATATTGCATAAACATTTTACATAAAACATTTAAAAAAATGTTAAATGTACTTAGAGTTGATGTTTGTCATGTATACATAAAATTTATACGAAATTAATATGTGTGTGAAAAAAATAATTGTTTATTCATAAAATGTTAATACAAGCATTTGAAAAAAAAATCATCATTTCAAAAATGACAATCGAGTATTTGAAATTTTAAATAAAGAATTTAAAAGATGTTAAATGTGTATAAAAATGTGACCATTTATTCAAAGAAAAAATGTTAATCAAGCATCGGAATGATGTTAAATGTGTGTACAAAAATATTGATCATGTATTAGAAAAATGTTGATCTAGCACATATGCCCGTGCGTTGTAACGGGACAAAAAAAAAATCCTTGCACGCTCCAAGTGACTTATTCATGTTACCACTCTCTTGGCCACCATTGTCCACCTCACGACAAACATGACAACAAACATGACAATCTCAAGGCAATGAGCTTCATCATCAGACTCTAGCACGCTACTCTCGAAAGACCTTACGGTGTGTCGCAATGGAAAAAGTTATCCCCATGCCCAGCCTCATCTTAAAGAACAGAATACATCTAAGCTGATAAATATCTACCTAATTTTTCGCTACAGTGAACAATGCAAATTATGTCAGCTATGGTTGAATTGAGAAATAATAATATAATTTTTGTTAAAGCTAGAGAAAGTTTGATTAGCTGTTACCACTAAGACAAAAAGTTTGAAACTGAAAGACGTATTATTCAGTACATCCAAATATTCAGCGTGACGGTGGAAAGAAGGAAAAAATATAAAAGCATTCTTTATAAGAAAACTACATAAAATATCATTTGGCCCTAGACCAATAATAACACATAAAATCAAGTGAAACATCTATTTAATTCTCTTCTAAAATGAAGGATTTAAATAAACAAAAAAAATCAAGTTAGTGAGAAGAACAACATAGACCATTTTATCAATCACTTTTTTTTGTCTTCCTCATACCACTGTTATAGTTAAACATATTCAATGGTTCAAATACACATTAGTGAAAAACAAACCACATAGCTAGTACAACCACTTTAGTGCACTTCATTTGAAAGAGCCAAGCACGGATCAGAATAATGAATAGATCTACCAAAGAAAGTAACAGTTTGGACTCGATAAATAATAAAGAACTTAATAAAATATGGCAGCTACAATTTGGAGGAACAGACATAAACATGGATGTCCACATGCCACCAATCCTTACAGTAGTCACGAAACCTCCTATCTCGTAAAGACTGCCAAATAACGGCACTGGTAGTAACCGACCAAACGGCCGCCTTCCGAATCGTTGCATCACGTGGCTGGGCCAAAGTTTTTTCCATTCCTCATCCCTTGTTATTCAACCTTACTGATTCCCGGGACATTTCCTTAATACCTAGGAACTTGAAAGAGATTTATAAATTGGAAGGATTGAATATAAGAAAACAAGATGGGACTATTTAATAATTTGAGGCCAATAATCGATTAAATGCGGCTGCATGTTAAACGGGTTGAGGCCAGGTGGTTGATTAGTTGGGCCGGCGAAACCTCCTATCTCGTAAAGACTGCAAATAATGGCAGTGGTAGTAACCGACCAAACGGCCGCCTTCCGAATCGTTGCATCACATGGCTGGGCCAAATTTTTTTCCATTCCTCATCCCTTGTTATTCAACCTTACTGATTCCCGGGACACTTCCTTAATACCTAGGAACTTGAAAGAGATATATAAATTGGAAGGATTGAATATAAGAAAACAAGATGGGACTATTTAATAATTTGAGGCCAATAATCGATTAAATGCGTCTGCATTGTTAAACGGGTTGAGGCCAGGTGGTTGATTAGTTGGGCCGGCCTCATTGCTGTGACGCCCCCGATTTGACCGTACACTAATCATGCACGCAAATGTGTACGATCAAGATCAGGGACTCACGGGAAGATATCACAACACAACTCTACAACATAAATAAGTCATACAAGCATCATAATACAAGCCAGGGGCCTCGAGAGCTCGAATACAAGTGCTCGATCATAGACGAGTCAGCGGAAGCAACAATATCTGAGAACAGACATAAGTTAAACAAGTTTGCCTTAAGAAGGGTAGCACAAAAGTAGCAACGATCGAAAAAGGCAAGGCCTCCTGCCTGGGACCTCCTAACTACTCCTCGAAGCCGAACTCCATGTAGAATCATCCTCGGGATCTCTAGCTCCTGGACTCCAGCATCTGGTTGCGACAATCAGGTATAGAAAGGGGAAAAGTGGGAGAAAAGCAACCGTGAGTACTCATCCAAAGTACTCGCAAGCAAGGAGCTACACTACATATGCATGGGTATGTGTGTAAAGGGCCATATCGGTGGACTGAACTGCAGAATGCCAGAATATGAGGGGGATATCTAGTCCTGTCGAAGACTACGCTTCTGGCCATCTCCATCTTGCAGCATGTAGAAGAGAGTAGTTTGAGGTCCTCCAAGTAGCATCGCATAGCATAATCCTACCCGGCGATCCCCTCCTCGTCGCCCTGTTAGAGAGCGATCACCGGGTTATATCTGGCACTTGGAAGGGTGTGTTTTATTAAGTATCCAGTTCTAGTTGTCATAAGGTCAAGGTACAACTCTGGGTCGTCCTTTTACCGAGGGACACGGCTATTCGAATAGATAAACTTCCCTGCAGGGGTGCACCACATAACCCAACACGCTCGATCCCATTTGGCCGGACACACTTTTCTGGGTCATGCCCGGCCTCGTAAGATCAACGCGTCGCAGCCCCACCTAGGCACAACAGAGAGGTCAGCACGCCGGTCAAACCCTATGCGCGCAGGGGTCTGGGCCCATCGCCCTATGCACACCTGCACGTTGCGTACGCGGCCGGAAGCAGACCTAGCCTAGTGGCGTTCCAGTCCAATCCGGCGCGCGCCACTCAGTTGCTGACGTCACGAAGGCTTCGGCTGATACCACGACGCCGGGATACCCATAACTACTCCCGCGTAGATGGTTAGTGCGTATAGACCAAATGGACAGACTCAGATCAAATACCAAGATCTCGTTAAGCGTGTTAAGTATCCGCGAACGCCGACCAGGGCCAGGCCCACCTCTCTCCTAGGTGGTCTCAACCTACCCTGTCGCTCCGCCATAAAGTAACAGTCGGGGGCCGTCAGGAACCCAGGCCCACCTCTACCGGGGTGGAGCCACCTGTCCTTTCAGCCCCCTCATCAGAATCACTTGCGGGTACTCCTTGAGCCGACCCGACTTTAGTCACCACATGTGTCATGTATATAATGTATATAGTATGTACCCGTGATCACCTCCCGAAGTGATCACGGCCCAGTAGTATAGCATGGCAGACGGACAAGAGTGTAGGGCCACTGATGGAACACTAGCATCCTATACTAAGCAGTAGGATTGCAGGTAAAGGTAACAACAGTAGTAGCAAGGATAGGCTATGCATCAATATAGGATTAACGGAAAGTAGTAACATGCTACACTACTCTAATGCAAGCAGTATAGAGGAGAATAGGCGATATCTGGTGATCAAGGGGGGCTTGCCTGGTTGCTCTGGCAAGGAGGGGTCGTCGTCGACGTAGTCGACCACAGGGGCATCAGCATCGTCACGGGGTCTACCAAAGAGAAGGGGGAGAAACAGTAAATACATAGCAAGCAAGTGCCTAACAGGACAACAGGCAGAGCTAGACGTGTTCTAACGCGGTATGAGGTGATACCGGTGAAGGGGGGAAACATCCGGGAAAATATCCCCGGTGTTTCACGTTTTCGGACAGATGAACCAGAGGTGAAATGTTGCAGGTTCACTATGCTAGGGACGCGTGGCGGACGAACGGACTACGTATTCGGATTCGTCTCGTCGTTCTGAGCAACTTTCATGTTGAAAATAATTTAATCCGAGTTACGGATTAAAAGATACGATTTTCTAAAGATTTTATTAATTTCTGGAATTTAATTAATTATTTAATTTAATTCGAAATTGGAATTATGAAATCAGCATGATGTCATGCTGACGTCAGCAGCCGACAGGGGTTGACTGAGTCAAACTGACGCGTGGGTCCAGTGGGACCCACGTGTCATACTCTGTTAGGTTAATTAGGGTCTAGTTAAACTATTTACTGTTTAATTAAACTAACAGGTTAATTAGGATTAATTAACTTAATTAATTTAGTTAATTAATTAAATTTATTTAAATTTATTATTTGTTTTATTTATATTTTTTTCATTATTTTATTTTATTATTATTTTTTTTGCGTTCCAAGGGCATGGGCCCCATCTGTCATTGACACAGGGGGGAGGACCCACTGGCAGTGGTACAGGGGCCCGGCGGAGCGGGTGGCGGGGCGGGACGAACCCGCCAGGGCTCGCGAGCACACGCCCGAGGCGTGGCCGCGGCCAAGGCGCGCCGCCGGCGAGCAAGGTGCGGCGGGGCGGGGCCTGCGGCGGCCGAAGGCGGGAGGCGCCGCGGTGGCGCATGCGGGCGGTGACGGGGCGAGGCAGAGCAGCGGCAGGGCGCGGTGAGCGCGCCGGGGAGGGAGGCGATGCGCGGGTGCGCGCGTCGGGCGTGGCCGATGCGGCACGGGCGCGACCAGGGCGTGGCCACGGCGGGGTGGCAAGCCACGACGCGCTGGGCTGCGGGCGCGCACGGCTGTGAGGCGGTTGCGGGCACACACGGGGCGCGGGCACGACATGGTGAGCGCGGTCGAGCGGCGGTGCCCACGGCCAAGATAGAGAGTGGGGAGGGCATGGCCCTCACCGGCGTTGCAGGGGTACGGGGAGCGGCGAGGCTCGGTGGAGCCGGTGATGGAGAGGCGGGGACGGTGCAGTCCGGCACGAGGGCGAGGAGGCGACGGCGTTGACGGAGTCGGGCGGCGCTGGGGATGGACGCAGGTGGCGGGGGCGCGAGGCTCGATGGAGCCAGCGAGGGAGAGGTGAGGAGGCGAGGCGGTCCGGTGGCGGCGGCGGCGGCGGGGTTCGGCCATGGCGGTTGGCGTCGAGGTCGAGGCAGCGACGGTCGGCCCCGACCTGACCCAAGCAGGGGGCGGCGCCGCGGGGAACGACGTCGGGGTGGCGGGGCGCGGTTCGATCTGGACGGCGGAGTGCGATGGCGGACCGGGGCGGCGGCGAGGAGGCCAGGAGGGGCGGCGAGGCGGGCGACGGGTGGCGTCGGGGGCGCCCGCTCCCGATCCAGAACGGGGGAGGGAGAGGGGGATCGAGGGGGAGCGAGAGAGAGGGGATCGGGGAGAGTGGGTGGGGTTCGGTTTGGGTTAGGGTTTGGCTGGGGGGTGAGTGGATAAGGGGAGTGGGGTTGGGCCGCAGCTGGGCCGGCCTGTGGCTAGCTGGGCCATTCGGCCCAGGGAGAGGGGGTTCTTTTGTTTTCTTTTTCTGTTTTCTTTTCTTTATCTAATTTCTTTTCTATTTTTTTAACTTTTGTTTTATAAAATATAAATGCAACTCCTAGATAAATGTTATAACTTATTCTACTGCCCCAAAAAGTTTGACACCTAATTAAAATAGTTTGCATTTTATAATTTATAAAAGGCATTTAATTAATTGACATAGCTGCTGTTTTAATTACTTTAGAGCCTTTAAACATTTTATAAAAGCGTGGTTTCCCCACTAGTATTATCCATGGTTTATTTGACACATTTTGGACATTTTAGTTTTTAATGTTTGTAAACTTTTATCGCTAGATTCGATTTTGAATTTGAATTTGAATCGGTTTCGAACTAACGCGAGATTTAGCAACAGTATCCTGGTGACGTGGCATCGTTAACGTGGATTACTATAGCTTAACTATCCGGGCGTCACAATTGCAGTGAACGATATTAAGTACCTAATCCGCCCCTCAATTTTTTTTACGTAACTCTCCTCGCGTGACTTTTATAGTACCTTATTTCCGCACGCCCACTCCTCTATCAAAACATACAGGCGCTTAATTTAAGCACAAACAGCAAGCATAGCTCAGTTGGTTGGCAGCGCGAGTACCACCTTTGCATGTTTATTTTTTCCGGTTCAGACTTTTTTTCTTCTTTCTTCTTATATATAAAAACGGAGGACCAACACAGGTACCCGTACGTATCAAGGGTAGCGACGTAGGCATCCAAGACGGACGAAAAAACTGATGGCCCCACCATGGACAAAAAAAGGTGGAGAAACAATCCTCCCTTTAATATTAGGGAAAGATAAAAAAAACTGATGCTCTTGTTTTCTCGTCATTTTTGTAAGAAGCCTAGTAAGCGTTTTGACAGAATTATTATGGAGTCTGATTTTTTTTCTTGAGGCCATTGAGACTATGAATGGAGGAGAATTCTCATCAATAGTAGTCGTTCCATACTTTGAGGATATTTGTATTCAGCTTACTACTTTCAGTTGAACTCTTGTTGTGTAATAGGGATGCTAATTTTGTTGGTCATGGCTTAGCTAGGGAGGCTGGTCACAATACAATGTTTGGGTTGATGGACCTCGAGTGACCGTGAACCCTCTAGTTTTATTATTTTCTTACTTGTGGATTATGTAACAACTACTCCCTTTCTAAAGAAATATAAGAGCGTGGGAGTATTTTTTTCATGATGTAAAATATTTGATAACAATAAAGTGAGGCATGATGACATTCCCTCGAATAAAAAATAAAAGGAGATATAGGTAGAACCGAAAATGATACATCCACGAGCTCTACGAAGCAACTACGTAAACTTTCTTATTTATTTTCTCTAATATACACGAGTGTGCGCACTTTATATTAAAGAAAGGAGATGGCGCTAGAGCCCCTCCACGTTGGTGTTACATTTTACATGGTACCAACTCCACCTCCACAACACACGACAACTACACTCTCACGCTCGCCCATCCCGCCAACTCCCCTAGAAAGGCATCTACCTCTCCTTTGAGAATCCCCGCTTGTTTCCACGTTCTACCTTCCCCTTCGATTCTAGCGATCACCTGTCCTATCGACGGTGCTATCCCATCAAACACATTAGCGTTCCGGTGCTTCCACAGCTCCCACATCACTAGTATAACAACTGCTCGCACATCCTTCTTGTTCCGTCCTGCTTCGATCTTGTCTTGACACCAATCGGAGAGGGAAGATCCTTTCAGTGGCATCCATGCCGCATGTCCCAAGGCATGGAAGACCGTACCCCACACTTGCCTTGCAAACACACAATCCAACAATACATGATTGATGATCTCCTCCTCTTGGTCACAGAAAGGGCACGCCTCCATGTGGTCGAGGCCACGTCGAGCAAGTCGATCGGAAGTCCAACATCTATTTCGAAGAGCAAGCCATGTGAAGAAGCGACATTGGAGGGGGGCTCTGCATTTTCAGGTAAATTCCTCCATAGGGACAACTCCCTCCCCCAAAACTTGGCAGCGTACGGCGATTTGGTCGAGAAGCCACCACTGGTCGCCCACGCCCAAACGATGGCATCCGACCGCCCATCATCTAGCCTCGCTCTGAATGTCACTGCCCAGAGGTCCATGAACTCACGTAGGAGATCATGCGTCAACTCAGGTCCAACATCCCTCGCCCACTCGCCTGCGGCTAGCGCCTGCTGCATCGCGCGCGTGGCTTCCAGTCTTGGTCGAACCCTCTCGTAAAGACATGGGGCCACCTCCTACCCTCGCTGACCATCCAACCACCTGTCTTCCCAGAACAGCGTGCTCCTACCATCGTTGAGGATTGATCTTGCTGTGGCTCTGAAAAGTTGCACTGACTCCTTCGGCACCTTAATCTTGAATTCCGCCCAAGGCCTCGACGGGTCAAATCATTGTAGCCACGGCCAACGTGCTCGCATTGCAACGTTGAGCCACTTCAGGTTCAGCACACCCATTTGGGTGCACAAACAGCATCCCACGCCACGACGCACTTGCCTCGAGCAGCCCGGTCCTTTGCGCACCAAAGGAAACTATGACATATCTTCTTCATTGCCGAAATCGTCTTCTACGGGATTGATATGTCTCCGTCGTATCTATAATTTTTGATTGTTTCATGCCAATATTATACAACTTTCACATATTTTTGGCAACTTTGTATATGATTTATTGGACTAACCTATTGATCCAGTGCCCAGTGCCAGTTCCTGTTTGTTGCATGTTTTTTGTATCACAGAAAATCCATATCAAACAAACTTCAAACGCGATAAAAATTTACGGAGATTTATTTTGGAATTTATGTGATTTTTGGGAGGTGGAATCAACGCAAACGGGGGCCCACAAAGCCCACAACCCACCAGGGCGCGCCAGGCACCCCATGGCACGCCCAGGTGTCTTGCCCTCGAAGGTCGGTTGGGGCCCTTCTTCTGGCGCAAGAAAGATAATTTATGGAAAAAAACGTGTAAAATGTTTAGCGCAATCGAAGTTACGGATCTCTGGGAATTTAAGAAACGGTGAAGGGCCAGATCTGGGAACGTGAAACAGAAGAGAACAGAGAGAGAGATCCAATCTCGGAGGGGCTCCCGCCCCTCCGCCGCCATGGAGGCCATGGAACAGAGGGGGAACTCTCCTCCCATCTAGGGGGGAGGCCAAGGAAGAAGAAAAAGGAGAGGGGCTCTCTCGCCCTCGCTCCCGGTGGCGCCGGAGTGCCGCCGGGGCAACGATCGAGATGGCGATCTACAACAACAATCTTGCTACCGTCAACACCAACTCTCCCCCCTCTATGCAGTGGTGTAACACCCCTTCTTCCCGCTGTAATCTCTACTTAAACATGGTTCTCAACTCCATGTATTATTTCCCAATGATATTTGGTTATCCTATGATGTTTGAGTAGATCCGTTTTGTCCTGTGGGTTAATCATGATCTTGGTTGGTATGATTGTTTATTTTATTTATGGTGCTGTCCTACGGTGCCCTCCGTTCTCGCGCAAACGTGAGGGCCCCCTGCTGTAGGGTGTTGCAATATGTTCATGGTTTGCTTATGGTGTTGCGAGAGTGACAGAAGCTTAAACCCGAGTAAGTGAGGTATGGCGTATGGGAGTAAAGAGGACTTGATACTTAATGCTATGGTTGGGTTTCAGGACCTTAATGATCTTTAGTAGTTGCGGATTCTTGCTAGGGGTCCAATCATAAGTTCATATGATCCAAGTAGAGAAAGTATGTTAGCTCATGCCTCTCCCTCATATAAAATTACAAGAATGATTACCGGTACTTGTTATCGATTTCCTAGGGACAAATAACTTTCTTGTTGACACAAACCCTTTTACTAAACACCTAACTTTTATTATCTTGTAAAGTACTTCTAGTTTTATTCTTGCACAGTAGTTCTAGCATCACACCTACAAAATAGTTTCATACTTGTTCTAGGTAAAGCAAACGTTAAAGTGTGCGTAGAGTTGTATCGGTGGTCGATAGAATTTGAGGGAATATTTGTTCTGCCTTTAGCTCCTCGTTGGGTTATCGAAGAAGGCTACAAACGAACCCCTATACTTATGGGTTATCAAGACCTTTTTCTGGCGCCGTTGCCGGGGAGCAATAGCGTGGGGTGAATATTATCGTGTGTGCTTGTTTGCTTTATCACTAAGTAGTTTTTATTTCCTGTTCTAAGTTGTTCTCTATCTTTAGTTATGGATATGGAACACGAAACACCAAAAAAATTAGTTGTACTTGCTACTCATGGAGATGGGGAACCTCCTAAAACCCTCGATGCTCGTTATGTGAAAAATATTATGCACTACTTTGATAATCCTGAGAAAACCCCAATCAACATGATAATGGGAGACACGTTGGATCAACGTGAATACTTTAGGGATTATCGCTTGACACAAAAAGGGAAACTTTTATGGGATCAAATTTATATGTTGCATTGGTATGCTCAGGATTTATGCTTGAGATATGATTTTACTTGTTGCTCTAGGATGAATGCTCCACACCTTCCCTTTACATGCAAATTTAATGATAATGAAACCTTGGGTTCTTATGCTAGAGGTATATATGATTACTATGATGTGGAAAGAATAGAAGAATTTCTTGCTTTTAAGGGTGCTTATGAAATTGAATCTTTGTTTGAAAAGTATGAAGCTTTTGATGATGATGTTTATAGACCTGAAAATTTTGCCATCCTTAAATATTGCTATGATAATTAAAAATAAAATTCCGATATTGATAAATTTATTGAGAGAGTCTCCGCTGTCCAAGAAGAGACTAATATTTTGCAGGAGTCTATGGAAGAAGGAATTTATGAAACTATGAGCTCATTGGATGAAAAAGACAATGAGGAGAGCGAAGAACAAAAGGAGGAAGAGCGGATTAGCTACCCGTGCCCACCTTCTAATGAGAGTAACTCTTCAACTCATACATTATTTAATGCCCCTTCGTTCTTACCGAAGGATGAATGCTATGATAATTGCTATGACCCCGTTGATTCATTTGAAATATCCCTTTTTGATGAACTTGATGATTGCTATGCTTGTGGCCTTGATGCCAATATGAATTATGCTTATGGAGATGAAATTGCTATTGTTCCTTATGTTAAAAATGAAATTGTTGCTATTGCACCCACACATGATAGTCCTATTATCTTTTTGAATTCTCCCAACTACACTATATCGGAGAAGTTTGCACTTATTAAGGATTATATTAATGGGTTGCCTTTTACCGTTACACATGGTGATTTTGATGAATATAATATGCATGTGCTTGCTGCTCCTACTTGCAATTATTATGAGAGAGGAGCTACATCTCTGCCTCTTTATGTTTCCAACACGAAAAAATTGCAAGAAACTACTTATGCTATATATTGGCCTTTACTTGATGTGCATGAATTGTTCTTGTATGACATGCCGATGCATAGGAAGAGAGTTAGACTTCGTCATTGCTTGATATATGTTGCTTTGTGCTCACTACTAAATGCCAAATAATTGCTAATTAAAATTGGCTTTGATATACCTTGGGATCCAGGTGGATCCATCACTTGAGCACTTTGTGCCTAGCTTAATGGATTTAAAGAAAGCGCTGTCAGGGAGACAATCCGAAAGTTTTAGAGAGTCATTTATTTCTGTTGAGTGCTTTTATAAAGTTTAAAAACAAAAAAAATATAGAGGGGAACCCAAAACTTTTCAAAAAGGAAAGTGAAAGTGAGAGAGACAAGCATTGTTGAAGTGGGAGAGCTCCTTGAACCTTGTTCATGCTCACAGAAATGTTGTGAATCTTAGTTATAGAAACTTTTCAACAAAAATAATTATCCCATTGTATTATAAAAATAATGTGCCAATATTTGCCTTTAGGATGATTAGATTGCTTGTTGGTATGTGCGGTGCAGAAACAAAAACTTTGGCTGTAGCGCGTGGATTTTCATTTTTTACTGGAACGTCAAACATTTCTGAAACTTTTTTCACATTCTTTCTATACAAATTGTTTACGTTGTCCTAATTTTTCAGAAATTTTTAGAGTCACAGAAGTATGGTGGATGTTCAAATCTTTACAGTCTGTCCTGTTTTCACAGATTGCTGTTATAGCTTCATTATTTGCGTATGTTTGAATTCTTGTTGAAGCCTCCTTGACTTGGGGCCATAGAATTGTGATAGAATACAGTGGGTAATGTTTGTTTATAATTATACAAAGCAGTACATGATGGGATTTCATTGCCATATTCACTAACCCCGCCACTGAAAGTTTGGTTAAGTTTTGTGTGGATGAAGTGTTCGAAGATCGAGGAGGTCTCGATGTGAAGAGAAGGAGGAGAGGCAAGAACTCAAGCTTGGGGATGCCCAAGGCACCCCAAGTAAATATTCAAGGAGACTCAAGCGTCTAAGCTCGGGGATGCCCCGGAAGGCATCCCATCTTTCTTCAACAAGTATCGGTATGTTTTCGGATTCGTTTCGTTCATGTGATATGTGCAAATCTTGGAGCGTCTTTTGTGTTTAGTTTTCATTTTTATTTTATTTTATACACCATGATGGTATGAGATAGTCCATGGTTGATTTATAGAACTCTCATTGCACTTCACTTATATCTTTTGAGTATGGCCTTTATAGAATGCTTCATGTGCTTTACTTATATCATTTGAAGTTTGGATTGCCTGTTTCTCTTCACATGGAAAACCGTTATTTGAAGAATGCTCTTTTGCTTCACTTATATTTGTTAGAGCATGGTATTTTGTAGGAAGAATTAAACTCTCATGCTTCACTTATATCTATCTATTTAGAGAGTCAATAGGAATTGGTCAATTGCATGGTTAGTCAAAAAATCCTACATAAAACTTATGGATCACTGAATATGATATGTTTGATTCCTTGCAATAGTTTTGCGATATAGAGATGATAATATGTGGGAGGTACCAGTAAACGATTGTGGTTAGTAAGAATATTGGTGTTAAGGTTTGTGATTCCCGAAGCATGCACGTATAGTCTCTCGTTATGCTATGAAGTTGGAGCATGATTTATTATTGATTGTCCTCCTTATGAGTGGCGGTCGGGGACGAACGATGGTCTTTTCCTACTAATATATCCCCCTAGGGCATGCATAGTAGTACTTTGCTTCGAGGGCTAATAAAATTTTGCAATAAGTATATGAGTTCTTTATGACTAATGTGAGTCTATGGATTATACGCACTCTTACCTTTCTGCAATTTGCTAGCCTCTACGGTACCATGCATTGCCCTTTCTCACCTCGAGACGTGGTGCAAACTTCGCCGGTGCATCCAAACCCCGTGATATGATACACTCTATCACACATAAGCCTTATTATATCTTCCTCAAAACAGCCACCATACCTACCTATTATGGCTTTTCCATGGTCATTCTGAGATATATTGCCATGCAACTTCCACCGCTTCCGTTTGATGACTTGAGCATTCATTGTCATATTGCTTTGCATGATCATATAGCTGACATAGCAGTTGTGGCTCAGCCACCGTTCATCATTTTTCATACATGTTACGCTAGATCATTGCACATCCTGGTACATTGCCAGAGGCATTCATATAGAGTCATACTTTGTCATAGGTATCGAGTTGTAATTTTTATTTGTTTTGAGTTATAAGTAAATAATAGTGTGATGATCATCATTATGCATTTTTAGAGCAGTGCCCCAGTGAGGAAAGGATGATGGAGACTATGATTCCCCCACAAGTCGGGATGAGATTCCGGACAATGAGAGAAAAAAAAGAAAAAGAAAAAAAGAAAAAGAAAAAAAGAAGAAGAAAGAAAAAAGAAAGAAAAATAAATAAAGAGAGAAGGGGCATTGTTAGTATCCTTTACCACACTTGTGCTTCAAAGTAGCACCATGTTTTTCATATGGAGAGTCTCCTATGTTGTCACTTTCATATACTAGTGGGAATTTTTCATTATAGGATTAGATGCACACCCACTTAGTTTCATATTGAGCTTTCATACACTTATAGTTCTTAGTGCATTCGTTGCATGGCAATCCCTACTCCTCACGTTGATATCAATTGATGGGCATCTCCATAGCCCGTTGGTTAGCCGCATCGATGTGAGACTTTCTTACTTTTTTGTCTTCTCTATATTTACCCCTATCATCATACTATATTCCACCCGTAGTGCTATATCCATGGCTTGCGCTCATGTATTGCGTGAGGGTTGAAAAAGCTGAAGCGCATTAAAAAGTATGAACCAATTGCTCAACTTGTCATCGGGGTTGTGCATGATAAATACTTTGTGTAAAGAAAACAGAGCATGACAAGACTATATGATTTTGTAGGGATAGCTTTCTTTAGCGTTGATATTTTGAAAGACATGATTGTTTTTTGGGATGCCTGAGTACTGATGTCTTTATGTCAAATTATAGACTATTGCTTTGAATCACTTATGTCTTAATATTCATGTCAAATTATCTTTTTTATCATTTACCTGCTCGAGGATGAGCAGGAATTAAGCTTGGGGATGCTGATACGTCTTCGTCGTATCTATAATTTTTCATTGTTTCATGCCAATATTATACAACTTTCACATATTTTGGCAACTTTTTATATGATTATTTGGACTAACCTATTGATCTGGTGCCAAGTGCCAGTTCCTGTTTGTTGCATGTTTTTTGTATCACAGAAAATCCATATCAAACAAAGTCCAAATGCGATAAAAATTTACGGAGATTTATTTTGGAATTTATGTGATTTTTTGGAGGTGGAATCAATGCAAACGGGGGCCCATAGAGCCCACAACCCACCAGGGCATGCCAGGCATCCCCTGGCGCGCCCAGGTGTCTTGTGTCCTCCATGAAGGTCGGTTGGGGCCCTTCTTCTAGTGCAAGAAAGATAATTTATGGAAAAAATCGTGTAAAAATTTCATCGCAATCGGAGTTACGGATCTCTGGGAATTTAAGAAACGGTGAAGGGCCAGATCTGGGAACGTGAAACAGAAGAGAACAGAGAGGGAGATCCAATCTTGGAGGGGCTCCCGCCCCTCCGCCGCCATGGAGGCCATGGACCAGAGGGGGAACTCTCCTCCCATCTAGGGGGGAGGCCAAGGAAGAAGGAAAAGGAGAGGGGCTCTCTCCCCCTGGCTCCCGGTGGCGCCGGAGTGCCGCCGGGGCAACGATCGAGATGACGATCTACATCAACAATCTTGCTACCGTCAACACCAACTCTCTCCCCCTCTATGCAGCGGTGTAACACCCCTTCTTCCCGCTGTAATGTCAACAATAATAGCTTATGAATATCTACATCCGAGTGGATATATATATATATATATATATATATATATATATATATATATATTTGGATCTCCCCCCAACATAAAGTGCTTGCGAGAAAGAGAAAGTGTAAAAAGGAATAGGTGAAGATCACCATGACTCTTATATAGAAGTAGAAAGTAAAAGGTAAAAGATAGGCCCTTCGCAGAGGGAAGCAGAGGTTGTCATGCGCTTTTATGGTTGGATGCACAAAATCTTAATGCAAAAGAACATCACTTTATATTGCCGCTTGTGATAAAGAACTTTATTATGCAGTCCATCGCTTTTATTTCTTCCATATCATAAGTTCGTATAAAGCTTATTTTCTTCACACTAATAGATCATACATATTTAGAGAGCAATTTTTATTGCTTGCACCGATGACAACTTACTTGAAGGATCTTACTCAATCCATAGGTAGGTATGGTGGACTCTCATGGCAAAACTAGGTTGAGGGATATTTGGATGCACAAGTAGTATCTCTACTTGGTGCAAAAGATTTGGCTAGCAAGGGGTGAGAAGCAAGCTCGACATGTTGGAGGATCCATAATAATATAACTTCTATTCGGATCTAAAGAAACATAACCCATTACATTGTCTTCCTTGTCCAACATCAACCTTTTAGCATATAATATTTTAATGAGTGCTCACAATCACAAAAGATGTCTGAGATAGTATATTTATATGTGAGACATCTCTTTCTTTATTACTTCCTATTAATTGCAACAATGACCAAAACTATGTTTGTCAACTAACAACAAGTTTCATGCGACATACTTCTTATATGTGAAATCGTCACTTCCCATAAGACCATTATATAGTCTTTTATTTCTTTTATTCTTTATTTCTTTTTCTCATGATCAAAGCAAGAAAGCAAAGCCCTCAACTAAAAACTAATCTTTATTATATATCTCTCACACTCGATTACATAGAGGGAACATAAAGCAACTCAAAGCTAGATCATACTAAAACTTTTATTCTACTAGATAAAGATGTAACCAAAAGGATCGAAGTAAGAAAAATGATAAAGGTAAAGGTGTGATGATGATACGATACCGAGACACCTCCCCCAAGCTTGGCACAAGCCAAGGGGAGTGCCCATACCCATGTATTTATGTCTCTTTTTCGGAGGTGGTGATGGTGGAGTTGTTGATGATGACAGAGTCTTATCCTCCGTCTTCCAAGGCATAGGTTCACCATCGTAAAAAGATGAACGAGTCTCCGGGATCCTCAAATCTACAACCAAACTCATCTCTTAAATCTGCATTCATACTCACAGTTTTGGTTTTGCAGGTCATATAGGGCTTGGAGATGCTCGATTCTCTCATGACTTGAACGAGTCTCCGGAGTACCTGAGATATAGTGTTTGATTCTTTGCCCGTTTACCACCTTCGGGTTATTGCCTTCGACGTTGTTAATTTTGATGGCACCGGAATGATAAACTTCCTCAACAATGTAAGGACCTTCCCATTTAGAGAGAAGTTTTCCTGCAAAAAATCTTAAATGAGAGTTGTATAGCAAGACATGGTCACCTACATTAAATTCACGCTATTGTATCCATTTTTCATGCCATCTTTTAACCTTTTCTTTAAATAGCTTGGCATTCTCATAGGCTTGGGTTCTCCATTCTTCAAGTGAGCTAATGTCAAATAACCTCTTTTCACCGGCAAGTTTGAGATCATAGTTGAGCTCTTTAATTGCCCAATAAGCTTTATGTTCTTGTTCAAGAGGTAAGTGACATGCTTTTCCATAAACCATTTTATAAGGAGACATACCCATAGGGTTTTATAAGCAGTTCTATAAGCCCATAATGCATCATCAAGTTTCTTAGACCAATTCTTTCTAGATCTATTAATAGTCTTTTGTAAGATCAATTTAATTTCTCTATTGCTTAATTCTACCTGACCACTAGA
This sequence comes from Aegilops tauschii subsp. strangulata, assembly GCF_002575655.3. Classification (NCBI taxonomy): domain Eukaryota; kingdom Viridiplantae; phylum Streptophyta; class Magnoliopsida; order Poales; family Poaceae; genus Aegilops; species Aegilops tauschii. The sequence continues at coordinate 129,546,580 of NC_053039.3, forward strand.
CTAAGGATGATATGGAGATGCAATTCTATGGTTAACATCATACTTAGCAAGCAATTTACGGAAAGCACCATGAATAAAGTGTGAAAACAGCATCAGTCTGGGTTAGTTCCATTCAAATCATGTAAGTTAGAGTCCAAAACAAGGGCAAAAGTGTTTGGAAAAGTATATACGACGGAGACGTATCAACTCCCCCAAGCTTAAACCTTTGCTTGTCCTCAAGCAATTCAGTTGACAAACTGAAAGTGATAAAGAAAAACTTTTACAAACTCTGTTTGCTCTTGTTGTTGTAAATATGTAAAGCCAACATTCAAGCTTTCAGCAAAGATTATGACTAATCACATTCACAATAACACGTAGGTCTCATGTTTACTCATATCAATGGCACAATCAACTAGCGAGCAATAATAATAAATCTCGGATGACAACACTTTCTCAAAACAATCATGATATGATATAACAACATGGTATCTCGCTAGCCCTTTCTGAGACCGCAAAACATAAATGCAGAGCACCTTTAAAGATCAAGGACTGACTAAACATTGTAAGTCATGGTAAAAGAGATCCAGTCATAGTCATACCCAATAAAAATTAATAGTAATGGATGCAAATGACAGCAGTGCTCTCCAGCTGGTGCTTTTTAGTAAGAGGATGATGACGCAACATAAAAGTAAATAGATCGGCCCATCGCAGAGGGGAGCAGGGATTTGTAGAGGTGCCAGAGCTCGATTTTGAAATAGAGATAAATAATATTTTGAGCGGCATACTTTCATTGTCAACATAACAACCAAGAGATGGCGATATCTTCCATACTACACACATTATAGGCGGTTCCCAAATAGAATGGTAAAGTTTATACTCCCCCTCCACCAACAAGCATCAATCCATGGCTTGCTCGAAACAACGAGTGCCTCCAACTAACAACAGTCCCGGGGGAGTTTTGTTTGCAATTATTTTGATTTGATTTGCATAAAGCATGGGACTGGGCATCCCGGTGACCAGCCATTTTCTCGTGAGTGAGGAGCGGAGTCCACTCCTCTTGAGAATAACCCGCCTAGCATGGAAGATACGGACAACCCTAGTTGATACATGAGCTATTCAAGCATACAAAATAGAATTTCATTTGAAGGTTTATAGTTTGGCACATACAAATTTACTTGGAACGGCAGGTAGATACCGCATATAGGAAGGTATGGTGGACTCATATGGAATAACTTTGGGGTTTAAGGGATTGGATGCACAAGCAGTATTCCCGCTTAGTACAAGTGAAGGCTAGCAAAAGACTGGGAAGCGACCAATTAGAGAGCGACAACAGTCATGAACATGCATTAAAATTAATAAACATTGAGTGCAAGCATGAGTAGGATATAATCCACCATGAACATAAATATCGTGAAGGCTATGTTGATTTGTTTCAACTACATGTGTAAACATGTGCCAAGTCAAGTCACTTGAATCATTCAAAGGAGGATACCACCCTATCATACCACATCACAACCATTTTAATAGCATGTTGGCACGCAAGGTAAACCATTATAAGCTCCCAGCTAATTAAGCATGGCATAAGAAACTATGATCTCTAATTGTCATTACAAACATGTTTATTCATAATAGGCTGAATCAGGAATGATGAACTAATCATATTTACAAAAACAAGAGAGGTCGAGTTCATACCAGCTTTTCTCATCTCAATCATTTCATCATATATCGTCATAATTGCCTTTCACTTGCACGACCGAACGATGTGAATAATAATAATAGTGCACGTGCATTGGACTAAGCTGGAATCTGCGAGCATTCAATAAACAGGAGAAGACAAGGTAATATGGACTCTTGGTTAAATCAACAGTAATGCATATAAGAGCCACTTCATCAATTTCATCATGGTCTTCTCCTATCGACCCCCAAAGAAAAGAAAAGAAATAAAACTATTTACACGGGAAAGCTCCCAACAAGCAAAAGAAGAACACGAAATATTTTTGGGTTTTCTTTTTAATTATTACTACTACAGCAAGAAAGTAAACTAGCTAAAAGGTACAACTAATTTTTTTTTGGTTTTTCTTAAGGTTTATCAAACACACAAGAAGAAAGCAAGAAAAAGAAAATAAACTAGCATGGATAGTACAGTGAAAAAGTATGAGCACCAACATCTAGCAATGAGTGTGTTAACATAAATGTAATGTCGGTGGGAAATACGTACTCCCCCAAGCTTAGGCTTTTGGCCTAAGTTGGTCTATTGCCACGGATGGCCTCGCAGATATCCAAAGTTGTAGTTGGGGTCGTACTGAGATGCAACAGCCCTTGCATCGTGGGCTGCAGCTTGGAGGCGAGCTATCTCAGCCCTCCTCTTATACTCTTCCACCTCCTCTCTGGTTATAAAATATCTCCCTTTTGTCTGAAAGTCAAAGAAAGTAGAAGCAGGGAGAGCGACGTGATAGGTGCGTTGTCTGTCAAAGATTAGTCGGTACTGGAGGAACTGATCGTTCCTCTCAACAAAATGATGACGAACCATAGCCTCATAATCCAAATAAGCAGGAGGTAACTCAATATCATCCTCACGTATGGCTACACCAAGAAAATTAGCTATACGGGTTGCATAAATTCCACCAAAGAAATCTCCATTAAATATATTATGATGCAACCTACGTGCAACAATGGCTCCCAAATTATAATGTTTATCTCCTAACACAGCACTCCTGAGAATACTGAGGTCAGGGACACACATGTGACATGCTTCATCCTTACCATTTATGCACCTACCTATGAAGAGAGCAAAATAATGTATAGCAGGAAAATGAATGCTCCCTATGGTAGCTTGTGCTATGTCTCTAGATTCCCCCACAGTTATACTAGCAAGAAAATCTCTAAATTCAGATTTGCAAGGTTCACTAGTACTAGCCCATTGTGGAAGTTTGCAAGCAGTGGTAAAATCCTCTAAGTCCATAGTATAAGAATTTTCATAAAGATCAAACAGGGCAGTTGAGAATTGCGTGAAGATGAAAATTCAAACCTCCTCACAAAGGAACTAGTGAGATAGTGGTACTGACGGCCTCGAAGCTCACAAGATCGGCGTTACGCAAATATGCGTTAAATTCTTCTTTAATTCCTGCTCGATCCATGAAGTCCTCTGAAGGCCATTCACAAGGCCGCACTGGGGCGTCCCTTGGTGGTTCATCATCAGCATCACGCATTGCAAGCCTGGGTCCTTGCTTCCTTGAAGGACCACCTTGGTACATTTTCCTAAACATATTTCTTCCTCTGCAAAATTTCTGAAATTTTTAGTAACTTGAAATGAAAGTGAACCAAGCTCAACAAAATTGATAGCAACTACTCCTACAAGTGCCTAGAGCCTGTATCATGCATTAGAACTACTTGGAACCATATAAATTTGACATGCAAGCTCAAGAACATTGTAGCGACCAGACCTCAAATGGTCTGTGCTGCTGTGCACCAGTGTCATCCCTGGATCAGTAATGCTGACACGCACTGTACAAATGGAGGATTTATAACAGAGTAGCAATCACACACTTATTACATCGAATATCTCCGAAGAGATTAAATATGATAAACATGGCTTAAGGCCATCTAAAACGATAACAGCGGAAGACTTGGAAGATAAGTGAGTCCATCAACTCCAGCGGCATCACTGAGTATAAGACCACGACCTAAGGCACCTTACTCGTCGTCTGAAAATTCTGCAACATGAAACGTTGCAGCCCAAAAACGGGTCAGCACATGGAATATGCTGGCAATGTAACACATAAAGAGTAATGAACAATAATAATGCTATACTACATGCATATATGGCTGGTGGAAAGCTCTACGGTTAAGTTTTTGCGAAAAGCCAATTTTTCCCTACTTCAAAGGAATAACATTTATTTAACTATCATGGTGGTTGCTAAACATTGAGAAGGTACCTCCAACTCAATCCCAAATAAGTGTCATCATTAACCCACAAAATTAATTAAAAGTAACATGGTGATGAGATTCAAATGATAATCCAGGTACTAGATACTCAAGTTGTCCATAACCGGGGACACGGCTAACCATGATTAGTTTGTACACTCTGCAGAGGTTTGCGCACTTTTCCCCACAAGACTCGATCGCCTCCATTTTATTTCTCGCACTGCATGGTGTTTGAGAAACGGATGACCGAGACACAGTCTTTCAGAAACAATCACTCTTTACTCTGGATGGACCGGTACACCTACTTTCCCCTACATCTGCTAGCCCACCTCTTCAAGAGATCATGTAACCTACTCAACTATGCTAGAGCCCATAATAGCTTGTGGCTGCACACAAAAGTTTCTAGCATGAATAATCTTATGATCCCTTTGTGCCTGGGTGGCGGTCCTTATACAAACAGACAACACTGGGTTCTCCAGGTGCCTCAATCCACCCAGATGTGAGTTTTAGTTGCCACCTTAGGTAAACCATTATTAACAATCTCACATCTGTCATGAATATCTCTCAAACCCAAATCCACGTCTACGAGCATAGCATGGCAAGATAATAGCAACGTAGAAGTAACTCCCAAGGGTTTGATAATTAAACAAGTAATAGGTACTACCTCAACTACTTCCTAGAACCCACAGTTTAATTAGATCCTAATCATGCAATGTTTGAGGAATAGATCTAATGCAATAAAACTGGGTATGGAAGGTATGATCAAAGTGTTACTTGCCTTGCTGATGATCCGCAAAACCTAGCGATTCGAAGTAACAAGCGGCACACTCCGGGTACTCTATCGCAAACAAACAAGCAAACAATAAGTACTCATCTAATGCACAGGTAAAACTCGAATGAAAGATCCAACCAGAAAGTTCAACTTAAGAACTCCGGTTTGCAAAAAGAATCAACTCGAAAGAAGCAACGAAAGTCAAACGGCGAAAGAAACAAGCTTCGTTTACTAATCTGGATCTAGGTCAAATTTTACTGTAGTAAAAACTTGTTTGAGTAGGTTAAACGGAAAGAGAATTTCGAGACGAAACTCTAGGCGCTTGAATCGCCTGATTCCGATAAACGAGCGAGAAGTTAAACAGAAACGAAGATTCGATCAGAAATCGAATCTGAGAAAATAGCGGAATAATCCGACGAAAAGAAAAAACGGACGAACGGTTAAAGAACGGACGTTCGTTAACAGAGAAAAACCGACGAACGCGTTCGTTAGAACGAACGGTTCGGTGAACTCTCGAAAAATAATAAAACCGAAAAAAACCGATCTAGGTTTTTTTTTAAAAACGAATGGTTTTTTTAAAAAAAACCCGGCAACGAACGGGGCAGTACCTCGTCGGGGGCGGGGCTCCGGCGGGGCTCGGCTGCTCCGGCGAGGGCGGCGGGGTGCGGCGGGGCTCGGGGGGGGGGGGGGCGTCGAGCGGCGAGGGGCGGCGAGTGCGGCGAGCGGCGGCGGCTCGGGCTTCGGCTCCGGCGGCGGCGAGCGAGGTGGGTGCGGCGAGCGGCGGGCGAGGTGAGGTGAGAGGAGGGGGGGGGGGCTATATATATAGGAAGGGGGGGGGGGCAGCATCTTGGGGGAGGGGCAAGGTGCGGCGGTGGCGTTCCCGTGTCCGCCATGGACACGGCGCGGCGGCGGCGTCGTGTGAGGAGAGGACGACGCGGGGCGGGCCGGCCTGCGGCTCGGCTGGGCTTGGCCCAGTCGGGCGCAGTGCAAATTTTTTTTAAACATTCCGCGGAAAATATTTCGTAGAAAATAAATAGAAGTCCAAAAAAGATAAAACAAAATTTCCCCGTCTAGTTAGAAAATCTAGAATAGGGTGAACATTTTTTTAACACAATTTTTTTTTGAAAACATGCAATATTTTTAATGCAATTAAAATTGCAAATAAAATCCGAATAAATTCCAATAAATGATTTTAACACTTTTTCTCCAGTATTTCAATTGTTTTGGAGAAGTCATATTTTCTCCTCTCATTTATTTTTAAAATGAAATATTTTTCCGGAGAGAAAATAATTAAAACCAAAATCCTCGTCTTATTATTTGATGAAAATCAAATATGAAAATTCGAGAAAATCCCCAACTCTCTCCGAGGGTCCTTGAGTTGCTTAGGATTTATCGAGGATTTGGCAAAATGCGATAAAATATGATATGCAATGATGATCTATGTGTAACATACCAAATTGAAAATTTGGGATGTTACAAACATGGTCACCTAGGCAGCACAAATTTGCAATGAATAAAGCACTAGAACAAAAACTAATTGGACCAATGGAGGAGTCACATACCAAGGAACAATCCCCCAAAGCAGTTTTGTGAGAGGTGCTTTGAGCAAGGAGATCGAAAATCGCAGCAAAATGAGCTAGAATTCGTGCTTGAGCTGGATGGTGATTTTTTTGGGAGGAAGAAGAAGTGTGTGGATGCAGGAATAAGTGGAGGGGGGCCACCGTGGGCCCACGAGGCAGGGGGTGCGCCCAGGGGGGTGGGCGCGCTCTGGACCCTCATGGCCAGGTGCCAGCTCCCCCTGATGTGTTCTCAGTGCCAGATATTCTCAAATATTCCAGAAAAAATCATATTAAATTGGCAGGGCATTTGGAGAACATTTATTTTCGAGGTATTTTTATATTGCACGGATAATTCAGAAAACAGACAGAAAATACTATTTTTGCTTTATTTCAACTAAATAACAGAAAGTAAAAAGAGGGTACAGAAGGTTGTGCCTTCTAACTTTACAATGCATGTGTCAAACATTCAGTTAACACACTGTCCAAAAAATTCAGTTACATGCGTACATTCAGTTTGAATTAATCTAGCATATTTCTTGCACACATTGCTAACCATATGGGCAAAAGATTGTCCCTAAACATCTCACGGTCCTATTTAACCACTGGAATTATTTCTCCGGGCGATCTTCAACAAAATCCTATGACAAAACTACCTACTTTATAAACCCGATATAAACCCTAAGGAAGAATCGGATCTTCACGGCCTCAATGCTCTTGTTGACCAAAGCTAATCATACCACAGTCCTTATAACTCGACAAATACATCATCTCCGCAACATGATTGAGTTGAACCTTTGCCCTAACCAAAACATGCCATGGGCAGGAGTGAGAGAGGGGTCGGAGAGGTGTTGGAAAGGGCGGAAAGTACTCACAATAGCGTGGTGCTTCCTCGCCGGGCAGCCGGCGCCGAGGATCCTCCGTCATTGCCTCGCCGATGGTGGTCGAGTGTCGCCAGCGCCGTCTCCGCCTCAAGTTGATCGGTGAAGGAAAGAAGAAGCGGAACAGAGGAGACGAATAGACCAGCGTATGCATATAGATCAGTTTTGAGGAGGGGGGTATCTGCAAACAATGCACGCTTCCAGCCACTGACAAGCGGGACTGCGCCACGCTGTCATGCCCAGCTGGCGTCGTACAAGGCCCGCATCTGGGTTTTGAACTGTACGTGCACCAAAACACAAGTTTATGCACCAGTTTTGTGTATTTTTCAACTTCAAGCACCAAAGTGGTCATCACATGCAACTTGTTGTACCACTGGCATATTTGCCTCTTTACAATTCCGACCACAACTTGTTTGGCTGTCACGCAAGGGCAGCAATAGGCACCTGTTGATCGGCGTCAGATCCGGGCAGATGCGAGTCGTGTGGGCCGTCAGATTTGGCCGAAACAGTTTGCCTTGCCGCCCTTTCCCTCTGCGTCTTGCGCGCATTGTTGCACACATGATGGCCTCCGCGCTTGTCGGCCGCCCGCGCTCGACGTCCCTCTTGCCACTAAGAAAGACTCAAAGTTGGTCGCAAAAACACCTCATTGTCATGGCCGCAACAATTATCATCGTCGGTTGTAGCGAAAGCCAACGATGATTGCAGCAAAAACATCGTCGCCAGTGGTAGCTCGACGTGTGTGTCGTCACAGCATCCCGCCGGTGGTAGCTCGACGTGTGTGTCGCCACAGCAAAGGTGTACTAGACGCATGACGAGGAGCTATAATTTCGTGCCACGACGGAATTTTTGAATTTGGTGTCATGACAACGTTTTCTAAAACGGCCGCCATGGCAACGTTTTCTGAAATTGCCGCCACAACAACGTTTTTGAAAAGGTCGGCAACGAAATATTGGTCGTCACGATGCTTCAACTAAAGATTGAAGATTGTCACGGAGATTCCTGGTGTCCAAGGCTATACCATATCATGCTTTTATGGATTGCCTAAAATGTTTATCCCTTTGTTGTTTGCACCCTTTGATTGTGCAGTAATCAATTATTAGGGTGATCTCTCACAATAATATCAAGTTAAAGGATGTTCTTCCCAGTGTTGCAACCATATATAGCACGTAGCGTTCCGGAGTGTGTCATGTCCACATGAGTACAAACGGGACGTGAGGTGTAAGGCAGACGATGTCAGACCGAGCAAGGAGATAACACTCGGTTGTCCTGAAGTTCTAGCAGAATCATTCTGAGCTCAGAGCACGAAGTATCGAAAGATTAACAAGAGTCATATGGTGATATGATCGACAATAATTTGCCCACTGGTCAAAATTCTCATCACCAATGATGTCCACATCAATGGCTGAGAACTAGATTTGGATCTAGAATCAATTATGAGAAATATTGATTTGAGTGGGAGCACAATTATGTATTAGTTTAGTTTAATCACTAGTGCAAATTAATTATGAACAATGTCCATGTGTAACTTGCACTATAGTTGTAGAATTATGGCTCACAGTTCCACCTTTGTTGTTGAAATTAATTAGCTATTTTTTTATCTGGTTGAATCTTTAATTGAGAGATCGTCCTCTAAAAGTGCCAAGAAGGATTTTGTTCTACTGCATGCTTACAATACTCTCTTGCTAATACTATGAGACTCACGTCGTTCGATCCAAAAGTTTGAATTGCATTACGGTATGCTTGCTTCCGAGAAACCTGAACTTCAACATGTTTGGGATAGTTATGTGATATTCTTGGAACTGAAAATTGTTTTCAGAAACAAACAAAAGATTAAAAGATATGTGATATCTAAATAAGTGTTTCGTTTTCTAGATCTAATGAAGTGTTCAACTATGTTTAAGACTGAAATGCGTAAGATCCGAAGGAATGTCGGTTATGATTTGATGGCGAGAAATTAAAGAGAAAGAACAAAACCAAAGGATGTAATGAGACTTACATGCCTAGGGATGTTCGGGGCTCACGCCACTCTTGAAAAGTTAGATAATTTTTCTGTTGAGTGGGAGAAATATTGAAAGTAAAACTATAAGAAGTTTAGAGGCGGAGGTAAAGTAAGATGGGAATGTCCAGCTCAGGTATGAATGCCATACAAGTTATAAGATTGGGAGAAAGTCGTTCAAGTAAAGTGTGACTCTTGAGAATTATGATTAAATTGTTAAACACCAAATTCTTCGAGAATTGTGGTTAAAAGTTGATCACAAGGATACTGACTCGATTGCATGTTGTTGTGAATCGATGCAAGAATTACTACGGCCTAATGACCAACAAATTAATGAGGTTAAAATATGCGTTGAAAATTTTGTAAGGTTATCATACTTTTTCATCAACATATCACCTCTGAATTTATTGTCATAATTCATTTTAAAGATTTGTACACTCTGGCCCATTGCATAAAAGTTGCAAGCCGGTGTTCATAAAAGAACAATAGTTGGTCGAGGTAATGAACAAAAGGTTCATACTCCTATTGTGAATAGGATTTAAGTTATGAATATTGATGATAAAATTGAACATCCATAACATTGTCGCTAAATGTCGCAAGACTAAAAGAATACCACATATGTGTGGCACTGCTGAAAGAACATGTGGTGCCCCCATGTTTGGTTTTGGTAATTTATGACATTCTCTATGGACTAATGGTTACCTTGAGTTGTATTTGAAGGATTTTTCCATAGACATTTCTTGAAGTCCATGTGTTGGTTTCAAGGAATTTATGAGATGACCAAGGTGCTATTCAAGGAATTATCCAAAGATTGGTCATGTATAAGACATGGTACAAGGTTGATCAAGACTAAGTCGAAGAGTGAATCAAGTTGATCAACACACAAAGCGTACAAGATGTACCGGGGGGGGGGGGTCAAGTGATCCCATGATATGGTAAGCATTGTCCATTGCGCTTTGTGTACTAACACATTCTCTATGTAAGAGTTCTATGTGGGGTTAGGTATGTTTCCATGGGTTTGCATTAAGAGGAAGATCTCATACAACCCATGGATGATGACATCAAGTGGTGATCGTCATCAAGATTGCGGTGTGCAAGTTCAAGTGGAGCATCACGAAAAGATCATGTCCTTGAGTCTTGCCATCCATTGTGGTGACAATGGACTTGTGAAGATGTGCCGAAGAGTGGCTCAACCATAGTAGAGTATGGGGGAGCAATCAACTAGTCTTCATCGAGCCAACACAATCAAGAAAGGAGGTCCAACTTCCGGAAGTCAAGATCGTCATCATGTAGCTCAAGTGGACTATGTGCAAGGCAAAGGTTTTCCCTTGATAGGTTTTCTATTTTACCGGTCGCATGGTGGTAGTTGGGAGACCGGGTTATAGGATCGGCTACCATACTATCAAGGGGGGCTCTCAAGTTGGTAGCTTCATCGTATCGTTCATAGAGAGCTCAAACCATTGCATCCTTGCATCATCTTTCTTGGTTCTTGGTTGGTGTTTCTCTTTGTGAGTTTTAGAGCTTATGGTCATTTTCATGACAAGCTCGAGTTCATCAAAAACGGAGTTCATATATGCATCTTCTATGATGTTTTTGATGTTGGAGTTTTTGTCGGTTCTTCATTCATAGAGGTTTTACATCTCTATATCTTAGGCATACTCCCTTTGACACTTCTTACTATTGGATAGTATTTGTCGTCATCTATCCAACAAGCTTGAGTTTGCTCAATTCGGAGCTCATTTGCAGAAGTTATGGCAATTCAGGCTTTCCTGCTTCCAACTGTTTTGCTCAGGCCTTTTTTGTTGCTCTCTAGCGGTAGCACCACCCTAGGCAGCAGTAGTACCGCTTGCGCAGTACTTCTGTGGTTCTAGTGTCGCGGGCACTACCGCTTGTTTTCGGGGTTCTGGACTCGTTTTTCCTCTACGCGGAAGTAGAGCGGCAGTAGTTGGCGGTAGTACTACTCTGTGCGGTAGTACCGCACTGCCCTACTCTACGATCGCGGTTTCACCTGCACACGCAACACCTAGCGTCAGTACCACTGGTGAGAGCGGTAGTACCGCTCCGGCGGCACTACCGCCTCCTTGAGTTTCTCAATTGCACGTTACGGCTGAAACCACCGTGTCAGCAGAAGTACCGCTCGCCAGAGCGGTGCTACCGCATGCGCGGACTGAGTGCATAACGGTTGGATTTTTTCCTTCCTATAAAAGGGGGTCTTCTTCCCCAATGCTTTTTATCTTTGGAGCTCGTGTTCTTCCCCCGTTGTTGACCTTCTTCGATCTTGCTTTCTCTCAATCGCTCCATGGATTCTTGCTAGTTCTTGAGGGAAAAGTGATGGAAATATGCCCTAGAGGCAATAATAAAATGGTTATTATATTTCCTTAATCATGATAAAGGTTTATTATTCATGCTAGAATTGTATTGACCAGAAACTTAAATACATGTGTGGATACATAAACAAATACCGTGTCCCTGGTGAGCCTCTACTAGACTAGATAGTTGATCAAAAGATGGTTAAGATTTCCTAACCATAGACATGTGTTGTCGCTTGAAAACGGGATCACATCATTAGTAGAATGATGTGATGGACAAGACCCATCCGTTAGAATACCATATAACTGTTCACTTTATTGCTACAACTTTCTTAATGTCAAATACATATTCCTTCGACCATCAGATCATGTAACTCCCGGATACCGGAGGAATACCTTGTGTGCTATCAAACATCATAATGTAATTGGGTGATCATAAAGATGCTCTACATGTATCTCCGAAGGTGTCTCTTGAGTTGGTGTGAATCGAGGTTGGGATTTGTCACTCTGTATGACGGAGTGGTATCTCTGGACCCTCTCAGTAATACAACATCACAAGAAGCTTGCAAGCAAAGTGACTAAGGAGTTAGTTATGGGATGATGTATTACGAAACGAATAAAGAGACTTGCCAGTAATGAGATTGAACTAGGTATGAAAATACCGACGATCAAATCTCGGACAAGTAACATACCGACGGACAAAGGGAACTGCGTATGTTGTCATAAAGGTTCAACCGATAAATATCTTCGTGGAATATGTAGGAACCAATATGGGCATACAGGTCCCGCTATTGGTTATTGACAGGAGAAGCGTCTTGGTCATGTCTACATCATTCTCGAACCCGTAGGGTCCGCATGCTTAACGTTCATTGACGATATAGTATTATATGAGTTATGTATGTTGGTGACCGAATGTTGTTCGGAGTCCCGGATGAGATCACAGACATGACGAGGAGCTCCGGGATGGTCCAAAGGTAAAGATTGATATGTGGGATAATAGTGTTTAGTCTCCGGAAGGGTTCCGGAATTCACCGGAAGGGGTTTCGGATGTTTTCCCGAAATGTTCTGGTGCGAGAACACTTTATTTGGGCCAAGGGGTAAAGCCCACGACGCTTTAGGAAGGTGCAAAAGGAAGTTTTGCGGGGGCCAGGGGCGAGATGCCAGGGACCCTGGTGTCGGGCCAGACGCCGAGGACCCTGACGTCTGGTCCTGGAGTCCGAGAAGGACTCTTGTCTTGCGTGCCAAACCGACTTTGGGGCAGGGCTAGCACCCAGAACACATCAAGATTAACCAAGCCATGTGCCGGCAACCCCGCCCCCTCTAGTTTATCCTCCGTCATAGTTTCTGTTGTGCTTGTCGAAGCCCTGCGGAGATTGTTCTTCACCACCGCCGTCACCATGTCGTCGTGCTGCCGGAACTCATCTACTACTTCGCCTCTCTTGCTGGATCGAGAATGCAAGGACGTCATCGAGCTGAACGTGTGCTGAACGCGGAGGTGTCGTACATTCGGTACTTGATCAGGACGAATCGTGAAGGTGTATGACTACATCAACCGCATTGATAAACACTTCCACTTAGCAATCTACAAGGGTGTGTAGATGCTCTCCCCTTCTCGTAGTTGTGCATCTCCATGGATAGATCTTGTGTGTGCATAGATTTTTTTTTATGCAACGTTCCCCGATGGTGGCATCATGAGCCAGGTTTATGCGTAGATGATATGCATGAGTAGAACACAAAGGAGTTGTGGGCGGTGATGTTCATACTGCTTACCACCAAAGTCTTATTTTGATTCGGCGGTATTGTGGGATGAAGCGGCCCGAACCAACCTTACATGTCCACGTACATGAGACCAGTTCCACCGACTGACATGCGACTTGTTTTGCATAAAGGTGGCCGGCGGGTGTCTGTTTCTCCTACTTTAGTTGAATCGAATTTGACTACGGCCGGTCCTTGCAGAAGGTTAGAACATCAAACTTGATCATCACCGTTGTGGTTTTGCGTAGGTAAGAACGGTTCTTGCTAGTTGCCCGTAGCAGCCATGTAAAACTTGCAACAACAAAGTAGAGGACGTCTAACTTGTCTTTGCATGGCATGTTGTGATGTGATATGGTCAAGATATGATGTGATATATGTTGATGTATGAGATGATCATGTTTTGTAATAAGTTCACGACTCGCATGTCGATGGGTACGCCAACCGGCACGAGCCTTAGGGTTGTCTTTAATTATTGTATGACATGCGTGTCAATCACTAAGCGCCATGTAATTTCTTTACTTTATCGCTATGCATTAGCAATAGTTGTACAAGCAATAGTTGGCGAGACGACTCCGACGCAACGATGGAGATCATGTCGATGCTTTGGAGATGGAGATCAAAAGCACAAGATGATGATGGCCATATCATGTCACATAAATTTGATTGCATGTGATGTTTATCCTTTATGCATCTTATTTTGCTTAGAACGACGGTAGCATTATAAGATGATCCCTTCACTTAATTTCAAGATAAAAGTGTTCTCCCTGAGTATGCACCGTTGCCAAAGTTCGTCGTTTTGAAGCACCTCGTGATGATCGGGTGTAATAGACTCTACGTTCACACACAACGGGTGTAAGCCAGTTTTGCACATGCAGAATACTTGGGTTAATCTTGACGAGCCTAGCATGTACGTACATGGTCTCAGAACACTGGAGACCGAAAGGTCGAACATGAGTCATATAGTAGATATGATCAACATGGAGATGTTCACCATTGATGACTACCTGATACGTCTCCAACATATCTATAATTTATGAAGTATTCATGCTGTTATAATATCATTCTAGGATGTTCTACAATCATTTTATAGCAACTTTATATCATTTTTTGGGACTAGCCTAGTGATCCAGTGCCCAGTGCCAGTTGCTGTTTTTTGCTTGTTTTTTACATCGCAAGAAATCAATATCAAACGGAGTCCAAACACCGCGAAACTTTTTATGGATTTTTTATGGACCAGAAGACATCCAGTGGGCCAAAGAAGCACCTAGGGGGTGCCCTGAGGGGGGCACAACCCACCAGGGCGCGCCTGGGACCCCAGGCGCGCCCAGGTGGGTTGTGCCCTCCTCAGTGGCCTCCCGCACCCCCTCTTTGCCCTATAAATCACCAAATATTCCAAAAACCCTCAGGGTAACCCTAGATCAGAAGTTCCGCCGCTGCAAGGCTCTGTAGCCACGAGAAACCAATCTAGACCCCGTTCCGGCACCCTGCCGGAGGGGGAGATCATCATCGGTGGCCATCTTCATCATCCCGGCGGCCACCATGATGAGGAGGGTGTAGTCCACCCTCGGGGTTGAGGGTTTGTATCAGTACTATGTTTTTAATCTCTCTCTCTCGTGTTCTTGAGATGTCACGAGCTTGATGTATCGTGGGCTTTGTTAATATAGTTGGATTATATGGTGTTTTCCCCTCTCTTTCTTGTTGTGATGAATTGAGTTTTCCCTTTGAGATTTCGTTTTACCGGATTGAATACTTTTATGGATTTGAGAGCACTTGATATATGTCTTACATATGAATACTCGTGGTGACAATGTGGTATCATATTGGTTCACTTGATATATGTTTTGGCACTCAACTTGCGGATTCCCGAGGTGACATTGGGGTAATCTACGCATAGGGGTTGATGCACGTTCTTGTCTTTGTTTCTCTGGTAGAAATCTTGGGGCATTCTTTATGGTTCTTTGTGTTGGATTGAGTATTATGAATCTGAAATTATTTGGTGCTATTTTAGTACGAACTCTTGGATAGATCGATCGGAAAGAATAGCTTCGAGGAGGTTTCGTACCCTACAAATGATTTCTTCTTATGTTCTCTGCTAGATAAGAACTTTGGAGATTCTTCATCGCACTTTGAGGGGTGGTTATATGATCCAATTATATTAGCATTGTTGGGAGATTGCACTAGTGAAAGTACGGACCCTAGGCCTCATTTTAAAACATTGCAATACCGTTTGTGCTCTGTTTTATCAATTGCTACCTTGCTGTTTTTTATTGTTATTATTACAAAATTAATATCTAATATCGTTACTACACTTTTATCACCATCTCTTCGCTGAACTAGTGCACCTATACAATTTGCCATTGTATTTGGTGTGTTGGGGACACAAGAGACTTTTTGTTATTTGGTTGCAGGGTTGTTTGAGAGAGACCATCTTCATCCTACGCCTCCCACGGATTGATAAATCTTAGGTCATCCACTTGAGGGAAAATTGCTACTGTCCTACAAAACTCTACGCTTGGAGGCCCAACACGAGTCTACAAAAATAAAGTTGCGTAGTAGACATCAAGCTCTTTTCTGGAGCCGTTCCCGGGGAGGTGAGTGCATGAAGGTATATCTTTAGATCTTGCAATCAAATCTTTTAGTTTCTTGTTTTATCACTACTTTGGTTTATAAAAAGAAAACTAAAAAAATGGAATTGAGGTTGCATCATATTATTGATCATCTTTATGGTATCTTTCTTGAAAATGATGGATCGGAAAATTGTGCTCAATTGTTAGACTAAGAAGTCAATAAAATGTTCGGCACAAAATATTTGAATGATGAGCATGATTGCAATGTTGTTAGTATGAATTCTTTGAATATCCAAAATGCTAATGATGATTGCACAAGTCATGACAAAAATGTTTCTTATAAACATGTCAATTTTTGTGGAGTGCATAAAGTTTGTGAAGACGTGCCTTATAGGGAAGATAAATTTTGTAAGAAGCATAAACATGATAAAACCAATTCTTTGCTCAAAGAGATAGATGAATTTGCTACAAAATTATGCTCTCTTTGTCCTATTACTTGTGAACTTTGCAATAAGGTTGGTCATCTTAATTTCCAATGCAAACTATTTCATGATCGAATCATGGCCAAATATTTTAATAATTTGATCACCCAACTTTATAATGAGCTTTTTCTATTTTTGGGGAGTGAATAATTGACACATAAAAATAGTTGGTTTGAAGTATTCATTCTCACGGATGACATTGAAACTAATCTAAATATATATATATATATATATATATATATATATATATATATATATATATATATATATATATATATATATATGTGTGTGTGTGTGTGTGTGTGTGTGTGTGTGTGTGTTTTGCATGGTAAATTGCAATGAGAATGCTTATATTGCCAACTATAGAAAGATGGGGAAACCAATAGAATATAAAAGGAATACTAATGAAAGGGTAAAGATTTCCACTTTCCCTCCTATTGTCTCTCATGATGAAATTGGTAACGAGGAGGAGCTTCCTATCCAACCAATCTCACCAATAAGAAGCTTGAAAAAATTAATTAAACCCACACATGATGTGGTGAAGAAGAAGAAAAGAAGAAAGAATAGAGGTAAAAAGGTATCTCTCCCAAATAATATTGCTCCTATTATTGTTGTGCCTCATGAAAATGAATCAAAAATAATTGTGGAAGATGATGCACTTGATGATGATATTGCTTCTATGTCTTATGGCACAATGTCCGAGAGCACTATTGATGATGATTTTGTTATGCCCATTGCTTGTTGTGATGATTATGATTGGGAAGATAATGATACTTCTTATAATATTGGAAATCTTTTTGGCACCAGCTTGGGAAATTATGATGATATCAATTGTTATACCGTTGGTGCTACTCATACTATTAATGACGAGAGTGATTATGCTTATGATATGCCAAGCCACAAGCTTGGGGATGCTATGTTTGATGAGAATGACATGTTTGAGAATTTATTTGCTGCAATTAATGTTTGTCCCAAGCTTGGGGATGATATGATTAATGAAGATGATCTTTTTAGTCCCCCTACTTTGAATGATCAAATTTGCTATGATGATTGCATGCCTCCTATCTACGATGAGAACAAAGTTGCTACTTATGATGATTATTGTGATGATACTTATGTTATAAAAAGTAGTGATAATTATTGTCATAATTTTGAATATCCTTTTACTGAACATTACTCTTTCAATGTGGAAACAATTTTTAGTATTCGAGTTTCATATGATACTCCCACCTTTGTGAATGAGAAGAAATTTTCTTATGTGGAGAGTAATAAAATTTCTATGCTTGTGGATCATGAAAAGAATGATTTATGTGATGGTTATATTGATGAATCTATTCATGATACTACTGAAATTATTATGAGAGAGGAACTTATGATTCATGATGCTCTCTTTATGTTTCAATCCTTATCTTTTATGCGATCATCATTGAACTCATCATGCCTAGCTAAAAGGCATTAAAGAAAAGCACTTGTTGGGAGACAAACCAACACTTTTACCTACTGTTTTTGTGTGTTCACATGATTAAGCTACTGTAGTAATCATGTTTTATTGCTTTTGTTTCAATAAAGTGCCAAGTAAAGCCTTTGGGATAGTGTGGATGATAGTTGACTTGATTCTGTGCAAAAATATAAACTTTTGCGTCCAGTGCAGAAATTCCTATATTTTACCAGAACATGGAAAAATTCTGAAATTTTACAAAAGATAGATATACAAATTTCCTACGTTTTCCTAATTTTGCAGAATTTTTGGACTAGCAGAAGTATGGTTTGAGTACAGATTACTACAGACTGTTCTGGTTTTGACAGATTCTGTTTTCAATGCATAGTTTGCTTGTTTCCTAGTTTCTATGGCTTATATTGCTCAATATAAATTATGGAAATGATATGCTACAGTACGCATTGTGTGGAAACAATTATGAATCTTGTCTTTGACAGTACCAAAGTGAAATGGTTTTGCTCTTTATCATACTAACCTATCTCACGAAGTGCCGTTAAGTTTTGTGTGATTAAAGTTTTCAAGTTTTGGGTGAGACGTCGATTGAGGAGAATAAGGAGTGAGAATACCCTAAGCTTGGGGATGCCCAATGCACCCCAAGTTAATATCCAAGGAAGATCCAAGCAACTAAGCTTGGGGATGCCCCGGAAAGCATCCCCTCTTTCGTCTCCAACATTATCGGTAACCTCACTTGGAGCTATATTTTCATTCGTCACTTGATATGAGTTTTACTTGGAGCGTCATTTTATTTTTTTAGGATTTGCTTGCTTCTATCTATAATAATGTTTTGCATCTTTTACTTCAATAAAATGTCAAGGGTAGCCTTTACCATGCTCATTTTACAAGTATACATGTTGCTGTTTCAAAACAGAAACTTTATCGATGTTGCAAAAATTCCTTGGAAAATCAGAATGTGATAAAATATTGAAACGTTTTGCACAGTAAGCTCTGACAAGTTTTCTGCAGCGTGGTAAATTTTCATAATTTTTGGAGTTAAGGAAGTATTGATACTCTTGCATTCTTTACAGATTGCACTGTTTTGGCAGATTGCTATTATGTTTGCATTGTTTGCATATGTTTGCTTGTTTAATGAGTCTATTTGAGGATGGGAGTATTAAATATGCAGAGGCATTTAGTATGCAATGTTGAATAATAATTTTTGTGATTTTCTACAGTATATAATGATAAGGTTTTTGCATTGGTTTATACTAACTTATCTCACGAGTTCTTGTTGAGTTTTGTGTGGATGTAGTTTTTATGATTTAGGGAAACCGTGATATAAAAGGAATTAAGGAGACACAAAAGCTCAAGCTTGGGGATGCCCATGGCATCCCAAGATAATATTTCAAGAAGTCTCAAGCATCTAAGCTTGGGATGGCCCGGTAGGTATCCCACCTTTCTTCATCAACAATTATCGGTTAGTATCGGTTGAGCCTAAGTTTTTTCTTATTCACATGAGTTGTGATATCCTTGAAATGTCATTTATTTTCATTTGCTTGCTGTTTTAATAAAATACTTAGATCTGGAAGTTTTAAATAAGAGAGAGTCCTCAATTAGCTACCCATTTACATAACTACTCGCTTGATCTTCACTTATATCTTTTCGGAGTAGCTTGTCATTTACTCTTGTGCTTCACTTATATCATATGAGTAATTTGTTGAATAAATTGAATATCATGAAGTTGAAATTATATGTTCATATCATGCCTAGTGGTAGCATTGGGTTTAGAAAGTGAAAATCTTTTGAAGCTTGACAATCACAATATTGGTCATACAAGCAATTCATGAATGATTAGTAGAAGGAAGAGAACTTTCACATGCAAATACACTATCTTGGAAATCTTTTGTGATTGTGAGCCCCCATCAAAATAATATATGCCAAAATTGTTGACGTTGGACAAGGAAGACAACTTAATGATTTATGTTTGTTCATATTCACATAGAAGTTATATTGTCATAGATCCTTCAACATGTGGTGCTTGCCCCCCATCTTTGCTAGACAAAAATTCCTCAGCAAGTAGAAATACTACTTGTGCATCCTTAAACCCAAATCTTATTTTCAAGAGTCCACCATACCTACCTAAGGATCGAGCAAGATCTTTCAAGTAAGTTGTCATCGGTGCAATAAGGCAATAAAAATTGCTTCTAAAAGTGTTAGATCATTTAGTGTAAGAGAAAATTGAGCGTTGTACGAACTTGTGATGGCAAAGAATAAAAGCGACAGACTGCATAATAAAGGTTGCTATCATAAGGGGCAATATAACGTGACGTTCTTTTGCACTAAGGGGTTGAGCATACAAACAAAAAGCACATGGCAACCTCTGCTTCCCTCTGTGAAGGGCATATCTTTTACTTTTAAGTATTTACTTTCATGCAAGAGTCAAAGTTTTTCTCTCTATTCCTTTTTATTTTTCTCCTTTGTTAAGCATCATGTGGTGAGGAAAGATCTAGGCACATATATCTAGTTGGATATGGGTAGCATGAGTTATCATTGTTGACATCACCCTTGAGGTGAATACGTTGGGAGGCAAAATTATAAGCCCCTATCTTTCTATGTGTCCGGTTGAAACGTTTTGCTCATGTGTATGCGGTGAGTGTTAGCAATCATAGAAGACTATATGATGGTTGAGTATGTGGAGCTCTTACTTAGACTCTGTTGAATAAGTTGAATTGCAATTGTTTGGAGATTGAGAGCATAGGTTGTTGAGTTTCAAGAGAATTCATTGTTTGAACCTTAACATGTGAATTGGTTGCTACTTTAACATGAGAAGTTTATAAGAAAGAATTGCTGTTATGATGCTAGGAAAAGTGATTGAAATTATCATTGATCAAACTTATGCACTTTGCTAGCATTCACACTTCATAAATTATTTCTTTTATCATTTACCTACTCGAGGACGAGTAGGAATTAAGCTTGGGGATGCTGATACGTCTCCAACGTATCTATAATTTATGAAGTATTCATGCTGTTATATTATCATCCTTGGATGTTCTACAATCATTTTATAGCAACTTTATATCATTTTTTGGTACTAACCTAGTGACCCAGTGCCCAGTGCTAGTTGTTGTTTTTTGGAGTGAATTGCAAAAAACCACCACAGTTGAAGTTAAAGCATCCAATTGCCACCACATTTCTAGCGCGTCCCAAAAATCCACCACTTTACTTGTAAATTTTCTCAATAAAAACAAATGACCGGTTTGCTGCAGTTAACCCGATTTCTGACAGGGCTGGCCCACCCGTCAGGTGCCACGTGGGCGAGGCCAGACGGCGAGTGGGTTGACGGCCGTTACGACACACGCGTGGTCAAAGCGGTCGCGGCTCTGACTGCTTGGCCCATTCTCCCCTCTTTCCCCCGTCTCTCTCTGTCCTGCGATGGCGGCGGCGGCTAAACCTACCGGCGGCGGTGGCGAGTCAGCAGGCGGCGGAGGGACTGGAGGCGATGGTGATGGGTTCTCGGAGGTGGACAACTGGTTCGGCAGCAGTAGCTTGCCGACGCAGCGGGCTCCTTCACCGGAGCGATCCCCTTCGCCCCCCTCGCCGCCGGAGTGGGACATAGAGCGCCGTGCGGCGGCGGCCCTAGCACGCAAGATCAGGGCTTCAGGCGTGGGAGAAGGCCATCAGTGGGCTTCAGGGTTCGGCGGCGTGTGGTAAGATTTCTTCCCCCTCCACCCCTCTCTTCATTGGATTCACTGGAAATTTTAGGGTTGTTAGATTGCATATAAACCTATCATGTTACAGTATGGTTGTTAATGGGCTGTTAGATTTTAGGAAATTTTAGGGTTGTTAGATTTCAGGAGATTTTAGGGCAGTTTGATTTTAGTGCTTTGTTTACTGAAGATTATTGTTTGTTTACTCAAGTGTTGTAGCTGATATAGTTAATATCTTTTCTGTACAACATGTTTCAGTAGGAAATATAGCTCTGGGTTTATGGTTTTATGCATGAATGCTTTGTTTAGTCCTTATTGACAGTGAAGATAGTGCTAATATCTTGTCTGAATAACATGTTACATTATTAAAACAGAATCAATGAAGCACTAATTCTCCTCAATTTTCTGTAGTTTGGATGATGAGATATGGAAAATAAGGTACCATTTTCAAGGGAGAGACAACTTGGAGAGGACCATTTCTCTATCAGAAATTACTTATATTAACATGTTAGCACTGCTAGAGACTGAAGAGGGATATACTAAAGCTGACTACATGTTCTATATGAAAGAAGAAGGAAAGGGGGCAGCAGGAATGCAGGTTATTGACAGTGAAGATAGTGTGGAAGAGATGCTAGACTATTATGCTGAGCAGAAGGTGCTCAACATAACTGTAATTAAGGCTAATGAGCCTAATCCAGGAGAGTTTAACAGGTCAAATATTGTGGAGGAACAAGTGCCTATAAGTAATGTGGGGGATTCCAACATTATTTCTATAGATGAGGCAGGAGTATTGTTCCCTATTGCTGTTGAAGACACAGTTGAAGAGCTCTATGCTGTGCCTATTGCTGTTGTAGAGCCAGGTGAAGAGTCTGCATATATTAACACACAACAGAGCATGAATTTGAAGAAAGCAAAGGGCAAAGAGAAATTACAGGAAGATGTTGGCCCCTCTGATGATGAAGTGTTTGTTGATTTGAACTGTTGTGAGGACTGCTCTGAGGAGGAAGATGAAATCATTGAGAAGGAAGATGAAATCATTGAGGAGGAAGAGCATGACATAGGTAATGAGGAGGAAGATGAAATCATTGAGAAGCTAAAGCAGAAAAGGAAACAGAGAGAGGATCCTATGCATCACTTTGAAGGAGACACAGAAGTGGAAGAGATGTGTCCAGAGGCAGAGGACTCAGACACAGAACCTGAGACACCTCTTCATCAAACATTCAAGAAAGTAGGCAAAGCAGGCCCCACTACAAGATCACACCATGAAGCTGACATTGAGGTAATTCCTGATTTCATTCCATCTGATGATTCTGCTTGTTTCCCTAGGGACTATGGCATTAGTGATTCAGATGATGAGTCAGGTCTACCACTGCCCTGTGGAAGGAAGAGTCAAGCCAAGAGGGCCAGGACTAGGATCTGGTATGATGAGACCAAGCCAGATGCTCATGACCAACTTTGCTTGAGTATGTGCTTCACTGATGTGTATCAGTTTAGAAGAGCACTTAGGAATTTTCATATCAGAATCCTTAGAAATTTCCAGTACCATAGGAACTGCAAGGATAGGATCATTGTGCATTGCAAAGAAAGGGACAATGTGTGTCCTTTTTTCATGACTGCATCCACAATTGCTCATGAGAAGACAT
Source organism: Aegilops tauschii subsp. strangulata (assembly GCF_002575655.3). Lineage (NCBI taxonomy): Eukaryota > Viridiplantae > Streptophyta > Magnoliopsida > Poales > Poaceae > Aegilops > Aegilops tauschii. The sequence goes on from NC_053039.3 coordinate 129,569,586, forward strand.
TCTGCATCAAGAAGATGAAGTTGTTGCACACTTGTGGTGCACATGGAGAAAAAACCAAAGTGACAGTTGTCTGGATGGCCAGAACATGTGAGCAGCAACTGAGAGATAATCCAAGGGCTGGTGTTGATGCAATTTTAAAAAGAACAAATACTAAGTATGGGCTGGAAGTGCCAAAGACCAAGGCCTATAGGGCAAGGTCATTGGCCATTGAAGTGGTGGAAGGTGACATGAAGGGACAATACACAAGGTTTAGGGATTATCTTCAAGCTGTGCTTGATACCAACCTTGGGAGCAGATGCATTGTGACTACCAGAGAGCTTGAGCTCCATCCTAGCCCAAATCCTAGGTTCCACTACATGTTCTACTGTCTGAATGCTTCAAAAGAAGGTTTCTTGAATGGGTGTAGGCCCTTTATAGGTATTATATGAATTCTAAATTACTCCAATTCATTGCCCATATCTTGTACTTAATAATGCACTCATTTCACTACCCAATGCTTTAATACAGGTTTAGATGGTTGCTTTATCAAGCTTTCTACTGGGCAACAGATACTTGCTGCCACTGGTAGGGATGGGAATAACAACATATTCCCTATTGCAATTGGTATTGTTGATAAGGAGGACAAGGAAAGTTGGACTTGGTTTCTTAGCCAATTAAGAGCTTGCATTGGAGAGGGGAACAAGTGGGGCACATACACAATCATCTCTGATGGACAGAAGGTATATTTTTCATTTCACAATTGAATGAGCAATTTCTAGAAATAATAATTTGTTATACTTGCTGCCATTATGAAGTTATATGATTAATACTTGCTGCCATTATGAAGTTATATGATTAATACTTGCTGCCATCTATATAATGACTTAAACAGGGGCTGTTGAATGCAATTCAAGCTGTGTTCCCACACTCACCTCAAAGATATTGTCTTAGACATATCTATGCAAATTTCCAGTCAGCTGGCTTCAGGAGTGAGGAGTTGAAGAAGCATATGGACAATGCTGCATATTCATACACCAAGAATGGTTTTGAGCTTGCAATGAATGAACTGAGAAAGGAGGATGAAGATGCTTGGAAGTGGCTTTGTGATATCCCTAAAGAGACTTGGGCAAGGCATGCTATGGATCACACATGCAAGACAAACCTAGTAGTTAACAATCTTAGTGAAGTGTTTAACAAGATGATACTAGATGTGAGGAACAAGCCAATAAGGAGCTGTGTAGATGGATTCAGAACTAAGTTGATGGTTAAGTACCAAGCAGTTAGAGAGAAGACAGAGAAGAGTAAGTGGGAGATAACACCCACTTATATGGAGAAGTTGGAGGAGTCAAAGAAGTACTCAAGGCAATGCACTGCATACATGGCAGGTCCTGGTATTTGGCAAGTCACTAGTGGGGAGTCTACCTACTGTGTGAACCTTGATAAGTGGACCTGTGACTGCAAGAAGTGGGACCTATGTGGTTGGCCATGTAACCATGCAGTTTCTGCCATTACAAGAGTGAAGGGGCAGCCAGAAGACTATGTGCATGAGTTCTTCAAAAAACCATCGTATAAGGAAACATACAAGCACATCATCTACCCTGTACCAGGGCCTGACTGTTGGCCTAGGACACCAATTGTTGACATAGATCCACCAGTGTTCAAAGAGAAGAAGGGCAGAAAGCAAACAACTAGGAGGAAGGGGCAATTTGAGGTCCCAACAAAGAAGGATACATCAAGGATGGCAACTGTCACCTGTAGCAACTGCAAGATGCAGAAACATAGGTACACCTACTGCCCTCAGCCCCTGAAGCCTCATCTGCAGGCAAGAAAGGACAAGCATAAGGTATTGTTTTCAACTTATTACCATGTCCTATGCACACTGTTGTCATTGTTTTCAACTTATTACCATGAAACTGGCACAAACAACTAGCCTCACCAGTTTTCATTGTTTTAATCATTTGATTCATCCTAATTGTTGGGCTATGATGTGTGCTTTCTTAGACAACCAGAACTCACTACCATGGAGCTGGGGGAAGTTCTACTGCTACTGCACAGCCTGCAACCAGTGCACCACTTGCTGCAACTACTAGGGTTAGAAGAACAACTGCTACTGGTCATTCCCAGCCTGCTACATCTACCAGGGGAAGAAAATCAACTGCTGCTTCTACTGGTCCTGCCCAGCCTGCTGCTTCTACAAGGCCAAGAAGAACAACTGCTGCTTCTACAAGGGCAAGCATCACCATTGATGCTTCTACTACTTCCCAGGCTGCCACAAGAGCTTCAGGTTCAAGCAATGCAGCCAGCAGGAGAGGTGGAAGGCCCTACATGGCACCTAGGGCTGCAACTACAACAGAGGGAGCAACAGTAGGGTCTAAAAGGAAGAGGTTCCAGAGCACCAAGATGAGGGGTTACTTTTATGCCAGTGGCAACTAGTCAGTGCACAATTTGGCTGTTGTCTTTTGAACTGCCTGCCTTAAGTATTTCTAAATATCATAAACTATGCCTGAGAACTGCTATGTGTGAACTGCTATGTGTAATCAGTATTTAGCTTGAGAACTTGTTTGTGTTACCATGCTAAGTTTGAGAACTGTTATGGATGAGAACTTTTATGGTTGAGAACATGTTTGTGTCATCAACAATTTACTTGTTTGATTTGATGCTTTTTCTATTCTAAAAGATTTTGGCCACCTTGGATGTAACATGGCAGCATGGCAGCTACTATTTCTTTATGCTTTTGGTTGTAACATGGCCAGTTACTATGGCCTTGTGCTTTTGGTTGAAAAACATGGCAGTAAGAATATATTGTCTTGATATTGTGTCATGGTGTATGACTATGTCCAAATATATGTTTGAATTTTTTTGTTTTGTGCATACATATCTTCAGAAGTGAATTAACGGGTAAAATGCTGTCCAAATTGAGCCAAAATGCTGCCCAAAATTTGAACATTTTTTTGAACCACCCAGAAAAATTTCTAAAAATTACAGAAATTCAATCATATATGTACGACTAATCTGGGAAAGTTTCATGCAATTTTGATCATTGGTTGAACGGCAAAATGCATTTCAACTTTGAGCTTGACTACTTTGACCACATTTTGACTGATATTTAAAAGTTGTCAGAAAAAATTCTAAAAATTACAGTAAATCATTCATATCTATGTGACTAATCTGAGAAAGTTTCATGCTTGTTTGATTGATATTTTGACTGATCATTACTTGTTTGATTTGATGCTTTTTCTATTCTAAAAGATTTTGGCCACCTTGGTCATCAACAATTACATAACTGGGGTAGTTTTGCAGCTAGTCATTACATACATTACATAACTTAACTGGAGGTAGTTTTGTAGCTAGTCATTACATACATTACATAACTTAACTGGAGGTAGTTTTGTAGAAAATCATTACAGGCATTACATAACTAGGGGATTCCCAAAATATACAACCCCAAGGCCAGCTATATTGTTCCAAGGCCACATATTAGCTTAACATAACTGAGGTGATGAACATCATTGTTCACTCATCAAGGATTGACTTGATCTTGGCAAGCTTGTCCTTGTTGCCATGACCAGCTTTCATAAGATCACCCACCAGAAACTCCAGCTTCTTCTTCTCCTCTACCAGCCTGTCCCTCTCTTTCTTCATCTCATCCCTCTCCTTCCTTGTGTTCCTAATGATCTCCCCCTGAGACCTAAGAATGCACTTCATCTCCTTCAGCTCCTGAGCCAGCTTCTCCATCTCCTTCATCTTGCCAAAGTCAGCACTCTGCTTCTCCTTGCTGATAGCTAGCTTCTCCATGTCCTTGTCCACATCCATCTGCTTCTGCTTGAACTCTTCATCACTCATGACCCTGTTGTTCTGATCTGCCCAATCAAACATCTTGGTGACTTCCTCAACCAGCTGACTGTACTGATCCCCAAGTGTATCCAACTGCTTGTTGACCTTGTCCAACTCTTTCTTATACTTCTCATGGTCAATCATTCTGCCATGATTCTCCTCATGAAACATCTCCCATATCTTCTCCAAACATCTTTGCAGAATAGAAGGCCATGGGGCATCAACCCACTGAGCAACTCCACAGTCAATACCATCCTGCATCAAGTTTCATTTACTTAATTTACTGACATGTTTCATTTACTTAATCAATGTCCTAAACATGTTTCATTTACTGACAGAAACTGATGCTTGCAAAATCACTGTGAAAAACATGTTTCATCAACTGTAGACAGTCCAAATTGACTGAATTTACTGAATTCACTGCAGACTAACTACCACTAACACAATTAACTGAATTTACTAACAGCAACTACAGACAGTCCAAATTTACTGCATACTAACTACCAAATCTACTGCAGACACTACAAATTTACTGCAGACTAACTTACATTTGATTCTTGCAACTGCAGACAGTCCAAATTAATTGAATTTACTGACAGCAATTATTACAACAATCTGCAGACTAACTACCACTAACACAAACCCTCGTTGGATAACACTGACCTAAGGAACAGCACATCCATAGAACCTCCTCCCAGTGTCCTTTCCTTCAAATGCAACATATTTCATGCATGGGGCCAAGTGCAGTCTACATGTGATGCTTGCATCTGCAGCTCTACCACAGAAGGATGGATCTATAGTGGTGTCAGGGTTCGCCTGCATTGTAGCACACTAGTGAACCGCAGAAAAGATAGCAACTGCTCCAAACATGGTCTCAAATCGAAGAACACTTGAACACTAACCCTAACCCTAGGTGCAAAGCAGATATCTTACCCAGTGCTGCTCCAGATCCATGCCGACCAGCTCCTCCTCGTCGCTGCTCTCCTCTCCATCCTTCCACGACGGCATCTTCTACGGCGGGGAGGGAACCGTGCCTCCGGCGGCGGCAACAGGGGACAGAGCAGAGGAGTGAGAGTGAGAGAGTGAGCGAGTGGAGTGTGAGCGGAGTGTGAGCGGCGGGGAGTGGGGGCTCTGTTTTGTACCGACAGCCCTAACGGCCATCAACCCACTCGCCGTATGGCCTCGCCCACGTGGCACCTGACGGGTGGGCCAGCCCTGTCAGAAATCGGGTTAACTGCGGCAAACCGGTCATTTGTTTTTATTGAGAAAATTTACAAGTAAAGTGGTGGATTTTTGGGACGCGCTGGAAATGTGGTGGCAATTGGATGCTTCAACTTCAAATGTGGTGGTTTTTTGCAATTCACTCTTGTTTTTTGCTTGTTTTTTACATCCCAGGAAATCAATATCAAACGGAGTCCAAACACCGCGAAACTTTTTATGGATTTTTTATGGACCAGAAGACAACCAGTGGGCCAGAGAAGCACCTGGGGGGTTGCCCCGAGGGGGGCACAACCCACCAGGGCGCGCCTGGGGGCCCAGGCGCGCCCAGGTGGGTTGTGCCCACCTCGGTGGCCTCCAGCACCCCCTCTTTGCCCTATAAATCACCAAATATTCCAAAAACCCTCGGGGTAACCCTAGATCAGAAGTTCCACCGCCGCAAGGCTCTGTAGCCACAAGAAACCAATCTAGACCCCGTTCCGGCACCTTGCCAGAGGGGGAGATCATCATCGGTGGCCATCTTCATCATCCCGGCGACAATCACGACGAGGAGGGAGTAGTCCACCCTCGGGGCTGAGGGCTTGCATCAGTAGCTATGTGTTTAATCTCTCTCTCTCTCTCTCTCTCATGTTCTTGAGATGTCACGATCTTGATGTATCGTGGGCTTTGTTAATATAGTTGGATCATATGGTGTTTTCCCCTCTCTATCTTGTTGTGATGAATTGAGTTTTCCCTCTGAGATTTCATTTTATCGAATTGAATACTTTTATGGATTTGAGAGCACTTGATATATATCTTGCATATGAATACTCATGGTGACAATGGGGTATCGTATTGATTCACTTGATATATGTTTTGGCACTCAACTCGCGGATTCCCGAGGTGACATTGGGGTAATCTACGCATAGGGGTTGATGCACGTTCTTGTCTTTGTTTCTCCGGTAGAAATCTTGGGGCACTCTTTGAGGTTCTTTGTGTTGGATTGAGTATTATGAATCTGAAATTATTTGGTGTTATTTTAGTACGAACTCCTGGATAGATCGATTGGAAAGAATAGCTTCAAGGTGGTTTCGTACCCTACAAACGATTTCTTCTTATGTTCTCCGCTAGATAGGAACTTTGAAGTGATTCTTCATCGTACTTTGAGAGGTGGTTATATGATCCAATTATATTAGCATTGTTAGAAGATTGCACTAGCGAAAGTACAGACCCTAGGCCTCATTTTCAAGCATTGTAATACCATTTGTGCTCCGTTTTATCAATTGCTACCTTGCTGTTTTTTATTGTTACTATTACAAAAACCAATATCTACTATCGTTACTACCCTTCTATCACCATCTCTTCGCCGAACTAGTGCACCTATACAATTTGCCATTGTATTTGGTGTGTTGGGGACACAAGAGACTTTTTGTTATTTGGTTGCAGGGTTGTTTGAGAGAGACCATCTTCATCCTACGCCTCCCACAGATTGATAAACCTTAGGTCATCCACTTGAGGGAAAATTGCTACCGTCCTACAAAACTCTGCACTTGGAGGCCCAACACGAGTCTACAAGAATAAAGTTGCATAGTAGACATCACTACCCCATCTCACGTGATGATCGGACATGGGTCAGTTGATTTGGATCATGTATATATCACTCAGATAACTTGAGGGATGTTAATTTAAGTGGGAGTTCATTAGTAATTTGATTAATTGAACTTAATTTATCATGAACTTAGTCCTCATAGTATTTGCAAATCTATGTTGTATATCAATGGCTCGTGCTTCCCTTCCCTTGAATTTTAATGCGTTCCTAGAGAAAGCTAAGTTGAGAGATGATGGTAGCAACTACACAGACTGGCTCCGTCACTTGAGGATTATCCCCATTGCTACACAGAAGAATTATGACCTTGATGCACCGCTAGGCGACAGACCTGCTGCAGGAGTTGATGCAGATGTTATGAATGTCTGGCAGACTCGATCTGATGACTGCTCGATAGTTTGGTGTGCCATGCTTTACGGCTTAGAACCGGGACTTCAAAGACGTTTTTAACGCCACAGAGCATATGAGATGTTCCAAGAGCTGAAGTTGATATTTCAATCTAATGCCCGGGTTGAGAAATATGAAGTCTCCAACAAGTTCTATAGTTGTAAGATGGAGGAGAACAGTTTTGTCAGTGAACACATACTCAAAATGTCTAGGTATCATAACCACTTGACTCAGCTGGGAATTGATCTTCCAGTTGAGAGTGTTATTTATAGAGTTCTTCAGTCACTGCCACCAAACTATAAAGGCTTTGTGGTGAACTATAATATGCAAGGGATGACGAAAACGATTCCTGGGCTCTTCGCGATGCTGAAATCGGCGGAGGTACAAATCAAGAAGGAGCATCAAGTGTTGATGGTTAACAAGACTAATAGTTTCAATAAAAAGGGCAAGGGAAAGAAAGGGAACTTAAAGAAGAATGACAAGCAATATGCCGCTCCCGTGAAGAAGCCCAAAGTTGTACCCAAGCCTGAAACCGAGTGTTTCTACTGCAAAGGAAATGGTCACTTGAAGCGGAACTGCCCCAAATACTTGGCAGATAAGAAGGATGGCAAAGTGAACAAAGGTATATTTGATATACATGTTATTTATGTGTTCCTTACTTATGCTCGTAGTAGCGCCTGGGTATTTGATACCGGTTCGGTTGCTCATATTTGTAACTCAAAAAAGGAGCTGTAGAATGAACGAAGATTGGCTAAGGACGAGGTGACGATGCGCGTCGGGAATGGTTCCAAGGTTGATGTGACCTCCGTCGGCACGCTACCTCTACATCTACCTTCGGGATTAGTTTTAGACCTCAATAATTGTTATTTGGTGCCAGCGTTGAGCATGAACATTATATCTGGATCTTGTTTGATGCGAAACGGTTATTCATTTAAGTCGGAGAATAATGGTTGTTCTATTTATATGAGTAACATCTTTTATGGTCATGCACCTTCGATGAATGGTCTATTCTTGTTGAAACTCGATCGTAGTAATACACATATTCATAATATTGATCCCAAAAGATGCGAAGTTGATAATGATAGCGCAACATACTTGTGGCACTTCCGTTAAGGTCATATTGGTGTAAAGCGCATGAAGAAACTCCGTGCAGATGGACTTTTGGAATCACTTGATTATGAATCATTTGATACTTGCGAACCATGCCTCATGGGTAAGATGACTAAAACTCCGTTTTCCGGAACAATGGAGCGACCTAATGACTTATTGGAAATGATACATACTGATGTATGTGGTCCAATGAGTGTTGAGGCACGTGGCGGGTATCGTTATTTTCTAACCTTCACAGATGATTTGAGTAGGTATGGGTATATCTACTTGATGAAACACAAGTCCGAGACACTTGAAAAGTTCAAAGAATTTCAGAATAAAGTGGAGAATCATCGTAAGAAAATAAAGTTTCTATGATCTGATCACGGAGGCGAATATTTGAGTTACGAGTTTGGCCTTCATTTAAGACAATGTGGAATTGTTTCACAACTCACGTCACCTGGAATACCACAGCGTAGTGGTGTGTCCGAACGTCGTAACCGTACTTTATTAGATATGATGCGTTCTATGATGTCTCTTATCTAAGCTCAAACCTAAATCAGAGAAGTGCGTCTTCATAGGATACCCTACAGAAACTATTGGGTACACCTTCTACCACAGATTCGAAGGCAAAATCTTTGTTGCTAAGAATGGGTCATTTCTTGAGAAGGAGTTTCTCTCGAAAAAAGTGAGTGGGAGGAAAAGTAGAACTTGATGAGGTAACAGTACCTTCTCTCGAATTGGAAACTAGCACATCAGAGAAAACTGTTCCTGTGATGCCTACACCAACTAGAGAGGAGGCTAATGATGATGATCATGAAACTTCAGATCAAGTTACTACTGAACCTCGTAGGTCGACCAGAACATGTACCACACCAGAATGGTACACTAATCCTGTCCTGGAAGTCATGTTGTTAGACAATAGCGAACCTATGAACTATGAAGAAGCTATGATGAGCCCAGATTCTGATAAATGGCTTGAGGCCATGAAATCTGAGATAGGATCCATGTATGAGAACAAAGTGTGGACTTTGGTGGACTTCCCGATGATCGGCAAGCCATTGAGAATAAATGGATCTACAAGAAGAAGACGGACGCTGATGGTAATATCACTGTCTACAAAGCTCGACTTGTTGCGAAAGGTTTTTGACAAGTTCAAGGGGTTGACTACGATGAGAGTTTCTCACCCGTAGCGATGCTTACTGTCGTCCAACGCTCTCCTGAGAGACTGGGGTGGAATGGAAGTACCCCTCCCACCATGCGCCGAAGAAGAAGGAGCCTCGGAGCGGTCCGGACCCGCGCCCACCATCTTTCAACACCTGCCATGACAAAGAGTAAACGGAATTAGTACAACATAAAAAAATACCTACATGAATAATAATATTGTATATAACTTAAGTGTATCATCATCAAGTACAACATAAATTTTTTGAATACCTAACATGAACTAACAATATATATATGTATATAATACTAATTGAATACCTAACATGAACTAATAATAATCTTGTTCGTCAATATATGCTCTAGGATCAATAAATGCATCATCATCATAACTATCATGAATGACGTGCTCATCGGGTTCAGCGGCATCAACATGTGGAAGGCCACCTTTATGTAATCGTTCAAGCATTGACAGGTCATCCGCAACAGTAACCTCTTCTTTTTCTGGCTCAGGGGTGAAGTCGGATTCACTGTCGCTGTCTACTTCAATGTTCTGGGGTGAAGTAGAGCGTTTCTTGAAACGTTTTTTTGGAAAGACGTGATTCTTGGAAGAATTCACCTTCATATGTGTCTGGGTTAATGTGAGGTTCATAATCCTCTTCATTGGGGGGAGGTGGTCTAACACATGGTGGCACTTCATAAATGACATCCCAACCATTCAGATTTGGATCAGTTTGGCAGGCCCACGGTAGATAGAAAACTTGGGTCGCCTGTTGAGACGTAATATAGACATCGAGAACATCTAAATGTGTGCTTTGTTTGATTTAGACTAGCCCTATATGTTCATGAGTCCTTCTAGTCTCCTTCGGCTGGAACCAATAACATTTGAAGACTACGATGTTCGGTGGGTTTTCACCATAGAATATAATATAAGTTCATAAATTGCTTCAACTCTCCCATAATACTCGGTACCTCCTTCGCCGATAGTAGAGACACAACATTTTTTAGACTTTCGGTCGGCCATAGATAGCTCTTTACCGAAGGTACGAGCGATACCCATTGATGTCCTATTTGTCAAATGAACGGACCTTATAGTCAAAACCATTAGCGACGTGTCTCAATTTGGCGTCCATAGACTCTGAATTAGCCTACTTGTTGCATTAGCCGCAAATTAGACGAAGAAATGAGAATGGTCTAATGGAAATTATCGTTTGTTTGAACCAACAGATGAAACTGAGAAAGCCACCTCCATGCTTTGCCAGGAGCTTTTACTCTTTGATGGATTCCTTCTCGATCACCGCTCCATCCGAGAGTTTGGTGACATATCGACTGTATCAAATATCCAAAGATAAGAGCAGTTCAAAGGAATTAGAAGTTGCGAAACAATGTACCGCGAGAACTTACTCGATGTACGACCACACTGTTAGGTTGTTGAAGATATACAACAAAATGGTCCGCCATTCTTCGACATCCAACGATATTGGTTTCGAAGCACCGGCTGGTGCGAGATTCCCTTTGAATAGGATGAGGTTGGATCCACCTTTTCAGGGTTGCCAACATTGTACCGAGGCTTTGGATTATGCAAATGACGATTTTTGGCTTCATAGTGTGCTGTCACGAAGTTTGCCGCCTCCTCAGTAATGAATGCCTCAGCCATCGATGCTTCAATTCTACGTTTATTTTTACATTTTGCTCGGAGCATCTTCTGCATCCTCTCAGTTGGGTAGCCCCAACAATTTTGCATGCCCCCCCAATCTTGCCTTGGTCGGGAGATGAAAAATCAAGTGCTGCATTGGATTAAAGAAGCCCGGCGGAAAGATCTTCTCTAACTTGCAGATCAACTCCGACGCCAACTCTTCAATTTCTTCTAGCACGCCAGGCGATAGTTCTTTCGTGCAAAGAACACAGAAGAAATAGCTCAGTTCTGCCAGTACTAGCCATTCATCCTCAGGGATAAAGCCACGCAACATCACCAACATTACCCGCCCAATCCATATGTGCCAATCATGACTCTTGAGACCAAATATTTTCAATTTTTTAAGACTCGCTCCCCTCTTTAGATTCGCTGCATACCCATCGGGGAACATCAACTGCATTTTCACCCGCAAGATAATTTCCCTCATAGCTGGCCTTCCAAGATTGAACCATGCCTTTGGTTTCGTCCAGTTCCGCTTTCCTTTCGGTTCTTGCATGTTTTGTAATGGTCTATCACATAGCACCTCCTAATCGACTCTAGCCTTAGTATTATCCTTTGACTTCCCCTCTATGCCAAACAATGTACCAAAAAGGGCCTCGACAATATTCTTTTCAGTGTGCATCACGTCGATGTTGTGTGGGCAAAGTAGGTCTTTGAAGTAAGGCAGATCCCACAAGCATGTCTTGTGAGTCTAGGCGTGTTTCGAATTATACCCCTTGAAATACCCTGGACGCTCTGGATCTGGCTCGAGAGCATTTAACTGATCCAGGGTCTCTTGGCATGTCAACACAGGTGGTGCAGAGGTTTTGACAACTCTACCTTTGACGAAGTTCTTCTTGTCTTTCCTGAACTTATGGCGAGGATCCACAAACTGTCTATGCAAGTCAAAGCAAGAAAACTTGCGACCCGCCTGCAGCCAACGAAACCGAAGAGCTGCCTTGCATGTGGGGCTCGGGAACCTTCCATGCATAGTGCATACGCTGGAAAGTCATGCATCGAGTACATGTACCAGGCACACATTATGAAATTCTGTTTGCTAGCGACATCGTATGTCTTGAACCCATTATCCCAAGCTTCTTGCAATTCATCCTTAGCCAGCTGCATGTACACATTCATATTCTTCCCCGAATTGTTGGGCCCTAGAATTATCAGTGTCAGGAAAATGTTCTTTCATTGCATAATCTGTCCGGGGGGAGATTGAGTGGAATGACAAATACGGGCCAACAACTGTATTAGGTTGCCGTCAGACCAAACACATTGAACCCCTCCATGCTGATGGTGACTCGAGGATGCCTTGGATCTGCCGCTTTCTGTGCATGTAATGCATCGAAGCGCTTCCACGCTGAACCATCCGATGTGTGTACCATCATCAGATTCCCAGCTGCATCTAGTTCGGTTCTTTTGTCCATTTTGTGCCATGTCATATGTCTGGCCGTCTCTTTGACCATGAAAAGACGTTGAAGTCTTGGTACAATTGGCATATACCGAAGAGCATTAACAGGGATTTTGGTCTGCGTCTTCTCACACATACCGTTGTCTACCACAACATACCCGCAAGACTTGCAAATGGGACAATAGTTCAAGTCCGCATACTCAAACCTAAATAAGGCACATCCTTTCTCACATGCACATATCTTCTCATAGGGCATCGTAAGTGCACGGAGGATTTTGTCCGACTGGTACAGGTTTGCAGGCATTACATGGCCTTTGGGTAGAAAGCGTCCAAATATTGTCATCATCGCGTCATAGCATTCTCTGCCCAAGTTGAATTGAGCCTTCAAAGCCATTACTTGTGAGATGGCGTCCAGCTGACAAAGCTCAGTGTGCTCGTGGAGAGGACGTTTTGAAGACTCCAACATTTCATTGAAGGCCTTTGTAGATTCCTCCATCTCATCGTCCGAATCCCGAGCATCATCAAAGTCTTGCACCATGTCTTCCATCCCTGTACCATGCTCGGCGGTGTGATGACGAACCACCTCAGCTCTGGCACGTTGTCCAGACTCACCATGAAATGTCCACACCGTATAACCGGGCGTAGAACCACTCTTCTGCAGGTGTTTGCCCATTTCTTCCTCTCTCCTCTTGTGCAAATTGTCGCACCAGACACAGGGGCACCAGGTTTTCTTCTGGCCATGTGCAAATGCGGCTCTCACAAACCCCTTGGTTTTTGTTAACCATTCACTGGTCATGTCTTTTTGACTAGTGTGACCGGTGTAAATCCATGCGCGATTGATACATCTCCAATGTATCTATAATTTATGAAGTATTCATGCCATGTTTACAATAGTTTTATATGATTTTGGTATGATTTGATTAGAACTAACCCGGACTGACGCTGTTTTCAGCAGAACTACCGTGGTGTTGTTTTTGTGCAGAAATAAAAGTTCCCGGAATGCGCTAAAAATCAATGGAGAATTTTTCTGGAAAATATGAAAAATACTGGAACAAAAATCTACTGGAGGGGAGTCCCGTGGGCCCCACGAGGGTGGGGGGTGCGCCCACCCCCTTGGGCACGCCCCTGCGCCTCGTGGACTACCCGTGGGGCCCCCTGACTTGTTCTCGACGCCAACCTCTCCTATAAATACCCAAACCTCTAGAAATTAACCTAGATCGGAAGTTCCACCACCGCAAGCCTCTGTAGCCACGAGAAATCAATCTAGGCCCTCTCCAGCAGGCTGCCGGAGGGGGCCATCATCACCGAAGGCCATGGAGGATGATCCCGGAGGGGCCATCATCACCATGAAGGCCAATGACCAGAGGGAGAACCTCTCCCCATTAGGGGGGAGGCCATGGAGGAGGAAGCACATGGGGGAGGACCTCTCCTCCTCTCTCTCAGTGGTGCCGGAGTGCCATCGGGAGGGGAATCATTGCCGCGGTGATCGTCTTCATCAACATCACCATCATCATCACCATCCTCATCTCTTTTACGCGACCCACTCTCCCGCACCCCGCTGTAATCCCTACTTGAACATGGTGCTTTATGCCACATATTATGATCCAATGATGTGTTGCCATCCTATGATGTTTTGAGTAGATATCCTTTGTCTTTGGGTTGATTGATGATCTAGATTGGTATGAGTTGTATGTTTTATTTTGGTGCTGTCCTATGGTGCCCTCCGTGTCGCGCAAGCGTGAGGGATTCCTGCTGTAGGGTGTTGCAATATGTCCATGGTTTACTTATTGTCTGCATTTCTTGAGTGACAGAAGCACAAACATGGATAAGTGGGTCACGGCGTATGGGATAAAGGGGACTTGATGCTTTAATGCTATGGTTGGGTTTTACCTTAATGATCTTTAGTAGTTGCGGATGCTTGCTAGAGTTCCAATCATAAGTGCATATGATCCAAGACAAGAAAGTATGTTAGCTTATGCCTCTCCCTCATATGAAATTGCAATAGTGATTACCGATCTTGTTAACAATTACCTAGGAAAATTCCGCACGCCGATCCATCATTATTCCACACTCGCTATTTATAATATTTAGTAATAAATTCTAACTTTATGATAACAACACCTACTTTTATGTTTTAGCTCTCCGATATCATGCAAAGTTATCCTCTTCATACCCACAACGTAGTTTTATTTCTCATTTCTAGTTGAAAGCAAACGTTCGGTGTACGTAGAGTCGTATCAGTGGCAGATAGGACTTGAGAGAATATTGATCTTACCTTTAGCTCCTTGTGGGTTCGACACTCCATACTTATCACTTCCACCTTGGGAAATTTCTACGATGATTCCCTGCACTTGGGGATTATCAAGCTCTTTTCTGGCGCCGTTGCCGGGGAGCAATAGCGTGGGGTTGATATTCTCGTGTGTGCTTGTTTGCTTTCTTCACTAAGTAGATTTTGTTTTTTCCTTTTTGTTTCTATTTAGTTGTGGGTGAAACATACAAAAGAAAATTTAAAGAATGAAAATACAAAAAAAATACTTGCCTATCATGCCTAAAAAGTTTTTCAAAAAGAGAAGTGATTGGAAAGTTATGCATTGAAGAAGTGAGGGTCGACCTTGAGCACTTGTGTTCATGCTCACGGAAACAATGTAGAATTTTTCATGGAAGTTTCTCTGTAAATAATTATCCCCTTGTATATATCCATTGTATTATAAAAATAATGTGCCAAGCTTTGGTTTTAGGATGATTAGATTGCTTGTTTACTATGTGCAGAACAAAAACAGAAACTTTGGCTGTAGCGCGTGATTTTAATTTTTTTTACTGGAAGGTAAAATGGGTCTGAAACTTTTTGAAGATTACTTCTGTACAAATTTTTAAAATTTTCATATTTATTTCATAATTTTTGGAGTTACATAAGTTTACTAAACTTCCAGGTTACTACAGACTGTCCTGTTTTTGACAGATTCTGTTTCTCGCGTGTTGTTTGCTTATTTTGATGAATCTATGGCTAGTATCGGGGGGTATGAACCATAGATAAGTTGGAATACAGTAGGTTTAGCACCAATATAAATAAAGAATTAGTTCATTACAGTACCTTAAAGTGGTAGTCTGCTTTATTACGCTAACGGATCTCACAAAGTTTTTGTTAAAGTTTTGTGTGGATGAAGTGTTCGAAGATCGAGGAGCTATCAATATGAGAAGAATAAAGAGAGGCAAGAGTTCAAGCTTGGGGATTCCCAAGGCACCCCAAGTAAATATTCCAAGGATACTCAAGCATCTAAGCTTGGGGATGCCCCGGTTGGCATCCCGTCTTTCTTCTTCAACAATTATATGTATACCTCGGTTTTTGTTTTGTTCACATGATTTGTGTCCTTTGTGTTTTTCTTTTTCTTGAAGGACCATGCTAGTATGAGATAGACCTTCCTTGATTAATATAATACTTCATGTGCTTCACTTATATCTTTTGAGTATGATCTTATAGAATGATCCTTGTGCTTCACTTAAATCTTTTGAGTACGGTTTTATAGAATGCTTCATGTGCTTCACTTATATATTTTGAGCTTGGATATTTGCTAGTCGATATTAATCCTAGAATACTCCATGAACTTCACTTATATCTTTTGGAGTATGAATAATACTATCATCTAAAGTGGATTTGGAAGAGTGTCGACTTTAGTTAGTAATGATTCCACTGTTTCGAGTTTGCTCCCACTATTCCGAATGAGAAGAGTTTTGCTTACGTGGAGAGTAGTTAAATTTCTATGCTTATAGATCATGAAAAGAATGCTTTATGTGATGGTTATATTGTTGAATTCATTCATGATGCTACTAAAAATTATTATGAGGGAGGAATATATGCTTGTAGAAGTTGCAAAAAAATATCAAGTTTCCTCTCTATGTGCTTAAAGTTTTGAAGTTATACTTGTTTTGCCTTCCTATGCTAGTTGATTCTTGTTCCTATAAATTATGTGCTCACAAAATCCCTAGGCATAGGAAGTGGGTTAGATTTAAATGTGCTAGGCATATTCTTCATGATGCTCTCTTTTTGTTTCAATTCTTATCTTCTATGTGAGCATCATTGAAATCATCATGCCTAGCTAAAAGGCATTAAAGAAAAGCGCTTGTTGGGAGACAACCCAATATTTACCCTTACTGTTTTTGTGTGTTTACATGATTAAGCTAATGTAGTAATCATGTGCCATAGCTTTTGTTTAAATAAAGTGTGAAGTAAGACCTTTGGGAAGACTTGGGTGAAAGTTAATGTGATCTTGCTGTAAAAAAAAAGAAACTTTGCGCTCACGAGATTAGCTGCCATTTTTTTTATAGAACAGTGATTTTTAGTTGATTCTTTTTGCAGAAGATTAATAGACAAATTCCTCATGTCCAACAATTTATTTCATAATTTTTGGAGTAGCAGAAGTATGGTTGCTGTTCAGATCATTATAGACTGTTCTGTTTCTGGCAGATTCTGTTTTCATTGCATAGTTTGCTTGTTTTCTAGTTTCTATGGCTTATATCTCTCAATATAAATTGTAGAAATGATATGGTACAGTAGGCATTGTGTGGGAACAATTATGAACCTTGTCTTTGACAGTACCAAAGTGAATGGTGTACTCTTTATCATACTAACCTATCTCATGAAGTTCCGTTAAGTTTTGTGTGATTGAAGTTTTCAAGCTTTGGGTGAGATATCGATATGAGGAGAATAAGGTGCGGAAAGACCCTAAGCTTGGGGATGCCCAAGGCACCCCAAGGTAATATTCAAAGAAGACTCAACCGCCTAAGCTTGGGGATGCCCCGGTAGGCATCCCCTCTTTCGTCTTCAAAACTATCAGTATACCTTACTCATAGCTATATTTTTATTCGTCACATGATATGTGTTTTTCTTGGAGCGTATTTTCAATTTTGCTTGCTGTTTTAATAAAATCATTGGATCTGAAATCTTGAATGAAAAAGAATCCTCCCATGGCTAGTTAATTATTTGACTACTCAATGTTCTTCACTTATATCTTCTCGAGTAGTTTGTCATTTACTCATGTGCTTCACGTATATCCTATGAGTAAATGGTTGAATGAATTGAATATCATAAATCTGAATTTATATATGTTTCATATGCTTATACCATGGGGAGTAATTACTTCACACAGAATAAGTATAGGTAGTAAACTTATTTGAAGTTAACAAACGCAGAATTGGTCACTTGAACAATTCATGAAAGAATATTGAAGGAAGAGAGATTTCACATATAAATATACTATCTTGGACATCTTTTGTAATTGTGAGCACTCATTAAAATATGACATGCTAAAAGGTTGATGTTGGACAAGGAAGACAACGTAATGGGTTATGTTTTGCTATATCCGAAACGTTATATTGTCTTGGATCATCCAACATGTTGAGCTTGCCTTTCCCTCTCATGCTAGCCAAATTTTTTGCACCAAGTAGAAATACTACTTGTGCTTCCAAACATCCCTTAAACCAGTTTTGCCATGAGTGTCCACCATAACTACCTATGGATTGAGTAAGATCCTTCAAGTAAGTTGTCATCGGTGCATGCAATAAAAATTGCTCTCTAAATATGTATGATCTATTAGTGCGAAGAAAATAAGCTTTATACGAACTTGTGATAGGGAAGAAATAAAAGCGACGGACTGCATAATAAAGGTCTCTATCACAAGAGGCAATATAAAGTGACATTCTTTTGCATTAAGATTTTGTGCATCCAACCTTAAAATCGCATGACAACCTCTGCTTCCCTCTATGAAGGGCCTATCTTTTACTTTTATCTCCTACCTTATGCAAGAGTCATGGTGATCTTCACCTTTCCTTTTTACATTTTATCCTTTGGCAAGCACATTGTGTTGGAAAGATCCTGATATATATATATCCAATTGGATGTAAGTTATCATGAACTATTATTGTTGGCATTACCCTTGAGGTAAAAGGTTGGGAGGCGAATCTATAGGCCCCTATCTTTCTCTGTGTCCGATTAAAACTTTTAACCCATTAATATCACGTGAGTGTTAGCAGTTGTTGAAGATTAAATGATAGTTGAGTATGTGGAGTTTGCTAAATCACAGCTCTGACCTAGACCCTTCCAGGAAATAAGATGAACTGCAATTGTTTGATGACTGAGAATATAGTTTGTTAGTTTCAAGAAAGTTTATGATCTATACTTTAACATGTGAATAGCTTGTTACTTGATCATGAAAAGTTTTATGAGATGAGCTACTGTCATGACATATAATGATGCTAGAAAAGGTGATTGAAATTATCATTGATCAAACTTGTGCACTTGCTAGCATTCACACTTCATAAATTATTTCTTTTATCATTTACCTACTCGAGGACGAGCAGGAATTAAGCTTGGGGATGCTGATACGTCTCCAACGTATCTATAATTTATGAAGTATTCATGCCATGTTTACAATAGTTTTATATGATTTTGGTATGATTTGATTAGGACTAACCCGGACTGATGCTCTTTTCAACTGAACTACCGTGGTGTTGTTTTTGTGCAGAAATAAAAGTTCTCGGAATGCGCTGAAAATCAACGGAGAATTTTTTTTGGAAAATATGAAAAATACTGGAACAAAAATCTACCGGAGGGGAGTCCGTGGGCCTCACGAGGGTGGGGGGGCACGCCCCTGTGGCTCGTGGACTACCCGTGGGGCCCCCCTGACTTGTTCTCAACGCCAACCTCTCCTATAAATACCCAAACCTCCAGAAATTAACCTAGATCAGAAGTTCCGCCGCCGCAAGCCTCTGTAGCCATGAGAAATCAATATAGGCCCTCTCCGGCAGGCTGCCGGAGGGGGCCATCATCACCAGAGGCCATGGAGGACGATCCCGGAGGGGCCATCATCGCCATGAAGGCCAAGGACCAGAGGGAGAACCTCTCCCCATCTAGGGGGGAGGCCATGGAGGAGGAATCACAAGGGGGAGGACCTCTCCTCCTCTCTCTCGGTGGCGCCGGAGTGCCATCGGGAGGGGAATCATCGCCGTGGTGATCGTCTTCATCAACATCACCATCATCATCACCATCCTCATCTCTTTTACGCGGTCCACTCTCCCGCACCCCGCTATAATCCCTACTTGAACATGGTGCTTTATGCCACATATTATGATCCAATGATGCGTTGCCATCCTATGATGTTTTGAGTAGATATCCTTTGTCTTTGAGTTGACTGATGATCTAGATTGGTATGAGTTGTATGTTTTATTTTGGTGCTGTCCTATGGTGCCCTCCGTGTCGCGCAAGCGTGAGGGATTCCCGCTGTAGGGTGTTGCAATATATCCATGGTTTACTTATTGTCTGCGTTGCTCGAGTGACAGAAGCATAAACACGGATAAGTGGGTCATGGCATATGGGATAAAGGGGACTTGATGCTTTAATGCTATGGTTGGGTTTTACCTTAATGATCTTTAGTAGTTGCGGATGCTTGCTAGAGTTCCAATCATAAGTGCATATGATCCAAGACGAGAAAGTATGTTAGCTTATGCCTCTCCCTCATATGAAATTGCAATAGTGATTACCGATCTTGTTAACAATTGCCTAGGACAATTCCGCACGCCGATCCATCATTATTCCACACTCGCTATTTATAATATTTAGTAATAAATTCTAACTTTATGACAACAACACCTACTTTTATGTTTTAGCTCTCCGATATCATGCAAAGTTATCCTCTTCATACCCACAACGTAGTTTTATTTCTCGTTTCTAGTTGAAAGCAAACGTTCGGTGTACGTAGAGTTGTATCAGTGGCAGATAGGACTTGAGAGAATATTGATCTTACCTTTAGCTCCTTGTGGGTTTGACACTCCATACTTATCACTTCCACCTTGGGAAATTGTACGATGATTCCCTGCACTTGGGGATTATCAGCGATCACTCATATTGCCTAGCTACACTCTAATAGGTAAAGATAGGTCCATCAGCATGTATATTCATCAGTTAATCTCGTTTTTCAATTTTATTACGTCCATGCAACCTACAATCTAATATGTAAAGATAGGTCCTAATCCCACCTGTGTAGGTGTAGATTGAGTATGTTTCCATGCTCTACCCCATCGGAGACAAAATTTCGGCAGCACCTCCCCGCTGTTCTCCAAATACACGTATCGGCAATAAGCCGAGAGAATGTGCATCCGAAGAACAACAGGGAGGCGCTGCCGAAATTTTGTCTCAGAATGGGGTAGATCATGGAGAACGTACCCAATCTACACATCCTCGGGCTGTCCGTCAAAATAGTAGGACAATCCAAATGAGTTACGGTGATAAATATACAACTGAATGCATATTCATCGATGCAACCCTTTCGGACGGGAGACGCCTAGGTTACATGACTTAGCATGAAAATGAAATCTACTGACATGATTAAAAGAGCGTAGGAGGTGAACGTGGATTCGTAGCTCACCCTCGGCTGTAGAGGAAGTAGTCGAACAACAGCGGGATCACGAACCAAAAGCTTCGAGCATGATGACTCCAAGGAGATGAAATAGCACAAAGCCTGTAAATTTTACCGATCGAGTAAAGAAAATTTAGGACATCACATCACATAAAGCATCGACACTTCAAACTATGAAAAAAAAACTTCGACCCCTCGGCGATCCTCGACCCCTCGACGATCCTCGACCCCTCGGCGACCCTCGACCCCTCGACGATCCTCGACCCCTCGGTGACCCTCGACCCTCGACCCCTCGGAGATCCTCAACCCTCGAGCTTATTTTCCTTCGTTTCTTTCTTTTTCTACTTTTCTACTTCTGTTTTTCATCTTCTTCTTCCTTCTTTTTCATCATCTTCTTCTACTTTCTTTTTCCTTCATCATCACCGTCTTCTTCTTCTTCTTCTTCTCCTCCTCCTCCTCCTCCTCCTCCTCCTCCTCCTCTTCTTCTTCTTCTTTTCTTCTCCTAATAATTTTTTTCTAGAACTAACCTAACTAACCTAGAACTAATCTAACTAACCTAACTAACACACTAGTAACTAACCTAACTAACACTAGTAAATAACCTAACTAAGAATAGAAAAAAAAGAAAAAAAGAAAGGGGAGAGAGGCTCACCGGAGTGGGGCGGCGGGGCACCGGGGCGGGGCGGCAAGGCCGCAAGGGCGGGTGGTGGGGCAGCGTGGCGAGGCGGCGAGGGCGGTGGGGGTCGGGGGCGGCAGCGGCGACAGCTGTGGTCGGGGGCGTGGTGGAGTGAGAGGGCAGAGAGAGTGGGAGGTGGGCCGTATAGCCGTTAGGCAGCGTTTTCTTTGCCGTCTGCTAGCAGATGACAAAGAATCTTTGTCGTCCGCTAGCAGACGGCAAAGAGGTGGGGTGGATCGTTACAGTGTACTAGCCTCCACTGGACCCCACCCCACCTCTTTTCTTGTCGTCCGCTAGCAGATGGCAAAGAAATGGCTGATGGCAAATATTATCTTTGCCATCAGCCATTTCTTTGTTGTCTGTTTTATGTAAGCGCTGACAGCAAAGACCTTCTGACAGCTAGCGGACGAGAAAGAAATGACAGACGACAAATGCTCCGATTCTAGTAGTGAACTTTCTTGAGTGACAAAAATCTATTTACTAAACAACTAACTTTTATTATCTTGCAATTTATTCATAGTTTTATTCTCACAAAGTACTTCTAGTTTTATTCTTGTTCTAGGTAAAGCAAACATTAAGTGTGCGTAGAGTTGTATCGGTGGTCCACAGAACTGGATGGAATATTTGTTCTACCTTTCGCTCCTCGTTGGGTTCGACACTCTTCTTTATCGAAAAAGGCTACAAACGATCCACTATACTTGTGGGCTATCAATGTCAGGAACAACCCTATAGTTCGTACTAAAATAACACCATATGATACGCATCAACCAACTCTAATGTCACCTAGATACTCCAATTTCAATTTCACCACAAGTATTCGTGAGTCAATTATACGTTACGCATCAAACAACTTCAAATTCATAATATTCAGTCCAACACAAAGAACTTCAAAGAGTGCCCCAAGATTTCTACTGGAGAAAGTAGGACGAAAACGTGCATCAAACCCTATGCATAGATTACCCCAATGTCACCTCGGGAATCCGCGAGTTGAGTGCCAAAACATACATCAAGTGAATCAATATAATACCCCATTGTCACCACGGGTATTCATATGCAAGACATACATCAAGTGTTCTCAAATCGATAAAAGTATTCAATCCGATAAAAGTGAAATCTCAAAGGTAAAAACTCAATTCATCACAACAAGATAGAGAGGGGAAAACACCATATGATCCAACTATATATATTAACAAAGCTCGCGGTACATCAAGATCGTGCCAAATCAAGAACACGAGAGAGAGAGATCAAACACATAGCTACTGGTAAAAACCCTTGGCCCCGAGGGTGGACTACTCCTTCCTCATCATGGTGGCTGCCGGGATGATGAAGATGGCCTCCGGTGATGATTTTCCCCTTCGGCAGGGTGCGAGAACAGGGTGCAGATTGGTTTTTCATGGATACAGAGGCTTGCGGTGGTGGAACTTTCGATCTAGGGTTATTTCTGGGGGGTTTCTGTATTTATAGGATTTTTTGGCGTTGGTCTCACGCTAAGATGGTCTTCCAGGGGCCCACTACCCACCAGGGCGAGCCACCCCCCCTAGTGCACCCTGATAGGTAGCACTACAAAAAAAGACACATCCGTGACATTTTGGGCCGAACGAAATTTTTTTCTGTCATACTTATGACACTTCTATGACAATAATTGTGACAAAACCCGGTATCATCATAGATGTGGTGGGGTCCTACTTCTATGACCAAAATTCATGATAGAAAATGGGCTTTTCGTCCTGGGCGGGCCGGAGACGCAGCTACATGACATTCTTTGGGCCGTCCATGACGGAAAAAACCGTGGTAGAAGCGAGGGCGAGGAAAATATCAGGGAGTTCCCGGTTACGGTGGGTGGTCGGGGGCCGAGCGATGCGCGTTTCTCTCGTACGTACGCGCGTGTGTGCGAGGCGTTGCGCTCTAACTGAACTCGAGCGAGGCGTTGGGCTCTAACTGAACCCGAGCGATTGCACTGCAGGCTACGCGTTACTGAACCCGAGCGATCAATCGATCCCTTGCTGTTAACTGAACCCCGAGTGATTCCTTCGCTATTGCTGCTAACTGAAGCCGATCGATACTGCCTCTGGATGAACAATGAGCGTTGTTGGGGGGATGAACAGGTCCCGGTAGGGGGTTGGATGAACAGGACCCCGTGGTAGTAGAGGTTGTTGCCGCTGGATGAACAGTACCCCGATCGATCGAGCCGGTGGATGAACAGGACCCGTGGAGGGCTGGATGAACAGGACCCCATGGAGGGCAGGATGAACAGGACGACCCCATGGAGGGCTGGTTGAACAGTAGTGGGTGGAGGGCTGGATGAACAGTAGCCCGTGGAGGGGTGGTTGAACACGACCCCGTGGAGAGGGCTAGTTGAACAGTAGCCGGTGGAGGAGCGCGCGGTGGAGGCTGGATGAACAGGAGCCCATGGATGAACAGTCGTAGGTGGAGGCTGGAGGAGGTCGACGGTGGATGAACAGTAGCCCATGGAGGCTGGAGGAGGTTGACGGTGGAGATGAATAGTATCCCATGGAGTCCCATTTTGCGGTACGCCACACCCCTCCCGATGAACAGGACCCCTGTTTCGATCGTAGCGCTCCAACACAAGTCCGTTTCCTCCGTTTTGCGGTATATGCCACACCCCTCCCGATCAACAGGACCCCGTTTCCACCGCAGGAGGTTCGTTTCCTCCGTTTTGTGGTACGTCAGACCCCTCCCGATGAACAGGATCCCATTTCAACCGTGCCCGGTCGAACACAAGGCCGTTTCCTCCGTTCCGCGGTACGCTAGGCCTCGTTTCCATCGGCTATTCCGTCCAAGCCGGTTGGCTCCCGATGAACACGACGACGCATTCCGTTCCGACCCAACCGGTTGCCTCCCCATGATCACGACGACGGCGCAGCTTCTCCGTTCCGACCCAGCCATGTACACGAGCCCTGGCCGTACGTATGCGTGAGTAGGTGTTCGAGACCCCGCTCGTATGTACGTGTGTGGCCGTATTTTCTTTCTTGCACCATGGCCGCTGTACGTACGTGTAAATGCTACGTGAGCGCCTCTACTACGACACGTGCGCGCCTCTACATCGACCAGTATGTACGTACACGTTCGCAACCAGAATGACAACGCTACGTACGTTTCGACCAGGTGGGTCCTGACTGTCAGGCACTTCCTTGCGTGCAAAGATGTAGCTGGTGGGTCCCAGTGGTAAGGGAGGAAATGTTTTTTTCACGAAATAAGGTGGCCCGTCCGATGGGTCCCTGCTGTCAGGTGGAGGAATCATTATTTTCCGCGTAATAAGGAGGCACTTCCTTGCTGCGACCGTGGACCCAGCTGTCAGCCTCTCCACGTACAGTACTCTTCAGATGGAAGTCGTTCCTTGACCATGTTGACCACACCGGGCCAAGAGCACCAGGGCGGTGGACGTCGGCGAGGCCTAGGAAGGGGACGACACGGAGCCGGGGAAGACGCGGCAGTGGTTGCCCACGCGGAGAGGAGTACAAGGGTTCACTGGTTCGGCTGTGGTGTGAGGCTGCCGTCGCCGCAGGGCCTGGCCAGCGGTGGGAGTAGTAGGGGGCGGTGAGGCCTCTGCGGCTTCACAGCCGACCACGGGAGGCAGGAGCAGGCGGCACAACCGGCGCTGCTTTGGGCGGCTGGAGCAAGAAGACCAGAGGTCGAAGAAGCACTAGGGCCGTTGGATGGACATCGTATGGTCACTGGATCTAGAATCATTCATATTGACTAAGTTGACAAAGCCCTCCGTCCCCGTCAACTTAGTAGGCCCACAAGTCAACCTCCCACTATGGTGGGTCCCAGCTAGCAGGGGGGTATTCATTTTTTGTGTGTAATAAGGAGGCACTTCCTTGCGTGCGAAGATATAGCTGGTGGGTCCGACCTGTCAGCGGGGGGAACATTTTTTTTCGCGAAAGACAGAGGCCCTTCCGGTGGGTCCCAGCTATCAGGTGGATGAATCATTATTTTGCGCATAATAAGGAGGCATTTCCTTGCGTGCGGCCGTGGACCCAGCTGTCAGCCTCTCCACGCACAGTCTACTTCCGATGGATGTCGTTCGTTGACCATGTTGACCACTCTGCGCCGAGGGTATCCAAGGTGGTGGACGACGGCGAGGCCCCGGACAGCAACGAGCCGGAGATGGGAAGACGCGGGAGTAGAGTCGCAGACGGAGAGGTGTACGAGGGTTAACTATGTCTGGTGCGGTGTGGTTCAGCGGTTGGTGGAGAAGAACAGGAGGTGTGGAGGGGTGGAGGGATGGCCTGGCCAACGGTGGGGTAGCGCTTCACAGCGAAGCGTGCTAAGCAGAGCTGCTAGCAGCAGGAGGCGGGAGTAGGTGGTCCCGGCGGCGCTGGAGGAAGATGACGAGAGATTGAAGATGGATGCTGGTCGTTGGATGTAAATCTAACGGCTAACGATGTCAGAATCATTTGTTGACTAAGTTGACAATGACTTGCGTTGGCTTCAACCTATTGGCCCACATTTCAGCCTCCAAAAAAGTGGCACGTATTCAACCCATTTTTTCAGAATTTACAGTCAATTTGATCTCTTGTTTTTTAGAATTACAGTCCATTTGCTGGGCTGGGTGAACAAATAATGTAGCGTCCACGCGGCCCATTTATTTTTTTCCTAAAAAATTACAGGCCATTTGCACTTTCTCGAAATACACGATTTTGCTGGGTTGATTCTAATTATAATGTTGGGTTGGGCGCAACAATGTTATAAAAAAATAAACAGGGGCTGAGCATTTTGTTATAAATATATTTAAATAATAAGTTATTTATTATTACATTGGTCCTTAAATCTTACCAAGCTTTTGTACAGAATCACCAGGATTTTCGTTGCCAAAAAATCCAGGATTTTATTGTTAAGAAATTATTTTTATAAGTTAATAAGATGTGGGATATTGTTTTCTTACATATGTAAGTATCTGTTAAATATATGATGACAATAACAATAACATATAAAATAATTTCAATATATATAATATAGTTAGAAGGGAAACATAAGTTGGACCAGGCGTTCCTATTCTTATATAGAAAAATAGAACAGACCTCTGCGTTTTCTTAAAAAAACATAAATTGGGCTACCGATGTTTCAGGAAAAATAAAACCTCGGATGGGAGGTCCATAGGCCGGTCGATACATGACGGCCCTAAAAAAATACAAACCGGCATGTCGTGGGCTGCGCATGTTAAAAAAGAAAGCCTAGACGGGGCAGCCCAAAACCCAGCTGATACTTGCTGCCCCAGTGATAATAAATGATACCTGCCAGCTCCCCGGCTTTGTTGTGAATTTATCTCCTATAGTAACTACGTTGAAGCACCTAAAAAAATGTAACTATGTTCACAAACTCGTGGGCCCCAACATCAGTATAGCATTAGGAGGAAGTATTTTTTCGACGAGGCACTTGCTTGCATACGGCCATAGACCTGGTGGGTCCCGACTGTCCGCCTCTCCACGTACAGTCCTCTCCAGGTTCCTCTCGTTTGTTCAGCATGTTCACAACAGCAGACAGCGGCGTCGCGGCGAGCGCACAAAGGCGCAGGAGGAGATCCGACCACCTGAGGAAGTGCCTTAGTAGTAATGAAACAACTGAACTAGCCCAGTGGCCGAGTGACACTACCCGACAACTGTTCCGCCCGGGTTCGATTCCACCTGATGCAGGGAAAATATCTCCAATTTTTTTGCCTCTGCCATTATTGACATGTGGGTCCCCATTGTCATCTACGCACACCACGTCCAACACTTGCCAAAACTTCGTCCCTCGTTTTCTCTGTTTTTCGCACACTCGACATTGCGTGGGCATTTTAAAAATAGCATACCTTTTTGACTGTGCATCATATGAAGATGTGCTATGCATGAATGTTGATCAGCATGATGTTAACTGGCTGGTAGTTCCATTTTCGACCATGAATAAAACTTCCAACATGATGTTAACCCTGTTTGAAAAGGCCATGTTAATATAATTGCTCTGCCTATGAAAGTTGCAGTTTCTTATCTGAAACTGAACTTGCAGTTTCTTGTCTGAAACTGAAACTTGCAGTTTCTTCTCTGAGAATCACATTGTCTGCACTTTAATACTCCTATGAAACTACATTTTTTAAGTGCTAAAAATAGATCTCTAGAATTCATAAAATACTTCATATGCTCAATACTGCAAACATGAAATTCAAAAGACATTCATATCTGAAAGTAATCTCAAAATACACAACACAAAACACAATTCACAACCTGCAAATACTGACAACCCTAAGCTCTTCCTAACAATTCACAACCTGCCCGACTATTGGGCTGGGGGGCAGTCCCCTCCTATTCCTTGGCGGCAGATAGCCGCCCCGTGAGATGATGTGAACGGCGAGGGAGAGGATGGCGGGGAAGCGTCGTCGGGCCAACTGCTTTCTCCTCTTGCAGTTGGGTTCGGTCGACGAAGACTCCACCGGCTCGCTCTGGCACGACACCCTCACAAACGGCACCCTGTAGATGCTCGATCCTTCAATCTCTGGTGGATGCTCCATCCGGGATCGATACTCCCACCACCACTCCCTCACGATCGGATTCGGTGAATCTGTTTGCTCCATGGCCCAGAGGAGCAGCTCTATGTACTCCCGCGTGACTCCCTTTGGGAGTATCGCCGCCTTTTCGCTCTGTTGCAGATATTTGGCCATGGATGTCGCCGTCGCCGCTAGTTGGTCCTTGTTGTCAAACCAAGACTATATCTCCAATATCCTAGCTAGCTTCACAGGGTCGCCGTCTGCGATCCTCACGTATCGGTTGTACTCCTCCGTCGATCTACTTCTCCACAGCACCTTCACTCGCCGGCGGTGGTTTTTAAATGGAAGAGGAGAGGATCAGCGCTGGTTTTGGATTAGAACGGGAGAGGAGCGACACTGGTTTTGGATTGGAACAGGAGAGGAGGGGTGGTGGTTTTGAAATGGAAGAGGAGAGTAGCGGCGCTGGATTTAGATTGGAACAGGAGAGGAGCGGCGATGGTTTAAGAGGAGAGGAGCGGCGCTGGTCTTGGAAGTATTTTTTTTGTTTCGCGTATTTTGGGTCAAAGTTTGACCATATACTGTATTTGACAAGCAAAATGTGAATGCATGCCACCAAAAATTGTATCGTTTGGTTCGTATCTGAATGTACTTTCAAATTATATTATTTTTGCAACGTATAACATATATTTTATTTGTGAAAATCATGGTCAATTGTGACCCAGAATAAAAGGGATACTAGTTAATGTGGGGTCGCTTTCTTAATTGAAGGGTAAATTGATTTTGATTTTGATCCAGTCACAGCGCCCCGGCCCTCTCGTCCAATCCTAAATCGTTGCCGCACGCTCCTCTCCCTCTTCTCCATTGCAAAACCACCTCCTCTCCTCTCCATCATCTCCATTCCAAAACCACCGCCTCGCCTCTCCCTCTTCTCCATTGCAAAACCACCTCCTCTCTCCTCGGACAAGGATCCCCTGACGTAGCCCATCCTGCCATTGAGACACTGACACATGGGTCCCACCAAGCGCAGGGCCCGCCTGTCAGCGACCGAAAGGCAGGTAAACCTCTCCTCTCCATCATCTCCATTCCAAAACCACCGTCTCGCCTCTCCCTCTTCTCCATTGCAAAACCACCCCCTCTGCTCTCCATCATCTCCATTCCAAAACCACCGTCTCGCCTCTCCCTCTTCTCTATTGCAAGACCACCGTCTCTCCTCCCATCTTCCAAAGCTAGCACCAGACCACTCAGAAGGACATCTATGGAGGGATGCAGCAGCGAATCAGGCAGATCGCCGGCGGCGACCAGGCAAAGTTAGCCAGGTTGAAGGAGATCCTTACTTGGTTTGACAATGAGTGGGAGATTTCGAGGACGGTGAGGGCCATGTGGCAATGTATGCAAAAGAGCGAGACGACGGCGATGAGGGCGGCGATGTACTCCTCGGCGGCAGTCATGCCGTAGTCCTTCGAGTTCATCAAGTATCTCCTCTGGGCGATGGAGCAGACATATTCGCCCAAGGCGAAAGTCAGGCGGAGGTGGTGGGTGTACAGGTCAAAGGTCGAGCACCCAGAGGATAATGAATCGATCGAGTACGGTGTGCCGTTCGTGAGGGTGCAGAGCCAGCTGGAGCCACATGAGTATTCGTTCTACCACCACAAGAGGAGGGCGGATGGCGCGACGTCGCTTCCCCGCCATTGTCCACGGTTCCCTCGACGTTCGCCTCGTTTCAACGGCGTCGGTAGGGTTTAAGGTAAGCTTTGCACTATCCTAATCTTCCATCTGCTCATGCTTACAATCAGTGTGACATCTAATAAAAATCATGCTT
Source organism: Aegilops tauschii subsp. strangulata (assembly GCF_002575655.3). Lineage (NCBI taxonomy): Eukaryota > Viridiplantae > Streptophyta > Magnoliopsida > Poales > Poaceae > Aegilops > Aegilops tauschii. Next base: position 129,599,318 of record NC_053039.3, read on the forward strand.
ACAATCAGTCTCCGAGTACTACGCCAATCACCCTAAAATAGCTCTAGACCTTTGGGTCAAAGTTGTGACACTGTGTACAAATAAAGAAAAATAGATTGGTGCTTCTTTCGGAAAAGAGTACTCTCTAGAAAACTGCCAATATAAGCTACTAGTATTTTTTTTAAGTCTAAGCTACTAGTATTTGGTTAGAGGATTTGCTGCCGAGAAAGATCCGTCCACAGTGAGCGCCACACATGCCACTGGTGGTGGTGGATGCCAATGCTTAGATGGAGGAGGGTTGGTGTCAGTAATTTTTACTTGGCACCTCGCACTCTGCATATATGTCGGTTCCATCCATACATTTGTGCAGTTCCACCAAAATGCAGCTGAATAATCCTGTTTGCACAGATAATGATAAGCGTGATTACATTATAAGGGCACAAGTTAATGAAACATACACTAATAAATAGAAGAAAATATTGCAATAGTATCATAGTATGCCATGCTGCGAGGGAGAGATGGGCCCTGCGACACCTCATACGGTACGCCTTGTACTATCTGTCAGTGATGAACATCAGTGTTGAAAGGATCGATATAGTTGACTAGAGGGGGGTGAATAGGCAACTAACAATTTTTAGCTTTTCTTTACCAAATTAAACTGTGCATCAAAGTAGGTTGTCTAGATATGCAACTAAGTGAGCAACCTATATGATGCAATGACAACAAGCACGCAAGCAAGCAAGAGATATAACACAAGTAAACTTGCGAAAGTAAAGGGACGAGATAACCAAGAGTGGAGCCGGTGAAGACGAGGATGTGTTACCGAAGTTCCTTCCTTTTGAAGGGAAGTACGTCTCCGTTGGAGCGGTGTGGAGGCACAATGCTCCCCAAGAAGCCACTAGGGCCACCGTATTCTCCTCATGCCCTCACACAATGCGAGATGCCGTGATTCCACTATTGGTTCCCTTGAAGGCGGCGACCGGACCTTTACAAACAAGGTTGGGGCAATCTCCACAACTTAATTGGAGGCTCCCAACGACACCACAAAGCTTCACCACAATGGACTATGGCTCCGCGGTGACCTCAACCGTCTAGGGTGCTCAAACACCCAAGAGTAACAAGATCCGCTAGGGATAAGTGGGGGAATCAAGTTTCTCTTGGTGGAAGTGTAGATCGGGGCCTTCTCAACCAATCCCGGCAAATCAACAACTTTGATTGGCTAGGGAGAGAGATCGGGCAAAAATGGAGCTTGGAGCAACAATGGAGCTTTTGGGGGAAGAGGTAGGTCAACTATGGGGAAGAAGACCTCTTTATATAGTGGGGGAACAATCCAACCGTTACCCCCCACAACAGCCCCGCAGAGGGCGGTACTACCGCATAAGGTAGCGGTACTACCGCTGAGACCAGCGGTACTACCGCTCCCACGGCGGTACTACCGTGGAGATTGGAGGGCAGGGGAGATATGGACATGGGCGGTAGTGCCGTGGTGGTAGGATGGTACTACCGCTTAAGAGCGGTACTGCCGCTCTACTACCGCTGCGAAGTATCGCACAATCCGACACGAAAAAAGACCCCTCGAGTCGACGCGGTAGGGGCCTGGTACCGTAGCGGTACTACTGCTGAGGACCCACCAGCGGTACTACCGCTGCGGAGCGGTACTGCCGCTTGTGACCCCTAAGCGGTACTACCGCTGGGTACCGCGGTACTACCGCTGGGACCAGACTCAGCCCAAAGAGAGAGGAAAGAAAACTCCAATGAAGCGGAAAGGCTCAGAGGGTGTAAAGAGGATGTGTACGTGTTGATTCCACCCTAGCCTTACCAAAGCGGACCCCCTCTTGATAGTACGGTGACTCCTACGAAACTAATCCACCAAAAGAAGCGAAAGAGCTACACCGTCTTGAATGACACTCCGAGGGGAAAGAAATCGTCTCGTGCCAAATGATGAATCTTTGAAATGCTCAAAGCACACGATTAGTTCGCAAACATGTTGTCATCAATCACCAAAACTATATCTAGAGAGATATGCCTTAACAATCTCCCCCTTTTTGGTGGATTGATGACAACCAGGGATTTGCACAAGGATATATCATGAAAGTAAAGAAACTTAGAACTACAAAATATAGACGGGCTCCCCCTGAATGTGTGCACCTAGTTGGTAGTGCCTTTGGAATGTAGGACACACACATTAGGATCAACACTCCCCCTATATTTTATAGTCCAACAACCTAAGCATAGGATACATGAGAGCAGGTAATATAACATGATAGACAAGCAACTCATAAGATACCAAAGTACTAGAAAGACATAGATAAAGATAAGGTAGCATATGTCTTACACCATATATCTGGAACTTAGGTCTCACTGGCACACAACCAAACAAGGCAAATTGCGAGAAAACACAACGACACAACATAGAAAACGACGACACCATAAAGCACACCATAAAGCAAATCCCTAAGCTCTCTCCCCCTTTGGCATCGAGACACAAAAAGGGCAAAGAGCAACGCTGTGGCTCCAGGTGAAGGCAAACTGATGAGCTCTCTCATCACATCCCAGCAGGGTCATCTGCACCGCCATCCTCAGTCGGAAACTGCTCGGTGTCGGAATCGGTCCACGGACAGTGCTGCTGAATCCACTCCTCTTCCTCAGTGATCTGGCCCTCAGACCCACTAACAATGGTCGCACCTAGCTGACGCATGAGCTCCTTGTGACGCCCCTGGCCTTCTTCTCAGCCACATGAGTCATGTACTGACCACGAGACTCCATGCAGAAGAGCTTCTTCATCTTGCGCTTGATCTTCTTTGCCCAAGAGGGCTCTGTCCCAGAAGGCTCATAATCCTCATCATCATCATCGGCCTCAGTTCCATCCTCGGTCTCCATGTCAGCAGCAGTAGATGGCCCCCCGGATTTAGAGGCTGGGATGCCCCAACTGTCCTTCTTCATCAGACGCTTGATCTCATGAGAGACCAATTCTCCAGTTTCCAGCATCACCTGGGGATGGACACGTGCCCAGGCCTTCTCAATGAGCAGCATGATAAATGGACCATAGATCAGGCACTTGCGCTCAGAAATGGCAGTGAGAAGTTCAGACCACATAACATGAGAAATGTCCAGGGACTCGCCAGTGTTTGCTTCCTTCTCATGCTGGCAGAAGAGAAGCATATCCACGAGATAGGAGTGGACCATATCCAGATTCCCGATGCGAGGAAAGAGGGTCTCTCGAAAGACACGATGAAGGATGTCCAGGTAGGTAGACAACTCATAGGTTTCCTTCTTAGTCACAGGATGAACCTTCACAGTGCAGTAGGGCCAGAGAGCTTGCTTGTGAGTGGAGTTGACGTTGCGGTGAGGGCGAAAGCCGACAAGAGTCTCAAGCCCGCGATCTTCCACATGAAGTAACTCCATGAAGGCCTTCCACTTGACAGACAGTAACTTGCCATTTGTCATCCAGGTCAGAGTCCTTTCTTCATCAGTTCCAAGATGGACAGTAGCATAGAACTGAGCCACCAAATCTGCATCAAAGTCCTTGTTGAACTGCATGATTCTAAGAATGTTGAGCTGAGTACACATCTGAAGAGCTTCACCAAAGTACTCAGGATCCTTCTCCATGGCATCCGTGTCGATGGAGCGAACACTAACAAAGAGATTCTTCTTGGCCTTGATCACATCAAAGTAGATGGCAAACTGAAAGCGGTTCCAGAACGGGCGGTTGACAAAATTGGGTTCTTGGTCTTCCGCATAGGGGTTGCGGCGACGCCTTTCCCAGAACTCCTTAGCAGACAACTCAGTCACAGTCTTGCCCTTTGGCTTCAGCCTCTTGGCAAGTTTCTTCTGATGTTGAGGCGGAGGAGCCGCACTTGAGGAAGCACCTACTGACTCAGAGGTGCGGTAGCGCTTTGAGGTTGCACGACCGGGGTTGACACGGCGGACTTGCTCCTCAGGACGTTCACCACCTGGAACCAAACACACGAACAGAAAAACCAACACGAAAGAAAAAGCGTAAGCCTCCAAACAAAACAACATGGATCAAACAGAGGTAGGGGAATGATGGAATCTGGCAGGCAGTACCGCCCAAGCGGTAGTACCGCCCCAGCGGGAGCGGTAGTACCACGCAAGACGGGGAACCGGCGGTTCCTACTGCCGTGGTCAGATCCGGCACTACCAGACTGCCAAATTCAAAAATAATCCTAACAAAACTTAATCCACATAGTCTAGACGCCTTCTCCAAACTACTCAAGCCGAGATTTAGCCAAAAATCTAGAGATGCAACCACTATTGCCCCAAAAACGCTAGATCTGAGAACTAGACAAAAAGAGAGAAGGAACGAGGGCAATACCGGCATCCATGGCAAGAGGACGAGGTGGGGATCGACTCCACCGAAGGGAATGGAGAGGGATGGCCCGGAGACGGCGGCCCGCCGGAGCCCTCCCGCGGCGAGGAGTCGCTGGAGAGAGGGAGAGGGACGAAGGGGTGGTGCGAATGGGTATGGGGGAGGAGAAACCTCCCCCTGCCCTGACATAACCCCCTGATCCCGCCCCCCAGCGGTAGTACCGCTCGGGTGGGTGGTAGTACCGCGCACCACCAGCGGTAGTACCGCCCAGCCAATACTCCAAAGACTAGACACAAAGGCTTAGCTCAAAAGAAAAGAAAAACAAACGGCAAGAAAAGAGAGCAAACACAAAGCAACAAAAGCATCAGCACGAGGACAAGAACCACACACCTCTACAAGAGAGGGCGGTGGCCGAGGCCACCTATGTTTGAGTCAATTGGTATGGCACCGCGAAGAATTATCCTTGGGCCCATGACCAAAACTCGTCTTTGAAGCACAAGTACCATCAAAAATGGCGAATGTGAAAGAGTTGATCAATTTATGCATAATAAGGGGAGGGAGAGTTCATTAAGAGAACAACACTCCCCCTATGTCCATGCCTACACCTAAACAAGATAACAAGTCGAGTATGGTGAGGAATGCAAGTGTTCAAGCAACATTGCTCGAACCAATGATATTTAGCTCATGCCTTAACTCGCAAAATCTTGCTTTATCCAACGGCTTCGTGAAAATATCTGCAAGGTTATCATGAGTGTTGACATAGTTGAGCTCGATCTCCCCTCGCCTAATATGATCCCGGATGAAGTGATACCGAATCTCAATATGGTTCGTCTTGAAGTGTTGCACCGGGTTGAGAGAAATCTTGATGGCACTTTCATTGTCACACCAAAGAGGCACTTTGTCACAAATGACACCGTAGTCCTTTAAAGTTTGCCTCATCCATAAGAGTTGTGCACAACAACTCCCGGCCGCCACATACTCCGCTTCGGTGGACGAGAGAGACACACAACTTTGCTTTTTAGAAGACCAACTTACCAAAGAGCAACCAAGGAATTGGCACCCTCCGGAAGTGGACTTCCTATCCACTTTGTCTCCCGCCCAATCGGAGTCCGAATACCCTACAAGCTTGAAGTTTGCTCCTCTTGGGTACCATAAGCCAAAGTTTGGGGTATGAGCCAAATATCGAAAGATTCGCTTGACCGCCACAAAGTGGCTTTCCTTAGGTGCGGCTTGAAAACGTGCACAAATTCCCACACTCAACATGATATCCGGTCTAGATGCACAAAAGTAAAGTAATGAACCAATCATGGAGCGATATACCTTTTGATCCACCGCTTTACCATTGGGATCGATGTCAAGTTGGCACTTGGTGGGCATTGGAGTGGACGCTGGCTTGACATCACTTAGCTTGAATCTCTTGAGTGTATTTGGCTTGGTTGATGAAGGTTCCTTCTCTTCTTTGCTTTACTTCGAAACCGAGAAAGAACTTCAACTCTCCCATGGAAGACATCTTGAACTTTGAGGTCATGAGTGCGGCAAATTCCTCATTGAAAGCTTTGTTAGGGGAACCAAAGATAATGTCATCAACATATAGTTGGCACACAAACAACTCCCCTTTGACCTTCTTAGTAAAAAGAGTGGGGTCGATTAGCCCAACTTCAAACCCGCGATCTTGTAACAACTCGGTAAGGTGGTCATACCATGCACGTGGGGCTTGTTTAAGGCCATAGAGTGCCTTATCGAGTTGATACACATGATCGGGAAAGTAGGGATCCTCGAACCCGGGGGGTTGCTTGACATACACCAACTCATTAATAGGTCCATTAAGAAAAGCACTCTTCACATCCATTTGTTGCAACGTAAAGTTGTGATGAGAAGCATAAGCAATCAACAAACGAATAGATTCAAGGCGAGCAACGGGAGCAAAGGTTTCACCGTAGTTGATACCCTCGACTTGGGAGTAGCCTTGTGCCACCAATCGTGCCTTGTTGCGGATGATGGTCCCATGAGCATCTTGCTTGTTCTTGAATATCCACTTCGCTCCAATGACATTGTGGTTCCCCGTTGGCCTTGGCACTAATCTCCACACCTGGTTGTACTCGAAGTTATTGAGTTCTTCATGCATGGCATTGAGCCAATCCGGATCTTCGAGAGCTTCATATACCTTTTGGGGTTCCACACAAGAGACAAACGCGTGATGTTCACAATAGTTTGCCAATTGTCTATGAGTGCTTAACCCCTTTTGAATGCTTCCAAGCACATTCTTCATGAGATGACTCTTGGTGGAGAGCTTGGAAGCAATCTTGGCGGCACGACGCTCCAATTCCTCCTCGGAGGTGAGTTGAGGAGCGGTCACTGGATCATCTTGAGCGCCGTCTTGAGCTTGTTCTTGATCTTGAACTTGCTTGGAGGAGAGAACTTGACCTTGGGCATCACTTGGTGTGTCTCCACCGTCTTGAGCATGATCTTGCCCTTGGTCTTGTTCATGAGGTTGAGGGCCTTCACTTTGTTCTTCGGAAGCGTGTGGGCCTTGGGTTGGTGATGGCTCCACTTGAGTGGAGCATTGTCCTTCTCCTTCGGCCACAAGGGGTTCCTCAATGGGTAGGATAAAACCAACACCCATTCTTCTTATGGCTTGAGGAGTAATTTCATCACCTACATCACAAGTGCCACTTTGCTCCACTTGGGAGCCATTATTCTCATCAAACTCCACGTTACACGTCTCCTCAATAAGTCCCGTGGATTTATTGAGGACACGGTAAGCATGAGAGTTTGTAGCATAACCAACAAATATGCCCTCATATGCTCTAGCCTCAAATTTAGACAACCGAACACCTTTCTTGAGAATGAAACACTTACACCTGAACACCCGAAAGTACTTGAGGTTGGGCTTGTTACCTGTGAGTGTCTCATATGGAGTCTTGTTCAAGCCCTTGCGGAGGTAGAGCCGATTGGATGCATGACACGCGGTGTTGATGGCTTCGGCCCAAAAGTTGTATGGAGACTTGAACTCCGCCATCATGGTCCTTGCAGCATCCATCAACGTCCGGTTCTTCCTCTCCGCAACACCGTTTTGTTGAGGGGTGTAAGGTGCGGCATATTGATGCTTGATCCCCTCATCACTAAGAAACTCATCCAAGGTGTAGTTCTTGAACTCGGTGCCGTTGTCACTTCTTATTGTCAAGATCTTTGCATTGTGTTGACGTTGGGCTTGATTTGCAAAGTCAATGACGGTTTGTTGGGTCTCACTCTTCCTCTTGAAGAAATACACCCAAGTGTATCTTGAATAGTCATCCACAATTACCAAGCAATACTTTCTACCCCCAAGACTATCAAAGGATGGAGGGCCAAAGAGATCCAAATGAAGGAGCTCCAAAGGCCTCTTCGAGTAAATGAGAGTCGTGGGAGGGTGAGCCTTCTCATGAAGCTTTCCTTCGATACAAGCACTGCAAGCACGATCTTTAGCAAAACTAACGTTCGTTAGTCCACGGACATGGTCCCCTTGAGAAGACTTTGCAAAGATCTCATATTGACATGGGCTAAATGGCGATGCCAAAGCCATCCCACGTCAACTTTAGCCATTAGGCATGTCACGGTCTTAGTGGGTCGCTCCGAAAAGTTAATCACATAGAGACCATTCTCGACATGCCCAACAAAGGCTACTTTAAGAGTCTTGCTCCACAAGAGGGCCACGGTATCAATATCAAAGAAGGTGGCAAAGCCCATGATAGCAAGTTGACGAACGGAAAGTAAATTGTATGCAAGGGACTCAACAAGCATGACTTTCTCGATCGTGAGATCATGAGAAATGACTACTTTGCCGAGTACCAATACCTTAGAGAACGAGGCATCACCCCACTTGACATTGGTGGGCATAAATGGAATCTTGTGCACGTCCACCACCAAGTCCTTGCTTCCGGTCATATGATTTGTAGCTCCACTATCGGGCAACCATGACCCCCCACCGGAAGCAAACAACTACAAGAGATCAATGCTTGGTTTTAGGTACCCATTTTGTAATGGGTACTTTGATGTTAGTAACAAGGGTCTTAGAAACCCAAATAGACCATTCAATGTACTCATGAGGAGAACCAACAAATTTGGCATAAACATGCCCATCACTAGCACGTCATAACACATAAGAAGGATTAAAGTCACCGGCTTTGTTGGATGGGGTGGTATTGCCCTTCTTGACACCGTCACCCTTCGCATTGTTCTTCTTATCCTTGGAAGCACCCTCTCCCTCCTTCACAAAAGTTTGCTTGAGAGGAGGAGGTCGTTTGGTCTCATCATTCTTCTTCTTGTTCTTGGGCTTGGGTGCGAACCCAATCCCCTCCTTGGCCACAACTTCATTTTGGTTTCTCAAAAGGTCGTTGAGGTTCTTCTCACCTTGTATGCATGACACAAGGCCTTTCTCAACTTAGCATTCTCCTCAACAAGATGCACATGATCACAACAAGGGTTAGTAGCATTTGCATTATCAATTAACACCATATGAGGAAAGGTGGCTTTCTCCTTAGTTAGCTTTACTTGGAGTTGATCATGAGACTCCTTGAGGCTAGCATGAATACCCTTCAAGACTTTGTGAGCCTTGTCGAGAATGTCAAACTCCTCTTTAAGTCTAGCAAGATCAACCCCAAGTTTTTCCTTCTCGGAGTTTAGCACACAAGACACAACAAGAGCATGATCAAGATCTTTCTTTAACTTAGCATGATCATCGTTGTATGACTCCTCAAGAGCCAAACGAAGACCACGCTCTTCGTCAAGAGCATTGGAAAGATCCGAAATCTCATCGGCATAGTCACGACTATGCCCCTCCATCTTAGAGATGGTATCTTCGTGAGCCTCGATCATGTCATTGGCTTCACCAAGTTGTTCCAAGAGAGCAACGAAGTGCTTCTTGGATTTACCCTTGAGTTTACCCATAAAGGTCTCAAACTCATTTTCCTCCACATTTGTCCCCTCATGTTCATTAATGCTATCCGTCGAAGAAGGATGATTAATGATGGTAGTTTTGATGTTGGGGGTTACCTTGTTGGTGGCTTTAGCCATGAGGCACTTGGCGGTGATGTTCTCATTGGGTGAGTCGAAGAGAGACATCCGTGGAGTCATTGCAATGGCAACGGAGGCCATGGCAACCGACTCACCATCTTCATCATCGTCATCATCCTCATTGTACTCTTCTTGTACCACCAATGCCTTGGGAGGAGTCTTCTTGGTGAAGTTGCTCTTGTTGGGGAACGACTTGGCCTTGTCCTTTCTAATGAGCTTGCCACCATTGTCTTCCCTCTTCTCGTAAGGGCACTCCGCAAGAAAGTGGCTCACATTGCCACAATTGAAGCAAGTCCTCACTCGTTGCTTGCCCTTTGCGCCACTTGAAATGTTCTTGTTGAAGTTTGGCCTTGTGTTCTTCTTGCTCCAAAATTGCCTTGAAGCAAGAGCCATGTGTTCATGATAGGCATACTTCGTATCTTCGAGGTTGCCCTCCTCTTCTTCCTCTTCATCCTCTTCCTCCATACTAACCTTGGCCTTTAGAGCAAGGTTGGGCTTGTTTACTCTTTGAGAGCGAAGAACCGCATTGTCGGCGGTCTTGTCCAAGATGCTCATAGCAACGAACTTATCCAACACTTCACTTGAGGACAAGGTGTGGAAGTCCGGCCTTTGACGAATTACGGAGGACATGGCTTTGTGGTAGGGCATCATTGCCTTGAGGAATTTGCGCTTTATCCAATTGTCATCCGTGTCCTTACTTCCATGATCTCGGAGAGAGACCGCGAGTTTGGTTACTCTCCGAAAAAGCTCACGAGGTTCTTCATCTTCTTTCATTGCAAACTCGTCGGCTTCATCTTGCACCACTTCATAGTTGGAGCATTGAATGCTTGCGCTTCCCCGATAGAGGGAAACAACTTGGAGCCAAGCATCTTTGGCCATGGTATACGGATGGAGATGAGGAAGATCTTCGGGTGGGATTGCTTCTTGGATGATGAAGAGAGCATTCTCATTGAATTGATGATCCACAACTTCTCTAGGAGTGAAGTTACTTCGGTCATGCGAATAAAAACCTTCTTCAATGATTCTCCAAAGGTTAGTGTTCACATGATTTAAATGACGCTTAAAACGATAGACCCAAGAATCAAAATCTACATTCTTCTCAATCTTAGGAGCCGGGCCGGCATGATTTAAATGAGTGGAAGGGAGCGGTCCACCATAGACAAGTGGAGGTTCCACATGGGCAAAGATGCCGGTGCCATTTTTACCACTAGAAGAAGGAGCTTTCTCACTAGTAGCTTCCCCTTTGTCGGAGGTAGCATCCGTCACCTTGTTGGCGGGATCACCCACTTTCAACGGTGCGGTGGAAAGCTTAAGCCCTTCTAAGTATTTATTAAACATGCTTTCGACCTCGGTAGTCATGGAGGTTTTGAATGTGTCCAACGCCACATTTAATTTCTCATGAGAGACCGCGGTTCCCCCATCTCCCGTAGACGAGACCGGATTCACACCGGAGTGCTCCTCCACACCGTCTACGACGTCAACCATACTCTTCGGACGGTAAAGTCCTTAAAAAGAGACGAGGCTCTGATACCAATTGAAAGGATCGATATAGTTGGCTAGAGGGGGGGGGGTGAATAGGCAACTAATAATTTTTAGCTTTTCTTTACCAAATTAAACTTTGCATCAAAGTAGGTTGTCTAGATATCCAACTAAGTGAGCAACCTATATGATGCAATGACAACAAGCACGCAAGCAAGCAAGATATATAACAAAAGTAAACTTGCGAAAGTAAAGGGACGAGATAACCAAGAGTGGAGCCGGTGAAGACAAGGATGTGCTATCGAAGTTCCTTCCTTTTGAAGGGAAGTACCTCTCCGTTGGAGCGGTGTGGAGGCACAATGCTCCCCAAGAAGCCACTAGGGCCACCGTATCTCCTCGCGCCCTCACACAATGCGAGATGCCGTGATTCCACTATTGGTGCCCTTGAAGGCGGCGGCCGGACCTTTACAAACAAGGTTGGGGCAATCTCCACAACTTAATTGGAGGCTCCCAACGACACCACAAAGCTTCACCACAATGTACTATGGCTCCGCGGTGACCTCAACCGTCTAGGGTGCTCAAACACCCAAGAGTAACAAGATCCGCTAGGGATAAGTGGGGGAATCAAATTTCTCTTGGTGGAAGTGTAGATCGGGGCCTTCTCAACCAATCCCGAGCAAATCAACAAGTTTGATTGGCTAGGGAGAGAGATCGGGCGAAAATGGAGCTTGGAGCAACAATGGAGCTTTTGGGGGAAGAGGTAGGTCAACTATGGGGAAGAAGACCTCTTTATATAGTGGGGGGAACAATCCAACCGTTACCCCCCACAACAGCCCCGCAGAGGGCGGTACTACCGCATAAGGCAGCGGTACTACCGCTGAGACCAGCAGTACTACCGCTCCCACGGCGGTACTACCGTGGAGATTGGAGGGCAGGGGAGATATGGACATGGGCGGTACTGCCGCGGTGGTAGGACGGTACTACCGCTTAAGAGCGGTACTGCCGCTGCGAAGTACCGCATAATCCAACACGAAAAAAGACCCCTCGAGTCGACGCGGTAGGGGCCTGGTACCGTAGCGGTACTACTACTGAGGACCCACCAGCGGTACTACCGCTATGGAGCGGTACTGCCGCTTGTGACCCCCAAGCGGTACTACCGCTGGGTACCACGGTACTACCGCTGGGACCAGACTCAGCCCAAAGAGAGAGGAAAGAAAACTCCAATGAAGCGGAAAGGCTCAGAGGGTGTAAAGAGGATGTGTACGTGTTGATTCCACCCTAGCCTTACCAAAGCGGACCCCCTCTTGATAGTACGATGACTCCTACGAAACTAATCCACTAAAAGAAGCGAAAGATCTACACCGTCTTGAATGACACTCCGAGGGGAAAGAAATCGTCGCGTGCCAAATGATGAATCTCTGAAATGCTCAAAGCACACGATTAGTCCGCAAACATGTTGTCATCAATCACCAAAACTACATCTAGAGAGATATGCCTTAACAAGTGTACAGCGGTAGTACAAGTAGGGGCCTTGAGACATTCCAATCTCTATTGTTGTGCAAATCAACTAAAATTAAGCACCCAATTTGCAAAAACACTTAAACATTAACAATGGGACTAGTTGATGAAACATATACTAACAAACAGAAGTATTTTTCTTTATTTAAATTGGAAATGAAATGATAGAGAGGACACTCGCTCTATTGCACTCGAGCTCAAATGAGCTCGTTATCTACGTCGTCAGTTGGCACTCGTGGATCTGTGCCAGAGTTCTATACGGGCGCAGGCGGTTCGCCAGAAAATCGAGCGCTGTAGCGAAATACGTATGCGGCAGCGCTGGGTGGTGGGTCGTTGCTGCGGGGCAGGGTTGACGGATCTGAGGATAGTGCGGACGGCCGTCGGTCTCGCGTGGTGAGCCATGTGGATCAGAACCCGCGTTCCCGTCTGATTCGTGGACCAGGAAATTGGCTTTCCGTGTAGTGGTGGCAGCAGAAACAAATTGAAGAGAGGACCGAGATTCTTCTCGGCTACGAAGTGTGTCATTTGGAAGCTGAAGACCTGGGGACGGAGGCAACTAGCGCCGCCGGCGAGCCGCCATGAAGTTTCTGGTGCAGCCAACTAGCAGGTGCGTGGATCTTTGCTTTTTCCAGGGAGGCTGCCTCCATTTTGTAGCCCTCTTGTTAGCTGATCCAGAGATGGATTTGTTGGAAGATTTAGATTTAGTCTACTTGAGGAGGTAGGGGAGCGCTTGGTGCCGGTTCCTGTGGCTGTCAATTGCTGAAATTTGAGATGGGCTCTAGGCCCATGTAGCAATTTCTGAAAAATCTCTAAGGGCCCATGTGGGTTATATGGCACTAGGTGTAGTGGGAAGTTTAGTCCCACCCCGGAAGTGGAAGAGGAGTTGGACCTCCTTATAAGGGTTTCTCTTCTACATGCTATTGGAGCTTGAGAAGAGAAGAGGCCCTCGCGCACTCCTCCTCCGCCGCCCGCCTCGCCACGCCACGCCTCGTCACGACGCGACGCGACGCGCCGCGCCGCGCCGCGGGTTGCGGGATTGAGCCGAGCCGAGTTTACACCTACGCGCTTATTTTTGCCAGTCACTAACGGAGAGTTTTCTGACAGCTGGGCCACGATCTGAGACGTCGGATCGTGGGCTGTCACGGACTCGGACGTGGGTCGAGCCCGCGTCTCTCCACGCGGCTGCGCCTATAAGTGTGCGGTGTCTCCTAACCCTAGCCGCCACGAACAGATCACATCTGCTCTACACGCACGCCCACCATCGTTCCCTTGCTGCTGCTGCCGCCGGTGACTCCATCCCGTCCGCCGCGTACACGGTCGACGGGAGAGCAGGTCTCCGAAACCACGCCCTTCTGGTTCCTGTACGGGGTGAGGGGCGAATAGGTTTTTGGGCAGCGATTACGCGACTGCTCACTTCCGATCGTCTACTTCCTCTACGTCCGCGTCGCCTTCATCATCACCATGTCCACCGACGCCGAACGTGCCGCCGCCGAGAAAGCTGAAGCTGACAAGAAGGCCGCCGAGGACGCCGCTGCTGCCACCAAAGCCGCGGCCTCTGCATGGCCTACTGGAGGGTATAACTCGTTTATCCCGCTTCTACTGTTTTCTGTTTTAGCCATGCTAGCGTTATACGTAGATCTTTCTGCAATTAGCGTAGTATGTGCTACTTTGACTGAATATCAGTATGCGATCATATGTGTCAATGCCATGCTAGTGATTTACTCATGGATTAATTTAATCGAGAAATTTCCTATTTACTCAACAATCCAAAAACCTATTATGTGTAGGAATTTTTCGGCAAGTGGCTTTGCCGTTGCACTGAAACCGGATAAGTTTACCGGTACATACTTTAAGCGCTGGCAGACTAAGACCACGTTATGGGTCACGGCTATGAACGTGTTCTGGGTCACCGGTGTCTCCACGGGAACGATTGCTCCTGAACAGGAGAAGGCGTTCAAGGAGGCTACCGTTGTGTTTCTCGGAGCAGTTCTTAGCGTGATCGGAGATAAACTGGTCGACGCATATTTACATGTGCATGTTGCCAAGGACTTGTGGGAGGCGCTCGAATCTAAGTTCGGGGCAGCCGATGCCGGAAGCGAGATGTATATTATAGAGCAGTTCCATGATTACAAGATGGTTGAAAACCGTCCTGTATTGGAGCAGGCTCATGAGATAATATGCATTGTTAAGGAGCTTGAACTTCTTAAGTGCGAGTTACCGGGCAAGTTTGTCGCGGGCTGCATAATCTCTAAGCTCCCTAATTCCTGGAGGAACTTTGCCACCACTCTGAAACATCAGAGGCGTGAATTCTCTGTGGAGGATGTCATTGGCCATCTGAGTGTTGAGCAGAATTCAAGGGCAAAGGACTCGCACGGAAAAGGGGCCGAAGGGACTTCTGTCGCCAACATGGTGAACCAGAAGAACTTCAACTCCCACAAGCCCAAGGGAAAGAACGGTGTCCAACACAATACCGACTTTAAGAAGAAGGGTAAGAAGACCTTCAAGAAGAACAAGAAGGACGAGGGCTGCTTCACTTGTGGTTCGGTTGAACATTGGGCCAACAAGTGCCCAAACAAGTACAAGAAGTCAGGACAGGACTCCAAGTCCGTCAACATGATTGTGGACAACAATGAGAATGGTGCACCTGGGTACGGTAATTTATTTACTGTTTTTTAGTGTTTCAGCCCACCGATTGGTGGGTGGACACAGGTGCAGGTGTACATGTGTGTGCTGACATGTCATTGTTCACTTCTTACCAGGTCACAGGCCACGGGTCCGTATTGATGGGGAATGGCGCGAGTGCTTCTGTTCATGGTGTTGGCACGGTCGATCTGAAGTTTACTTCGGGAAGGATCGTGCAGCTGAAGAACGTGCAGCATGTCCCCGCCATCAAGAAGAACCTCGTTAGTGGCTCCCTTCTATGTAGAGAAGGGTTTAAGTTGGTTTTCGAGTCTAATAAATTAGTTGTTACGAAATATGGACTCTTTGTTGGAAAAGGTTATGAGAGCGGAGGGATGTTCCGCCTTTCCCTCGCAGATTTTTGTAATAAAGTCGTGAACCATGTTCATTCGAATGTTAATGAATCTGAGGTTTGGCATGCACGTCTTTGTCACATTAGTTTCGGTGTTATGACGCGGCTAGCCAAGTTGGATTTAATCCCGAATTTTACTTTAGCCAAAGGCTCTAAGTGCCTTTCATGTGTGCAAGCTAAGCAACCTCGCAAGCCTCACAAGGCCGCGGAGGAGAGACACTTGGCACCATTAGAACTCATACATTCTGATCTTTGTGAGATGAATGGTGTGTTGACTAAAGGTGGAAAGAAATACTTCATGACATTGATAGATGATTCCTCTAGATATTGCTATGTGTACCTGTTAAATACTAAAGATGAGGCTCTACACTACTTTAAAATCTATAAGGCAGAAGTTGAGAATCAACTTGAAAAGAAAATTAAACGAGTCCGGTCAGATCGTGGTGGAGAGTACTTCTCGAGTGAGTTTGATTCCTTCTGTGCGGAACACGACATTATTCATGAGAGGACGCCTCCCTATTCACCCCAGTCAAACGGGGTTGCCGAGCGGAAAAACCGTACTCTAACTGATTTGGTTAACGCCATGTTAGATACATCGGGTTTATCCAAGGCATGGTGGGGGGAGGCTATATTGACGGCATGTCATGTCCTGAATAAAGTTCCGACAAAGGATAATGAGATCACTCCCTATGAGAAATGGGCAAAGAGGAGGACAACACTCTCGTACTTGCGCACTTGGGGCTGTCTGGCGAAAGTCAATGTGCCGATCCCCAAAAAGCGTAAGCTTGGACCCAAGACTGTGGACTGCGTTAATTTGGGCTACGCTAAGAACAGCGTTGGCTATAGATTTCTAGTAGTGAAATCCGAGGTACCTGACCAGAAGGTCGGTACAATTATGGAGTCTAAGGATGCTACATTCTTCGAGGATACCTTTCCTATGAGAGATATGCAAAGCACTTCTAGACAGGAATCTGAGGAGACTCCTGAACCTGCCATCCCTATGGAATATTATGAACAAACACATGATGAAAATCCTGAGGAGGATGACGAGGAAACCCTTGGTAGGGGCAAGAGACAAAGGACTGCAAAGACCTTTGGTGATGATTTCTTCGTGTACCTCGTGGATGATACTCCCACTTCTATTTCAGAAGCGTATGCCTCTTCAGAAGCTGACTACTGGAAGGATGCGGTCCGTAATGAGATGGATTCCATCATGGCTAACGGGACATGGGAGATCACTGAACGTCCCTATGGTTGCAAACCATTAGGATGTAAGTGGGTGTTCAAGAAGAAGCTTAGGCCCGATGGTACAATTGAAAAGTACAAGGCTAGGCTTGTGGCCAAGGGCTATGACCAGAAAGAAGAGGAAGATTACTTCGACACTTATTCACCTGTAGCTAGACTGACCACCATTCGAGTATTACTCTCGTTGGCAGCCTCGCATGGTCTTCTCATCCACCAGATGGATGTTAAGACGGCTTTTCTGAATGGAGAGCTAAAAGAGGAAATCTACATGCAACAGCCAGATGGCTTTGTGATAGATGGTCAGGAAAGAAAGGTGTGTTGGTTGCTGAAATCTTTATATGGCCTGAAGCAAGCACCTAAGCAATGGCATGATAAGTTTAATACAACTCTGACATCTGTTGGTTTCGTTGTTAATGAGGCTGACAAATGTGTATACTATCGCCATGGTGGGGGTGAAGGAGTTATACTGTGCTTGTATGTTGATGACATACTGATATTCGGAACCAACCTCAAAGTCATTGAGGAGGTCAAGTCGTTTTTGTCTTAGAACTTTGAGATGAAAGACCTTGGTGTGGCTGATGTTATCTTGAACATCAAGCTACTGAGAGATAATGAGGGTGGGATTACACTTCTGCAATCCCACTATGTTGAGAAGGTGTTGAGTCATTTTGGATATTCGGATTGCACACCATCTCAAACACCATATGATCCTAGCATGTTGATTCGAAAGTCCAAAGGCACGGCTATAGATCAGTTGAGATACTCTCAAATCATTGGTTCACTGATGTACCTAGCGAGCGCAACGAGGCCCGACATCGCGTTTGCTGTGAGCAAACTGAGCCGGATTGTTTCCAAACTGGGTGATGTACATTGGCATGCTGTTGAACGAGTCATGCGCTATTTAAAAGGTACTATGAACTATGGACTTCACTATACCGGAGACCCGTCGGTACTTGAAGGGTATAGTGATGCAAATTGGATCTCTGATGCTGATGAGATGAAGGCCACAACTGGGTATATGTTTACTCTTGGAGGTGGCGCTGTTTCCTAGAAGTCTTGCAAGCAAACGATCTTAACGAGATCGACAATGGAAGCAGAATTAACGGCATTAGACACATCTGGTGTTGAAGCGAGATGGCTTCGAGATCTTTTGATGGACTTGCCATTGGTTGATAAACCGGTTCCGGCTATCCTTATGAACTGTGACAATCAGACTGTCATCACCAAGGTGAAGAGTTCAAAGGACAACATGAAGTCCACCAAACACATAAGAATGAGATTAAAAGCTGTCAGAAAATTAAGAAACTCCGGAGTGATAGCGTTGGACTATGTCCATACGGCTAAGAATCTGGCAGATCCCTTTACGAAAGGGCTATCACGTGTTGTGATAGATAATGCATCGAGGGAGATGGGTATGAGACCCACATGAGTTGCCATGGTAGTAACCCAACCTATGTGATCGGAGATCCCGTGAATTAGGACCTGGGAAAACAAGCCAGTGGTGAACTGAGGAGAGTAAATATACTAACCCACTCCGTTGGAGATGCAATACTCTCGATACTGTATGGTAGGATGACTACTGTCTTAATGTGTTCCGAAGCTTATATAAGCAAGATGCTATCCTACAGAGTGATCTTTGGAGGAACACACCTATATGAGTCCGACTGCTGGTCACAGTCTATGAGATTGGGGTGATCTCTAGTAAGCTCATGAATAGGCCAGGAGTGTGACTTATATGCTCCACCCGAGGGGTCAGCCTTCGGCAGCCCAGTACTAGTGAGACATGTGGTGAAACTTCTTTACGCCAAACTGACAATTCAAGGCATAGTCCATTGTTCAGTTGTGAAGGAGTGTAGCTACTTGCTCTAGGTGAAGCTCAACCTTAACAGGTCTTCACTGAAACACTGGTATATCGAAACAGTAATTGGAACAGAGGACACAATGGGCCCTCGAGATCTGGTGGGGGATTGCTGAAATTTGAGATGGGCTCTAGGCCCATGTAGCAATTTCTGAAAAATCTCTAAGGGCCCATGTGGGTTATATGGCACTAGGTGTAGTGGGAAGTTTAGTCCCACCCCGGAAGTGGAAGAGGAGTTGGACCTCCTTATAAGGGTTTCTCTTCGACATGCTATTGGAGCTTGAGAAGAGAAGAGGCCCTCGCGCACTCCTCCTCCGCCGCCCGCCTCGCCACGCCACGCCTCATCACGACGCGCCGCGGGTTGCGGGATTGAGCCGAGCCGAGCTTACACCTACGCGCTTATTTTTGCCAGTCACTAACAGAGAGTTTTCTGACAGCTGGGCCACGATCTGAGACGTCGGATCGTGGGCTGTCACGGACTCGGACGTGGGTCGAGCCCACATCTCTCCACGCGGCTGCGCCTATAAGTGTGCGGTGTCTCCTAACCCTAGCCGCCACGAACAGATCACATCTGCTCTACGCGCACGCCCACCATCGTTCCCTTGCTGCGCTGCCGCCGGTGACTCCATCCCGTCCGCCGCGTACACGGTCGACGGGAGAGCAGGTCTCCGAAACCACGCCCTTCTGGTTCCTGTACGGGGTGAGGGGCGAATAGGTTTTTGGGCAGCGATTACGCGACTGATCACTTCCGATCGTCTACTTCCTCTACGTCCGCGTCGCCTTCATCATCACCATGTCCACCGACGCCGAACATGCCGCCACCGAGAAAGCTGAAGCTGACAAGAAGGCCGCCGAGGACGCCGCTGCTGCCACCAAAGCCGCGGCCTCTGCATGGCCTACTGGAGGGTATAACTCGTTTATCCCGCTCCTACTGTTTTCTGTTTTAGCCATGCTAGCGTTATACGTAGATCTTTCTGCAATTAGCGTAGTATGTGCTACTTTGACTGAATATCAGTATGCGATCATATGTGTCAATGCCATGCTAGTGATTTACTCATGGATTAATTTAATCGAGAAATTTCCTATTTACTCAACATCAATGTCTCTGCCGTGGCGGATCTGCAAGTGGCACCGCAAGCGGAGCGGGAGGCAGCGCAACAGCGGTGGACAGCGGCGAAGCACAAATCTTCTTGGCGAAGGAGGCGGCGACGAACAGAAGGGAGAGCTCGCCACCAAGGTCGGACCTGTCGACGGGGAAGATGAATCCCCAAGCACTGGGGTGGAACAAAAGGTTGGTGAACTAGAAACTTTGCCTTCCATCTGATATTATGTGACTTAGAAAATGGAAGTAGAAATGACTGAATATATCATGCAGTTAGAGCAATTGCGGGTTGCTGTCTGCATTAATAAATTTCCTGCTGTATGTGCCTGTGTTTGCACGCTGATTTGTTCTCTGCATTCACAAAATTCAGGCGCCTGTAGTCTCTGAAAGTACAAATGCAGGCTGATTACTCTCTGTAGTGAAAAGATTTCTGATTTATGTACTGGTGGTTGCAGACTGTTTGCTCCCTGTATTTAGATAATTTTTACTATACGAGAGCCTGTGTTTTCAGGCTGGTTGATCTCTATAGTAAGGAAATTACTAAATTATGTACTGGTGTTTGCAGTATGTTTGGTGTATGCATTTTGAAAATACATAGATATGTGCCTGTGTTGGTAGGCTGATTGCTCCCTGCGATTAGAAAAAATCATGCTATATTTTCCTTTGCTTTGTATGTTGATTGCTTTATAGGTAAGATCGATGAACAAAATCCATCTTCTTACTCTGCATATATATGCATATTTTTTATTTACTGAAGGTGGAGAGGGCGTCCCAATGATAGCCACAACAAGTTCAGGAAGAATCTTGGAGCACCTTCTATCAAGGATTTGAACTTTTGAAGCCATCTCTGTTCTCTTTCGGCTCCGCTTGATGGATGACCAAAAGTAGCTTTATATCCCCATGAAAGTCTCGAATGTTCCAGAAGTATTGTTCATGTACATTATGAAAATGCTATTCGGTTGAGTCATGTTTTTATTCTATCAAATGATGATTTTTTTAGTATAGTCGACAGTAAAAAGTTTAAATCCATTAGAGATTATTAAACAAATGTTCACCTGAAAACAGATTGTGAGGGTTTGATTGAGATATGGAAAAGCCACAAGAAGAATCGTGCTTCTGTTCTACCTATTCTCCTTGAAATCCAAGAGCTCAGTGGTTCTTTTTCTAATTTCCAGTTCAGCTTTGTAAGGCCTGAGTTAAATTTAGCTGCGCATTTAACTGCCAAACATGCTTCTAGCTCCTTGCCGGAGTGTGCGCGGTTCTACTAGGTGCCGGCGTCTCTGAACAATTGTATACAGCATGAACTTGCTGTTGTTGGTCAAGTAATATAAGCTATTCCTTCCCCCGAAAAAAACACAGTTGGCTTGCAGGGTAAAGACACCATGCCCGTTGCACGTGACTGCCTTTTGTTTCTGAACAATCGTAGGTGCAGCAGCGCCTTGCAGGACACCGTGCCCGTCACGCGTGACTGCCTAAAAGCCATGAGGGGTTTTGCATAGAACCCTACAGAGAACGTGATTGTACCACAGTAGGTACAAGTTTCGCCCCCCCGGAGAGGCGTACAATTTTTACAACATATATTCATGGGAGAAAGATTTTGGCATAAGTTTTTTTTGAAACACGGTCCCTTAGGGCCCGATTCATTAAAAAAGCTTGAAGAGAATTGCCCGGTTAATAAACGGAAAACCGGGCGAAAACCGTCACAACTGGCCCACAGAAACAAGGCACACAGGGCGACCTGGCAACCCACACAAGAACGCACACACGCCGTCGAGGAGAAAAGCGTCGTCGAGGCTGCAGCCCGACGTCATCGTCATCATGCCTCCGCGAGGGCGACTTTGACTCCTCCATCGACGACCACCGAAGAAGCCCTCACCGCAAACAAGCGTCGAGGCTTGCGCCGGCCGATGCCAAATAGTCAGCCACACGCACCGGCGACCAGGCAGCTCCGACTCTGTCGACGAGCATTGTAGGAGAAAAGCGTTGGGCTTGCGCCGAGCCAGCGCCTGAGCCGACCACCCGTCTCATGTCATCGTCACCGCAAGAGCCTCTCCTCAGCAGCTTCGACTTCAGGAAGACAAAGCGAGGCACGACGACTCCTCGAACACGCTGGAAGAGACCGACTACCAAGAACCATCAGCAAACCTACCCGAAGTCGCCATCGTTGCCACAAATAGGAAGCCGCACAAACATCCGCATTGCCGGACGGGCACCAGCCGACCGCAATTGCGCGAGCGTCCTGTCCATGAAGCGCGCAAACGGGATCCGAAACTCTTCAAGGCGACGCCCCAAAGAGGGAAGCGACGATGTCAATGCCGTCGCCCGACCCAACCGGGCCTTAGGCTTTCACCCGAAGAGCAAGATCCGAGGATGTAAGAGGGTGTGGCACTCCAGAACGACGCCTCCAAGAAGGTTAAACGACGCCCACAGACGCCAATGCCGCCGGCCGGCAAGACCGGGCAAGCTTTCGCCCGGAGCTTATCCAACACCGCCAGCACCCTCATGCACTGCACCTCTGCTGACCCACCCACCTCTCGCAGAGCTACCATGCCAGCAGCACCGGAGAGCCACCAAGCACCTCACCTCCCCGCCGGACAAGAAGACACCGACAGACCAGATCCAGCCGATCTAGCACCCCACTACTGCTGCGCAACCGGAGCCACCAGAGGCCAGCCCGCCACCGGCCTGACCAGGCAAGGCAAGCGGCGGGGGGCGGGGGGGGGGGGGCGCACCCGCCCCGGCGTGTCGGAAAGGAGCCGCCGGGCCGAAGACTAGGCGCCCATCGACGGGGCTGCCGCGGCTGCCACCCGCGAGAGCCGCTGCCCGGGAGTCGTCCCGCCGGAGGAGGAGGCCCAAGGGCCCGCCGGCGACGCAGCTGAAGCCCCCAACCGGATCCATCGCGCGACGCAAAAGGGGATCGAGCCTCCCCACCCAGAGCTCCCGCGGCCTGACGAGAGGAAATCGCCCCCGCTGCCGCCGTCCGCCGCCAGGGCTTAGCCTGGCGGCCTCCTCCTGCGACGGCGAGGGGAGTAAGGGGGGCGGGAAGACGGCCCGGCGGCGCGGCTAGGTTTCCGCCCGTGTCGCCTCAGTCGAGATGACGCGGGGGCTATGACTGATGGCATAAGGTATTGGAAGAGCAGATTGAGCCCCTCAAAAAAAAGGAAGAGCAGATTGAGTGTGGAGAGGACGTATTGCATGCAGGATATCGTCTGCGGATGCTTGGTGAGTACCATGAAAATGTGTCCCCGTATGGTTTGAAACTTTGTTCAGTTTTATCAATGAACTGTCCTATTCTTGCAGGGTAAGTACGGAGTTGAGAACACAAGGTCGAGGAGTTTGATTGCAAGTGTGGGCAGTTTGCACATATGGGGCTGTTGTGCTGCCATGTTTTGAAGGTAATATCACTATGAATCCACCCCATAGCACATTGGCACTAGGATGATGTCATGGACTGAACCACAAAAGATATTGTTTCCTGAAATGTAAGCCATCGATTTTATCCGTGTGAATCAGATTCTAGTCAAACATATAGTGAAGAGGTGGACAAAGGAAGCCTACTGCCAGCACACCTGGCCCATTATCATAAGGATCAAATGTATAGGAATCCATTCTCGCACTGACACATCAGAATGTACATGCAGAGGAAGCTGAATGTGATTTGGACTGCAGCGAAGGGAAAGTTGTGAGTGCGGATCTGAACTGTTCGTTATGTAATTCGAGATACAGTTTTTAGAGTCGTAACTGACGATGATCCATGTCACATGTATTGTTTTGGTGTTGTATTGATCTGCTGTTGTTGCACCGTTGAGCTCCTATGCATGTACTCTCCAAGGGAATGCTATGTGGTTTGTTTTCATGATCTCTGTGTGTGGGCAGTCTGAGAGGTGATGAGGTGCACAGTTCTTTCTGTAGATTACTAAAAGATTGTTTGTGCTATCGCATTTTGGTCTGCTTTTGCGATGTCTACAGGGAAAACAATTGTGAAGTGAAACTATTTTTCATGCTGCAGAACTGAGAGTTACTGAATTTGATTTGGGTGCAGAGGAATTATTTGTTGTACACCGCACTTGACAGTTCCAGAGTTTGCCAATGTGTGCAGGCAAGAACAGGTGGGAGTAAATGGGCCGATGAAGACGGCGTTCGTAGGTTCAGAATGGTAGGGTAACGGCCTGTATCGTTAAGAAGCGTCCAAGCCGGCAAACGGGTAGCGGAGACGTTACATTAATGCTGGTCGGTAGGTGGGCCACGCCCTGGAATATCAATGCATATATTACTTCAAATACACTGCCGTATACCTAGTGCAATGCGAATTTGGAAGCGCTTGGACAGGAAGGATAACGAGACCATCTCAGCTCGGGCTCATAATAGGATTTCCTGTATTATTACTTTATTTTACCAGTGGCATTAGGGTCGAGCAGGTGGCAAACGAGGTGTACCGTGCGTCGCAAGGATGGAGGCCGGGGGTGCTTAGACTGGGATGCTGAAGCTAGCTCTATCTCCCCCCTGATGTTTTTGTGGTAGCATTTGGGTTGTAATCCAAACTTGGTCGAGCTGGTGCTGCGTCCCCCTACCTGCCTAGCTTATGTGGCGAACTTGTCTCCTGCTAGTACTCAGTCCGGTCTAGTAGTAGTTGCATAACTGCCCGTTTTACACTGAGATGTTGTCGGATAATGGTTCTCTATGGTAGGGTTTCTTTAATGAAATCGGAGGAAACCCCCTCTTTCGCTATATAAAAAAAATCTGTGGCACTAGCCGTGCCAAAACATTGCCTCAAATTAATAGTGCCACTAGATTAGGGTGCAAAATAATAACATTACTGCTTTATCATGGCAGTGCCAAAACAGTAGCACAAGAGCAGACTCAACATGCAGGATCTTTGGTAAATGGTCAGACCGAAAATCCACATACCTCGTGATGGGAACCATATCTGCAGTCAATGCCATCGTAGAAGGGATGACACCAGTCACCAACATGGATGATTCAATTAATGGGACCTTTTGGTGCAGTTCACCTAAAATGAAGCAATGTCCCATGAGCTAGCAGCTTCTTCTTCATTTTTTAAGAAAAGGGCTTCAGCCCCGGTTCCATTTCCATCAGAAAACGAAACCCACAGAGCTTCTTCTTCATTAGTTGCAATAAAATTTAGCAACATCAAGGTTGGTTGTGAAGCTTCTGGAATGTTCAACTATAATTTGGATATCATTTGTGCAGTTCAACTAAGATCAAGCGTGAAATGTATGTCTCTGTTTGCACAAAAAAGGTGGAAAGGAGGGTGACAAACAAGTGATGAAACATACATCAAATAAAAACAAGCATGTTCCTTATCTGAATGGCAATCCTACAAGGACAGTAGCAATTTCTAAAGTAGCAACATTGCTAGATATTAGTGTGGGCATTAGAATTAACTATGACAACCGTTAAATACGACATTACTTTAATGGTGCCATTGCTTCATTTTACCAGCAACATTACATTAACAGCTGCTACTGAGTCGGTATTTGGGCACGGGGGAGTAGGCGGACCAGGACAGTTGCATTTCTAATGAAAAGAAGCAACTTATCTTAGTGGGAAATTTAGCAGGACATCAAAAAAGTGCCATTGATTCATATTACTGAAGGCATTACATTGAAAACAACATTGGGTTAACGTGTCCTTACTTTTAACAGTGCGATTGCTACATTTTACCAGTGGCATTACATAAGAGTGGCTCGGGGCAACAAACATCAAAACAGGATATCTGGGTTGGTCCCATTTTTGTTCGGTATAGCCACCTTATACTGTGTGAGGCTAGCAGATCTAGTGCTGGACTTACTTTGTTGACTTGTCTCCCAGTCCCCACTTTCTTTCCTTTTTCAACCAATAGATCGGGTTTATATTGAGTTTGTACTGCGTTTCCCTTTATTTCCCTATTAGACCAAGAGATCAGTTGGATAGCCAGTCTCTGCTACTTTTCGTCCCCATTATTTCCTCTTTCGACCAAGTCCTAGATTCAGGTAACAGATATTCCCCCACCCCCACCCCCCTTCTTCCTTGTTTGAACCAAGTAGTACTAGATTCGAGTGCATGAACTACTTTTACCTCTTAACAGTCAAAATTTAAGTGGCTTTCGAACAGCCGATCAATCCTATCTACAAGGGGCCTCGGAAATAGTAAAAGATACAAATGCAACGACGTCAGGAGCTCGGGAAGTAGAGCAAGGCCGGTTTTGAAGGAAGTTATACCTGAGGGTCGCCGGGATGTCGCTAGGTGGGTGGCGGGAGGCTGGATCTGCCCACACTACGACAGCGAGGAAGAAGGGGTCGGAGGCCCTTCCTAGCCAGCGGTGCTTGGGAGAGAACGGCAAGGCACACTGATCGGGACGCGCCGGCAGTGGGTAAGAGCCGTCGCCGAGGATGACCGCGTGAACGTTGCACCTTCTCACCTTCCCCGGCGGAGAGGATCCGGCTGGATCTGTGACCAGCGGTGAGCAGAGAGAGAGAGAGAGTGTGTGGCCACCATTGTCGTATTTAGATCTGGAGAGGACGAGACAGTGTGAAGAGAGCAACACTAGCAACCAAGCGCGGAGGCTCCTGCCTATATAGTGGAGTGATACGTCTCCAACGTCTCTATAATTTTTGATTGTTCCATGCTATTATATTATTTGTTTTGGATGTTTAATGGGCTTTATTATGCTCTTTTATATTATTTTTGGGACTAACCTATTAACCGAAGGCCCAGTCCAAATTGTTGTTTTTTTGCCTATTTCAGTGTTCCGCAGAAAAGGAATATCAAACTGAATCCAAACGGAACGAAACCTTCATGAGGATCTTTTTTTGAACAAACGCAATCTAGGAGACTTGGAGTGGAAGTCAAGGAAGCAACGAGGCAGCCACGAGGCAGGAGGGCACGCCCAGGGGGGTAGGCACGCCCCCCACCCTCGTTGGCCCCTCGTAGATCCACTGACCTACTTCTTTTGCCTATATATACTCTTATACCCTGAAAACATCCAGGGGAGCCACGAAACCACTTTTCCACCGCCGCAACATTCTGTACACGTGAGATCCCATCTTGGGGCCTTTTCGGCGATCTGCCGGAGGGGGATTCGATCATGGAGGGCTTCTACATCAACACCATAGCCTCTCCGATGATGTGTGAGTAGTTTACCACATACCTTCGGGTCCATAGTTATTAGCTAGATGGCTTATTCTCTCTCTTTGGATCTCAATACAAAGTTTTCCTCGATCTTCTTGGAGATCTATTCGATGTAATTCTTTTTGCGGTGTGTTTGTCGAGATTCAATGAATTGTGGGTTTATGATCAAGATTATCTATGAACAATATTTGATTCTTCTCTGAATTCTTATATGCATGATTTAATATCTTTGCAAGTCTCTTCGAATTATCGGTTTAGTTTGGCCTACTAGATTGATCTTTCTTGCAATCGGAGAAGTGCTTAGCTTTGGGTTCAATCTTGCGGTGCTCGATCCCAGTGACAAAGGGAAACGACACGTATTGTATTGTTGCCATCGAGGATAAAAATATGGGGTTTATATCATATTGCTTGAGTTTATCCCTCTACATCATGTCATCTTGCCTAATGGGTTACTCTGTTCTCATGAACTTAATACTCTAGATGCATGCTGGATAGCGGTCGATGTGTGGAGTAATAGTAGTAGATGCAGAATCGTTTCGGTCTACTTGACACGGACGTGATGCCTATATTCATGATCATTGCCTTAGATATCATCATAACTATGCACTTTTCTATCAATTGCTCGGCAACAATTTGTTCACCCACCGTAATATTTGCTATCTTGAGAGAAGCCACTAGTGAAACCTATGGCCCCCGGGTCTATTCTACATCATATTAGTTTCCTGTCAACTAGCTATTTCTGTCGCCGTTTATTTTGCAATCTTTACTTTTCAATCTATACAACAAAAATACCAAAAAAAATATCTTATTATCTTTATCAGATCTCACTTTTGCAGGTTGCCGTGAAGGGATTGACAACCCCTTTATCGTGTTGGTTGCAAGGTTCTTGATTGTTTGTGCAGGTACTAGGCGATTTGCGTGTAGTCTCCTACTGGATTGATACCTTGGTTCTCAAAAACTTAGGGAAATACTTATGCTACTTTGCTGCATCACCCTTTCCTCTTCAAGGGAAAACCAACGCATGCTCAAGAGGTAGCATGGAGTACTAGTTTTCTTTTGTCTACCGGAGCCGGCTTGACCTCGTCAATGATTGTCGAGAAGTCTTCATGCACGTGCCCCGGAGGCGCAATTGTCGTCATTTTGATCCGAAGCACCGGATTATAATATATAACACAAAAATGCCACATGGCAAGAAACCATAACCTCACTGCCCAAAGGAGACAAGATGAATCCCGACGGACAAACTAAACGAGGATCAAAGCTCAAATTAAAGATAAACTCGTAGAAAAGGGGTCCGTCGATAGATGTCCTAATTAACATAGCCAGCTTGACCTAGATGGCAGCCGAGTAGTCTTCGTGCATGTGCCCCCAATGACCAGCGCCTTGGAGGAACTCAGTTGTCGCTATTTAACCCTTGCAGTGATCCGAAGCACATGACACCTAATATTGCGAGATGACAAGAAACCTTTTTTTAGATTTCTCATCAGAACTACAGCCCTGTACAACACATCATGCACGATATGTAGACGATAGCCAATTCAGGCGTGTCTGCTGGAGTCTGGTCACATGCATGGACAAACTGATCTTCCGTGTCATGTAGGGATCGTCCAGGCACCAACGTCTGTACAACACTTCTCTAGTACTATCGCTCGTCTCTCTCTTCTATTAACTCACCCTACTTGCGGGGACAGGGAGTGTGCCTATGGTCGGTTCTTGATTGCGGTCCCACATGTGTGTGCAAACGCAATATGACGCACATTCCATTCGGAGAGCGGCGTGCCAGACCGACCGACCGTCTGGGGTGCCACGCGAACGCGACGGGCGTGCTGTATACTTTGTACATGTGTACCGCCGTTTTCTTGAGGCTTTGCTCCCTGGCGCAATCCATGGATCCAATATTAGTATACTGTACTATTTAAAAGTCGAGGGCAGGGCTTTTCCCGCACGGTAGGCGGGGCAGTTCTGCCTAGTCGGTGTCGGTGTCAAAACCGGCGGATCTCGGGTAGGGGGTCCTGAACTGTGCGTCTAAGGCGGATGGTAACAGGAGGCGGGGGACACAATGTTTACCCAGGTTCGGGCCCTCTTGATGGAGGTAATACCCTACTTCCTACTTGATTGATCTTGATGATATGAGTATTACAAGAGTTGATCCACCACGAGATCGTAGAGGCTAAACCCTAGAAGCTAGCCTATGATTATGATTGTTGTTGTCCTACGGACTAAACCCTCCGGTTTATATAGACACCGGAAGGGGATAGGGTTACACAGAGTCAGTTACAACGGAGGAGATCTACATATCCGAATTGCCAAGCTTGCCTTCCACGCAAAGGAGAGTCCCATCCGGACACGGGACGAAGTCTTCAATCTTGTATCTTCATGGTCCAACAGTCCGGCCAAAGTATATAGTCCGGCTGTCCGAGGACCCCCTAATCCAGGACTCCCTCAGTAGCCCCTGAACCAGGCTTCAATGACGATGAGTCCGACGCACAGATTGTCTTCGGCATTGCAAGGCGGGTTCCTCCTCCGAATACTCCATAGAAGATTTTGAACACAAGGATCGTGTCCGGCTCTGCAAAACAAATTCCACATACCACCGTAGAGAGTATAATATTCCATAAATCTAATCTGCTGACAACTTTCATAGCATGACATCACGCCATGGCCCGGTTATTATTCGAACCGTTTTTCTCAACCAGCTACTGCAAATATTGCGAGGCGGTTTTCCTGGCACGTCTTGTCGAAGCAGAGATCGTGTCCCCTTATCACGGGATTCTCATCGATACGGGTGTGGGTAACCCAACCGCGCCATCAATCATGGTGCTTGGGGAATACGCGAGTTTAACAGGCAAGTGGGGAGGCACACAGTTTCTACCGCCCTTATAAAGGGACAAGGACTCCTCTTTTTCACCCACGCCTTCTTCTTCCCGATCCATCCCCCTTCGCTCGAGCTCCAGCGCCCGAGCGTTCGTCTTCTCCGCCCACAAAGGCCTTCCAAAAATGTCCGAATCCGGAGCAGGAGGCAAGTGGATGGCCTCTACCGTCCAGGAGAAGGATATCAAAAAGCTTTGGGAGGCCGGGTACCTGGCCAAGAAAATCAGCCACCGTCTCCCGATGGCGGGACAGATCGTCCCTACTCCGGAACCCCACGAGAGGGTTGTGTTCCTCCCTCATTTTGTCCGCGGGCTAGGGTTTCCCCTCCACCCGTTCGTTCGCGGCATCATGTATTATTACGGGATCGATTTTCATGAT
Source organism: Aegilops tauschii subsp. strangulata (assembly GCF_002575655.3). Taxonomy (NCBI): domain Eukaryota; kingdom Viridiplantae; phylum Streptophyta; class Magnoliopsida; order Poales; family Poaceae; genus Aegilops; species Aegilops tauschii. The sequence goes on from NC_053039.3 coordinate 129,629,292, forward strand.
CTATCCCCCAATTCCTTCCTCAACATCTCGACATTCATCGTCGTGTGCGAAGCTTTTCTCCGCATCTCTCCACACTTTGGCTTATGGTTGAAGATCTTTAATGTGAAGCCCAAGGTAGTGAGCGGCGAGCACGCCGAGTGCGGGGGCGCTATGGTGAGCAAGATGCCCAGCGTCACATGGCCAACAGGTACTTTTAATGATTTCGTCAAAGAGTGGCAACAACAGTGGTTTTACATCACTGAGCCGCGCGGCACGGAATGGGCCGCTGCTCCTGAGTTCTGATCCGGAGCCCCTCTGCGGCTTACGTCCTGGCCCAAGAAGGGCCTGAACTGGTCTTCGTACGATGAACTGTCGGTGCTCCAGACATGCGTTAAAGATATGGAAGACAAGAACATCGAACTTGTCAATGTAGTCCAGGTGATGTTAGTTCGCCGGATCCTTCCTTGTCAACACCGGACTTGCAATCTATGGGAATTCGATTCGGCCAAGCACCAGACCCTGCGAGAGCTCTTTGGCTCCTCGCACAAAGACATCTGGAAGGTGCTTTTCAAGTCCGGCAAATCATGGCCGGACTCAGCTGAGGACCGCGGGTACCAACTGTCCCGCCCTGCAAGCTCGGTAAGTCATCATACGTTTTATCCGCATAACCCAAGGGAAATGATTAATGTGTTTTCCACAACTCTCCTAGGGCTGGACGAAGAAGGCGGAGCAGATCCACTGTCCGGCCCCATTGCCCGAAGAACCAGCCGGCCGACTTCTGACGAAGATGCTGGTCCCGGCGCCTTACAAGGTGCCGAAGAAGAAGGCCGAGAAGGAGGCCAAAAAGACCCGGGGCGGCCATCATCGCCGCGGCACTTCGGACACAATATCCGAAGGCTGCAATGCCCGTTCTTCCTCCGAAGAGGACGAGGAGGAGGAGGAAGATGAATCCCCAGCGGGGGGAAGAGAGAAGAGGACGGCCTCCATACACTTGGAGGCCGAGTCGCCTAAAAGGGGAAAAACTCCTCTTCCGGAGGAGTCCACTGCCGCCGCCGACAGTGGCCCGGAGTGGGATCCCAGGGCCCAGCCCCTGGTGAACTCGTGAGTATCCGAACACGATTATGCGTCCAGATTCATCATGGCATATTATTTATCCTGAGCCATACTTTTTGTAGTCCGGCGAGGTCCCGCACCGAACAATCCTCGCCAGAGGATTTGCTGAGCTCGGATGCTATGGAGAGCGGGATGCCCCCGAAGGCCCCTTCCCCCAAATATGTGAATAACACCGAGGTTTCGTCCCAGAAGGACCCAAGCCAAGGAGGGGGAAAAGATCATGAAGGCGGCGCCTGGAGGTCAAACTTTAGGGGCCGGAGACATGGGGGAGAAGATTCCCGTAGGAGTCGACGGCGGGGGCCATCTTGAATTCGGCCCCTGGCCGGACGCAATTCCGGAGACCAATACGGCTCCAGAATCAAGCAGGCGGCCTCCCTCGGCTGGAGGGAATGTGCCTGTTCCACCGGCAACCGCTGTCCAACTAGAGGTGCCGGACGCTTTGTTGGCGGCGCTGAAGAGAGCCTCCATCGTCGATGAACACCGTGCCCTTATGGGTGCGGTGATTGAGAAGATTCAGTCTTCTGAGAGTGGACTGAATGAAGCCTGTATGAGCCTTATAAGAGGCTTTGAGGTATGTTCTATGAGGTTTCGAAGAGTGTCATAGTATGGATAGTAGCCCCTGATACACTGTTCGGTGAAAGAAAGAACCGGACAGAGGATCAAATTTATGTTCGCAGGAAGACTCTGTCGATGACATCTATCTCTCTTCTTTTATAAGCAGGCGTCTGTAGCGACTGCTACCTCTCATACTGCGGAGGTCTCCGGACTGAATCAAAGTCTGGAGCGGGCCAAAGAAGAACCTGGCCAGTTGAAAAGCAGTTAGAAGATAAACAAGGTATGCACAAGCCCTGTTCGCGTTCATTGCGAACGGATTTCCAGTATGATAAAATATGTTTCATGATTTGCGCTAGGGACGATGACCGAAGTCGAGGCTCTTAGGAAGGCTGTGGTCGAGGCCAAGAAAAAGGCAGCCGCAGAGCAGGCTCTTCGTGAGAAGCACGAGGCCAGGGTTATTGAAGCTGAGCAGGAGCTTCAAGAGGCCGTGAAGAAATGTGAGACCTTGGAGCAGAGTTTAACGGAGAAAGAATCCGAACTCACCAGGGCTCATCAGGCCGTGCGCGATGCCCGGGGGGAAACCCAAAGCACACTGCAGGAGATCCAAGAGGCGAGGAAGATTGCGGCGGGTAAGGCTTTTTCCATGTAAAGCAAGTATTTGAGGAGAAAATCATGTTCTAATTTTGAATTCGGATTTCTCCAGGGGTATTTGCAGAGCTGCCCCGCAGCATATCGGATGCCGCCCAATTCTACCGAGCCGAGGAAAGGGAAACTGCGGATAAGCTCTTTTGGTCGCAGTATCTGGCACCGAATTATCCGGTGCCTTTTGGCGATCAACTGAAACAGTTCATCGACCTGTATAGGGCGGCCGAACTAGCCATGAAGGATTTGATTATCTGGCTATGGCCCGCCGAGCCGATTCCAAGCAGCCACTTCGGGCTCGTGAAGCGGCTTGTAAGTACCTGCCCTCGACTTGACGTCATCAAGCGGTCGGTCTGTATAGAGGGTGCGCGAATGGCCTTTGCCCGCGCAAAGGTGCACTGGGGGAAGATGGATGCTGAAAAGCTGATGACCGAGGGACCGCTAGAGGGGATGGAGCACCGCAAGCCTGAATTATATTATGAAAGTGTCCTGAAAGGATCCTGCCTTGCGGCGGAGCAATGCACCAAGGATGTTATATTTCCATGAATACAATCATCTTGTCCTTTGTAATGTTGAACAAGGTCATTTCTATTATTTATTGCCTGTTATATGAAAGTTTATGCTCCTGCGCGGCCGTTTTATATATTAATCCTGAGAGTTGGCCAGTCGTCGACTTCTGCCCCCACGTAGGAAGTACAGGGGTGTTCGGGATAAACCTGATCACTCTTTATCCTAGTTTTGGGTCCTTCGAAGGAGGTGTTCAGCACAACGAACCAGGCAATCGGACTATAGGGCTTTATCACTCTCACTTAGCCATAGGAGCTTTAGAAAAGGAAGGTAGGCGCAGCCCCTGGTGTTCGGAAGACCGCACGAGGGGCTCTATAAGCACCTGATCGGAAGAAAAACCGATCCATCGCACGCTGCATTGGTTATGGAATTATGCGGGAGAAATCCTTAAAGATTTTACAACCTCTCCAACAGCTGACCATCTCTCGCCGTATCATGACAGTCAGTTTTCGGCTTTCTCTACTGAGGTGCTCATCCGGAAGAACCGGGACACAATCGCAGTAGTTCTCCCTGTGCCGCCTTAGCCGATATAGCGGAACATAAGGCAGCAAAACATGGGAGTCGGGCAAACCCAACATTTGACCCAAGACATGATTCGAAGCTGATGCATATAATGCTATAAGTTCGGGGTGTCGAACTTCCATGAAGGTGTTCGGACTTTATTGCCGTATTATGGGTCAAACGAAGCCCCTGGCATATTTAAGGCATATCGCGGCGTACGGATGCCACTTGACAAAAGAATTTCAATAAGAAATAACAGCAGATAAGCGTCATATAAATCCACATGTTGTATTTGAATGGTACGTCGATGCGTGTGAGTACCGGTAATGTGATAAAAAAGAGATATGACCGTGGAACCTGCTGAGACCAAGGGGAAGAAGCTGTGTGCCGATCCGAAGTATAGTCGGATGGTCATTGCGGGGAATATCTAAGGATTCCCTTGCGCGTTCGAGCTGCTTCCAAATCGCCAGTCCTGGTCGGCGCAAGGGTGAACCTGCAAAAGGAATGTAAGAAATGTTTGTGTGCCGGAGAGCGGTTGAGCCGCGGTATGCGGCCTGTCCTGGCCTTCGCTGGAGTGTTTAATTGAGCTCTGGACGAGCTGGGCTATCCTGCCGCGAAGTAGTTCGGAGTACTTTGGCGGTGTCCGGGAGCCTGGCCGTCGACTCGATGTTCGATTGGAAGGTGCCACTCGTTGCTTCTGCTGTTAAAGCAGCGGTATACTCCTTGGTGCCGAGGGAAAGTTCGGCCTTGCCATTAACCGTGATGACGCCGCGCGGACCGAGCACCTTGAGCTTACGGTAGGCGTAATGTGGCACGGCGTTTAATCGAGTGAACGCGGTTTGTCCGAGCAGTTCCCGATAATCACTGCGGAAGGGGACGATGTCGAAGATTAACTCTTCGGCACGGTAATTGTCTGGTGATCCGAAGACTACCTGAAGGGCGATGGAGCCTGTACAGCTGGCCTCCACACCTGGTATAATACCTCTGAAGGTGGCTTTAGTGGGCTTGATCACCGAATGATCGATGCCCATCTTGCGCACTGTGTCCTGGTAAAGCAGGTTTAGACTGCTGCCTCCGTCCATAAGGACTCGTGTGAGGTGGAACCCGTCAATTATTGGGTCAAGGACTAGTGCGGCTGGATTGCCCTGATTGGTGTTAACCGGACGATCCGTGCGGTTGAAGGTGATCGGCCCTAGTTTATATTGTGGGATGACGGGTTCCGTTAAGTCGACATCCATAGGGGTGCGCATCCGGTCCGGGTTGGGAGTGTGGGTGCCGTTTACCACGTTCACCGTTTGGATTTGCGGGGGAAATTTCTTTTGCCCTCCTGTATTCGGTGATCTGGGCTCCTCGTCGCCATCATCGCTTTGAGACCCCTTATCTTTGTTTTTGGCGCCTGACCTGCCGGCTTGTTTGAAGACCGAACATTCTCTGTTGGTATGATTGGCTGGTGTTCCTGGGGTGCCATGAATTTGGCATGGGCGGTCGACTATGCGGTCCAGACTGGACGGACCCGAATTGTCATTTTTGAGTGGCCCATTCCGCTGACCGGACTTAGAGCCACTAAATCCGGCATTGACTGCCATATCTTCGGCGTTTTCACCATTTTTGTGGCGCTTGTGTTTGTTGCGTCGGGGTTTGCCGTTGCTATCTCTGGCCTCTGATGTGCCAGTGTTGCTTGTTGTGTTGTTGCTACGGGCCAACCAACTATCTTCGCCCGCGCAAAAGCAGGTCATGAGTGTCGTGAGGGCTGCAATGGATTTTGGCTTCTCTTGGCCGAGATGTCGGGCGAGCCACTCGTCACGGATGTTATGTTTAAAGGCCGCTAGGGCTTCGGCATCCGGATAGTCGACAATTTGGTTCTTTTTAGTTAGGAACCGAGTCCAGAATTTCCTGGCTGACTCTCCGGTCTGTTGTGTTATGTGACTTAAATCGTCAGCATCCGGTGGTCGCACATAAGTGCCCTGGAAGTTGTCCAGGAATGCGTCTGCCAGGTTCTCCCAACTTTCGATGGAGTTTGCCGGCAAGCTATTCGGCCAATGCCGAGCCGGCCCTTTGAGTTAGCGAGAGATACTTGATGGCGTGTAGATCATCCCTACGGGCCATGTGAATGTGGAGGAAGAAATCCTCTATCCATACCGCGGGGTCTGTAGTGCCATCATATGATTCAATGTTCATGGGTTTAAACCCTTCTGGGAATCCATGATCCATTACTTCATCAGTGAAGCATAGGGGGTGTGCGGCGCCTCTGTGCCGGGCTATATCACGACACAGTTCATACGAGTCTTGTCTGCTGTATTCGGCCCGGCCGGATTTGCTTTTAGTATATCCGGCGTGACGGTCGTCGTCACGCGTTGAGGCGTGCCCCCGTGATCCACAGACCGATCTTTTATGTCCTGATTTGTTTTCCAATACGTCTCGCAGGTCCTGCGTGTTTCCCCGGGCCTTGGTGTTTTTGTTTGGCTGGCGACAGGGTGAGGGCCGGAATTCGGGCTAATATGCCGCTTTGTCTCGGCCACGGGGCGGCCGGTCAGCCGCATCATACGCTGGTAGTGTAGGCTTTAATGCTTCCTCTTCGAGTTGGGGTAGCAACTTGCACTTTGGGAAACTTTTGGTTGGGCGTTCGAGTTCGTATTCCTCGGCTGCCAGGACCTCGGTCCATCTATCCGCTAGCAGATCTTGATCAGCATGAAGCTGCTGCTGCTTTTTCTTCATGCTTTTTGTTGTGGCTATAAGCCGGCGCTTGAAGCGCTCCTGCTCAACGGGATCCTCAGGCACGATAAATTCTTCGTCGCCGAGGCGTCGCCTGTTTCTTAGGGCTAGCTTGCCCATCCTCCTGCTCGAAGCCTGGCTGGAGGGGATTGTCTTTGTCTTCAGCACTATCTGCAGTGTTATTGTCTCTTGTGCCGGTATCGCTGCTTTTGCTATGGCGGGGCTTAGAGCGGCGCCGATGACGCTGGTGCTTAGATTGCTTCTCGAGGGGATTATCCTCTGATGCCTTATTGCCATCGCTTTCTTTGGGGGTGTCCACCATGTATATATCATATGATGAGGTGGCAGTCCAGCGCCCTGTGGGTGGTGGTTCCTGTTCTTCTCCTGCATCGTCGTCCATACCGTCGATGTCTTTGGAGCCGAAATCGAGCATGTCGGTTAAGTCGTCGACAGTGGCTATTAAGTGGGTGGTGGGTGGGGAACGAATTTCTTCGTCGTCCGCTTCCCACTCGAGCCGGACATAGTTCGGCCAAGGGCCTCCTGACAAGGAGAGAGACCTTAATGAATTCAGCACGTCGCCTAGGGGCGAATGCTGAAAGATATCCGCAGAGGAAAACTCCATGATCGGCGCCCAATCAGATTCGATAGGCACGGACGCAGGCGGTTCGGAGCCCGTGGCCGGGGACGAATCCAAGGGTCCGGCAACACATGTCTCGTAGGAGGTGAAGTCAGTATTCGGCTCTATCGCCGCTGAGTGTGCGGCCTCCGTGGCGGGGTCCATCCACCCATCCTCGGACGGCGCGATCTGCTCTAGATTGAGGGCCGGAGTAGCCACAGGTGTGATCTCCCGAACACCGTCCGACGGCAGAGCTAAGTCATGCTCGTCGTGACTGTGTGGTGCACCTGACATGGGCTCGAATCCGTCAAATATCAAGTCTCCGCTGACGTCGGCGGTATAGTTTAAGTTTCCAAACCTGACCTGACGGCCAGGGGCGTAGCTCTCGATCTGCTCTAGATGGCCAAGCGAGTTGGCCCGCAGTACGAAGCCGCCGAATACGAAGATTTGTCCGGGGAGAAAAACCTCACCCTGGATCACATCGTTGCCGATGATCGAAGGAGCCATCAAGCCTTTATCGCGACGGCACAGTGGAACTCTCAATGAAAGCACCAATGTCGGTGTCAAAACCGGCGGATCTCGGGTAGGGGGTCCCGAACTGTGCGTCTAAGGCGGATGGTAACAGGAGGCGGGGGACACAATGTTTACCCAGGTTCGGGCCCTCTCGATGGAGGTAATACCCTACTTCCTGCTTGATTGATCTTGATGATATGAGTATTACAAGAGTTGATCCACCATGAGATCGTAGAGGCTAAACCCTAGAAGCTAGCCTATGATTATGATTGTTGTTATCCTACGGACTAAACCCTCCGGTTTATATAGACACCGGAAGGGGCTAGGGTTACACAGAGTCGGTTACAAGGGAGGAGATCTACATATCCGAATTGCCAAACTTGCCTTCCACGCAAAGGAGAGTCCCATCCGGACACGGGACGAAGTCTTCAATCTTGTATCTTCATGGTCCAACAGTCCGGCCAAAGTATATAGTCCGGCTGTCCGAGGACCCCCTAATCCAGGACTCCCTCAGTCAGTTCGATAGAGACACGAGAAGATGAGGGAGTAGGCTGCTGCAAACGTAGGGCTGTGTGATTTGACAGCGAGTTACTGCTGGACAGGTGGGGCCTCGTGATTTGACTTGCCACTTTATCATTTTAACTGCGGCGCTACGACCGGCGTGAGTCTCTCGATTCCTGACCACCTCCATGGTATACAGGTGCCTCTCCCAATGCTCCACGATGTAGAGGCTGGCTCTTGCATGAGAGCCCACTCCTCTACTTTTAAGTTGCCTCTTTCCTCCACATATGCAAAAATGCCATGTAAGCGGGCTTATAGCCCACTATTGTACTTGCTCGTACAGGTGCTAAGCCTGCCACATAGGCATAAAGTCTGATGTGGCAAGTTAATTACTCCCTCCGTCTAGGTGTGCAAGTCATCTTACGAAAACCAAATAATCCCAAAACACTTAGGCGCGGTGCATACATGGTTTCTTGTTTCTTGACATATCAACCAATAAGAGATGTGGGGTGTGCATGCTTTTAATGACTTGAGACTACCATTTCATTGGAAGAGGTCACTCCTTGGCAAATGCAATATATACTACGAAGAAAGAGATAGAGAGAAGTAAAAAAAATACTGTTATAGCCAACCTTATAGCTAACCTTGTTGTATGAGTGACTAAGGCTGGTCATAGTGGGGAGTATCATATACTAGTATCATGCATATGATACTAGTGTATGATACTACATCCATAGTGTATAGTATCATAAATTAGTATCATAGGTAGTCTCATTTATTGCCATGCATGACACATAGTAGCATAACTTTTATTATGTTACGGTATCTACCTATGTTACTATAACCATCTCTGTCTTCTTTAATTGCCTGCCACATAAGCATGTTTGCGAGTCCCAAGTGCATGATACTACTTATGTTACTCCCACTATGGCCAGCCTAAGTGATGACTATGTATGACATGCCAACATCAGATAGCCTAACGTACCATGTTAAATCTCCAAGGGCGCGACCGCGCGAGAGAGGCGACGGTCATGGTAGGCGCGACCATGATACGGGCTGCTGGCAGCCCTTGGATCTGAGATTGAACGACCGCATGCTAAGTTGCTGAAAATTTGCAGAATAACCCTCCAGGATAGGATATTCACCCATAGGTCTAGAATCACGCCATGCAACCGTTCGATCTCAGATCCAAGGGCTCTCGGAAACCCGTATCATGGGAGAATGGAAAGCTTCGTATCACCTGTAATTTTCCCGACGCTTGACATGACATCAAAAGCCATTTAATTGGGCGTCGAGTAGACATGACATCTAATTGGGCCCCCATAGTACTGTGCATGAACCCATTTATCCACTAGGCAAGCCACTACCCTACCGTTCGCACGCCCCACTCAGCATTTTTCTAAAAACCGCTGGCAGTTCGCTCCTACTCGTCCCCGGACGTCCTTTAACATTACGGCAGTTCGCTCCTAGTCATCCCGTCCTTTCACATTATGGCAGTTCCACTAATCCTAACCCTCCTCCCAAATCCATGGCTTCCCAAATCTCCATGATCGGTTGTGAGTACAAGGTTAGAACCATCACCGGCGATGAGTTCGACGTCATCTACATCTGTTGTTCCGTGACAGTGAAAGGATGCCTTGCTCGCTTCAGACACATGTTCGAAAACTCAAAGGATGAGTGGGTCGCTGGGCTAGATGTTGAGTACACCACAGTCCTACAAAGCGAGAAGAATCTAAAGGAGGCAGAGAAGAAGAAGCCCGCTGTGATCCAGGTTTGCGTGCATGACTTATGCTTGGTCTACCACATATGCCATGCCGACGTTGAGTGCTAGGATTTTAAGAACTTCCTCAAGGACGGCCGAGTCAAATTCGTTACTGTAGACTTTAGGAACGACACGGATGTCCTGCATCGGATAGGCCTCGTTGTAGGCAACCCCTTCGACCTCCAGAAGAAAGGGCTGGTGCCCTCCCGTGATCAGCCTTCAATGCTGACCCTGGCGGGAGCCATGGTTCATCCTTCGTACGGTACACTGAAGAAACCTCCGTTCAAGTTTCATCATGCATGGGAGTGGAATGTACTAGATATATACCACATCCACTACGCTGCAATGGATGGCTACCTTTGTTTCAATATCTACAAGGGTTGGATGAAGACCAAGAGCCAAGTGTGCGGTTCAAGCAAAGAAGTATCGCCCAAGAGGAAGAGGGACAAGGACGAAGTCGAGCACGTGGACGAGGAGTCCGAGTAAGGTGGCAGTGTCGTTGCTCATGGTGGTTCTAATGCAGTGTCTACCAGATTAGTTGCTTAGTTTAATTTCAGGTGTGCTTAGTTTTATTTGAGGGGTGTGTTGTGCTGAGCCCCCAGCAGAACTATGTTAGGTTCCTTCTCGTTACTTTAACTCTTTAGTACGTACATACTAGTATTTCTTATAGTTCATCTTTTAGTTGGTATAGTACTACCACTCGTTTCTTCACATTATATACGTACAATATATATGGCCAACATCATATAGCCAGCAGTTTAGTTGTCAAAGAATTTCAGGGTGCTTAGTTTTATTTGAGGGGTGTGTTGTGCTGGACACCCTTATTGTGACTCAAATCTATTTGGCCATTTTATAATGACATAAATACCGATGGGCCAACATGCCAACTCTCCCTCTATCTCACTACAGTAAATAAAGTGTGGGGCCTACCTGATCCCAACAACGTTCTTATTTTCCTGTAAAATTATTCGATTGGTTAGTCCTGACAAGCGGGGCCACACTTATCATTGTGAGAATCGACTTATTTTTGTCGTATAACATGGTCAACGGGTTTGACGTGAAAATAACATTGTCTAATGGCATTTTTGAGCAAACATCTAACTTAACGATGGCATTTTTGAGATATCTAATTGCATTTTTAAGCAGGCACCTCATGGATCAATGACATTTTTGAGTAGTTGTAACTTCTAGTAGCAAAACTGAGTAGTGGTACACAACTAGTGGCATAAATAATAAGAACCCAAGAATTAAATAGGTATGCTAATTTCTTTAATATAAGTTAGCACCCCATTTAAGCACGGACTAACTTTTTTAATAATACTATATGCATACTTTGGCGACGAGCGCTCTCTATATGTACCACCTTTTTTCTTTAATTTCATCTTGTTAGTTTTGCTCCATGGCGCAATCCGTCGATACTACTACTGTACAAAAGTATATATTTTTAAAGGGCCAATTCCATTTTCCCCCTAACTTTGTCCCGACCTCATCTTTACCCCTAAATAAAAACAGTGCTCAACTTTGCCCCTCTTCCGTTAGGTGCGCTTATAGAAATGCCCTTCCGTACATTTTCCGTCCAGTCAAAGGCCTTTGACTGTTAGATTTTTCTACACGCGCACTTAACGGTCAAAGGCCTTTTGACTGGACGGAAAATGTACGGAAGGGTATTTCTATAAGCGCACTTAACGGAAGAGGGGTAAAGTTGAGCACTGTTTTTATTTAGGGGTAAAGATGAGGTCGGGACAAAGTTAGGGGGAAAAATGTAAATCTCCCTTTTTTTAAAGGCTAGAGGGCGGGGCAGTCTAGCTTGGTCGGTTTCAAGAGAGGCGAGGGCCTTTGTGATTTGACGGCTCATTACTGCTGGAAGGCGGGGCCTTGTGATTTAACTGCTTGTATAAATGTGCCGACGACCTAAGGAGGAGCAAAGAACCGTGCGATATACTCAAGTTTTCCACTGGAGTAGTACGACGGAGGAGCACGAAACACGGCAGCCCAGTGCCATATGGCGATAAAAGATGATCTAATTTGCTAGTCATCTCATTGTTCTATTCATGCCTCGCAGAGAACATGACACGTGCGGCGAAACACCCGAAGCAAAAGAAGAAACACAGGAGCAAAAGAAGAAGGAAGATTATCACCCCAAAAAAGAAGGAAGACGCACACACAAGTCTGGGGCGCTGCTCTCTACTACATGAAGGGTTGCTGGAGTCATAACTGCTTCTTCATCGCCTCCACGACCTCCATCTTCTTGCGCGTCTCCTCTGCCATCTTCTTCATTCTGTCCATGACACGAGATTTCTCAACGCGAGCCTTCATCATCTGTTCCATGACCGCATTACGTACCTTGACAGCAGCCGGGTGCTTGATGCGGAGCTTCTCCAACTCCTCCTTCTGTTCCATGACGAGGGCCTGCATCATCTTCATCGAGGTACTACTATTCTCATGTAGCTTCTTCCAGCCGGCGTAATCCTCCTTCAGCAGGTCGAGCTCATGGCAGAGCTTCGCCTTGTCCTCCTGAAGTTGCAGGATTTCGCCGGTCGCCTTCTTCTCCGAGGCAATGCTCTTCTTCAGCAGCATCACCAAGCCGGCGGTCAACTCCCCCTGCTCATTGAGCTCAGCGGGCATGTCGTCGAGGCTCTCCTTCAGCAGCTCCACCAAGCCGTGGATGAACTCCTTCTGCTTATTGAGGTGCTTATTGAGCTGATCGAGCATGCCGTCGAGGGATAACGACTCCAGCGCCGCCAGCTCGGCATGTTCGCCTCCGCGGCTAGGGCGCTCCTGGGAGCCATCGCCTACCCGTGAGAGATCTTTCGAGGTCTCTGCGTGGCGGCGAGCCCTCTTTTTTTCCGCAGCCTTGGTTGCCACTCCCTTGATACGAGTAGTTCTCGACCTAGAGCTCTGCATACCGGCCATGGCAAGGACGAACGAAGAAGAATGACTTATGAGGAGGAAGGTAGAGTAATTTTCGGTTAGGTAGTTCCCCTTTTTATAAGCTAAGTACTAGCACTAGTACTAAAACCTGCATAGTGGGAACACGTTCAGGTTTGGTACGTACTAGTAGGTGTGAGCAAACTTGCACTTAATTGTAGCACTAGTACTTTGGAATGTGATGGGAACAAGGTAAAGATTAATTGATGGTTTTGGTTTCGAGGCCCGAAACGGCTCCCGATGAGTTTAGTGGAACATAAATTTCGAGTACTCCCTCCATCTTAGTTTACAAGGCTTGCACGTGTATCTAGGTCGTCAATGAAACTTATATAAAATAAATTGTTTAACATAAAAAATATATCATTAAAAAAAGAATATTTGAAGTTTGTAATGATATATTTTCGTAATGTATGCCTCTTATTAAGTTGGTCAAATTAACAAGCTAGGTACACGTGCAAGACTTGTAAACTGAGATAGAGGGAGTACTACACTGCTCAAATGCGGTCGCACAAGTCAGTGATGTAACTGGTCATACATGTCAGACCAGGCCGATGTGTGTCCCTTTGGTGAGACGCGGGTCCGACCGACAGTCTGTTGGTGCGACCGACCGTAAAGTATTACGTGATGGAGACTTCTGGTTGTGGCTTTGGTTGATTGTCACAACCAAGCATTCTAAAACTAGTGATAAATCAATTACCATCCTTTTCCAAATGACCAAGTATTTTCACAGGAATACAATACATATAGATGGAGTGACTGTCAAGGTTGCAAACCGACATGGCATTGCAAGTTCACTGCAGTAGCAACCGACTAGGTCACTGCATCACTGGCGGGGAAGGAGGGTAGCTCACCTCGCCTACGATGATGCCCAACACCGCCGCCGCAACTGGTCCCGGGATTTGGCTTCTCCTACCGCCCATTTGAACAGTTGCACCGGCTGCTCATGCCATTGCGCAGGCATGCATGTTCTTTCCTCCACAGTCGACTCCGTGAATATGATCTCTGCCATTAGCCCTAGCTTGAAATCAACGCGACACTGCCAGATGCTGACATCCCTCAGCATCTCCCCCCTGAGATCGACTTGCGCCTCCGCCTTGTGCTGCGCCAGGCGCAACTCCTTGGAACTTCTCTCCAATCGATGCGACGCTTCCTCGATCCGATTTGCCCTTGCTGCCCACCACCTGAAACGCAGCCCTGGCATGTCCTCCGGCGCCACCGATCTGTGATTCCAGAACAATGGATCTCCTCTAAAATACATGTGGGTTTCGCTCAAAGGCGGCAGTGCTGTGGGCCGCAGCGAGAGGGCAGCCCGCGAGATCCTGGGATCTAAGGGATTATCCATGGCGGATCCGGTGGGCGAGGCGAGGAGGCGAGCCTAGGCGCTGGGAGAGCCCTACGAGGCTAAGATAAAGATAGTACTACTCCACTCTGTCCATATTTAAATACAAAGGCCACCAACAGTAGCCCTGGCAAAAATTGATCATGCTGCTTGCGTCCTGGTTTATTGGCCCCCTTTTTTTGTGCCACTTTTTATGACATGCATAAATATTATGTTACTTACAAATATGGTCAAAAATTGGCACAAAATACGAATGAGACCAATGGAAGTACTATCAACCCATGATTTAACTACTCGCATGCGCGCAGTGGAGTAGTAATGTCTTTCTTCCGCCCTCACGTCCACTCAATTTGCATGCACTGTATTAATTGACCATCAATGAAGTGAAGGGCTTTACACGCGTTAAATTATCACATGGGATGGATCTTCGTACAAAAATGCGTCCCCCCGTGTACCCGTGTGTGCGTGCGAGGGAATGAGTGCGTGCGTGCACATCTTCGCTTCGTGCATGTACTGCCAGTGTGGCTCAGAGAGGACGAGTACATTCTTCTGGAACAAGCAGCACATCACTGTGATCAATCCACACAAGGAGGTCGCGACAACGCCTCCACATGTGCCACGTGGCTTCATGAACTGTAAGAGAGACACTGTGTAGCGTCCCATTGGAATTATAATTACGGGTTTTGCACATACTCGAAGTACTAGTAAGGTACACGTGCATTGCACGCATCAGATTTGGCAACCAAATTATGAATAAATACCACACTATAGCATGTAAGCTCTGAGTCATATATGCCTAATGTAGACCTTCGTTTAATTCTTATAGTTCATCTCATTCAAAATAAATTAGTTTTTATAAAAAAGCTAGGGCCTCTTTGATTTGTAGGATTTCCAAAACGCAGGAATAGGAAAAACATGGGATTAGAGTGGAGTGTCGTCTTGAATCCTACACGATTGTACGAGTGTTTGATTGTGCATAGAAAAAACACATGATTCTTTCAAAGAAGTTTGAGTGGATGGGATGTTTCCTATGAAATCTAGTGCAAATGAATCCTATGGAAAAATTCCTATGGTTTACAATCCTACAAATCAAACAACCAATATAGGAAAAATTCCTAAGGATTAGAATCCTCCAAAATTCCTTTGAGAATCCTTTGAATCAAAGAAGCCCTTAATCTATTTTATGATTCGTGGAATTGTGCGTTGTGAGGCATAAAGTAAAAACAAATAATGGCAATTCAACTAGAAAAAAAGTTTGGGCAGTTCTGATACTGAAGATTCTAGAACAAAGGAGAAGCACTTGTGTTTTGAGGTTTGTGCATTATGCTTAAGTTGAACCATGGAGTCTGCTAGATTGTACATGTGGCAAAATCCGGTGGGGGCTAGTAGATGGTGCGAGGGGCCAAGTAGAGGGAGACTATGAAGGAGTGCACAAGTGCGAGATTGATATTTAAAGAGAGGGGCCGAGAACGTGCGCCGTTGCGCGCAGTGGCGGAGCCATGAAAAATAAATGAGCTAGGGGGCCAAGCATTGCTAATCCTTTACGAGGTGGGCCAATTCATCAACTTAAACCATTGTACCATCAATTTTCTAATGATCACATTCATATTAGCCTCAATATATAGTGATGTTAGGGGGGCAGGGCCCTTGCTGCCCCCTGTCTTCGCCACTGTGCGCGCGTCTGAGAGATGAAGCGGAAGGCATGGATGATGAGAGGGGGACGTTTGATATATAATTAATGTGTGTGTATTAGCTATGTAATCCTATATAGAGAGGTATAGATTGATTGATGTGGACGTGGGAAAGAGGGTGAGACCTCACTAGATATATAGATTGATCGGTTTGTGTGGGAAACTGTGAAATACCTAGCTATATATACACACACATAGAGGAACATCGAGCGTTGCGCATGCACGTGAGAGATAAAGAATGCCCGATATGATGGAGAGGGGGAGGTGTGTGTGTGTGTGCATGCATGGGAGACCGACCTGAAGAAAAAAATTGCATGTGTGCGATGGATAATGCCGACTGGTACTGTGTGTGCATGCATGCACGGGAGAAAGTTAGTGGTACAATTATAAAAGAGAAGACGACTATGTGGGTGTAAAAGACTAGGTGAGGTCATAATCAATGTAAAGTTGAATTCAAATATTTGAATAAGAGATCATGATGTTTGAAACCCATGCATGCATGAATATAACTGAGATATGCGTGGTGTGGTTTGGAAACGAGCATGTTGCACTGTATACACATTAAACAAGGTCAGACTGATTTGAATTTGAGATATCGATGGTAGACATCGTTTGGCCACATTGCATCCGCATGGACACACTATTCTAATTGGAGATGATGGGTGGCTTTCCCATCACATATCTATATCTATACCCCTATATATATATATTATATTATATATTTTTATATAGTGTGCGGATAACTTTAACTTTGAAAGAGGGTCGTTGGATGAGGCCAATCCGATGGTGCAGAGATGGCAAATTTGAGCACTACTGGCCGTTGGATATCATCTAGATTCCACCAGATTTTGCCACATGTACAATCTAGAAGACTCCATGGTTGAACTTAAGCATAATGCACAAACCTCAAAACACAAGCACTTCTTCTTTGTTCTAGAATCTTCTGTATCAGAATTGCCCAAATGTTTTTCTACATGATTTGCCATTATTTGTTTTTACTTTATGCCTTACAACGCACATTTCCATGAATCTTAAAATAGATTAGCTTTCTTATAAAAACTAGATGATTTTGAATGAAATGAACTATAAGAATTAAACGAACATATACATCATGCATATATGACTCAAAGCTTACATGCTATAATGTGGTATTTATTCATAATTTGGTTGGCCAATCTCATGCGTGCAATGCGCGTGTACCTTACTAGTCTAAATGGTGTTTTTGTGTGTGTTGTGCTTGTTAAACACATTGTACGTAGCATATCATACATGGTTTAGATTCCGAACATCTAGCTAGAGCATACATGTACTATGATTTGAATTCAAGATAAAATGGATACATATATTTGAATTTGAGATCGTATGTACACGTATTTCGTATTTATATAGGAATTTACTTCTCCCATATTCATGTCTTGTGTTGTGAAGATAATATTTAGATGGTTGTATAACTAACCCGAGTACAATCCCATTCAAACAGGGAAAATGTACTCAAATTTAGTTCATATGCTAGACAACACACATTGTTTTTATTATTATTGAGGGAAGTGCAAATTGTTTTGGTACTGTACACGTTATGTTTGTTGTCCCGATTTTTTAGTTTTTTTTTGTATTTGAATGCGTTTCTAGTAATATAGTAAAACGGGACATGGCTCTCTCTAGTGATGAGGTGCGAATTGTATTTTCTTTTGGGTACACGTTAAGCTTGTTCTCCCGAAATTTCAAGCCGCGCCTTGTTATGCCGAAATTTCAAGCTAGCGTCTCTATCTATCGTGCTACGAAACTCCTGCCTCTTCAACCCGCGCCTTGTTACCCTGAAATATTTAAGATATATCTTTGTCTCGTTGTGCTCCGACAACTCCCTCCATCTCAACCCGCGCCTTGCTATTCCAAAATTACAACGCGCACGAAAACTCCCACCTCCTGTGAAATCCCGACACGTGAAATGCCCGTGATACCCCTGAACCTAAAGAACCGCCTAGCTCAAATCGGTGGGGGTACTTTCATAACTTACCCCACATTTCGGACAAGCGCGTCCCTAAGCCATGGTTCCCCACTCCCATCCCATCCGCCCACCCATTCGTACACCGACGCCGCGAAAACCCGCGAAGCCCCACACCCTCCTTCGTCCGCCACCTAGCCGGAGCCTCTTCCCCGACGACGTCGTCCACAGCAACACCTCGACGTCCCTCATCCACCGTATCGGATGAGGATCCGTCGTCGATCTCGTCGTCCCGCTAGTTCAGTCACCGCGTCCTCCACCTCCGAGGAGCTGCCCCGACATTCCCCTCATCTTTCGCGCCACCTCGATTCCCACACCACCGTGTTCACCTGCACCACCGGAAGAGCATCATCATCACCGTTTCCTCGGATGAAGCTGAGGCCTAATCGGCGCCACCAAAGAGGTTGTACACTAATCGCCGCATTTTCTTCTTGATTCGATCTCACTGTAGTGCTGGCGCTCGGTCCCGAGCCGACACGGCGCGGCTCCATCCACGGCGGCATCACCGGCCACTTCCTCCACGGCATCGCTCCCTCGGCAGCGACGTCCACATCGGTAGGAGCTACTGCTGCTTTAGCTCTCGCTCACGCTGCTGCTCTGCTCTTGCTCTCGGTCCCCTGCTTGGTCTGCTCTTGCTATTGCTCTTGCTCGCGCCGCTGCTCTCGCTCTTGCTCTTGCTTGCAATGCTGCTCCGATTTAGCTACACTTCAGTCAACTGAATCGACTTTTGGGTCAGTCGATTTTCAGGGGGTGGGGGGGCTCACCGGAGTTAAGGAAGAACCAGCCGTAGCGAGGAGGGGGGTTTGCCGGTGAGGTACCCCAGTATTTATCTTAGGGTTCAGGGTGGGGCGGTGGTCGCCGGCGGTGGTGGGGCGGTGGTCACCGGCGGTGGTGGTACGGTGGCGTGGGGATCGCCGGAGAAAAAGCTCGGCACGGGGGGGGGGGGGGGATCGGCGGTGGGGAGTGGTTTTGGGGCGGGCGGGGCGGCGCACCACCGGCCGCGGGCGGCGGGGGGCGGCTATTTGGCCGGTGGTGGCTGGCGGCTCAGGGTAGCCTCACCTGATGCTGCTACACGACCAGCTGCCGCGGCTCTCGCACGCGCTGCTGCTGCTACTGCTGTTTTTTTTGCTACTAGTGCGTTCAGTTTCGACAGTAAAATTCAGTTTCGACAGCAAAATTCAGTTTCGACAGTTAAGTTCAGTTTCAACAGTTAAATTCAGTTTCGACAGTTAAGTTCAGAGATGAGCGGCTGATGTATTTTACATCTAGCACTTTGTGGTTATGTATTTTACGTCATCTATTGGAGATGCTATTAGAATTCCACTCAGGTTAACGTTGTCTCTCTTGTCCTGCTTCAGCCTCGGTGTCGTACAACTCATCGGAGCTGCTCCAACGATGAAACCCTCCATCACAGCGGAGCAGTACCCCGGGCTTCATCTCCAGACGCCTAAGATCTTCTTCCCCTCCTCCGACAGCCAAGTCAGCCGGAGCATCCTCACCGACCAACCCAATCACCCTGAGATCGACATGGCTTCGCCAAAGAGGTTGTACACTTGTGGGTTGACTTAATCTCACCATGCTTCTTTGCATCCTGTGATCTTCCAATTCTTGTGAATCAAACACCCAGATTGGCAGAAATCCCGTGTTTTTAAATTCTCTGTTCTGCACGTGCATTCCTATCCCATTCCTGTCTATTTCCTATCCCTGCATTGTTAGAATCCTCAAATTCAAACAAGCCCTTGCACAATTACTTATGTTACAGATATGTGTCAAAGAAAACCTTGTGTGGTTTGTCCTGCTCCTGCTGCGCTGTGTTCCACTCCAGCGCAGCTGCTCCAACGACGGAAGGGTTCACCACAGCAGGGATCCGCTCTCCAGACTGTCTTTCGCCGCCTCAGATCTTCTTCCCCGCCGCCGGCAGCCACGACAACTGCATTACCATCATCAACTGAGCAGATGACCTTGAGGACTACACGGGTCCGCAAGAGAGGTCGCACTCTTCCGTGTTTGCTTACGTTATGCATCGCTTAATATGATGACATGCTACATCATCGTGTTCGCCTATTATACTCTGAGTCAGGTCCAAACTAATGCTGAAACTTGAGTATTTAAATGGTTGCGGGGTACATATTGGGGCAGCAATCAGTACTATCTGTCTACTATCTGGTTAATCTCGGGTGTCTACTATGAGTTTCATGTTGGGTGCAAACAAACATTAAAGGAGCCATTATCTGTATTTTTTAACTAAAGCTATTATCTGCCTACTATCATTGGTTTTGGGTCTATCCACAGTTTGCTACCATCACTCTGGATTTGTGCATGCACACCTTACATAATCTCACTATGTTTTATTCCTATGCATGTCAGTTATTGTACACAATGGAACTGAACATGTAGAGCAAAAGAGACGAGCCTTGCGTGGCAATAAAATTTCATGCAGACATCGCTCCATGGTGGGCGCAAAGGCAGCCCCCCTCCACCCATTTCGGATCGTAATCAAGAGGAAGATAACTGTTCTGAGGGGGATTCAGAAGGAGAAGACCACTCCTATTTGAAGGAAATATGCCCTAGAGGCAATAATAAAGTTATTATTTATTTCCTTATATCATGATAAATGTTTATTATTCATGCTAGAATTGTATTAACCGGAAACATAATACTTGTGTGAATACATAGACAAACAGAGTGTCACTAGTATGCCTCTACTTGACTAGCTCGTTGATCAAAGATGGTTATGTTTCCTAGCCATAGACATGAGTTGTCATTTGATTAACGGGATCACATCATTAGGAGAATGATGTGATTGACTTGACCCATTTCTTTAGCTTAGCACTCGATCGTTTAGTATGTTGCTATTGCTTTCTTCATGACTTATACATGTTCCTATGACTATGAGATTATGCAACTCCCGTTTACCGGAGGAACACTTTGTGTGCTACCAAACGTCACAACGTAACTGGGTGATTATAAAGGTGCTCTACAGGTGTCTCCAAAGGTACTTGTTGGGTTGGCGTATTTCGAGATTAGGATTTGTCACTCCGATTGTCGGAGAGGTATCTCTGGGCCCACTCAGTAATACACATCACTATAAGCCTTGCAAGCATTGTAACTAATGAGTTAGTTGCGGGATGATGTATTACGGAACGAGTAAAGAGACTTGCCGGTAACGAGATTGAACTAGGTATCGAGATACCGACGATCGAATCTCGGGCAAGTAACATACCGATGACAAAGGGAACAACGTATGTTGTTATGTGGTCTGACCGATAAAGATCTTCGTAGAATATGTGGGAACCAATATGAGCATCCAGGTTCCGCTATTGGGTATTGACCGGAGAGGTGTCTCGGTCATGTCTACATAGTTCTCGAACCCGTAGGGTCCGCATGCTTAACGTTACGATGATAGTTATATTATGAGTTTATATGTTTTGATGTACCGAAGGTTGTTCGGAGTCCTGGATGTGATCATGGACATGACGAGGAGTCTCGAAATGGTCGAGACATAAAGATTGATATATTGGAAGCCTATGTTTGGACATCGGAAGTGTTCCGGGTGAAATCGGGATTTTTCGGAGTACCGGGAGGTTACCGGAACCCCCCGGTAACTTAATGGGCCTTAGTGGGCCTAGGTGGAAGAGAGGAGAGGAGGCCAGGGCAGGGCCGCGCGCCCCTCCCCCTAGTTCGAATAGGACAAGGAGAAGGGGGCGGCGCCCCCCCTTCCTTCCTCCCCTCCACCTCTTCCCGCTTTCTCTCCTAGTCCAACATGGAAAAGGGGGGGAGTCCTACTCCCGGTAGGAGTAGGACTCCTCCTGGCGCGCCTCTCCCCTTGGCCGGCCGAACCCCCCCTTGCTCCTTTATATACGGGGGCAGGGGGCACCTCTAGACACACAATTGATCATTGATCTCTGAGCCGTGTGCGGTGCCCCTCTCCACCATATTACACCTCGATAATATCATAGCGGTGCTTAGGCGAAGCCCTGCGTCGGTAGAACATCATCATTGTCACCACGCCGTCGTGCTGACGAAACTCTCCCTCAACACTCGGCTGGATCGGAGTTCGAGGGACGTCATCGAGCTGAACGTGTGCTGAACTCGGAGGTGCCGTGCGTTCGGTACTTGATCGGTCGGATCATGAAGACGTACGACTACATCAACCGCGTTGTGTTAACGCTTCCGCTTTCGGTCTACGAGGGTACGTGGACAACACTCTCCCCTCTCGTTGCTATGCATCACCATGATCTTGCGTGTGCGTAGGAATTTTTTTGAAATTACTACGTTACCCAACAGTGGCATCCGAGCCTGGTTTTATGCGTTGATGTTATATGCACGAGTAGAACACAAGTGAGTTGTGGGCGATACAAGTCATACTGCTTACCAGCATGTCATATTTTGGTTCAGCGGTATTGTGAGATGAAGAGGCCCGGACCGACATTACGCGTACGCTTACGCGAGACTGGTTTCACCGTTGCGAGTACTCGTTGCTTAAAGGTGACTGGCGGGTGTCTGTCTCTCTCACTTTAGTTGAACCGAGTGTGGCTACGCCCGGTCCTTGCGAAGGTTAAAACAGCACCAACTTGACAAACTATCGTTGTGGTTTTGATGCGTAGGTAAGAACGGTTCTTGCTAAGCCCGTAGCAGCCACGTAAAACTTGCAACAACAAAGTAGAGGACGTCTAACTTGTTTTTGCAGGGCATGTTGTGATGTGATATGGTCAAGACATGATGCTATATTTTATTGTATGAGATGATCATGTTTTGTAACCGAGTTATCGGCAACTGGCAGGAGCCATATGGTTGTCGCTTTATTGTATGCAATGCAATCGCCATGTAATCGTTTTACTTTATCACTAAGCGGTAGCGATAGTCGTAAAAGCAATAGTTGGCGAGACGACAACGATGCTACGATGGAGATCAAGGTGTCGCGCCGGTGACGATGGTGATCATGACGGTGCTTCGGAGATGGAGATCACAAGCACAAGATGATGATGGCCATATCATATCACTTATATTGATTGCATGTGATGTTTATCTTTTATGCATCTTATCTTGCTTTGATTGACGGTAGCATTATAAGATGATCTCTCACTAAAATTTCAAGATAAAAGTGTTCTCCCTGAGTATGCACCATTGCCAAAGTTCGTCGTGCCCAGACACCACGTGATGATCGGGTGTGATAAGCTCTACGTCCATCTACAACGGGTGCAAGCCAGTTTTGCACACGCAGAATACTCAGGTTAAACTTGACGAGCCTAGCATATGCAGATATGGCCTCGGAACACTGAGACCGAAAGGTCGAGCGTGAATCATATAGTAGATATGATCAACATAGTGATGTTCACCATTGAAAACTACTCCATTTCACGTGATGATCAGTTATGGTTTAGTTGATTTGGATCACGTAATCACTTAGATGATTAGAGGGATGTCTATCTAAGTGGGAGTTCTTAAGTAATATGATTAATAGAACTTAAATTTATCATGAACTTAGTACCTGATAGTATCTTGCTTGTCTATGTTGATTGTAGATAGATGGCCCGTACTGTTGTTCCGTTGAATTTTAATGCATTCCTTGAGAAAGCAAAGTTGAAAGATGATGGTAGCAATTACACGGACTGGGTCCGTAACTTGAGGATTATCCTCATTGCTGCACAGAAGAATTACGTCCTGGAAGCACCGCTGGGTGCCAGGCCTGCTGCAAGAGCAACACCAGAAGTTATGAACGTCTGGCAGAGCAAAGCTGATGACTACTCGATAGTTCAGTGTGCCATGCTTTACAGCTTAGAACCGGGTCTTCAACGACGTTTTGAACGTCATGGAGCATATGAGATGTTCCAGGAGTTGAAGTTAATATTTCAAGCAAATGCCCGGATTGAGAGATATGAAGTCTCCAATAAGTTCTACAGCTGCAAGATGGAAGAGAATAGTTCTGTCAGTGAGCATATACTCAAAATGTCTGGGTATAACAATCACTTGATTCAACTTGGAGTTAATCTTCCGGATGATAGCGTCATTGACAGAATTCTTCAATCACTGCCACCAAGCTACAAGAGCTTCGTGATGAACTATAACATGTAAGGGATGAATAAGACAATTCCCGAGCTCTTCGCAATGCTAAAGGCAGCGGAGGTAGAAATCAAAAAGGAGCATCAAGTGTTGATGGTCAATAAGACCACTAGTTTCAAGAAAAAGGGCAAAGGGAAGAAGAAGGGGAACTTCAAGAAGAACAGCAAGCAAGTTGCTGTTCAGGAGAAGAAACCCAAATCTGGACCTAAGCCCGAGACTGAGTGCTTCTACTGCAAGCAGACTGGTCACTGGAAGCGGAACTGCCCCAAGTATTTGGCGGATAAGAAGGATGGCAAGGTGTAACGCCCCGGACACACCCGCCGGTGGTCGTTACTCCTGGCGGGATCTAGACTGGCCTCACAGATCAATACTAGTCTTTTCTGCGCACTTTGTCCTCACTCGTGCACACCCGGGAGCAACTTCCCGGTCGGTCACCCATCCTGAAACTACTCCAAGCTGAGCACGCTTAACTTTGGAGTTCTTTCCGAATGGGCTCCCGGAAAAGAAGGAATTCCTTATTGATATGAGTAGTCTATCATCCCTAATAAGCCAGGATATCACATACACCCCTACTCAGAGGAACCGACGTCCTCGTCGGGCCACAGGAACGTTCCCTCTTGGCACATGCGTCTGTGCTTCCAGTCCGGCACGTGTGCCATGCCGTGTGCCACGACGGGTCACAAACGTCATGCACAACATGACCGCACACCTGTCCGCAAACATCCGTGTAACCGAGAGGGTCGGCTCTGATACCAACTTGTAACGCCCCGGACACACCCGCCGGTGGTCGTTACTCCTGGTGGGATCTAGACTGGCCTCACAGATCAATACTAGTCTTTTCTGCGCACTTTGTCCTCACTCGTGCACACCCGGGAGCAACTTCCCGGTCGGTCACCCATCCTGAAACTACTCCAAGCTGAGCACGCTTAACTTTGGAGTTCTTTCCGAATGGGCTCCCGGAAAAGAAGGAATTCCTTATTGATATGAGTAGTCTATCATCCCTAATAAGCCAGGATATCACACAAGGTGAACAAAGGTATATGTGATATACATGTTATTGATGTGTACCTTACCAGAGCTCGCAGTAGCACCTGGATATTTGATACTGGTTCTGTTGCTAATATTTGCAACTCGAAACAGGGACTACGGATTAAGCGAACACTGGCCAAGGATGAGGTGACGATGCGCGTGGGAAACGGTTCCAAAGTCGATGTGATCGCCGTTGGCACGTTACCTCTACATCTACCTTCGGGATTAATATTAGACCCTGGATCTTGTTTGATGCGAGACAATTATTCATTTAAATCAGAGAATAATGGTTGTTCTATTTATATGAGTAATATCTTTTATGGTCATGCACCCTTGAAGAGTGGTCTATTTTTTATGAATCTCGGTAGTAGTGACACACATATTCATAATGTCGAAGCCAAAAGATGCAGAGTTGATAATGATAGTGCAACTTATTTGTGGCACTGCCGTTTAGGTCATATCGGTGTAAAGCGCATGAAGAAACTCCATAATGATGGACTTTTGGAATCACTTGATTATGAATCACATGGTACTTGCGAACCGTGTCTCATGGGCAAGATGACTAAAACACCGTTCTCCGGAACTATGGAGAGAGCAACTAATTTGTTGGAAATCATACATACAGATGTATGTGGTCCGATGAATATTGAGGCTCGTGGCGGATATCGTTATTTTCTCACCTTCACAGATGATTTCAGCAGATATGGGTATATCTACTTAATGAAACATAAGTCTGAAACATTTGAAAAGTTCAAAGAATTTCAGAGCGAAGTTGAAAATCATTGTAACAAGAAAATAAAGTTTCTACGATCAGATCATGGAGGAGAATATTTGAGTTACGAGTTTGGCCTACATTTGAAACAATGCGGAATAGTTTCGCAACTCACACCACCCGGAACACCACAACGTAATGGTGTGTCCGAACATCGTAATCGTACTTTACTAGATATGGTGCGATCTATGATGTCTCTTACTGATTTACCGCTATCGTTTTGGGGTTATGCTTTAGAGACGGCTGCATTCACTCTAAATAGGGCACCATCGAAATCCGTTGAGACGACGCCTTATGAACTATGGTTTGGCAAGAAACCAAAGTTGTCGTTTCTTAAAGTTTGGGGTTGCGATGCTTATGTGAAGAAACTTCAACCTGATAAGCTCGAACCTAAATCGGAGAAATGTGTCTTCATAGGATACCCAAAGGAGACTGTTGGGTACACCTTCTATCACAGATCTGAAGGCAATACATTCGTTGTTAAAAATGGATCCTTTCTAGAGAAGGAGTTTCTCTCGAAAGAAGTGAGTGGGAGGAAAGTAGAACTTGATGAGGTAACTGTACCTGCTCCCTTATTCGAAAGTAGATCATCACAGAAACCAGTTTCTGCGACACCTACACCAATTAGTGAGGAAGTTAATGATAATGATCATGAAACTTCAGATCAAGTTATTACTGAACCTCGTAGGTCAACCAGATTAAGATCCGCACCAGAGTGGTACGGTAATCCTGTTCTGGAGGTTATGTTACTAGACCATGACGAACCTACGAACTATGAAGAAGCGATGGTGAGCCCAGATTCCGCAAAATGGCTTGAGGCCATGAAATCTGAGATGGGATCCATGTATGAGAACAAAGTATGGACTTTGGTTGACTTGCCCGATGATCGGCAAGCCATTGAAAATAAATGGATCTTCAAGAAGAAGACTGACGCTGACGGTAATGTTACTGCCTATAAAGCTCGACTTGTTGTGAAAGGTTTTCGACAAGTTCAAGGGATTGACTACGATGAGACCTTCTCACCCGTAGCGATGCTTAAGTCTGTCCGAATCATGTTAGCAATTGCCGCATTTTATGATTATGAAATTTGGCAAATGGATGTCAAAACTGCATTCCTGAATGGATTTCTGGAAGAAGAGTTGTATATGATGCAACCGGAAGGTTTTGTCGATCCAAAGGGAGCTAACAAAGTGTGCAAGCTCCAGCGATCCATTTATGGACTGGTGCAAGCCTCTCGGAGTTGGAATAAACGCTTTGATAGTGTGATCAAAGCATTTGGTTTTATACAGACTTTTGGAGAAGCCTGTATTTACAAGAAAGTGAGTGGGAGCTCAGTAGCATTTCTGATATTATATGTGGATGACATATTGCTAATTGGAAATGATATAGAATTTCTGGATAGCATAAAGGGATACTTGAATAAGAGTTTTTCAATGAAAGACCTCGGTGAAGCTGCATATATATTAGGCATCAAGATCTATAGAGATAGATCAAGACGCTTAATTGGACTTTCACAAAGCACATACCTTGACAAAGTTTTGAAGAAGTTCAAAATGGATCAAGCAAAGAAAGGGTTCTTGCCTGTACTACAAGGTGTGAGATTGAGTAAGACTCAATGCCCGACCACTGCAGAAGATAGAGAGAAGATGAAACATGTTCCCTATGCTTCAGACATAGGCTCTATCATGTATGCAATGCTATGTACCAGACCTGATGTGTGCCTTGCTATAAGTTTAGCAGGGAGGTACCAAAGTAATCCAGGAGTGGATCACTGGACAGCGGTCAAGAACATCCTAAAATACCTGAAAAGGACTAAGGATATGTTTCTCGTTTATGGAGGTGACAAAGAGCTCATCGTAAATGGTTACGTTGATGCAAGCTTTGACACAGATCCGGACGATTCTAAATCACAAACCGGATATGTGTTTACATTGAATGGTGGAGCTGTCAGTTGGTGCAGTTCTAAGCAAAGTGTCGTGGCGGGATCTACGTGTGAAGCGGAGTCCATAGCTGCTTCGGAAGCAGCAAATGAAGGAGTATGGATGAAGGAGTTCATATCTGATCAAGGTGTCATACCTAGTGCATCGGGACCAATGAAAATCTTTTGTGACAATACTAGTGCAATTGCCTGCAAAGGAATCCAGATTTCACAAGAGAACCAAGCACATCAAAAGACGCTTCAATTCCATCCGGGATTTAGTCCAGGTGGGAGACATAGAAATTTGCAAGATACATACGGATCTGAATGTTGCAGACTCGTTGACTAAGCCTCTTCCACGAGCAAAACATGATCAGCACCAAGACTCCATGGGTGTAAGAATCATTACTGTGTAATCTAGATTATTGACTCTAGTGCAAGTGGGAGACTGAAGGAAATATTCCCTAGAGGCAATAATAATGTTATTATTTATTTCCTTATATCATGATAAATGTTTATTATTCATGCTAGAATTGTATTAACCGGAAACATAATACTTGTGTGAATACATAGACAAACAGAGTGTCACTAGTATGCCTCTATTTGACTAGCTCGTTGATCAAAGATGGTTATGTTTCCTAGCCATAGACATGAGTTGTCATTTGATTAACGGGATCACATCATTAGGAGAATGATGTGATTGACTTGACCCATTCCGTTAGCTTAGCACTCGATCGTTTAGTATGTTGCTATTGCTTTCTTCATGACTTATACATGTTCCTATGACTATGAGATTATACAACTGCCGTTTACCGGAGGAACACTTCGTGTGCTACCAAACGTCACAACGTAACTGGGTGATTATAAAGGTGCTCTACAGGTGTCTCCAAAGGTACTTGTTGGGTTAGCGTATTTCGAGATTAGGATTTGTCACTCCGATTGTCGGAGAGGTATCTCTGGGCCCACTCAGTAATACACATCACTATAAGCCTTGCAAGCATTGTAACTAATGAGTTAGTTGCGGGATGATGTATTACGGAACGAGTAAAGAGACTTGCCGGTAACGAGATTGAACTAGGTATCGAGATACCGACGATCGAATCTCGGGCAAGTAACATACCGATGACAAAGGGAACAACGTATGTTGTTATGCGGTCTGACCGATAAAGATCTTCGTAGAATATGTGGGAACCAATATGAGCATCCAGGTTCCGCTATTGGTTATTGACCAGAGAGGTGTCTCGGTCATGTCTACATAGTTCTCAAACCCGTAGGGTCCGCACGCTTAACGTTACGATGACAATTATATTATGAGTTTATATGTTTTGATGTACCGAAGGTTGTTCGGAGTCCCGGATGTGATCACGGACATGACGAGGAGTCTCGAAATGGTCGAGACATAAATATTGATATATTGGAAGCCTATGTTTGGACATCGGAAGTATTCCGGGTGAAATCGGGATTTTTTCGGAGTACCGGGAGGTTACCGGAACCCCCCGGTAACTTAATGGGCCTTAGTGGGCCTAGGTGGAAGAGAGGAGAGGAGGCCAGGGCAGGGCCGCGTGCCCCTCCCCCCCAGTCCGAATAGGACAAGGAGAAGGGGGCGGTGCCCCCCCTTCCTTCCTCCCCTCCACCTCTTCCCCCTTTCTCTCCTAGTCCAACATGGAAAAGGGGGGAGTCCTACTCCCGGTAGGAGTAGGACTCCTCCTGGCGCGCCTCTCCCCTTGGCCGGCCGAACCCCCCTTGCTCCTTTATATACGGGGGCAGGGGGGCACCTCTAGACACACAATTGATCATTGATCTCTTAGCCGTGTGCGGTGCCCCTCTCCACCATATTACACCTCGATAATATCGTAGCGGTGCTTAGGCGAAGCCCTGCGTCGGTAGAACATCATCATTGTCACCACGCCGTCGTGCTGACGAAACTCTCCCTCAACACTCGGCTAGATCGGAGTTCGAGGGACGTCATCGAGCTGAACGTGTGCTGAACTCGGAGGTGCCGTGCGTTCGGTACTTGATCGGTCGGATCATGAAGACGTACGACTACATCAACCGCGTTGTGTTAACGCTTCCGCTTTCGGTCTACGAGGGTACGTGGACAACACTCTCCCCTCTCGTTGCTATGCATCACCATGATCTTGCGTGTGCGTAGGAATTTTTTTGAAATTACTACGTTACCCAACACTATTTACCCCCTGAGGTCTTCGCTCTAACTTGGCATGCTGACGTTGGTAAAATCATGCATATGGTGCCTTGCATTGCTTACTGTATACATCAAATATGTCATCTGCTTAGTTTAGACATGCTTTGTGTCAATGCCATATGTTTAGTTTCTTTATCATATATGTGAATCATGCAATGCCATCTTGTTTAGCCAGGCATCATATATGTGAATTTTGCAATGCCACCCTGGTTAGCCAGTCATCTTATATGTGAATTATATCATGCCATCATTTTTTTATTACATGTTAAATTTGTCAACAATTTTAGTACATTCAATTACTCTTCCTGTGCATCAGCCATTCGACACGGTCATGGAAAAATCTGAAGTGGAAACAAGGTCTTCAGAGCAAACAATGCTATCTGACGAAGCGCATGTCTTGCTGGTTATGGATAGCTCCTCAGAGGAGGATTCAGAGACAGATGACCAGTCCTATTCCCCCCCGAGGTGCATGCTCTAACTTGGCAGGGTTATGTTGCTCATATCATGCGTATGGTATCTTGCATTGCTATGTCATTTGCTTAGTTTAGACATGCTTTGTGTGAATGCCACCTGTTTAGTGTCTAGTTACCATATATTTGAATTATGCGATGCCATCTTGTTGCAAGACATTATATATGTGGATTATGCAATGCTATCTTGTTGCAAGGCATTATATGTGTGAATTATGCAATGCCATGCTGTTTAGCCAAGTGTCATATATGTGAATTATATCATGTCGTCCTTTTTTTGTATTTCTCGCTGCATTTGTCAACAATGTTTGTATATTCAACTGCTCTTCCTGTGCATCAGCCATTTGAATTGGTGATGGAGAAATCTGGAGTGAAAACAAGGTCTCCAGAGTAGACAATGCTACCTTCTGAAGCAGATATCTTGTTGGTTATAGATAGCTCTTCAGAGGAGGATTCAGAGGTAGATGACCAGTCCTATTATCCCCCTGAGGTGTATGCTCAAACTTGGCAGGGTTATATTACTCATATCATGCATATGTTGTATTGCAATGCTTAGTTTTTACATCATATACACAATATTGAATGCCATCTCCTTAGTTGACACATCATATATGCGATTGCCCTCTGCTCACTTGCTTAGTATATAAATCATATATTTGAATTATATCATGCCAAGATGTTTACATAGACATAATGTATCTGAATTATGGCATGCCAACCCATTTTCTAAAGAAATAATATAGTTATATCATCTCATCCTGTTTACATAGTCATCATATTTTGAATTATGTCATTCTATCCGTGAATTATATCATGCCATCATGTTTCCATCGACGGCATGTTTGTGATTTATGGCATGCCAACCACTTTAATAGACACATCGTATAGTTATATCATGTCATCCTGTTTACATAGTCATCATATTTTGAAGATTGTGCTACCTGTCGATGCAGATAGAACCACGGTTGTACTTGCCCAAGAACCAGCCCCACCACACATAACTCAGACTCACGCAGATTGTACCCCTACCCAGTTGGACAGAGAACCAGCTACACCCCTTCTAACCCCAACCCCAGCAGATAGTAACCCAGTTCCAATTGACACAGCACCGTCTCCACCACAAAGCACGCAAACACGAGCAGTTAGTAAGGCAACTGCAGTGCCCAAAGCACGAGGACCACCACTCCGAACCCCAAGTCAACGCTTAAAGCAGAAGAAGAATTGTTCTCAGGTCAGGTTCTGTAGCTATGGTTCATACTACTTTGCTCTTGCATCACTGTATTTACTCATACCAACTAATTTCAAATATGAAGGATGCAATTGAAACTCCAATGGCGCAACAGGTATGTTTTAAACATGTTTCTTTAACGTGTTTGCTGTTGTAACTTGCTCTATGTTGATTTCAGTTTCAATTGAATAAACAGCTATGTTCTCATGCCATGCACATTACAAGTGTTGTTATTGCTGTGTAGTTTCCCACACTTATATTCTGTCTATGCTGGTTTGTCTTAAATAGATATGATTCGAACTGTATCTATCTTGATTTGGCAACATAAACTAGAATGATATAGACCATACAGTAACCATACTACATAGATATATGTTTGTTTCATGCTGTTATCCTGTCCACCTTACTATTGAACTGGTTTACCAAAATGAGTTTCATATACTACATTGTAAACCTGTGATGTGTTTGTTTGTTTCTCTTTTAGAACACGGATAAAATATTGGAGAAGAGTACCCCGTTATGCAATGGTAAAGGAAGTAATGTAGATAAGGTTCAAGATAGTGAGACATCCCTGTTGATCTCCAAGAAAGCTGATAAAAACTATATTGAAGACACTGAGACAACCCCAAAGTCCTGTCTTGATGTAGTATTCGAGTTACTGGCTACTACTGCTGGCACCAGCTCTCCGAACTCGCTGCCTGAATCAGTTTGGCTTCTTGAGTCTCAACTTCAAGTTGAAAGACATCGATCAGATGTTATGCAACAGGAAGCCGAAGGATTGAGGAAGTCCCTGCAGAATTCAGATGCATACTTTCTGGTGCAACAGCAAGTGCTGGAGGATTTAAGCGCCAAACAAGAGAAAGTTAATAAGCTTGCTAAGCATCTTGCCAGAATTATGGGTACCCATGATATTGTTTCTTGAGCTCTTCTGAAGTGGTTTCCGTTCTGGACTTGTTTTGCTGCAGTGTTTATTTGCACTGGTTGCCAACTTTGACAACCAGTGTATATGATATGCTGCTTTGTTCCCTATATTTGCACTGGTGGCAAACTTTGATTCTCAGTGGATGTAATATGTGTAATAGCCGTGATAGCCTAGCGTAAGTTGCTTGCTTATTTATTTCCTTGTTGTCTTGTTTATTTGTTTGCTTGTAGTCAGTGCAGTTCTTTTTCCACGGTTTGGTAGTGGCCGCAATAACCTATTTTTTAAAACTAGGCCACAATAACCATGGGCTACATATTTACTATAGTTACCATGGGCCTCCTACGGGCCGTAGAAACAATGGGCCTTCTAAGGGCCATAGAAACAATGCGCCTTCTACGTGCCGTAGCATCAATGGGCCTTCTACGTGGCGTATGATCGATAGGCCAAACATGGGCCAATAACAGACCGCATTATGGGTCGTAAACGGGCTAGATTTGGAATCGTCCGTTCATGGGCCGACAATAATGGGCCATCGTTAATCGGCCGTATTTCATGACCCTATGAAAATGGCCCAACGGATTAACGGGCTGCAAACGGAACGATTGTAACTGCGGGCTGAATTTGGCCCACAAGCCGAAAAGGCCAATAATGGGCCGTAAGTAACCGAATGCTGGAAATGAGCCCAAGAATAAATGGGCCCTGAGAAGGCCGAAAGATACCACGGGTTGGAAACGGCCCAATGGAATAATGGGTCGTTAATGGGTATAAAGGGGTACACTATTCATTGTGGGCCAGATTCACCACGGGCCGTTAATGGGCCAAGAGTAACAAATGGCCTCGTATGGGCCGAAAGACATCATGGGCCATACATGGGCCGGAAGTTACAACGGTCTGGAATCATATTGGATGGCCTAGATGAAGCTACTGGGCTTAATTCCGACAGGCCGTAACGGGTCGTGAGTTAGCGGGCCATATATGGGCTATATACGAACAGGCCGTTAACAGGCTTTCCGTGGGCCGGCCCGTTACCTTTTGACCATGTCAAACGGGCTGGCCTTTTCATCGAAATGGGCCTCTGTTGGGCCGTGCCACGTGTCGACATATCATAGGTGCCTCCTGTCCAATGAATGGATGACATCTGTCCCAACGATGAGCCAACACGTGTTTCCTCCGGCCAATGAGAATTTTACATGTGGAAAATCCTCATTGGTCCGGGCTGTTAGCGGTCTATCGGATCCAAAACTGGACCCGATAGCTCAATGGCGACCCGTTATGGTGGATGCCACATGTCGGTCGCCCTTGACGAAAGCACTTCCATGACGCGTGATTTATCGTCATGGAAGTGGACACTTCCGTGATGATAATTTTGGTAATGTCATGGAACACTTCTACGACAGCACAAGTATGACTATCTTGATTCTGTCATAAAATCTTCATGGATGTACATGCATGACAGAAAACGTGACCTACTGTGACAAACACGTATCATCACGGAAGTGTCTTTTTTTTGTAGTGTAGTGGGGCCCTCGTGGCTGTTCTAGCCCTCCCACGAAGCTTCTAGTGCCTCTTTTCTTCCAAAAAATCCTCAAAAAGTTTCGCTACATTTGGAGAACTTTGATTTTTGTACAAAAATAACACCACGGTAGTTCTGCTGAAAACAACATCAGTCCAGGTTAGTCCCATTTAAATCATATAAAATTGCACCAAAACCATATTAAATTGTTGTAAACATGGCATGTATACTTCATAAATTATATATACATCGGGGACGTATCATCACACTCTAATAAATATAAGTGAAGCAAAAGATCATTCTACAAAGAACGGTTTTCTATGTATAGAGAAATAGGCATCCAAACTTCAAATGATATAAGTGAAGCACATGAAGCATTCTATAAAGCCATACTAAAAAGATATAAGTGAAGTGCAAAGAGCATTCTATAAATCAACCAAGGACTATCTCATACCAGCATGGTGCATAAAATAAAAGGAAAAAAATAAACACAAAAGACGCTCCAAGAATTTACGCATATCATGTGAACAAAACAAAAACCAAAACATACCGATAATTGTTGAAGAAGGATCGGATGCCTTCCGGGCACCCCCAAGCTTAGATGCTTGAATCTCCTTGAATATTTACTTGGGGTGCCTTGGGCATCCCCAAGCTTGAACTCTTCCCAGTCCTTATTCTCCTCATATCGATACCTCCTCGATCTTCGAACACTTCATCCACACAAAACTTAACCAAACTTTTTTATTATCGGAGTTAGTACATATAACATCAAATCCCATCATGTACTGCTGTAACATTATTGTATAATTATAATCAATCATTGCCCACTATATGCTATGACAATTCTATGCCCCCAAGTCAAAGGGGCTCAACAAGATTTCAAACATACGCAAATAATGAAACTATAACAACAATCTGTGAAAACAGGACAATCTGTAAAGATGCTGATGGTACATATACTTATGTAACTCAAAAAATTCTAAACAATTAGGAAAAAATAAACAATTCGCATAGCAGTAGTGTGTAAATAATTCAAAATTTTTGCACATTCCAGTAAAAAATATAAATTCACGCACTACAACAAAAGTTTTTGTTTTTGCACCACACATACCAAACAAGCAATCTAATCATCCTAAAGGCAAATCTTGGCAAATTATTTTTATAACAAAATGGATTTTTACAGGGGGATAATTATTTTGTTGAAAAGTTTCTATAATTCAAGATTTTCAAAGTTTCCATGGGCATGAACAAAGTTCAAGGATCTCCCCCGCTTCAACGGTGCTCGCTTTCTTACTTTCACTTTCCTTTTTGAAAAGTTTTAGGTCACCCTCTATTTTTTAAACGTTTTAAAAGCACACAACAGAATAAAATGACTCTAAAACTTCCGGGTTGTCTCCCTGGCAGCACTTTCTTTAAGCCATTAAGGTAGGCATAAAGTGCTCAAGTAATTGATCCACCCGGATCCCAAGGTATATCAAAGCCAATTTTAATTAACAATGATTTGTATTTTAGTATTGAGCACAAAGCAACATATATCATGCAACAACGAAGTCTAACTCTCTTCCTATGCATCAGTATGTCATAAAAGAACAATTCATTCACACATAGTAAAGGCCGATACATAGCCTAAATAGTTTCTTGCAATTTCATCATATTGGAAACATAGAGAGGTGGAGATGTGGTTCCTCTCATAATAATTGCAATTAGGAGCACAAAGGACATGTATATTTATCAAAATAATCATGTGTAGTAGTAAAACGCAACCCATCAATATAATCCTTAATAAGCGCAAAGTTCTCCGATATAGTGTTATTGGGAGAATTCAAAAAGATAATAGGATTATCGTGTGTGGGTGCAATAACAACAATTTCATGTTTAACATAAGGAACTATAGCGAGTTCATCTCCATAAGAATCATTCAAATTGGCATATTGGCCACAAGCATAGCAAACATCAATTTCATCAAAAGGAAACGAATCAACAGGATCATAGCAATCATTATAGCATTCATCCTTCGGTAAGCACGAAGGGAAACAATGTATGAGTTAAAGAGTTACTCTCATTAGAAGGTGGGCATGGGTAGCTAGTCCGCTCCTCCTCCTTTTGTTCTTCGCTCTCCTCCTCATCTTTTTCATCTAATGAGCTCACAGTTTCAACAATTTCTTCCTCCATAGTTTCCTGCAAAATATTAGCCTCTTCCTGGACAGCGGAGGAGTCCTCAATATATGGTTTAACATAAGCACTAGAAGCATAATTTTCATAGTAGTATTTAAGTATGACAGAATTTTCAGATTTGTAAAGAGTAATATCATACTTTTCAATCAAAGAAGCAACTTCATAAGCACCCTTAAAAGCAACAAACTCTTCAATTTGTTCAATACCATAGTAATTATAAACACCTTTAGCATAGGAAGATACGATTCCATTATCACTAAACTCACATTGGTAGGGAAAGTGTTTCTTAGGGTCTTTAGAACAACAAGTAAAATCATATATTTCGCATAAATTCCAAGCATAGCAAATAGTATTAATATGATGCCATAAAAGTTTCCCTTTTTGAGATAAGCGGCGTCGCACATAATGAACATGCTCATCTAATGATTTTTCCCTCAACTAAGCTAGTTGGGTTTTCAGCACGAGCACATAGGGATTGAAGATGATCCAAGTAGAAAGCTTCAGCCGTATGATAGATTTTGGGCGGTTCTTCAACCATTGGTTTAGCATGTACAACTAATGTTTTTGGTATTTTACGTTTCCTACCCATAACTGGAAAACAAGAGCACAAAATAAAAACTACTTAGTGATAAAGCAAACAAGCACACACAAGAATATTCACCCCACGCTATTGCTCCCTCACAACGGCGCCATAAAAAGGTCTTGATAACCCACACGTATAGGAGATCAATTGTAGTTTCTTTGATAAATACGAGTGTCGAACCCAAAGAGGAGCTAAAGGTAGGATTTATATTCCCTTCAAGTTCTATCAAGCATTGATACAACTCTATGCACACTTAATGTTCGCTTTACCTAGAACAAGTAAGAAACTATTTTGTAGGTGATAGGATAGGTTTGCAAGAATAAAACTAGATGTACATAGCGAGAATAAAAATATGAGTAAATTGCAAGATAATAAAGTTAGTTGTTTAGTAGAAAGTTTTTGTAACACAAGAAAGTTATTTGTCCCTAGGCAATCGATAACTAGACAGGTAATCATTATTGCAATTTTATATTAGGGAGAGGAATGAGCTAACATACTTTCTCTACTTGGATCATATGCACTTATGATTGGAACTCCAGCAAGCATCCACAACTACTAAAGATCATTAAGGTAAAACCCAACCATTGCATTAAGTATTAAGTCCTCTTTACTCCCATACGCAACAACCCCTTACTCGGGTGTAAGCTTCTGTCACTCTAGTCACCCACCATAAGCGAATCATGCACGTATTGCAACACCCTACAGCGGGGATTTCTCATGCTTGCATGACACGGAGAGCATCATAGGACAGAACCAATAATAAAACATACAGCTCAAACCAATCACGATCATCAATCAACCCATACGACAAAACGGATCTACTCAAACATCATAGGATAGCCACATATCATTGGATAATAATATATAGCGTTGAGCACCATGTTTAACTTGAGATTACAGTGGGGAGAAGAGGTGTTACACCACTGCATAGAGGGGGATAAAGTTGGTGTTGATGGTAGCGAGATTGTTGGTGTAGATCGCCGTCACGATCCTTGCCCCGGCGACACTCCGGCGCCATCGAGAGAGAGCCCCCTCCTTTTTCTTCCTTGACCCCCCCCCCCTAGATGGGAGGAGGGTTTCCCCTCTGGTCCATGGCCTCCATGGTGGCGGAGGGGCAGGAGCCACTCCGAGATTGGATCTATCTCTCTGTTTCTCTTCTGTTTCGCGAAACTGTTTTCTGGCCTTTCACCATTTCTTAAATATCCGGAGATCCTTAACTCAGATTCAACTAAAATTTTAACACGAATTTTATCCAGAATAAGCTTCCTTGCGGCCGAAGGACACCTCCAACCGACCTAAGGGGTGTCCACAAGCTTGCCAGGCGCGCCCTGGGTAGGGGGCACGTCCCTTGATCTTGTGGGCCCCTTAGGCATCGTCTCACGTTGATTCTGCTTCCCAAAATCACATATGTTCCAAAATAATTCTCCGTAAAATTTTATCATGTTTGGACTTTGTTTGATATGGATATTCTGCGAAACAAAAAACATGCAACAAACAGGAACTGGCATTGGGCACTGGATCAATATATTAGTCCCAAAAATAATATAAAATGTTACCAAAAGTATATGAAAGTTGTACATATTGGCATGGAACAATAAAAAATTATAGATACGATGGAGACGTATCATGCAGTGAGACCTCCGGCTGAGGAGGTCCGTGCGGTGAAGATGAGGTCGGTGTGAGGAGGTCGACGGTAGACCTCCCGCGGAGGAGGTCTGCGCGTGAAGATTAGGTCGGCACAAGGAGGCCGACGATAGACCTCCAACAGAGGAGGTCCGTGGCAACGAAGGTCTACACCATGGAGGTCCATGCCATGGAGGTCCGCACGATGGAGGTTCGCGGCGCCGAAGGTCAACGCCATGGAGGTCTGTGGCGAAGGAGGTCCGCGATGAAGGAGGTCCACACAATGGAGATCCCGACATGGAGGTCCGCTGAGGAGGTCTTCGGGTGGTGAAGGTCTCCGTGCGGTGAAGTTTGATATCCCTTCCATGAAGAAAGATGAACTCGGGTCGGATCTATTTTCACGCAGAAAACTGACGCGTACCTTGATGCACTCTTAGGGCCCGTCCCAGAGTTTGAACGGTCGGATCGGCCTGAAATTTTGATGGGTTGTTGAAAACACAAACCCGCATGAGATCAATGGTTGGATCTTTCAAAGGATGGTGGATTTGGCCGCCGGACTCGTTTCGCGGAGCTTGCGTGGATTCCCATTCAAGTTCGTTAGTGTCTCGGTATTTCGGAGATTGTTGGAGACTCGTAGATCGGATCACGCTGAAATTTTGAGGCGTTCTTGTAGATGTAATTCCACACAATCTCCTCTCAAGGAAATGTCAAACCGATGCTCGAGGAGGCGGGGATGTTGAAAACATATATGCTGTCTGGAAAATTCTGTAGACCACGAGGCCATGTTAACATTGAGCTCTTGACCTCCATGGAAGA
Organism: Aegilops tauschii subsp. strangulata; assembly: GCF_002575655.3. Taxonomy (NCBI): domain Eukaryota; kingdom Viridiplantae; phylum Streptophyta; class Magnoliopsida; order Poales; family Poaceae; genus Aegilops; species Aegilops tauschii. Next base: position 129,668,028 of record NC_053039.3, read on the forward strand.
TTCCCATGATCTCGATTGAGGTCGAATTTGATGTTGATGAAGAATCCCATTTGAACATATTATCTATGCACACCAACCCCTACCTTGCACACCAACTAACGGAGCGAAATCCCGTCAGATCCCTGCATAGGGTTCCTCATGGGGCGGAGTGCGCAGAGAGGATCAGATTGGGGGTACACAAAAGACATGGATTTACCCAGGTTCAGGCCTCCATGGTGGAGTAATACCCTATAGATCCTGCATATATGAGTGTATTGATTGTGTTTCTCTTGTAAAGAGATGAGGAGATGATAGATGCTGACTTGGGAGGCCCCTACCCCCCCTTATATAGATGGGTGAGGGCTTACAAGTGCCCAAGTCAGTTTACATGGCTTGTCACCCAAGTTTTCTACTAGAGTACATGTATTGTGGTACAATTAATGTATATCCTTCTGGAGGAGGCCCACCATTAGTGGTGAGGGGCCTAGGCTATGTCTGGGCTCTGAGGCAGGCCTAGCGACCTTGTTCCCTGGAGGTCGGGTACCTCGATGTATGGCACCGTCACCCCTAGTCCTTGGTCGCATCATTGTTGGAGTTCGGCTAACGAAGACGCTAATGCACGGCAACAGAGGTTTTATTATCCTAAATGGACACCCTTGACAATACAGGGATCCTGTGCTCCTTAATGATTCACTTCAATGCACCCTTCCATAGAATTAGCCTTGGACATCAGGCCATAACGACTGGATGAGTCAACCTGCTTGTCACATTTGACACCCGTGATGACTACACGACTGAGAAGGTCACAAAGGGATGGCTCTATACTTTACGCATTTTATAGCCCATTTATTGCATGTTATCTCCATATATTATGTCTCATTGAACCAGAGTTGTCCAAATGGGCTGGGACGGCACGACCCACAGGGGCACGATTAATAAACGGGCGTGTCGTGCACGTGGGCGCCCTCACGCCCAAGCATAACCCCTTTACTAATTGGGTCGAACAATCGGCACGCTAGACACGTAGGCTCAATTTAACCTATTGGGCTGGTCATAGGCCATATATACCAAAAATATACAAAGATGAGAAAGATAAACTGGTCGTGTGCCGCCCCGCGTGCTCAGCCTAGTGGCCCAAGCATGGCCCATGGCGTGCCTAGCACAGTTTGATTAGCCCGTGCCGGGCCAGGCCAATCTCGCGTCGTGGCCCCGTGCTAACGGGCCAGCCTGACAGGCATGGCCCAGATGGCCAGCTCTGCACCGAACCAAGTATATGTCAATTATGCATGATTTCTGATTTTTACTTTTTTCATTGTGAGCATTCGTAGTTTGGAATTTTATTTTGCTTCCTTTGTTTTTTGTCGTGTCTACAAATGTTTGGGAGCATTATCGGCAGCTTTGATCCTCGAAGAAGTCAGAGATGATCCTCTAAGAAATAAAGAGAAAGGGGAGAAGAGGAGGTCCTTTGGTCCCTCGGTTGCGAGGTCACGGTTGACGACAACGATTTTGACACTCTAATGAGCAATTGCTCGCCATATATTGGGGACGAGCTTCCTCTCTGAGAGGGCGATTGGTTCGGCGCAGCGTATAGTGCTCTCAGCGGTTAATATAGGAGAGGGGAGGAGGTTGATGGTGAGCTTCTCATGGTGGAGTTGGTGGCGACTGATGCGTCTCCAACGTATCTATAATTTTTTATTGTTCCATGCTATTATATTATCTGTTTTGGATGTTTTATATGCATTAATATGATATTTTATATTATTTTTGGGACTAACCTAATAACCTAGAGCCCAGTGCCACTTTCCGTTTTTTCCTTGTTTTTGAGTTTCGCAGAAAAGGAATACCAAACAGAGTCCAAACCGAATAAAACCTTCGCGATGCTTTTTCTTGGACCAGAAGACACCCAAGAGACTTGGAGATCAAGTCGGAAGAGCCACGAGGCGGCCACAAGGGGGGAGGGCGCGCCCAGGGGGTAGGGCGCGCCCCCTGCCTTATGGGCCCCTCGCGACTCCCCTGACCTAATTCTTCGTCCTATATATTCACATATATTCCCAAACCACCAGAAGTATCCACAAAAACACTTTTCCACTGCCGCAACCTTCTGTTCCCGTGAGATCCCATCTTGGGCCCTTTTCCGGCATCCTGCTAGAGGGGGATTCGATCACGGAGGGCTTCTACATCAACTCTATTGCCCTTCCGATGAAGCGTGGGTAGTTTACCACAGACCTACGGGTCCATAGCTAGTAGCTAGATGGCTTCTTCTCTCTCTTTGATTCTCAATACCTTGTTCTCCTCGATGTTCTTGGAGATCTATCCAATGTAATCTTCTTTTGCGGTGTGTTTGTCGAGATCCGATGAATTGTTGATTTATGATCATCTTATCTATGAATATTATTTGAATCTTCTCAAAATTCTTTTATGCATGATTTGGTATCTTTGTAATTCTCTTCAAACTATCGGTTTGGTTTGGCCAACTAGATTGTTTTTTCTTGCAATGGGAGAAGTGCTTAGCTTTGGGTTCAATCTTGCGGTGTCCTTTCCCAGTGACAGTAGGGGAAGCAAAGCACGTATTGTATTGTTTCCATCGAGGATAAAAAGATAGGCTTTACATCATATTGCTTGAGTTTATTCCTCTACATCATGTCATCTTACTTGATGCGTTACTCTGTTCTTCACGAGCTTAATACTTTAGATGCAGGGAGGAGTCGGTCGATGTGTGGAGTAATAGTAGTAGATGCAGAATCGTTCCGGTCTACTTGACACAGACGCGATGCCTATATTTCATAATCATTGCCTTAGATATCGTCATAACTTTGCGCTTTTGTATCATTTGCTTGACAGTAATTTATTCACCCACCGTATTATTTGCTATCTTGAGAGAAGCCTCTAGTGAAACCTATGGCCCCCGGGTCTATTTTCCAACATATAAGTTTCCGATCTACTATTTTCCATCATATAAGTTTCTGATCAACTATTTTGCAATCTTTTACTTTCCGATCTATAAACCAAAAACCCCAAAAATATTTACTTTACCTTTTGTTTAGTTTCATCTATCTCTATCAGATCCCACTTTTGCAAGTAACTGTGAAGGGATTGACAACCCCTTTATCGCGTTGGGTGCAAGTTGTTTGATTGTTTGTGCAGGTATTGGTGATTTGTGCATTGTCTTCTACTGGATTGATACCTTGGTTCTCAAACTGAGGGAAATACTTATCTCTACTTTGTTGCATCACCCTTTCCTCTTCAAGGGAAAAACCAACACAAGCTCAAGAAGTAGCAGCGACCTTTTCGGGTTTGGCGTAATGGCCACAAGAATGGCCTCGATGGCGTACTAAGGATGAAAAAGGTCGCGAGCGAGGATTAGGGGACTTCTCAAAGCATGTGGGGCTGAGGAGGTAGAGGGGGTGAGGTGCGGGTCATTTTTCTCGCTGGTTGACGTCAGTAACCGGAGGAGGAAGACGCCTTGGGTAGGGCTCAATCGTCAGTGAGACAAAGAAGGGAGATAGGGAGGATGCCGGTTGGGTTGGGCCCTGATACAACCTGTTTTCTATAGGCGAAGTTGCTCTTGCACGCGAGATGGAGAGAAATGGGTCATGGACTGGATTTGGCCCATATAGTCTAGGGTTTCTTTTTCTTTTTCTAAAATAACACAAAAGGTTTTGATTTTTAAAATATTACCAAACATTTTCCTATAAATCCAATAAAATCACAATAAACGAAAATAAGTGTACTGGACCTAGGAAAATTATTTCCAGCCAAAACTAAGCTTAGTAAATAATTTTTATTTTCCCCACGGCTCATTTAGGCATTTGTAATTTCCCTAAAATAAGTATAGAGGGTTTTATAAATAACCATAAAAGTTTTTTGTTGTTGTGGATTGGTTTTGAGTTGCTTATCACGCTTGTGCTATCACAAATGGTTTTGAAATATCCCAAATGCAATGGAGCCTATTTAAAACATTTCCTTTTTTGCGAATCTATTTAAAACATTTCCAACACTATTATTTGGAGAAGTCATATTATGTTCACTCCTTTCTTTCATTACAATAATGGAAATTATTTTAAATAATCTCCCAAACTCAAATAAACTTCAAATTTGAAATAACATTATGTGAAATCAAATGGTTTTGTACACATACTAGCAAAAAGGCCCGTGCGTTGCAATGGGAGAAAAAGAGATTTAGCACCGTAAGTAAGCATAACTCGAGGCCCCTTTGCAGACTTGCACATACTAAATATGCAATACTCGGCAGGGGGGTAACGCTGACAATTCCCTACTAACGCTAACAGTAAACTATAATATATGAATCCTAGAGGTCAAGGAAATGAGCAGCTATTTTCCCCTGTTTATGTGCTCTGATCATGGTACTGCCGTTGTTGAAGGCATACATGTGTGCCCCGCTGTCAACAACCGCTACGGGATAACTCTGGCCATGATGCAGACCCTGCCACCATCAAAGCTCTCCACCGCTGACGGATCAATCTGCATGACACATCATTCATGTTCATTTCTGACACGAAGTGCGTGAACTGAACAACAGGAGAAATGAAATGGGATTTTTATTTATGTGCCACTAGTTCCTTAGTTCTACTCATTCATCCCCACGCTCTTAACTTTTGCTTACTTTTCCCCACTCCCTTGCCCAAAACCCTCAGAACTGGTCACAGCGGACGTTGCCATCGGGTCAATGGCTTGACCGTTAACTCTGACAAGTGGGGCCGCGTAGGGCCGAGTCCACATTTTGACCGTTACGTGCTAACCAGTGGGGCCGCAAAACTGACACTCACTATAACCTGAATCAGATCGAGTCTCGTCCGCACCGCCCCCTCCGCCTCCGTCGTGCCGCCTCTGCCGCAGTCGTGCTGCCTCCGCCGCCGTCGTGTCGCCTCCGCCGCATCTACCCTATCTCCCCATCTAGGATTAGGAAGCGATGTCGGGGGAGCACCCCATTTGGCCCATCGACCGTGGAGATGATTGGGTCGAATCAGAGGCGGATAATTCATGGATTCCACATGGGCAAGCATCGTTTTCCTCTCAAATTGATTAGGAGATCTGTAAATTAGGCTGTATTTGACCACCGTTGGCGTGAATCAGTGCAATTTATCTAAAAAAATCGGCCTAACTGCGCCCTTTATCTTATTTCAATCGAATAGGGTTGATCCTGCACTTGCTTTTCGGCTGGCGGTTAGAATGGAAACTAGCAAGCTGCGTGGAACTAAACCGTGCCTGATTTCTGGATTTTTCTATCCTAAAGTGGAAGAAACTAGTGTTCCGTTCACAGATTTCCATGAGGCACTCTGTTGTGAGTATCCGTGGAGCCCTGCCGATGCTGTTGAACTGAGCTATTTTGACAGTACCGAGCAAAGATTTGTCCCATTAACTTGTGATGAGCATCTGGGATTGCTATTTAGTATGAATGCTGACAGTCGTTTCGGTAAAATCCATGTTGGTGCGCTTCAGGCACGCAAACAAGGTATCCCGAAGGGGAAGGGTGTTCAGACATCATCTGTCTCTGCTAATAGCGAGAGTCCTCGCACTCCTTGTGGGTCGAGACCAAGTAAACCTAGTGGTTCTGAAAGACACAACATGTCGGCTGCCGCTAATTCTGCCACTTCTCCTCTCCCTTCTGCACTTGATGTGGAAGTAGATGCAGAGCCTGACAAGGAAGTGCCTCGACATGATGATGAGGATGAGATTCTATTCCCTGAACTGGTAGATAGAGTCAGTCAATAGGCAGTGGAAGATGAATATCTGGAGGAGCCTAGCAGCCGTGCTAGATTTGATGACACTGACTATGAAGAGAGGGAGGAGAACATCGACTCCTTAGTTTTACAAGAATATGATGGTGAGGACATGCCAACAATTGAGTGGAACAGGGAGAATCCTAAGCTTACTCCAGGAACCGTATTCGAATCGATGGTGACTGTCGTAATGCAGTGACTACATATTGCATTCTCACTGAAAACTCCTATGAGGTTTATAGGAGTGAGCCAGGAAGATTTACTGTTCATTGCCCTTATGATAGGTGTAGGTGGAGGTTGCATGCATCCACTATGCTAAAGAGCAAATTGATTCAGGTATTAAAACTGAATCTTTTTATCAGATTATTTATCCATTCTGTATTCAGATCATGTGTACTGTTTCTTAATTGTATTTGACATCATTTTTCATTTTGTTTCAGATAAAAAGCAACCCACACGAGCACACTTGCCCACCTGGAGGGGGAGGGGGAAAGGAAAAAGCAAAGCTTGCAAAGACTAGGTGGGTGGCAGATGCAATCTTGGATTGGGTGAGGGAAACACCAACAGTTAGTCCAACAACACTCCATGGGAAGCTATTTGAGAAGTACAAGATTAATATACCTTACCTGAGGATTTTCTATGCTAAGGAAAGGGCTCTTGATAGGATTAATGGTCCATGGAATGAGAGTTTTCAGTTGCTTTACACCTTCAAAGTTGAAGTGGAGACGGCTAGTCCAGGGAGTGTTGTAGAAATAGACAAGCATACAGTTAAGTACAAATTAAAAGGGAAGGCACTGGAGAAGGAGTGCTTCAGGGGGGCTTTTGTTTGTTTCATGGCTTGCTGGCAGGGGTTCCTGAATGGTTGTAGGCCCTATTTGGCTGTCGATGCAACTGCTTTCAATGGAAGATGGGGAGGCCAGCTAGCAGCAGCTTCTGGAGTTGATGGACACAACTGGCTATTCCTAGTTGCATTTGGTGTGTTGGAGGTAGAGTTCGAGGAGAGTTGGGTCTGGTTTCTGCAGCAGTTTCGCAACATTATAGGTACACCCTCAGGTTTAATTATACACACAGATGCTTCCAAGGGTTTAGAAACTGCAGTAGAAATTGTATTCCCTGGAGTGGAACATAGGGAATGTATGCGACACCTAGCGTAGAATTTTAAAAAGAAATTCAAAGGCAAAGTTTATGATGAGAATCTATGGCCAGCATCATACACATGCAACTTGAGGAAGCATGAGCACCATTTGAGAGTGTTGTATGCTCATAATCCTTTGGTGAAGGAGTACATGGATGAACATCATGGAAAGGTGTGGTCAAGAAGCAAATTCAATGAAATCTGCAAAGTAGACTATGTGACCAATAACCTCGCTGAGTGTTTCAATGCAAAGTTCAAGTCAGTGAAAGGGCTTTTGTTATGGCAAGCATTTGATAAGATCAAGCAGATGATCATGATAAAGATGGCTCTTCGTAAAAGAATTGCAGAAACACAATATGTTGACCATCTTATGCCCCCATCTCTAATTAAGGCATTGCATGCCAAGGCAAGAGGACTAAGGATGAAATGCATTCGACTGTTGACATACGAGGCTGAGGTGACATACACTGATAGTAAAAATAAGGAATGGAGATATCCAGTGAACCTTGCAACTAAGGAATGCAATTATAGGCAATGGCAGATCCGCGGGAAACCGTGCATACATGCCTACATCTCATGACTGTTATTGGAGGTGAAGATTCTGAAGTTGATCAGTATTGCTCTGAATATTTCTCTGTTGCCAAATTTAGGGCTGTTATGCTGAAAATGTGCCCGCACTCTTGGGAAAATACCAATGGAACATAGTAGACCCAGGGTTCAAACTCTATTCTCCTGTACTGACTAGACCACCAGGAAGACCAAGGAAAAACAGGATAAGAGCTGGTGAAGAGGGTCGTGTAAAAAAAGCGTAAGTGCAAAAGATGTGGTATTCTAGGGCATATTGCTACGCTTTGTACCAATCCAGTGATGCATCATTTGGAGAAGAGGAACAATGGGTAGCAGCAAATGCAGAGGAGAATGCAGCAAGTTTAGAGGTGAATGCAGCAAGTTTAGAGGAGAATGCAGCAGCAGAGGAGAATGTAGCAAGTTTAGAGGAGAATGTAGCAAGTTTAGAGGAGAATGAAGCAACTGAAGTAGCAGCTTGGTATGTGTGCAATTTTTCCCTTTTTTGCATTTGTTCTCTTTTTTATCGATGGCTAAGCTTATTTCTGTTTGACCCAGCTCTAGGATAATTAGAGGCACAAGACAGAAAAGACCTAGAGATGAAGAAACTTCGGTTGAACTATCATATGATGCAGAATTTGAAACCATGGCTTATGAAGGTTTTGAAGCTATAAGAGAGGAGGAAGTTATTTTGTCTGAAGTTCCTTTAAGGATTAGTGAACCCATAGATGACCATCAACTGGTCATCACTTGCTCGGTCAGTCAAAGCTCAACAAAACTGCCACCACCAGAAGTGAAGATCAGAATTAACAAGACAAAGCTTTCAAAAGCACAAAATATCCAAGCCAGGGAAACCAGAAGCAAGACGGTTAACCCATCCCGGAACACAAGGAGCAAGGCAAAGATTTGAATTTGAACTTGAATGCAAGTCATAAACTTTGAACTTTAAGGATTTGTAATAAGGATTCTGTCGTCAATTTGAACTACTGTGAAAACTTGTAAGGTGTAATAATTCCATTTGTAATTTGATGTGAAATTTGAGGTAGAATACAAAACTGAGGCAAAATTTGAATTTTAGGCAAACTTTGAATTTGAACCAACACTTGATGTCCATTCCCCTATGGTGTGAGTTGCAAAGTTTGCTGAACTATTATAAACGTTAGGTGATCAATCCGATCTCTTTTGTGTGGTAAAACTTGTAGTCATGAGAAATGTGCTCCAAATGAGCTCCCAAGCTAGGGTAAACAACCCCATTTTTAATCAAGTTTTTTTGGACCTACTCCAAATGAGCCAACTATTTTTTATTAACACCTATTCAATTTATATAGTGTAGATTTGAATAATCACTTTTTATTAAATTAATCTTTATATTTTTACATTTTTTTGAAAAAATATACTTTAATAGAAAACCATTAAAAACACGTTTAAAATATGAAAATGGAAAACTAAGTTCAGATCCTTCTTATTCACTTTGAAATCAAGCTTTGGTGTTTTTTTTGTTTTTTTAATTTTCAAAAACCGAAGGGAACCCTACCTCCTCTCCTTGGTCTCTATGAAACGTTGTACGTGATAGCTCATGTGTGTGAAGGTTTTTTCATGAAAATGTCCATAGACAAAGTTTATGATTTTTGGTTGGTAACATGTCACACAAGACAACATTGTGCACAGGTTATATATTTTTTGTTTTTTTAAATTAATGGTGCTCATTTGACCTCGATCGTGCTAGCTAGGTTTTTTTTGTAAATGTCTGTATACCAAGTTTAGTATTTTTCCTCGTTAGCGTGTCTTATAAAACGACGAACGACGAAGGTTTCATATTTTTTCGATTATTTTTAAATTAGCTATGCTCAGTCAAAGCCTTGGAATGCCAACATGAACACAAACAAAATCGTCGAATTTCATATAGAAAGAAAAGGAACCCCGTTGACCAGCTCAAAATCCCTCTAAACCCTGCGGGGTTTCGCCTAACCCTAGCTCCGAACGTCAGTCATCCGATCATACCCTAGCGCCAAGCGTCAACCCTCAGATGTGGTCTTCTATAAGGAATTCCAAGGGCAGGCTGCGTGCAGGCTCCACGCCGTTGGATCACATGGACGGCTCCGCATCGTTGGATCATGGGGCGATCCGCGAGAGGCGATCCGCAAGACTTGTTGGTTGTGCCTCCCCTTTCTTCTGCTGCTTATTCTGCGGCGACGAGAGGATCCACTCCTCCTCTACTTCTTCTTCTCCGACAACGAGAGGAGCCACTCCTCTCCTTCTTCTTCTCCGATGACTTTGGGCGATATGTCGAGCTCCACTTCAGCCTCCCGCCCCTCGTGGACCCAGTATGGTCCACTTCCCATGGAGTGATGTCCTGACTGCCCATGCAGCGCGCCACTGATACGCTTGACTTTGAAGGAGGTCAAGAATGGCAACTATGGGCGCGAGTTCGTGAAATGCGAGAGCAAGCCACAGGGGCAGGTTAGATCTCATGATTTTTCTCTGATTTCTTTTTCTATTTGCTTTTAATTCTTTTTCGATCTGGGATTTAGGGTTCATGTTTTTGTTTCAGATTGTGAAGAAATGCACACATTTTGAATGGTTGGATGACTACGTTAAGCGGATTCAATTCAATGGGGCCCCAACCCGGGAGCTCAATCTGCCGTCAGCACCAATGAATTTGGTCTCTGAAAGTGCTGCTCTGATAGTTGGGGATGCAGATCTGAAGGGGGAATTAAAGAAGATGAACAAGAACTTGAAGGAGATGATTCAATTGAACAAGCAGGCAAATCTGATAGCTTTAGGATTTTATCCCTTTTATTTTTGTTTAGTTGATCTAGGATTTGCTTACTTGCTGGTCATCACTCATTAGAGATGTTATTAGTGTGGTATCATGTGCTCTAGGATTTGGTTAAATTTGTGGATCATGTGCTCTACAATTTGCTTAAATTTGTGGATCATGTGCTCTATGCTCTGTGTTACTTAATTTGTGTATCATGTGCTCTAGGCTCTGTGTTGCTTAATTTGTGGATCATGTCAGTTTTGTTGGTTTTGTACACTTTCAGTTTCTTAAGTTTCATTAGACAACACCGACCGCAGAAGAAAAACAACGTAGTTCTAGGGCCCTTATTGAAACTAAGCTCTGGTTGAGCCGTCTCATTGCGTTGAGTGTCGAAGGCCCACAAAGATAAAAGAGGCCTAGAAAATAGTGCACGCGCTGGCTCTATTTTTTTCCTTGATTATTGCCATGGTAAATCCATTTATTGCCATTCCGAACAAAAATAGTGCATGATGGTAAATCAATTTATTGTTGGACTTGCCCATGTCAAATTTATTTGTACATATCGTGGCAATTTCCTTCTGTATATAGCCTATGGCACAACACTTTGATTTTTTGACATGTGGGTATTATAGACATGTTTTTGTTGCAAGAAAAATATTGTATACATGATTTTTTGTTTTTGTTTTTGTTATTAAGAGCATGTCAAACTTAATTATGTAGATCATGATATCCATTTGAGACCATGTCTAAAATAAAGTACGGTGGCACCGTTAGCCACCATATCCATCTAGAGAGCATGTCTAGGGCTCGGCTACGGCACCATATCCATCTAGAGAGCATGTCTACGGCTCGGCTACGGCACCATATCCATCTACCGATATCTCACGTAGCAAGCATACATCCATAACATAGAAAGTAGCAACCATGGCATACTTCTTACATAAAACATAGGGTGCCCTAAACCATAGCATAGGCCACAAACTATTCAAAAATTAGCTTGTTTTTGTTCATACAATATACGGAATGGGGCCACCAACAATTCAAAAACATTAGTTTTTCTTCTTCTTCTTTTCAACATCAACATGGCTCATTTTTCTAGCTTTAGTTTCCTTTTTGACACTTCAACTAGTCCATTATCCGCGCGTGCGAAAACTTGACCCTACTCTAAATGGGCCATTTAAACTTGACCTACACAAGTACACACCATGAATATAACAAGACGAATGGGCTACCCTCCAAGCATTTTTACATGGCTAACCCCAAAACTTGCTGGTTTTCATTGAGGGATACCCTTTCATTGATTGATTTAGCAGAAGGGATCGTGTACGGCACCATATCCATCTAGCGATATCTCACGTCAAATAAGATAGAAATAGCAAGCAAAACACAAATAACCATCGACATATCAAATAAGGCTAGCAAGCATAACATAGTTCCTAGGGGATAACACGACAGAGATAAAAAGTTCACAGTACAACCAACGACATAATTAAGATAGAAATATATAAAAGATAAAAAGCCCTAACACCCTAGGGCAAGACAAGCTCACGAGACCGGGCCTTTACCACCATCTTCACCGTGCCTCCTCTTCACTACTCCTCCTCCATGCCGTCCTCGCCGATGTAGTAGGGGAGGTTGTGCATACCGTCGCGGGTGGGGAAGATGCAGTCGAAGTTTGTGAAGATGTTGTGGGTTGTGAATGCGATGAATTCGCATCCACACCAAAACACCTTGCCAAGGAGGTAGTATGCATCATCTGTTGGTGAAGGTAATGATGAGCCCTATCGGCGGAGTGCTGGAGTCTGGACGCACTTTCTCCAGTCGGAACATCACCGGCGAACCCACCGGGAGGTGGGCGAAGCCCGCACCAAGGAACCACTGGGAAAACCCCCTTGCACCCCTCCAGCGTGAGAACGCCCACACGCGGAGTGTCCTCTCCACAACGACACCGACCGAATACCGTCTCTCCGGCACGGTCGGTTGGAGCTCGAAGGTGGGGCCGTTGTACTGCATCCTCGCCTCGCTTTGAGAGTGCTCTGGGTTTGGGTGAAGAAGAGAAGGGGGCGGCGCAAATGGATATGTCGAGAATAGGTGGAGGGGTGGTGGTTTAAATAGGGAAAGGGGAAGGGAAGGGTAGTGGCACCGGCCGCGCTTTGGATTTGCTACGTTCAAACGAGCCACGTCGATCGATATGCCACTTTAATTGCCAACAAGTTTTAATTGCCACGTTGAATAGATGCGAGTGGATCGAAAAGTGTGAAACAATGCTCTACATCGAGGACACACGCGTGCGAGATGAGACGAACCAGTGACAGCAACCATCCCTGCGTCCGTGGCGGCTCGCGTGAAGAAAGAGGCTGGCCAGCGTCTGTGGCGGCTCGCATGCAGAAAGAGGCCGGTCAGCGCATCGTGGCGGCGGACAGCGGCGCATGCAGGTAGGATAGCTACGTGCATGCATAGAAGGCTAGCTACACATGTCGTGCATGCATAGCAGGCTAGCTAGACATGTCGTGCATGCATAACAGGCTTCCGTCATTGCGGCGCGCGTTGGGCCCAACAGTCTAACCACGGCCCAACGGGCGAACAACGACATCGTCCGATGCGACCCCACTCATCAGGTCCAATGGGCGACACAGTCAGCGCGGCCCCACTCATCAGAGTTAATGGTCAAAGCACTGACCCGACGACATCCACCGTTTGTGACCAGTTCTGAGGGTTTCGGGCAAGGGAGTGGCAAAAAGTGAGCAAAAGTTAAGATTGTGGGGATGAATGAGTATGGCTAAGGAACCAGGGGCACAGATGTAAAAAACTCAAATGAAATAGCTTCCCAAACTCATTAGAGTACTCAGAGATATCTTCTTTTCCTTTTCAAGATCAAATTCAATGAAGAACCGTGCAAAGAAAACAAAAGAATTCTTTTTTACTCTTCAGACATTTTTAGAGATAAATAAAACACTAAGGAAAAACCATAAGCATTAACCTTGTTAGATCAGATTATATGAGCATCATCTACTTCTGCTTTGACTTGTACAACCGGAAGTGAACAACAGTGTGCTCCTCCATGTTGTTAGAGGCTAGGACAATAAGTCCAAATGGCCCTATGCCTCCACGAACCGATGCACCCGCTTCCCGGAAATGCTTCTCCACGTCCAAAAGTCAGGAAGGATCGAAAGGATCGACGCTGTCGATTGATGTCAGTTCAAAATCTATCTCGACATCACCCTGTTTCAAGAGAACGATGTGTCGGATTAGCCACAGTTGCTCCGAAAAATATACAGAACACCTAAGCATGCCAGTCCTTTTGTTACCAAATATGTTTTTATATAATTACTAACTTCAGAAGACCCTACATCTTTTACTGACCTGAAACTTTTTGAGGTAAGTATGCAAGCCTGTTTATGTAAAGGAAAGTACCTAAAACTGTCAGCTCCCTTAATCTCAAATAGACCTCCCTTCTTCAGCTCTAGTGCATGATGGTTGATTTCATTTCTCAAAGGGACTCGACCTCTTCAACTGGCCATTGAAGCAACTGCTTGTCATAGTTGTCTAACCAAATTGTCCTGGGAATTGCCTAAAATTAATAGGAAAAAATGTTAAAGTTGCTACACTGATTTGCTAAATCAATATTTCAATATGAAGCATTTATAGCCAATGAGAGGCAGATTTTCTTAAATGGATTCCAACCCAAGCTTTTGCTACATCGTCTGAAGAACTGTCAGTATCGCTAGTCCAACCCCATATGATCCTCCTACCCTTCTTCGAGTCGAAAAATGAATTTGAGGCTGTTCGTACACGAACACGTCACCGTGTATCTCCAACACCGAGGGTGATGCACCGCAGCTCACGTCAAAGGAGACCCGTACGGAAGCGCGGTACGCAAGCAATCCAATGGGTGCTTCTCAGGACCCGAAACCCCACGCGCCCGGGAGGGATCCCGTCTGGACGTGTGGCGGCTATGGGCTTCCCTAGGTCGGTTCGCCCGCCCTAGAGCCTCGAGGATCACTGCCCTTCAACACGAAGAACGAACGAAGAACGAGAGAGAAAGAACAAGGGAGGGATGTAAAACTAGGGTAAAAAGTAGATGGGTTTTGTGATTGTGTGTTGTTGTTCAATTGGCCGTGACCATTGATAACCCACAAGTATAGGGGATCGCAACAGTTTTCGAGGGTAGAGTATTCAACCCAGATTTATTGATTCGACACAAGGGGAGCCAAAGAATATTCTCAAGTATTAGGAGTTGAGTTGTCAATTCAACCACACCTGAAAGACTTAATATCTGCAGCAAAATATTTAGTAGCAAAGTAGTATGGAAGTAACAGTAACAGTGGCCAAAGTAACAGTAGTAGTTTTTGTAGCAATCATAACAGTGGCAACGGAAAAGTAACTAAGCAAAGATCAAGATGTGAAAATCTCGTAGGCAATGGATCAATGATGGATAATTATGTCGGATGCGATTCCTCATGCAACAGTTATAACATAGGGTGACACAGAACTAGCTCCAGTTCATCAATGTAATGTAGGCATGTATTCCGAATATAGTCATACGTGCTTATGGAAAAGAACTTGCATGACATCTTTTGTCCTACCCTCCTGTGGCAGCGGGGTCCTATTGGAAACTAAGGGATATTAAGGCCTCCTTTTAATAGAGTACCGGACCAAAGCATTTACACTTAGTGAATACATGAACTCCTCAAACTACGGTCATCACCGGGAGTGGTCCCGATTATTGTCACTTCGGGGTTGCCGAATCATAACACATAGTAGGTGACTATTGACTTGCAAGATAGGATCAAGAACTCACATATATTCATGAAAACATAATAGGTTCAGATCTGAAATCATGGCACTCGGGCCCTAGTGACAAGCATTAAGCATAGCAAAGTCATAGCAACATGAATCTTAGAACATAATGGATACTAGGGATCAAACCCTAACAAAACTAACTCGATTACATGGTAAATCTCATCCAACCCATCACCATCCAGCAAGCCTACGATGGGATTACTCACGCACGGTGGTGAGCATCATGAAATTGGTGATGGAGGATGGTTGATGATGACGATGGCGACGGATTCCCCTCTTCGGAGCCCCGAACGAACTCCGGATCAGCCCTCCCGAGGAAGATTAGGGCTTGGCGGCGGCTCCGTATCGTAAAACGCAATGAATCCTTCTCTCTAATTTTTTCCTCCCCGAAAGTGAATATTTGGGGTTGAGGTCGGTGGAGTCCCAGGGGGTGCACGAGGCAGGGGGGCACGCCCTGCACCCTCGTGGACAGGGTGTGGGCCCCCTGATGCTGATTCTTTCGCCAATATATTTCATTAATTCCAAAACGTGTCTCCGTGGATTTTCAAGTCATTCCGAGAACTTTTATTCCTGCACAAAAATAACACCATGGCAGTTCTGCTGAAAACAGCGTCAGTCCAGGTTAGTTCCATTCAAATCATGCAAGTTAGAGTCCAAAACAAGGGCAAAAGTGTTTGGAAAAGTAGATACGTTGGAGACGTATCAACACCCCCCAAGCTTAAGCCTTTGCTTGTCCTCAAGCAATTCAGTTGACAAACTGAAAGTGATAAAGAAAAACTTTTACAAACTCTGTTTGACCTTGTTGTTGCAAATATGTAAAGCCAGCATTCCAGTTTTCACCAAAGATTATGAACTAACCATAGTCACAATAACATTTAGGTCTCATGTTTACTCATATCAATGGCATAATCAACTAGCGAGCAATAATAATAAATCTCGGATGACAACACTTTCTCAAAACAATCATAACATGATATAACAAGATGGTATCTCGCTAGCCCTCTCTGAGACCGCAAAACATAAATGCAGAGCACCCCTGAAGATCAAGGACTGACTAGAAATTGTAATTCATGGTAAAAGAGATTCAGTCACAGTCATACTCAATGTAAATTAATAGCAATGCATGCGAATGATAGCAGTGCTCTCCAACTAGTGCTTTTTAATAAGAGCATGATGACTCAACATAAAAGTAAATAGATAGGCCCTTCGCAGAGGGAAGCAGGGATTTGTAGAGGTGCCAGGGCTCGAGTTTTGAAATAGAGATAAATAATATTTTGAGTGGCATACTTTCATTGTCAACATAACAATCAAGAGATCTCGATACCCTCCATGCTACACACATTACAGGCAGTTCCCAAACAGAATGGTAAAGTTTATACTCCCCCACCAACAACAAACATCAATCCATGGCTTGTCCGAAACAACGGGTGCCGTCCAACTAACAACAATCCTGGGGGAGTTTTGTTTGCAATTATTTTGATTTGATTTGAGCATGGGACTAGGCATCCCGGTTACCGGCCATTTTCTCGTGAGTGATGAGCAGAGTCCACTCATCGTGAGAATAACCCACCAAGCATGGAAGATATAGACAACCCTAGTTGATACATGAGTTATTCGAGCATACAAAACAGAATTTCATTTGAAGGTTTAGAGTTTGGCACATACAAATTTACTTGGAACGGCAGGTAAATACCGCATATAGGAAGGTATGGTGGACTCATATGGAATAACTTTGGGGTTTATGGAAGTGGATGCACAAGCAGTATTCCCGCTTAGTACAAGTGAAGACTAGAAAGAGACTGGGAAGCGACCAACTAGAGAGCGACAACAGTCATGAACATGCATTAAGATTAATCAACAATGAGTGCAAGCATGAGTAGGATATAAATCACCATGAACATAAATACCGTGGAGGCTATGTTGATTTTGTTTCAACTACATGTGTGAACATGTGCCAAGTCAAGCCACTCGAATCGTTCAAAGGAGGATACCACCCTATCATACCACATCACAACCATTTTAATAGCATGTTGGCACGCAAGGTAAACCATTAAACTCCTAGCTAATTAAGCATGGAATGAGCAACTATAATCTCTAATTGTCATTGCAAACATGTTTCATTCATAATAGGCTGAATCAGGAATGATGAACTAATCATATTTAGAAAAACAAGATAGGTCAAGTTCATACCAGCTTCTCTCATCTCACTAAGTCCATCATATATCGTCATTATTGCCTTTCACTCACACAACCGAACGGTGTGGATAATAATAATAGTGCACGTGTATGGCAAGAATTTAATACAAGGGAGAAGACAAGGTAATATGTTCTCTTGGTTAAATCAACAATAATGCATATGATAGCCACTCAACATTTTCATCATGGTCTTCTCCTCTCGACCCCCAAAGAATAAGAAAAGAAATAAAACTATTTACACGGGAAAGCTCCAACAAGCAAAAGAACAACGAGAAATCTTTTTGGGTTTTATTTTAATTACTACTACTACAGGCATGGAAAGTAAACTAGCTAAAAGCTACAACTAATTTTTTTTCTTCTTAAGGTTTTTCAAACACACAAGAAGGCTTAGAAAAGAAAATAAACTAGCATCGATAGTACAATGAAAAAGTATGAGCACCGACAACTAGAATGAGTGTGTGAACATGAATGTAATGTCGGTGAGAAATACGTACTCCCCCAAGCTTAGGCTTTTGGCCTAAGTTGGTTTATGCCACAGATCGAATCTACTCTCTCCAGTGTACTGAGGAGGGTCCTCAGGGTGCCACTAGTTGGTGATCTCCTCCGGATCCCACTGATAAACAGACTGTCGATAAGGGTCAAGTTGTGGCTCAGGCTCAGCCTCTTGGACTTGTGTCAGCCTCCAGTATGCATAAATGGCCTCGGGTAAGATGAGGTACGTGCCTGAAAGTATGTTAAACAAAGAGGGTGCAGGCAAGGAAATAGTCTCATAGTGAGTTTTACCAAATATCGAATTATACTTAAGCATCTTCTTCTTACTTTTAACAATAAATTCATGTGCTACCATACTCTTATAATCTAGAAAAATAGGGGCACCAACTTTTCCTCTTTCTCATAATGCCTAATAGGTATCTCAAAGTGTTTAGCAAGGCGTGAAGCAAAGATTCTTCCGAAGATGGGGCCCTTTGTACGGTTCAGACTTAATCATTTAGCAACAATAGCACCTAAGCTGAAAGTTGTATCACGAAACAAAGCATGGCGCAAAATGACAAGATCAGGAGCACTAAGATTTCCGCTGTTCCCGCGACCAATTAAGCATCTACTAGCAAATATTGCAAAGTAACGTAGAACAGGAAAATGTATACTAGTAATTCTTGCATCGGAAACTTTCCTCGTTTCCCCTACAATAATTCTATCAATAAATCCATCCACATCACTACGATGTGGTTCCTCGATGCTGCCCACAAAGGGTATCTTGCAGACCCGACAAAAATCATGGAGTGACATCTCCTTAACCTCATCATATAAGTGAAACTCCACTGAAGGTGGTGATTTCTTAGAATGGAAATAAAATTTTTGCACAAAAATATTAGTGAGTAGGAGACACTGTTCGCGTTGGTCATGGAGGAAGTCGGTGAGGCCTGCATTCTCAGCCAAGTAATAAAAGTCATCGTAAATTCCGGCGGCTCTCAAGAACGCGTCACAAGGCCATTCGCACGGCCGAACCTCTGCAGTGCGAGGAAGATTGTATTTGGGCTTTTTATTCTCCTCATTCTGCTTATCCTTCGAGCTTCGGCTCGAAGAGCTCCTCAACAATCTCTTCATCATTTTCTTTCTCTGAAAAATTTCTGAAATTTTAGTGACTCAAAATAAAAGTGAACCAAACTCAACAAGATTGATAGCAACTACTCCCACAAGTGCCTAGAGGCAATATCATGCATTAAAACTACTTTTGACCATATAAATTTGACATGCAAGCTCAAGAACAGGGTCACCTTGGCAGCAAAAATTTGCAATAAATAAAGCACTAGAACAAAAACTAATTAGACCTTTGGAGGAGTCACATACCAAAGAACAATCCCCCAAAATAGTTTTGTGAATGGAGCTTTGAGCAAAGAGATCGAAAATGGCAGCCAGATGAGCTAGAACACGGGTTTGAGCTATGGGAGGATTTTTTCTGGAGGAAGACGAAGTGAGTGGGTGCTGGAATAAGTGGAGGGGGTCCACGTGGGGCCCATGAGGTAGGGGTGGGCGCGTCCTGTGCCCTCGTGGCCAAATGGTGGCCCCCCTGGTGTGTTCTCAGTGCCTGAAATTCTTAAATATTCTACAAAAAATCATATTTCATTTTCAGGACATTTGGAGAACTTTTATTTTCGGGGTATTTTTATTGCAAGGATAATTCAGAAAACAGACAGAAAATACTATTTTTGCTTTATTTAATCTAAATAACAGAAAGTAAATGGAGGGCACAGAGAGTTGTGCTTTCTAACTTCATCCGTCTCGTGCTCATCAAAAGGAATCCACTAACAAGGTTGATCAAGTCTTGTTAACAAACTCTTTCCGAATAATATGAAACCGGAGAATTTTCGAATAACACTAGGTTACCTCAACAGGGATATGCATGTCCCCAACAATAAGAATATCCTATTTCTTCTTGACAGTAGGAAGAGGGAATTCAAAACCTCCAATAGTAATCGTTGAAAATTTTCCAATAGAATTGATACTATGGACTTGAGGTTGTTTCCTCGGAAAGTGTACCGTATGCTCATTACCATTAGCATGAAAAGTGACATTGCCTTTGTTGCAATCAATAAAAGCCCCTGCAGTATTCAAAAAGGGTCTACCAAGGATAATCGACATACTATCGTCCTCGGGAATATCAAGAATAACAAAGTTCGTTAAAATAGTAACGTTTGCAACCACAACAGGCACATCCTCAGAAATACCGACAGGTATAGCAGTTGATTTATCGGCCATTTGCAAAGATATTTCAGTAGGTGTCAACTTATTCAAATCAAGTCTACGATATAAATAGAGAGGCATGACACTAACACTGGCTCCAAGATCACATAAAGCAGTTTGAACATAGTTTGTTTTAATGGAGCATGGTATAGTTGGTACTCCTGGATCTCCTAGTTTCTTTGGTATTTCACCTTTAAAAGTATAATTGGCAAGCACGGTGGAAATTTCAGCTTCCAGTATCTTTCTTTTATTTGTAACAATATCTTTCATATACTTAGCATAAGGATTCATTTTAAGCATATCAGTCAAACGCATACGCAAAAAGATAGGTCTAATCATTTCAGCAAAGCGCTCAAAATCCTCACCATCTTTTTTCTTGGATGGTTTAGGAGAAAAAGGCATGGGTTTCTGAACCCATGGTTCTCTTTCTTTACCGTGCTTCCTAGCAACGAAGTCTCTCTTATCATAATGTTGATTCTTTGATTGTGGGTTATCAAGATCAACGGCAGGTTCAATCTCTACATCATTGTTATTGCCAGGTTGAGCATCAACATGAACATCATCACTATCACTAGGTTCATGTTCATTACCAGATTGTGTTTCAGCATCAGAAATAGAAATATCATTGGGATTCTCAGGTGTGTCAACAACAGGTTCACTAGAAGCATGCAAAGTCCTATCATTTTTCTTTTTCTTCTTCTTAGAAGGACTAGGTGCATCAACATTAGTTCTCTGAGAATCTTGCTCAACTCTCTTAGGGTGGCCCTCAGGATACAAAGGTTCCTGAGTCATTCTACCCCCTCTAGTCATAACTCTAATAGCATTATCATTTTTCTTATTATTTAATTCATTGAGCAAATCATCTTGTGCTTTAAGCACTTGTTCTACCTGAGTGGTAACCATAGAAGCATGTTTACTAATAAGTTTAAGGTCACCTTTAACTCTAGACATATAATCACTCAAGTGTTCAACCATATAAGCATTACGTTTCAATTGTCTACCAACATAAGCATTGAAGTTTTCTTGTTTAACAATAAAATTATCAAACTCATCCAAGCATTGGCTAGCAGACTTATTACGAGGAATATCACCTTCATCAAATATATAGAGAGAATTTACCTTTACTACCTGTGTCGGGTTATTAAGACCATGTATTTCTTCAATAGGTGGTAAATTATTAACATCTTCAGCTTTAATACCCTTTTCTTTCATAGATTTCTTTGCCTCTGTCATATCTTCAGGACTGAGAAATAGAATACCCCTTTTGTTCGGAGTTCGCTTAGGAGTTGGTTCAGGAAGTGTCCAATCATTATCATTACTCAATATATTATTCAATAGCAATTCAGCTTGCACAACAGTTCTTTCCCTGAAAACACAACCAGCACAACTATCCAGGTGGTCTCTGGAAGCATCGGTTAGTCCATTATAAAAGATATCAAGCATTTCATTTTCCATGAGAGGATGATCAGGCAAAGCATTAAGTAATCGGAGAAGCCTCCCCCAAGCTTGTGGGAGACTCTCTTCTTCAATTTGCACAAAATTATATATTTCCCTTAAGGCAGCTTATTTCTTATGAGCAGGGAAATATTTAGCAGAGAAGTAATAAATCATATCCTGGGGACTACGCACACAACCAGGAGCAAGAGAATTAAACCATGTTTTAGCATCACCCTTTAATGAGAATGGAAATAACTTAAGGATATAGTAGTAATGAATTTTTTCCTCATGTGTGAATAGGGTGGCTATATCATTCAATTTAGTAAGATGTGCCACAACAGTTTCAAATTCATAGCCATAAAAAGGATCAGATTCAACCAAAGTAATTAACTCAGGATCGACAAAGAAATCATAATCCTTATCAGAAATACAGATAGGTGAAGTAGCAAAAGCAGGGTCATATTTCATTCTAGCATTCAAAGACTTTTCTTTCAGCTTAGCTAACAGTTTCTTAAGATCATATCTATCTTTGCAAGCAAAAAAGTCTCTAGCAATTTCTTCATCCATAACATAACCCTCAGGCACATCAGGAAATTCATATCTAGGGGGAGAATCTTCATCATCACTTTCATCAATATTATCTGTTTCAATAATTTCATTCTCTCTAACCCTAGCAAGTTGTTCATCAAGAAATTCACCTAATGGCACGGTATTATCAAGCATAGAAGTAGTTTCATCATAAGCATCATGCATAGCAGAAGTGGCATCATCAATAACATGCGACATATCAGAATCAATAACAGGTGTAGGTGTCGCAAATTTACTCATAACAGAAGGTGTCGGGGGGATGAACCCTAGGCAGGCAACGGAACCCGGATCCTTTTCAAAAACAACAGGGCCAGCAATGCCCCTCAAGCCGGCTCACGCTTGGTCGGGTCGCTCGACCCGGCCAAGCCCCTCGACCCAGCCAAACTCTCCAACCCGGCCGGACTCCTCAACTCGGCCCCAACAACCAGCTCAAGACAGCCGAGCCCGGCGCACCAAGACTTCCCCAAGAAACCAGCTCCACCCTTGGCGTGTTCTCCAACCCGGCCATGGGTCAGCTTCCATCCCATCCCAGCCATACGATGGGACGAGTCTCCACCTACCGATGACCAAGGCAACAGTGCCCCGCCCATGCCTCTAGTCAGTCGGGGCGCGGCAACAGTGCCCCACCTACTCGCTGAATAGGGCCGGCGTGGCAACAGTGCAACTATCGTCATCAATGACGCTAGCAAGCGGCGACCTGATGGAGCGCCAGTGTAGCCGACTCAACCCGGCCACTCCCTGACGATCGACAGGACGGCCAACAGTGCCCCCGTACCCGGCGGGCCCCGCGCCCGGAGAACCCGGCGAGCCCTGACCCCCGGCGGGTCCCAGCGCCGGCTTCCCGGACTATGACAACCCGGCCCCACGGCCTTGTAACATTACCCTTGTACCCCTGGGGGGTTGACCTATAAAACCCCCAGGAGCCCTCATGCATAGGTAGAGCTCACTTACGCACGACGAGAACCGTAGCGATCACTCACACACACATAGCAAGCAACACCCAAGGAGAGGGAGCAGCCTAAGCCTCTACCTGCCTCCCTTCTTCCACCATACAGCTCTAGGAGCAACTCTGTATTGATACACATCAACTACACTCGGCAGGACTAGGGGTGTTATCTCTTCGGAGAGCCCCGAACCTGGGTATGTCTTGCGTCCCGCGCTCGCTCATGCCAACCTCGCCTCTGGATCCCACCAGTGCCCTCGAGCCTCCTCCTATCTTTAGCCATCCCTTGGCATCTGCCGTGCGCCCACCACGACAGTTGGCTCCCACCATGGGGCAGCTCGAGGTCTTGGCCGGAAGCATGCTTCGGACGGGGCTCCTCTCCGACTCCGATGAGCCCGTCACGCTGGCGGACGACGTCATCGACGCACTCGCCGCCTCCTTCGCCGCGCTACGCATCTCTGATGCGCCTGCGGCCGACGAGTACCCCAGCGAGGTACTTGGCTTTTCCGACTCCCCGCTTTCCCTCGGCGGCACTCCCGCCGGAGCAATGGACCTCTGCGTGGAGGTCTTCGTCACCGACACCGGCGCCGCTTCCTCATCCAACGCGGCGAGGAAGACCACCGAAGCCAGGGCCACAGCGGAGCGGGCCGCCTCGCCCAACCCGCTGCGTGCCACGATGCAGAGCCTTTGCGTCCCCATCGGCACCGACATCGACGCCTCTGACATCGCCGGGGCCCAGACTCGTCTCGACGAGGACCGCCAGCGCTTGCTGGACCTCACTGAGACGCTTGCCGCCACACAGCGCCGCCTTGACTCCGCTTAGCTGGAGCGCAACGCCGCCTACGGCTTCACACCGGACGCGCCCGAGCCAAGCCGGACCCGGCGACCACCAGAACATGGCGTCTTCACCACCTGGCGAGGCGCACTCCGGCTGCACCCGGACCCGGCGCAACCCCGCCCCGACGGCTGCCGGCGGCTCGGGCGACAACCCGGTCTCGGACGTCTGACGCCGACTCGACCCCCTGCTCCAACCCGGCTGACGTCCGACTGCGGTCGACCCGGCCCCCCGCGGCGCGGTCATCGACCGGCTGGGCCCGCACGCCATCGACGACACCGACGCCCGCCATCGCCTCGACCGACTCGCCCTCTCCCAGGAGCTGGAGGAGAGCGGCCCCGTCGGGCCGGCGTGCTTCGTACCGCGCATCCGGGATGAGCCCTTCACTAAAGGGTTCACGCTCCCCCGCGACACCCCCAAGTACAACGGCACCGTGAAGCCAGAGGACTGGCTCACCGACTACAGCACCGCCATCGGCATCACCGGCGGGAATCACCGCCTCGCCGTGCGCTACGCGCCTCTCATGCTCGAGGGGTCGGCCCGCACCTGGTTGAACAGTCTGCCGGCGGGCAGCATTAACGCGTGGGTCGACTTCGAGTAGGCCTTCATGCGCAACTTCACCGGCACGTACAAACGACCCGGCCGCCCCAGTCAGCTCGCCATGTGCGTGGAGGGACCGGCGGAAACCGGCCGCGAGTACCTCGCGCGCTGGACCGAGGCCTGGAACAGCTGCGAGGGCGTCCACGAAGTCCAGGCGATCCAATACTTCGTCAACGGGTGCCGGGATGGCACCCTCCTCAAGCACAAGCTCTTACGCTCCGAGCCGGCCACCATGGCCACGCTCATGGTGATGGCGGACAAGTATGCCGACTCCGCCATGAAGATCCAGGTGGCACTGGATGAAGCCGGCAAAGTAAAGCCGGTTCCCTTCGAAGCCGGCCGGCGAAGGAAGCCGGCAGCAGCACAACCAGCAGAACAACAAGCGCAAGGCCGATCAGCCGGCCCAGCGCTCTGACAACCGGCTCATCGCGGCCGCCGAACAGGCGCCCGCGACCGACCCGGCCGCCAAGCGCCGGCAGACCGGCAAGACGACATGGCAACCCACCATGAGTTTCGAGGAGATGCTCGACGCCCCCTGCAAGCACCACAGCGGCGCAAGGCCGTCCACGCACACGCTTCGGCAGTGCGCCATCACCAAGCGCCTCCTGAGGGGCGACATCCCGCCTCCTCCGGCCCCGGCTTCGGGAGCGGGGCAGCCGCCTCCACCTCCACCACTGCCTCCGGCTAGCGGTGCGATGCGTGATGACGTCTACCCGGCCCAGAACCCGACCTACGTCGTCTTCACCAGCCTCGGCGACGACAAACGCACCGAGCGCCTCCTTCGGCAGGAGGTGAACACCGTCATCCCGGCCAAGCCGGAACACATGCACTGTTCGGAGTGCCCGGTCACCTGGACTCGGGAGGACCACCCGGCCGTCATGCCGAACCCGGGTGGTTACGCCCTCGTCCTCAACCCCGCCATCATTGCGCCTCGGCGCACGTGCAAGTTCTCTCGAGTTCTCATCGACGGCGGTAGCAGCATCAACATCCTCTACCGCGACACCATGACCAAGCTCGGCCTCGAGGCCAAAGACCTGGAACCGACCCGGACGATCTTCCACGGCATCGTTCCCAGCCTCTCCTGCTCTCCGATCGGCTGGGTCCGGCTCGACGTCCTGTTC
The DNA here is from genome assembly GCF_002575655.3 of Aegilops tauschii subsp. strangulata. NCBI lineage: Eukaryota > Viridiplantae > Streptophyta > Magnoliopsida > Poales > Poaceae > Aegilops > Aegilops tauschii. The sequence continues at coordinate 129,693,473 of NC_053039.3, forward strand.
GGCGACAGCGACCACTTCCGACGCGAGCCGCTCTAGTTGAAGGTGACGGACCTGACCAGCGCGTACCATGCGCTGCTGGGCCGGCCCACGCTCGCCAAATTCATGGCGGTTCCCCACTACGCCTACCTGAAAATGAAGCTGCCGGGTCCGAAGGGCCTCATCACCATCGTCGGCTATTACCGCAAGTCCATAGAGTGCGCCCGAGACGGCGCCAAGCTGGCCAAGTAGCTGGTCGTAGACAAGGAGGGGCGTCAACTCGACCGGATCGTCGCCTTGGCCCAAGAGGCGTCGGCCGCGCCGATCCCGGCCGATGAGGCCTCGTTCAAGCCCTCCAAGGAGACCAAGAAAGTGAAGCTGAACCCGGAAGACCCCAGCTGCAACAAGTACGTTGTCATGGGCACCCGCCTCGACAGCAAATAGGAAGGCGAGCTCGTCGACTTCCTCCGTGAGAATCGGGATATTTTTGCATGGACCCCAAAGGACATGACGGGTATCCCGAGGAAGTACGCTGAGCACAAAATCCACGTCCGCAAGGACGCCAAGCCTATCCGTCAACCCCTGCGATGTTTTTTCGAATAGAAGAGAAGAACCATTGGTGAAGAGGTCGCCAAGCTTTTGGTGGCCGGCTTCATCATGGAAGTGTTTCACCCCGAGTGGCTGGCCAACCCAGTCCCCGTCCTGAAGAAGAACAAGACCTGGCGCATGTGTATCAACTACACCAGCCTGAACAAGGCCTGCCCCAAGGATCCATTCGCCCTCCCGCGGATCGACCAAGTCATCGACTCCACCGCCGGGTGTGAGCTCCTGTCCTTCCTGGATGCTTACTCCGGCTATCATCAGATCAAGCTCGACCCGGCCGACGCCCTGAAGACGTCCTTCATCACGCCCTTTGGGGCATATTGCTACATCACCATGTCGTTTGGCTTGAAGAACATCGGCGCCACCTTCCAGCGCTGCATGCAGAAATGCTTGCTGCCGCAACTCGCCGCAATATCCACGTCTATGTGGACGACATCGTGGTGAAGACCAAGCAGAACCTCACGCTCCTCGACGACCTGAAGGAGACCTTCGTCAACCTGCACGAGTACAAGGTCAAGCTCAACCCAGAAAAGTGCGTTTTCGGCGTCCCGGCCGGAAAGCTACTCGGTTTCCTCGTCTCGGAGCGTGACATTGAGGCAAACCCGGAGAAGATCAAGGCCATCGAGCGCATGCGCAAGCCGGCTTGGCTACGCGATGTCCAGAAGTTCACCGGCTACTTGGCCTCGGTCAACCAGTTTCTCAGCCAGCTAGGAAAGAGGGCTTTGCCCCTGTATCAGCTGATGAAGAAGACGACGCCGTTCGAATGGAACGACCAGGAGGACGAGGATTTCTGGGACCTCAAGCGCATGCTCTCCACCGCACCCGTCCTGGCCGCATCGGCCGAGAAGGAGCCGCTGTTGCTCTACATCGCCGCGACCTCGCGGTCGGTCAGCACGGTGATGGTGGTCGAGCGACCAGAGAAGGGCAAGATCCAAGCCCGTCTATTACCTGAGCGAGGTGCTCTTCGCCTCCAAGTAGAACTACCCGCACTACCAGAAGATGTGTTACGGCGTGTAATTCACCGCCAAGAAATTGAAGTAGTACTTCCAAGAGCACGTTGTTACCGTGGTCAGCACAGCCCCTCTCGGCGAAATCATCCGGTGCCGAGATGCCTCTGGCCGGGTCGCCAAGTGGGCGCTCGAGCTAGCCGGCCACACCATCCTCTACAAGCCCCGCACTACGATCAAGTCCCAAGCTCTGGCCGACTTCCTCGTCGACTGGACCGAGACCCAGTATCTGCCACCGCCGCCGGACTCGACACACTGGCGCATGCACTTCGACGGCTTGAAGATGCGTCTCGGCCTAGGGGACGGCATTGTGCTGTCCTCCCTGAAGGGCGACCGGCTCAAATACGCGCTCCAGATCCACTTCACCGCCTCCAACAATGTCGCCGAATACGAAGCCCCTGTGCATGGCCTCCGGCTTGCCAAGAAACTCGGCATCCGGCGCATCCTGTGCTACGGTGACTCGGACCTGGTGGTGCAGCAGTGCTTCGGCGAGTGGGACGCCTGCAACCCTAACATGGCGAGCTACCGCTTCCTCGTTCAGAAGCTGTCCGGATTCTTCACGGGCTGCGAGTTCCTCCATGTCCCGCGTGTGGAAAATGAGGTGGCCGACACGCTTGCCAAGATTGCCTCGCCCCGACAATCCATCCCGACCGGCGTCTCCCTCGAGCACCTGCACAAGCCATCCGTCAAGCCGTCTCCGGACTCCGAGTCCATCTACGTCCCGGACGACCCGGCCGCACCTCAACCCGGCCCGGGGACTGCCAAACCTGGCCCGGGGACTACCGAATCCGGCCCGGGGACTTCCAAACCCGGCCCGGGGACTACTCAACCCAGCCCGGGGGCTGCAACCCTCGACCCGGCCGCTGTCGTTCCCGACCCAGGGGCCGCTGAACCCGGCTCGGGGGCTGCCGTCCCAGAACCCGCCATGGTGGCCGTCTTCGCCGTGGTGACGGTGCCATCATGGGCCCTGCCCATCTCAGAGTTTCTGGAGAACGGAGTCCTCCCCATGGACGAGACCGAAGCCCGGCAAGTGCAGCGTCTGGCGTCCGCCTACAGCATCATCAACAACTAGCTCATCAAACGCAGCTCCACCGGCGTGTTCCAGCGCTGCGCCCGAGCAAGACAAGGGCATTGAGATCCTCCTCGACATACACCAGGGCGAGTGCAGGCACCACGCCGCCTCGCAGTCCCTGGTGGCCAAGGCTTTCCGCCATGGTTTCTACTAGCCCACGGCCCTCGAAGATGCCAAGTCGCTCGTCCTCAAGTGCGAGGGATGCCAGCGCTTCAGCAAGCGTAGCCACCAGCCGGCGTCGGCACTCCGGACCATCCCGATTGCCTGGCCCTTCGCGGCCTGGGGACTCGACATGGTGGGGCCTTTCAAGACCGCTCGACGCGGCATGACGCATTTGCTGGTGGCGGTGGACAAGTTCACCAAATGGATCAAAGCAAGGCCAATCAAGAAACTGGACGGGCCCATGGCCGTCCGATTCGTCAAGGATATCGCGGTGCGCTACGGCATGCCGAACATCATCATCACGGACAACGGCACCAACTTTGCCAAGGGCGTGCTCGCGCAGTACTGCTCCGTCTCCGGCATCCGCCTCGACCTGGCTTCCATTGCACACCCACAGTCTAACGGCCAGGTCGAGCGGGCCAACGACCTCATCCTATCCGGCATCAAGCCGCGGCTTCTCGAGCCGCTCATCCGTTCACCCGGCAGTTGGCTCGATGAGCTGCCAACCATCCTTTGGAGTCTCCGAACAACACCAAACCAGTCGACCGGGTTCACCCCGTTCTTCCTCGTCTATGGAGCAGAAGCCCTCATCCCGACCGACATCGAGTTCGACTCGCTGCGCGTCACGATGTACACCGAAGCCGAAGCCAAAGAAGCCCGCGAAGACAGTGTCGACCTGCTCAAAGAAGCACGTCTCCTAGCGCTCAGCCGCTCAGCCATCTACCAGGAAGGCTTGAGGCACTACCACAGCAAGAAGATCAAGCCCCTCGCCTTTCGGGAGGGAGACCTCGTCCTCTGACTCGTCCAAGAGCAGACCGGCCAACACAAGCTGTCCTCCCCATGGGAGGGCCCTTCATCGTCAGCAAAGCCTTGTGCGATCACAATGCCTACTACCTCATCGACGCCCGCAAGTCAAACAAGCGCAAGAGGGACACCGCCAGCGAAGAAACAACTCGGCCATGGAATGCAGAACTCCTCCGCCTGTTTTACAGTTAGCCGTGTACACGTATGTATCGCTGCCTTTTGTAATCATCTGAAAACTATGGGGTCCCCGAACGACGCTCGGGGGCTGCCCCTTCCGACCAAGCTATTGTGTCTCCCGCATTTATGCGTTATTTGTCTCTTCATCAAACCCGGCCACCGGTGCGACTCGCTCGACCCGGGGGCTGGCCGGCTTGGCCAATACCCGCCACCTTACTCAGCGATTCCTGACGCGTTGGGATCGTCGAGGCCTCCCACTTTTCCCTAAGCAATAGAACCGGCTTCGGCTGTCGGCCGGCAAGCGCGCAAGGCCAGAGCACCAGCACGCCACGAACACTAAGTGAAGGACCGCCGGGTTACCCAACCCGGCCACGCCACTTTAAGTTACCGCACGACCGGTTGCTCGCCAACCGGCTTCGCCGGATTGCCGCCACCCGGCCCAGTGGGTGTTTCGCTCGCGCTCAACATTTCGAATGCCTAAGTATTGCGCGCTCCTCTCAAAGGCCGGACTCCTTGTCACAGACCGGAGCCTCAGCCGTTAGACTCGCGGGGGGGGGGGGGGGGGGGGAAGCCCAAGAGGGGAAAGTCACAAGAAAACGGCTCAACAGACGATAAGCAAAAGCGCAGGCATCCACGAAATTCATACATACTGCCGGGTCGATCAACCCGGCCCCGTCACTTGTAACACCACCGCACGACCGGCTGCTCGCCAACCGGCTTCGCCGGATTGCCGCCAGCCGGCCCAGTGGGTGTTTCGCTCGCGCTCAACGTTTCGACAGCTTAAGTACTGCGCGCTCCTCTCAAAGGCCAAACTCCTCGTCACGGACCGGAGCCTCGGCCGTCAGACTCGCGCGGGGGGGGGGGGGAGCCCGAAAGAGGAAAATCGTAAGAAAACGGCTCAAAAGACAAAAAGCAAGAGTCATTCATGAAATTTATACATCACCAGTTCAAATTCAAACAGGCCCAAGGCCTGAATTCATTTCACCCGGGAACCCCCAGTGGGTGAGTGGACCTGCTACCTAACAGAAATTTTCACTAAGTTGAAAACAGGCAGCCTCAGTGATGAGGACATCAATACCATTGTTACACCCACAGGCCCTGCTGCTATACATACTGGACCAATTACTAGAGCTCGCGCACGCCAATTAAATTACCAGGTACTTTCGTTTCTTGGTAATGATTCTAATGTTCATGAGAATATGATGCTGCCTAAATTGGATACATTTGTTTTGCTTACAAATGAAGGGCCTAGCTTGGAGAAGGATGAACATTGGAGCAAGAACAAGCATGGAGATGATGGCATGCGCATGGGGAACAAGAACGGAGTTACAAGTGATGATTTCAGGACGTTGAAGCCACCATAATGCGTGCATAAAGCCTTGGACGAAATATACAAGATGCTACTTCATAACTTTCGTCCAGAGGCTATTCTAGGTGCTGCGTCACCTTATTATTGGGCCAGGCCCATGTAATTTCGAAATACATAAGTATAGGCTGTTTTTAGAGTCCGTATGTGTGGGGAAACAAGAGATAGGGTTGGTTTCGGACCCCTTCCTCAAGGGCCACGAAATTCCCCCCTCTTCCTCCATATATACATCCCTTAGGGCGTCGTTTAGACTTTGGGGTTTTGTTTAGATTAAAAGTTCGCCATAGCTGCAACTTCGCGTACTTCGTTTGTGTTCAGCGACCAGACAAAGGCGTCACAGAACTCCACCTTGATCAATAAAGCTTTCATCTTATATTCGCAATATCCAGATTGCAATCTCAGTTTCTTGCTTGTTCTTCGTTTGCTCGTAGGAAACAGACCCTCGTGGTCAGGTTGATCGTGCTCCGGCGTGGTCGATAACCTCTCGGAGTTGGTTTAGCGATTGCTAAGGCGCGACGTCCTCGCACGTTCGTAGTCGGATCGTCAAAGTCGACTTCCATCAAAGCGATATTCATCATCTCATCGAAAGACGGGACACCTTTGCCTCTATCAAGTGGTATCAGATTTCCAGGTTGCTCGGTGAGATTTTACAGTTTTTCGTAGTTTAGATCGAGTCTGTTCTTCATACCTACAGTCCACGAAAAAGCCACAAAAAAATTAGGGTTAGTTCATCATATCCGAACCAATCTGAGCCTTTGCATAATCTTTTTAGGGTTTTTGCTTTGTTGAATTTGCGGTTGCATCGTCGTGTCAAGTTGCTGGTCTTAGAGTCTAGTCTTTTAGAGTTTCGAGTTCTGGTCATAAGTTGTCACGCCGCGCCCGCACCATCATCATCGCCTTGCCATCTACCACCATTGCTTATCTGCCACCGCTCTGAATCCGTATCTATATACCACCACCAATCCGTATCCATATACCACCGATCCGTACCATATACCACCACCGCTGCCATATCCTACCGCCATATATCCACCACCAATCCGAGTTCTTTTCATATTCGGTTGGTTTTAGGGATCCATCTATTTTCCGTTTCGTGTTTCCTTGCCTGAGTAGGTCTCGGAGAAAAAAAGAGTCTGGAGACCCCCGGGCAGTTTTTAGGCCAAAATTTCGGCAACCAAAAATATTTTTCCCTATCCTATTTTTAGGCCCCGAGTAGTGTTTTGAGACACTCGCCATCATAGTGATTTTTTGTCGCACTTTTTCGTCGTCGCTGCCCTGATTTCCGAAAAAAAAAATAGTCAAAAAATTTTTGTGCCCATCCTGTCAGTTTGACCTGGGAAGAGTTTTGAGACACTCGCCATTATAGTGATTTTTCGCAAAAAAAAAAAGAGCGCAAAAAAAAAGAGAGCGCCAAAAAAAAAGAGCGAAAAAAAATTCCAGAGTGTGCTTTTCCCTTGTTTACGTGCAGCGCCGTGATTTTGTTAGTGTTCTAGGCTCGCGTCTCTAGCACGGTCTAGCCTAGGACCAGCACAGTACCGTCATTGAGCGTTTATTCAACTTTGCATCTCTGAATTGATTATTGCTTACCATTTTGCTACCATATTATAAGCCTTCCCAGCTCCACATAAGTCTACATCGTGCGTTTGACTCTTCCTGGTAATCGCTATATCCAAGCTTTGAGAGTTTTTGACTACAACGGTTGCCGATCACCACCTGCTGCTGGGTAAGAACTGGTAAGAATTTGAGATTCGCTTGAAGGTTTTGTGACACACCACCATCACCACCACTTCTAGTAGTCTGCAGGATCATATTCTTTTGTGTTTCTATTGCTGCTAACCATGGCAGGTTCACAAGCCGATGAGACTGATTGGGAGAACATGACGAACAAGGAGTTGCATGATAAATTTCAGCAAATGATGAGTGGCCAGGTGGGAGATGTGCTAAACAGATTTGAAGAGGCTATGGAGAAGATAGATGCCGTGGAGAAGTCGTTCGAGACAAAGCTGGATAACAAGTTTACTGAATTACTCAAGCGTCTTCCCCAACCACCACCGGCTGCACATGTCGCACCTCTACAACAACAACAACAACAACAACAACCACATCTCCAACGCCGCCTTCCAAATCAAGTGGGACGGGCACAGCGTTTTCCAATTGAGACTGGTCAAACTTCGGGTGCTGCTGCACCTACTGTTGATGCTTCTTTGGCTCCTGCTCCTGCGGCGGCTGAGGAGGATGACGATTATGCGGGCGATTATGAGGATGAGGTTGATCAAAATCAGAACTACGTGCAGCCACCAACACCACCACCAGCAGGTCGACCTCAGGTATATATTCGCAACGGTAGGCCGGCACCACCACCTCAGGTACGAGATCATGACCATCTCCCTAAACTGAAATTGAATATTCCACCATTTGAGGGTAGATATGTTCCTGATATATATCTTACTTGGGAGTTAGAAACTGAACAACGATTTACATGTTTACAATATCCTGAGGACAGACGTGTTCCTGCTGCTGTTTGTGCTTTCACTAGCTTTGCATGTGTTTGGTGGTCTGAACATTGTAGATTATATCCTGTTCCAGCTACTTGGGCTGCTTTGAAAACTGCTATGCGTACTCGTTGGGTTCCACCATATTATCAACGTGAATTACTTCAAAAATTGCAGCGTTTAAGACAAGGGAAAAATTCTATAGAAGAATATTATCAGGAATTACAAACTGGCATGATTAGATGTGGTATTGTTGAGGAGAATGAAGCTATGCTTGCACGTTTTATGGGTGGATTAAATAAAGAGATTCAGACCATTCTAGAGTATAAGGATTATAATAATATCACTCGTTTATTCCATCTTGCTTGTAAAGCTGAACGTGAAGTGCAGGATCGACAGCCATTGGCGCGAACTAACTTTTCTGCAGGTCGACCTTCATCATGGACACCGCGTGCATCTTCTACTTCCACTTCACCATCACCTCCATCAGGTGCCACCTCCAGCCGTGATACAAGAAAGCAGGCACAACCACCACTCTCTGCCAAGAGCACACCTGCCGGGCCTACGCAGAGCTCTTCTTCTTCCATGGCATCGACAGGGCACACAAGTGATATTATTTGTCGTCGTTGTAAGGGAAGAGGACATTTTGCGAGAGAATGCAAATCTCAGCGTGTAATGATTGCTACTGAGGATGGTGGGTATGAGTCCGCTAGTGACTATGATGAGGAGACTTTGGCTCTTATTACCCGTGAAGAACATGGTGGAGATGATTCTGAAAATGAGACGCAATACATGGCTCCTGAAGACGCTGACAGGTATGAATGTTTAGTTGCTCAACGTGTTTTGAGTGTGCAGGTCACACAAGCAGAGCAAAATCAGAGGCATAATTTGTTCCATACAAAGGGAGTTGTGAAGGAACGTTCTGTTCGCGTCATCATAGATGGAGGGAGCTGTAACAACTTGGCTAGCATGGAGATGGTGGAGAAGCTATCTCTCACCACAAGACCACATCCACATCCTTACTACATCCAATGGTTCAACAACAGCGGCAAGGTTAAGGTAACACGTACTGTTCGTGTGCATTTTAGTATCTCTACATATGCTGATTATGTTGATTGTGATGTGGTACCCATGCAAGCATGTTCCTTATTACTAGGTAGACCATGGCAATTTGATAAAAATTCTGTACACCATGGTAGAAACAATCAGTATACTCTTGTTCATAAGGATAAAAATATTACTTTGCTTCCTATGACTCCTGATTCCATTTTGAAAGATGACATTAATAGAGCTAATAAAGCAAAACAGGAGAAAAATAAGAGTGAAAATCAGATTGTGGCAAATGAATTTGAGCAACAAATGAAACCTAATAATAAACCATCTAGTGTTGTTTCTGAAATTAAATTGAAAAGTGCATGTTTACGTGCCACAAAATCTGATATTGATGAGCTAGATTTCAGCAAATCTGTTTGCTATGCTTTTGTGTGCAAAGAGGCATTATTTTCATTCGAGGACGTACCTTCCTCTTTGCCCCCTGCTGTCACTAACATTTTGCAGGAGTTTGCTGACGTCTTTCCACAAGACGTGCCACCGGGATTACCACCTATTCGAGGGATTGAGCATCAAATTGACTTAATTCCCGGTGCATCGCTACCCAACCGTGCACCATACCGTACCAATCCAGAGGAGACGAAGGAGATTATGCGTCAAGTACAGGAGCTGCTCGACAAAGGTTATATACGCGAATCTCTTAGTCCTTGTGCTGTTCCTATTATACTAGTGCCTAAAAAGGATGGTACGTCGCGTATGTGTGTTGATTGTAGAGGCATTAATAATATTACTATTCGTTATCGTCATCCTATTCCTAGGCTAGATGATATGCTTGATGAATTGAGTGGCTCTACAATATTCTCCAAAGTTGATTTGCGTAGTGGATACCATCAAATTCGTATGAAATTGGGAGATGAATGGAAAACTGCATTTAAAACTAAGTTTGGTTTATATGAGTGGTTAGTCATGCCTTTTGGGTTAACTAATGCACCTAGTACTTTCATGAGACTAATGAACGAAGTTTTACGTGCTTTCATTGGACGATTTGTGGTAGTCTATTTTGATGATATACTGATTTATAGCAAATCTTTGGAAGAACATTTGGAACATTTACGTGCTGTTTTTATTGCTCTACGTGATGCACGTTTGTTTGGTAACCTTGGGAAGTGCACCTTTTGCACCGACCGAGTATCTTTTCTTGGCTATGTTGTTACTCCACAGGGAATTGAAGTTGATAAAGCCAAGATTGAAGCTATTGAGAGTTGGCCGCAGCCCAAAACAGTCACACAAGTGCGGAGTTTTCTTAGACTCGCTGGTTTCTATAGGCGTTTTGTGAGAGATTTTAGCACCATTGCTGCACCTCTCAACGAGCTTACAAAGAAGGATGTGCCTTTTGTTTGGGGTACCGCACAGGAAGAAGCCTTCACGGCATTGAAAGATAAGTTGACACATGCTCCTTTACTCCAACTTCCTGATTTTAATAAGACTTTTGAGCTTGAATGTGATGCTAGTGGAATTGGATTAGGAGGTGTGTTATTACAAGATGGCAAACCTGTTGCCTACTTTTCTGAAAAAATGAGTGGGCCTAGTCTGAATTATTCTACTTATGATAAAGAACTATATGCTCTTGTTCGGACTTTAGAAACATGGCAACATTATTTATGGCCCAAAGAATTTGTTATACATTCTGATCATGAATCTTTGAAACATATTAAAAGTCAAGCTAAACTGAATCGTAGACATGCTAAATGGGTTGAATTCATTGAAACTTTCCCTTATGTCATTAAACACAAGAAGGGTAAAGAAAATGTTATTGCTGATGCATTGTCTCGTCGCTATACTATGCTTTCACAACTTGACTTCAAAATATTTGGTTTGGAGACCATCAAAGGTCAATATGTGCATGATGCTGATTTTAAAGATGTATTGCAGAATTGTAAAGAAGGAAGAACCTGGAACAAGTTTGTCGTTAATGATGGATTTGTGTTCCGTGCTAACAAGCTATGCATTCCAGCTAGCTCTCTTCGTCTTTTGTTGTTGCAGGAGGCGCATGGAGGAGGATTAATGGGACACTTTGGCGTGAAGAAGACGGAGGACGTACTTGCTACACATTTCTTTTGGCCAAAGATGAGACGGGATGTTGAGCGTTTTGTTGCTCGCTGCACTACATGTCAAAAAGCTAAGTCACGACTCAATCCTCATGGTTTATATATGCCTTTGCCTGTACCTAGTGTTCCTTGGGAGGATATATCTATGGACTTTGTTTTAGGTTTACTCGAACAAAGAAGGGGAGGGATAGCATATTTTTTGTCGTGGATAGATTCTCGAAAATGGCACACTTTATACCATGTCATAAAAGCGATGATGCTGTTAATGTTGCTGATTTGTTCTTCCGTGAAATTATTCGCTTGCATGGTGTGCCAAATACTATTGTTTCAGATCGTGATACTAAATTTCTTAGCCACTTTTGGAGATGTTTATGGGCTAAGTTGGGGACTAAACTGCTTTTTAGTACTACTTGTCACCCCCAAACTGATGGACAAACTGAAGTAGTCAATAGAACATTGTCTACTATGCTTAGGGCTGTTTTGAAGAATAATAAGAAAATGTGGGAAGAATGCTTGCCTCATATTGAGTTTGCTTATAATCGTTCATTGCATTCTACTACTAAGATGTGCCCTTTTGAAATTGTGTATGGTTTCCTACCTCGTGCACCTATTGATTTGTTGCCTCTTCCATCTTTGGAGAAGGTTAATTTTGATGCTAAACAACGTGCTGAATTGATCTTAAAAATGCATGAGTTAACTAAGGAAAACATTGAGCGTATGAATGCTAAATATAAACTTGCTGGAGATAAGGGTAGAAAACATGTTGTGTTTGCACCTGGAGATCTTGTTTGGTTACATTTGCGTAAGGATAGATTTCCTGATTTGCGCAAATCAAAGCTAATGCCACGTGCTGATGGTCCTTTTAAGGTGTTAGAGAAAATAAATGATAATGCATATAAACTTGAGCTGCCTGCAGATTTTGGGGTTAGTCCCACTTTTAACATTGTAGATTTGAAGCCTTATTTGGGTGAGGAAGATGAGCTTCCGTCGAGGACGACTTCATTTCAAGAAGGGGAGGATGATGAGGACATCAATACCATTGTTACACCCACAGGCCCTGCTGCTATACATACTGGACCAATTACTAGAGCTCGCGCACGCCAATTAAATTACCAGGTACTTTCGTTTCTTGGTAATGATTCTAATGTTCATGAGAATATGATGCTGCCTAAATTGGATACATTTGTTTTGCTTACAAATGAAGGGCCTAGCTTGGAGAAGGATGAACATTGGAGCAAGAACAAGCATGGAGATGATGGCATGCGCATGGGGAACAAGAACGGAGTTACAAGTGATGATTTCAGGACGTTGAAGCCACCATAATGCGTGCATGAAGCCTTGGACGAAATATACAAGATGCTACTTCATAACTTTCATCCAGAGGCTATTCTAGGTGCTGCGTCACCTTATTATTGGGCCAGGCCCATGTAATTTCGAAATACATAAGTATAGGCTGTTTTTAGAGTCCGTATGTGTGGGGAAACAAGAGATAGGGTTGGTTTCAGACCCCTTCCTCAAGGGCCACGAAATTCCCCCCTCTTCCTCCATATATACATCCCTTAGGGCGTCGTTTAGACTTTGGGGTTTTGTTTAGATTAAAAGTTCGCCATAGCTGCAACTTCGCGTACTTCGTTTGTGTTCAGCGACCAGACAAAGGCGTCACAGAACTCCACCTTGATCAATAAAGCTTTCATCTTATATTCGCAATATCCAGATTGCAATCTCAGTTTCTTGCTTGTTCTTCGTTTGCTCGTAGGAAACAGACCCTCGTGGTCAGGTTGATCGTGCTCCGGCGTGGTCGATAACCTCTCGGAGTTGGTTTAGCGATTGCTAAGGCGCGACGTCCTCGCACGTTCGTAGTCGGATCGTCAAAGTCGACTTCCATCAAAGCGATATCCATCATCTCATCGAAAGACGGGACACCTTTGCCTCTATCACTCAGGCATCTCGCTCGGTGGCTTCCAGGTTCGTCGAGGTGCCGGTGTCCCCCTCCTCGGCGTCCGCGTCGCGGTAGACGTCCGTCTCCTCAGAGTTGCCCTCTGGGTCGTCCAGAAGTAGGCCGTAGTCGTCAGCAGGCACGACTCCGCCATCTTCCGCTTGCTTCGGCCGAAACTCGTCGTGGAAGGCGAACCCGGCGATGTAACTGGCCCGAGCAGCAATCCGGCCGGCCTCCGCCTGCAGCTGGCTCTCCGAGCCGGCTCGCTGGCCCATCAACGCGTCCAACGGTAGGTCCGGATGCCAAGACATCGCGAACCTGAGTACCATCTCGGCGCCAGCACGAGCGGCAGAAATGCGCCAGTCATGAAGCCGATCCGGCCCCGCCTCCAACCACCGCGCCAGCCGCGTGAAGCTGTTTGGCGCAACGGAACCCGGCTAGAGGGCCGCCGTCATCGCCGCGCCGGCCTCAGAGAGCCGCCCCATCTGCTTGCTCAGAACTCGTAGACGGGCCTCGGCGGCGGTCACGATCTCTGGGAAGGTCCAGGCCACCTACGGGTCAGTCCCGGAGCCGACGATCCCCTGCGGGTCACGCTGAAAGCAGACCGCCTCCTCCGCTAGCTGGCACGTCTCCAGGAAGGCCCCTGTCATGAAGAGAAGCAAGTCAGAAGAAAGTCAACAAGGACAAGAAGCCGGGGTCCCAACCCAGCAAAAATCCCAAGGAAAGCACTTACTGGAGAAGGACTCTTCCAGGTGCTGCGCTTCGAGCAACGTACCGCGCCGCTCCCGGGCGATGGTGCGGTCGCGCTCCTAGGGCGTCTTCTCCAGATCGGAGACCTTGGCAAGGGCCGCCTTCAGCTCGGCGTCCTTGTCCTCGGCCGCCTTCGCGGCCTCCTCGCGGCGCTTGGTTTCCCCCTGACGGGTCTCCTTTGCCGCGGCCACCAGCGCCTTCAGGCGCTCCACCTCGGCCTGGAGCTGACCCTTGTCGTCGGCTAGCTTGCCGCGCTGCTGGTCCGCCTCGGCAAGGGCCTGCTGTGTCTCCACAACCTTGGCGGCTTCCGCCTTGAGGCGTTCCACCTCGGCCTCAAGACGGCCCTTGTCGCCCGCCAGTTGCTCCCACAGCCGGCTGGCTTCATCGAGCGCCTGTCGGGCTCCCGTCGCCTCCGCCCTCGCCCTCGCTACATCGGCCCCAAGCCGGCCGGCATCGGCAACGAGCCGGTCGTAGTGAAAGTCAGCCCGAATCAGCCGGGTCCTCCAGGACAGCACCTCGGCTGTAGAAGGAAGATTCAGAAACAAAGTACTATTTTAAGATTCGACCCAACTACTACACAGTTGGCCCGAATCTCGGGGGCTACACCCAGTGGGTGCGCTAGCGCACCCCCACTAACAAAGAGCACGCAAAAGAATACCTGCCGCGGTGCGGAGCTCCTCCTCCTTGGCAGCGAGCTGCTCCTTGAGCTGTCGGTGCGTCTCCAGGAGCCGGTTGAAGACGCTGACTCGGTAGGAGTCCAGTTGCTGCAGAAGGCAACGATCAACACAAGACAGCAATTTAAGATTCGACCCAAGTGCTACACAGTTGGCCTGAATCTCGGGGGCTACACCCAGTGGGTGCGCTAGCGCGCCCCCACGAAGAAGAAGCAACAGGAAAAGAAAGGCAGAAAGCAAGGGAAACTTACGAACACGGCGCGCTCCAGCTCCCGTGTCTGCTCCACCTCGGCCTGGGCGAAGGCATGGATCCAGTCCGTCCGCCCTCGCAGGCGCCGGGTCATGGTGGCCATCGCCGCCTCCTCCTTGGTCAGAGGCCCGAAGAAGACCTCGCTGGTCCCGCTCCGCGCCGGCTGCGACCCGACGGCCCGGCGACCCCCTGACCTGAGCACCAGGGCGTGCTCTCCGCTGGCCGCCTCCCCTGCGGCCGGCGCCTTCTCCGGCGCCCTCTCCGGCTCCATCGCCAGTTCGGTGGCCGGAGTGGCCTGCGGCTCCACCACCAGCGGCGCCTCGCTTGTCGGCATCTGAGGCGCCCCCTCCGGCGCCGTCCGTGGCTCCTCCTCCAAGACGGCGTCGCCGCCGCCTCCATCGGCCCCCGTCCACTCGACCATGTCGGTCCGCGGCGGGGTGTCATCCCCGACGACCACGACCTCCCGGCCGAGGTCCATCACATCCGCTCGGCCGCCTTGGCTGCGCCTCCCCTCCAGCGACAGCACGAAGACCGTCACTGCCGCCACCGTCCCTGCCCGCGCCCACGTCGCCGCAGCGTCAACCCAGGCCTGGGTCGGCGCCGCCTCCAACTGCGCCTCGGCCCGGTTCCGGTCCCGCCAGGCCAGGCCTTCGGTGTCGGCCGGGTCCAGACCAAGATCTGAATCCGCCCGCTCCTCCTCCTCCTCGTCTCGGTCGACGGTGCCGGACAGGCTCCTCTGGAACGCGGCACCCTCATTGGACGCAGCGTCCACTGCCGCCAGCGCCAACGAGATCGGCGACCTGAAACCCAAAATAGAGTAAATACGCAAGAGCCAAGCAGAGCCGCTCGGCCACTCGGTTCAAGCAAGAAAGAACTCACCCCGGCACCACTGGAACGGCGGGCCTTGCCGCCCTCTCCTGTGGAGCACCGCGCCTCCTCTTGGAGGGTGGCTTCGCGCCCCCAGCCGGGTTCGCCGCGCGCTTCACGGCCGGGGCCCGCGGCATGACATTGTGCTTCCGTGCGGCCGGCTCGCCGCCGGCGCCCCTCGAGACGACCTGGCTCCAGCCACGCCACCGCCTCCTCCGCCTGGCGCCACTACGACAACGACTTGTGTCAGCACCCCAAAACCGTCCCATGATCGGCGACTCAAGAAGTAAAGACAAACTTACCCGCTCGGCGCCCTGCGCCCGCGTCGGCGGTCGTCCCCTCCCCTCCGCCGTGGGCCTCAGGCTCCTCCGAGGCAACACACACCACCTGCGTCCGCGCCCAGTCGTAAGGATGCTAGATGGCGTTCAGAAGCACCTCCCGCGTCACGTCGGGGCGAACGAGAAGATGGGCGGCAGCAAAGTACGAAGACCATGGATCACCATTGGTGCCGGGTTCGCGTGGCTGTACGGGGGTTTCCCAAACTCCCAGTCGTCCCGTAGGTTGGCCTTGGAGATGTCGTTGACCCGGCGCGCGACCTGGTCCGCCCCCAGCCGCAAGTTCGCCATGCAGTTGGGGTCTTGAAGGCCGGTCATCTGACTGATGAGGTGGCTGCGCTGCTGCAACAGCAGCACTCGGCGGACGATGAAGGCGGTGATGAGGTCGGTGCCAGTGAGCCCTTCCCACTCCTTCATCACCGACACCCGCTCGCACAGGTTGAGCACCTCCTGCAACAGATGCTTGGGGTAGTACCCCTAGTTCTGCTTCTCCCTCGGTGGCGAGTTGACGAAGGGCGGCAAGTTGATGCGGTCCACGCCGAGGTTGTGGACGTAGAAGAAAGAATCCTGCCACTTCTTGGCAGAATCCTCCAGCGGCATCTTCGGGTAGTCAGCGCCCGACTACTTGGAGATGACGGCGGCCCCGCACTCGGACATCTCCCCGGCCCTCGGCCCCTGCAGCTTCAAGGAGAAGAAGCGCACCCAAAGGTCGATCGAAGGCTCGACCCCCAGGTACCCCTCGCAGAGGGTGACGAAGCTCGAAAGCTGCACGATTGCGTCGGTGCCAAGATGATGGGGCTGGAGCCCGAAGAACTCCAGGAAGTCGTGGAAGAAGCCGCTCGCGGGAAGCCCGAACCCGCGCTTGAAGTGCGGGAAGAAGACCACGCGCTCCGTGCCCTCGCGCTGGGGCTCTCGCTCGCCCCACGGCAGGCGCGCGGCGACCTCCGTCTCCCCCGACAGGCGCCTGGTGGTGCGAAGATAGGCGATGTCATCAAGAGTGACGGTCGAGCCCATCCACGAGCCCGACGGCAGCGCCATCGACAAAGGTGCAGAAGAAAGAAGGAAGAAGATGGCGACAAGGCTCTGCTCGAAGCAACAGGCGTCGCAGGGCGCGGCGGTCGCAAGAAGCAGAGGAAAGAAGAAGAAGGCAGGGGGCGCGAGCGAGAATGATTTCCGCCGCCCCCTCCTTGCCCCAATTTATAAGCCACGGTTTGAAACGTGGGGGAGTGGGATCGTTTGCGCCCGCTTTCCCACTTCCCCGCAATAACTGCGGACGTACGTGCGCAATAACTGCCTCGAGAATGGCAACCGACTTGCGGACGCCACAATAAATCCACGCGCGTGGGCCGAGGGTGTGCGGCCGCGGGCCCCAGCACATCGCCCTGTCCCATCACGCGCGTGGCCTGTCAGGCCCCTCCGGCTTCCAGGCGCCACATGGCGCCCACGCGAAGTCCAAAAGATTACCTAAAGATTCGGCAGACTCTTCGGTTTCCCGCCCCCGACGGGTGCCGCGATCCGGCTTCCGGAAGCCGGCACATAGTGGGTGTTGCCGGACCCGGTGGCCATAAAATTCGCCTCCTCAGGGAAGGGAAACTGCGAAGGCCCTCCCATCCGAGGATGGCGGACCTTCACAGCTTCGGGGACTACTGTCGGGGGGATGAACCCCAGGCAGGCAACGGAACCCGGATCCTTTTCAAAAACAACGGGGCCAGCAATGCCCCTCAAGCCGGCTCACGCTTGGCCGGGTCGCTCGACCCGGCCAAGCCCCTCTACCCGGCCAAACTCTCCAACCCGGCCGGACTCCTCAACTCGGCCCCAACAACCAGCTGAAGACAGCCGAGCCCGGCGCACCAAGACTTCCCCAACAAGCCAGCTCCACCCTTGGCGTGTTCTCCAACCCGGCCACGGGTCAGCTCCCGTCCCATCCCAATCGTACGATGGGACGAGTCTCCACCTACCGATGACCGAGGCAACAGTGCCCCGCACATGCCTCTGGTCAGCCAGGGCGCGGCAACAGCGGCCCACCTACCCGCTGACTAGGGCCGGCGTGGCAACAGTGCAACTATCGTCACCGATGACGCCCGCAAGTGGCGACCTGACGGATCGCCACTGTAGCCGACTCAACCCGTCCACTCCCTGACGATCGACAAGATGGCCAACAGTGCCCCCGTACCCGGCAGGCCCCGCGCCCGAAGAACCCAGCGAGCCCTAACCCCCGACGGGTCCCAGCGCCGGCTTCCCGAACAATGACAACCCGACCCCACGGCCTTGTAACATTACCCTTGTACCCCTGGGGGTTGACCTATAAACCCCCCAGGAGCCCTCATGCATAGGGAGAGCTCACTTACGCACGACGAGAACCGTAGCGATCACTCACACACACATAGCAAGCAACACCCAAGGAGAGGGAGCAGCCTAAGCCTCGACCTGCCTCCCTTCTTCCTCCATACAGCTCTAGGAGCAACACTGTCCTGATACACATCAACTACACTCGGCAGGACTAGGGGTGTTATCTCTCCGGAGAGCCCCGAACCTGGGTATGTCTTGCGTCCCACACTCGCTCATGCCGACCTCGCCTCTGGATCCCACCAGTGGCCTTGAGCCTCCTCCTATCTTTAGCCATCCCTTGGCATCTGCTGTGCGCCCACAATGACAGTTGGCGCCCATCGTGGGGCAGCTCGAGGTCCTGGCCGGAAGCATGCTTCGGACGAGGCTCCTCTCCGACTCCGACGAGCCCGTCACGCTGGCGGACGACGTCATCGACGCACTCGCCGCCTCCTTCGCCCCGCTGCACGTCTCCGATGCGTCTGTGGCCAACGAGTACCCCAGCGAGGTACTTGACTTTTCCGACTCCCCCGTTTCCCTCGGCGACACTCCCGCCGGGGCAATGGACCTCTGCGTGGAGGTCTTCGTCACCGACACCGACGCCGCTTCCTCGTCCAGCGCGGCGAGGAAGGCCGCCGAAGCCAGGGCCGCAGTGGAGCGGGCCGGCTCGCCCAACCCGCTGCGTGCCATGATGCAGAGCCTTCGCATCCCCATCGGCACCAACATCGACGCCTCCGACATCGCCGAGGCCCGGACTCGTCTTGACGAGGACCGCCAGCGCTTGCTAGACCTCACCGAGACGCTCTCCGCCACGCAGCGTCGCCTCGAGTCCGCTCAGCTGGAGCGCACGCCGCCTACGGCTTCACGCCGGACGCGCCCGAGCCAAGCCAGATCGCCGACGTGCGGGCCAGGGGCGGCGCGATCGGGCGCGCCTTCGGCGCCATCTCTCCCGTCTACGAGACTCCCGTGAAGAACATGAGCACTGCCCAGGCGGCCGCGGTCGGCCTGGATCAGCTCACAGGCGAAGAGCTGCAGGACCGCCTCAAAAGGGTGAACGACCTCCTTGCTGCGGCCAACGCACAGCAGGACCGCCTCAACCAACTCGCCAAGCTGGCCGGATCCGGCTCCGCCCGCGTCGCCGGACCCGGCGACCACCAGAACACAGCGTCTTCACCACCTGGCGAGGTGCACTCCAGCCGCACCTGGACCTGGCGCAACCCCGCCCTGACGGTTGCCGGCGGCTTGGGCAACGAGCCGGTCTCAGACGTCCGACGCCGACTCGACCTCCTGCTCCAACCCGGCCGACGTCCGACTGCGGTCGACCCGGCCCCCCCGCGGCGCGGTCACTGACCGGCTAGGCCCGTGCGCCATCGATGAGACTGACGCCCGCCACCGCCTCGACCGACTCGCCCTCTCCGAGGAGCTGGAGGAGAGCGGCCTTGTCGGTCCGGCGTGCTTCGGACCGCGCATCAGGGATGAGCCCTTCACTAAAGGGTTCATGCTCCCCCGCGACACCCCCAAGTACAACGGCACCGTGAAGCCGGAGGAATATTTGACACAAGGGGAGCCAACGAATATTCTCAAGTATTAGCAGTTGAGTTGTCAATTCAACCACACCTGAAAGACTTAATATCTGCAGCAAAATTTTTAGTAGCAAAGTAGTATGGAAGTAACGGTAACAGTGGCAAAAGTAACATTAGTAGTTTTTGTAGCAATCATAACAGTGGCAACGGAAAAGTAGCTAAGCAAAGATCAATATGTGAAAAGCTCGTAGGCAATGGATCAATGATGGATAATTATGTCAGATGCGATTGCTCATGCAACAGTTATAACATAGGGTGACACAGAACTAGCTCCAGTTCATCAATGTAATGTAGGCATGTATTTTGAATATGTTCATACGTGATTATGGAAAAGAACTTGCATGACATCTTTTGTCCTACCCTCCCATGGCAGCGGGGTCATATTGGAATCTAAGGGATATTAAGGCCTCCTTTTAATAGAGTACCGGACCAAAGCATTTACACTTAGTGAATACATGAACTCCTCAAACAACGGTTATCACCGGGAGTGGTCCCGATTATTGTCACTTCGGGTTGCCGGATCATAACACATAGTAGGTGACTATTGACTTGCAAGATAGGGTCAAGAACTCACATATATTCATGAAAACATAATAGCTTCAGATCTAAAATCATGGCACTCGGGACCTAGTGACAAGCATTAAGCATAGCAAAGTCATAGCAACATCAATCTTAGAACATAATGGATACTAGGGATCAAACCCTAACAAAACTAACTCGATTACATGGTAAATCTCATCCAACCCATCACCGTCCAGCAAGCCTACGATGGGATTACTCACACACGGTGGCGAGCATCATGAAATTGGTGATGGAGGATGGTTGATGATGACGATGGCGACAGATTCCCCTCCCCGGAGCCCCGAACGGACTCCAAATCAGCCCTCCCGAGGAAGATTAGGGCTTGGCGACGGCTCCGTATCATAAAACGCGATGAATCCTTCTCTTTGATTCTTTTCCTCCCTGAAAGTGAATATATGGAGTTGGGGTTGAGGTCGGTGGAGTCCCAGGGGGGCCACAAGGCAGGGGCGCGCCCCGGGGGGCACCCTGCACCCTCGTGGACAGGGTGTGGGCCCCTTGATGCTGATTCTTTCGCCAATATTTTTCATTAATTCCAAAACGTGTCTCCGTGGATTTTCAGGTCATTCTGAGAACTTTTATTCCTGCACAAAAATAACACCATGGCAGTTCTGCTGAAAACAACGTCAGTCCGGGTTAGTTCCATTCAAATCATGCAAGTTAG
Organism: Aegilops tauschii subsp. strangulata; assembly: GCF_002575655.3. Lineage (NCBI taxonomy): Eukaryota > Viridiplantae > Streptophyta > Magnoliopsida > Poales > Poaceae > Aegilops > Aegilops tauschii. The sequence continues at coordinate 129,714,253 of NC_053039.3, forward strand.
AGTCCAAAACAAGGGCAAAAGTGTTTGGAAAACTAGATACGTTGGAGACGTATCAACCATCTGTCTATATAAGAGGCAGATGGACTTCTCGTACAAGAATAACAAAACACAGACTATTCACGACCTCTGGCCCGGATGTCCGGCTCAAGGCCCGGATGATCCGGCAAAGCCCAGTTTTCTGACAGCAGTACACTAATCGGGCCGTAACTTCTGCATACGAACTCGGATTAAGATGATTTTTATATCAAAATCAACCGTTTCGAGGAGACGGAGAACTTTGCTATTGAACACTTTCTGATCTGAGGGCATCTTGATTGAGTTTAGGGCTGTTTTCTAACATATGCAGCAGAAAAAGTTGTCCGGCCGTCCGGACTTCTACCCGGATTGTCCGGCCTCCACCCGGATGATCCAGGACTGGACCGAGACCATCCGGATTCATTATAAACCTTCTGTTGCTTTTGGTGCTTCGATTTGCCGGATGATCTGGACCCTGGTCCGGATGATCCGGCCAAACATTGCTGCAGCGCACAGTTTTGGCTGTAGAATTCGCATACGACCTCGGATGGGGACGAATTTTATATCAAAATCATCTGTTTCAACGAGACAAAGAACTTTGCAGTTGTAACTTTTCCCATCCGATGTAATCTTGACAGGGTTTTGTGCCATGCAAAAATCTGGTGTCAACACGTGCCCCCCTGTTTTTCGGCAAAGGTTGCGCGCCGAAAAATAACTTGCAATACGTTGGTCTAAGGACGATGTCAACACTCCATCGGCCATTTATATGCGCTTAGGGCGATAATTTCTATATCGGCCATGTTTATGCTTAGGGCGATAATTTTATATCGGACATTGATTTTAACTTCTTGTTCACATCATACCTTGTAACCGATTACCACCAATCGGCTTTAAAGAGATGGGAATGAACCTGTTCCTTGTAGCACTATGGAAATAAAATTCTTAGAGGTCACGCCTTGTTAAGAAAGTAACATCGGGATGATTCCAATCCACTGATGCATCGGCCAAAGCAACACAAGCCGAATTATCCGCGTGAATGACTTCTACCTCATCATCGACCCATTGTATTAAAAATTGATGCATGGTAGATGGCACACATTGGTTAGCATGAACCCAATCGTGGCCTAACATAACATTATAGTTACCTTGCACCTCGGCGATGAAGAATGTGGTGGCCAAAGTTTTGCTTCCCACAGTGAGTTCCATGCACATCACACCTTTGGCCTCTGTCTTTTCTTTACCCTCAAACCCATTAAGTACCATATTGGTCTTCATCAATGCATCGTCATCTAACCCCAACTTCTTGAAGATCGAGTAGGGCATAAGATTTACTACAGCACCACCATCAACGAGCATCCTAGCAACCGGTGATCCGTTAATATGATCTTTGAGGTACAATGGCTTCAAGTGTTTCACCGGTTCTTTTGGCTTCTCAAAGATAGCGTTCTTAGGACCAAAATCCAGGTGGGCTACCTCCCCTTCTTCACCTATAGCACGAAACTCGACAGGTAAGTAATACACCATATTAATATCCATACCTTCCCGAACCGGCGTAAATTCATAATCCAACATCTCATCTTCATCTCCCAATGTGTATATCGGGCTTAAAGTTTCCTCAATTGAAGGGGATATTTTAGTTGGTGTGGACGATGTAATAGGGGTCGCATCATCCTTTTTTGGTGGTGAAGGTGTTAATGTAGCTAATGTAGAAGCATCTGTGTTTTCTTTTTGTTTAGGCCTCCACACTTGTTTTGTGAGTGCCATGGGCCGAATTCCATTGAACGATCCGTCCCTTTGCTTCTCTTCTTTGCGCTCTATCTTCTCGTGGTTCCTCATGCGTTGTAATCTCCTTTTCATGGTCTTAGTTAAACCGGGGGGACACCACTTAGGTTGAGTATATTTGGGATCCCTAGGTTTGGCCTTGCTTGTGCTTGCCTCATGATCATTAACCATGGAACCCTGCTGAACAATAACAATATCACCATTAGAAGTAGCCAGATTACCAACAACCAGCTTTTTGAACTCCTGTTGCTTATCGCATTCTGAAATTTCCGCATTAGGTGACTTATCACGCCACACTTTTTTATTGGCCTTACTTGGAGAAATTTTTGTTGGCCGATTAGCACCATAGCTCAAACGGCCTTGTTTGGGATAATAAAGCCTCTTGCGATCAGGCCTTCTAGGTGTTGCCCACCCCATATGGAAAGCATGAGGAGCCATTGGGGGCTGCCCCCATCCTCCATTGAAGTCTCTCATGTAATATGGCGCATAGGAGGGTTGTGACATCCATGGTGTCGGTGCCCATGACCCATATGGCCTTGCATAGCGTCGAAACTCTTGCTCCAGAGGTGATCTTGAATGCTTTGAATGTGATGGCCGATTAGAGCTAGAACCGGCCGCTTGACTTGCATATTTGGATAGCAGCATATCTAAAGTTGGCTTGATTCGCTCGCGCTTAGCTTCACTCTTTCCCCACTTGCCAACTTCTGAATTCTTGGGCTTGATAAATTTAACATGAGTATCTTCTTGTACTTGTGGTTGCCCCCCGAGTGCAGGATTTTTTATGGTGATCTTCAATACTTCCTTGCCATCGGGTTGCTTATCAAGCACAACCTCTCTTCCCAAGACTTTGTCGCCCTCCTTGCCTTTCCTGGGTTCACCAATAACAACATTATCTTTATTAGCAGATTCAGCTATGCTAGTCCGAATTAACATTTTCTTTCCCTCCAAGTCCATGGTGTTTATCGAGAAGGGATGTTTATCAACTTGCATCTCAGCAAAATTCAATCGTCCGTCATTAATGGCCGATTGTATCTGTCGTCGAAAAACATTGCAATCGTTAGTAGCATGAGAAAATGAATTATGGTACTTGCAATAAGCGCTCCGTTTTAGCTCCTCAAACGGCGGTATGGTGTGTGATATTCTAATCATCTTGTCTTGCAAGAGAGCATCAAATATTCTATCACACTTCGATATATCAAAAGTGAACTTCATCTCATCATCACCATTCTTGCGAATCGGCTTAAGAGCATTGCATGTATAGGGTTTGGCCTTTGAGGACCAAACAAACTCAGTAGTATAGACATCAACCTCGTCGTTCGAATTATCATCATTGTACTCAACCGTATGCATTCTAGGACGATCGATGGTAGACCTATAAACCTCTTTACTTCGACTCTCTTGAGCCAAAGCTTTTTGTAAGACTTGGTTAATATTCAAAAACTCATAACTTTCTATCCTCTCTTTAATGTGAGTTTTTAAACCATTAAGAACAAGATCCGCCAAGTCTCTTTTAGTTATCACCAAGCTATAACATCGGTTTTTTATATCTCTAAATCTCTTGACATAATTGGTGACCGATTCATCATGTTTTTGCCTAACCGATGTAAGATGTGACAACTTAAGGTCATTATCGCCGCTATAAAAGTGATCATGAAACTTTTGCTCTAATTGCGACCATAAGAGAATTGAACCATGTGGTAAAGCAGCAAACCATGAAAATGCGGTACTAACGCACTTTCAATTCTTCTATGGAACCTGCTTCACCAACTGCGCTAGATACTAACTAACATGCTCCCATGTTGTTTTCGTGCCCTCTCCATTAAATTTGACAAAATCAGGAACCTTATAACCTTGAGGGTACAAAACTGCATCAAAGTGTTCAGGATAAGGCTTTTGGTACACACGACTCTTTACTTTCGGCTCGTTTCCTAAAGTTTCTAAAAACATCTTATGCAAATCCTCCCTTCATTTAGCTAAAATTGGATCTGAGGTAGATGAAGATGTTTGTGGCAATGACATAGGAGCAACCTAAGTACTAGCTATTGGTGCAACTTGTGGGATGGGCGCCGAACCATAATTTGGCGGAAGACCAAACATGCTTGCGCCTATGGGTGGCGTGACAAAGTGATTCGGCGTTGATGCCGAATTGGGCACACTCATAATAGGATTAGATATGCAGATGCCGCCACAAGCTGGTTGGTTTGACTAGGATAAAAATTCAACGGCATGTTATATTGTTGTTGTATAGGAGGTGCCGATAAAATAGGTAAAGTTGGACTAGGGTTTTCGGATACACCAACAGTACCACTAGATGAAGCAGGCATATTTTTCTTAGCATTAGTATTTGCCATAAAAGAATTGTACGTCATCACATTACCTTTACTAACAAGACTTTCAATCACAACCACTTTCTCTGGAGAAAAAACTTTACTCACAATGATTACATCTTGTTTGTCAATGAGGGAAGGAAAATTGACGTTTCCAACCGGAGTGATGTTGCCTTGACGGCCCTTCTTGAAATTTGCAAGAAACGTCTCCAAATCCTCCTCCTCGTGCTTCTTCTTGAGCGCTTCAAAAGCCTCTTCACGCTGCTTCTTGCGTGTTTCATAGTCTTGGCGATGTTCCTCTGATAGTTCATCAAGACTGGGCTTAATGATGTTATCGGCGTCAACTTCTGAGGGCTTGGGGACATTAGACATGGTTGATGATGATTCTTGATCTTTCGTCCCCAGCGGAGTTGCCAAAAAGTGTGTTCGCACACGAACACATCACCGTGTACCTCCAACGCTGAGAGTGATGCACCGCAGCTCATGTCAAAGGAGACCCGTCCAGAAGCGCGATACGCAAGCAACCATGTCGGGAAGGACCCCGTCATGGGTGCTTTTCAGGACCCGAAACCCCACGAGCCCGGGAGGGACCCCGTCTGGACGCGCGGCGGCTATGGGCTGCCCTAGGTCGGTTCGCCCGCCCCTAGAGCCTCGAGGATCGCTGCCCTTCAACACGAAGAATGAACGAAGAACGAGAGAGAAAGAACAAGGGAGGGATGTAAAACTAGGGTAAAAAGTAGATGGGTTTTGCGATTGTGTGTTGTTGTTCAATCGGCCGTCACCTCCTGTCTATATAAGAGGCGGATGGACTTCCCGTACAAGAAAAAGACTTGCCTAGCCGTCCAAATCATCAAAACCTAACAAAACACGGACTATTCACGACCTCCGGCCCGTATGTCCGGCTCAAGGCCCGGATGATCCGGCCAAGCCCAGTTTTCTGACAGCAGTACAATAATCGGGCCGTAAGTTTTGCATACGAACTCAGATTAAGATGATTTTTATATAATAATCAACCGTTTCGAGGAGACACAGAACTTTGCTGTTGAATAATTTTTGATCTGAGGCCATCTTGATTGAGTTTAGGGCTGTTTTCTAACATCTGCAGCAGAAAAAGTTGTCCGGACTTCTACCCGGATTGTCCGGCCTCCACCCGGATCATCCGGGACTGGACCCAGATCATCCGGCTTCATCATAAACCTTCTGTTATTTTTGGTGCTTCGATTTGCCGGATGATCTGGACCCAGTCCGGATGATCCGGCCAAACATTGCTGCAACGCACGGTTTTGGCTGTAGAATTCGCATACGACCTCGGATGTGGACGATTTTTATATCAAAATCATCCGTTTCAACAAGACGAAGAATTTTGCAGTTGTAACTTTTCCCATCCGATGTCATCTTGATAGGGTTTTGTGCCATGCAAAAATCTGGTGTCAACAGAGGCATAGAAATTACCATAATCGATCCTCGACCATAGCCGACGGTCATCTAGGACAGTATCTGGAATAAAGGTGTCACTTTTGATATCATAAACCCCAATCATGTACTTGTCACAGGAATAACCAAAACAGTCATTCATGCCCATCTTCTCTGAAGTTTGAGCTAGCGGTTGCTCTACTACAGTTACTGCAACAGTAGAAAAATTGAGATTCTCTATTGTTCTTGTCTAAAACCAATAAGGAATAAGAAAGATAATATTTGATAAAGGCGTTGCAATCCCCCTAACAAATTTCTGTGAAGTCTTGCTAGCTGGTATAAAATGCAAACTTATTATATTATCACTGCCAACTACTAATGCAAAATCTTGACCTTGTTTCCGTCAAAAAGAATACTTTTCCACATGAAGTTAATTATAAAAAGGGACAGCTTCCATGGTTCTAAAGTTAAAACTACAGATAATAAATAGCTCAAACTCATGCACACCTTCAGCCAAAACATTGTTAACTGAAGGTTTCAGTACTCTTTTATACTCTGAAGTCTAGACTCTTGAGCACTGAAATCAGCAGGCATACAACACAAGCAAACGATGGGTTTGCTATAATGTAAGTAATGAAAAATACAAAAATTAGATGCTTCTCAAAAGTGATCAAAACGGTCTATTACTACAATTTCACAGCAGATTGAAATCTATAATTTGCTGCATCTTAACTTCAAACAAAATAGGTCCGATCCATTGTTGCCAATTGAAACAATATAGAATTCAATCTGCTGTGAATTTAGATGAACTACTTATTTTTCCTTAGTACTTGGACTGCTCAAGAAAGAACTCTTTCAAAGACAAAACATGCCACTTCAGTACCAAGATTTGTGCTCAAAGACGCAAGCATTCAATTGCAAAGACGCAGCATGGATAAATACCTTCACTCTTCCAAGTAGTTCATCATATCTCTGATGTCCTCGCAAAAATCTTTTTCTACAGTTGAAAGGACCCCTTACTTATTTCAGTGTTCAAGCTCATTAACTGCTCAATCATACAAATAACATGTAAGATTTTATCTCTCCTGATTAAAGCATTGACAGTAAAATCTAGAATATCTCCTTATTTGCAAGAATCTAATGCAACTTCAAGCATGTCCAATACACTCGTAAAACTAAATCCAATTTTTTCCTTCTGACTCAAAGATTAAGAAGTACTATAAGATAGCATGAGGCTGAGGGAATCAAACACGACCTTGCACCGTTGCACGATAAAAAATATACATTGATTTGTGGAGGTGGCCAGCTTGTAAATACATCTGGATAATCAGACGAACAGTCCACTCACGGCCTTGTTATCATCCAGCAAGAGCAGCAATGATTCGCCTAATTCGCCTTGGCCGCGCATATGAGGATCTGCAAGTATGGGTGGAGAAGGAGCAGCATCAATCAGCAAGAGCCAGCATGAACAAATTCGCTGACATCTCACATGCCTGTATAAACAGATCAGACTTGAACTTGAGGACAATTTTTTTTAAACCACAAAATCTGGTGTTAGTATTGCTGAACAACACATGCACGTACACGAAGGTTGCTCCTTGATTGATTCCTATGGCTGGATTTGGCCCATATAGTCTAAGATATTTGTTAAATAACAAAAAAAAGGTTTTGATTTTTAAAATATTACCAAACATTTTCCTATAAATCCAATAAAATCACAAGAAACGGAAATAAGTGTACTGGACCTAGGAAAATAATTTCCAGCCAAAACTAAGCTTAGTAAATAATTTTTATTTTGCCCATGGCTCATTAAGGTATTTGTAATTTCCTTAAAATAAGTATATAAGGTTTTATAAATAAACATAAATGTTTTTTGTTGTTGTGGATTGGTTTTGAGTTGCTTATCACGCTTGTGCGTGATATCACAAATGGTTTTGAAATATCCCAAATGCAATGGAGCCTATTTAAAACATTTCCAACACTATTATTTGGAGAAGTCATATTATGTCCACTCCTTTCTTTCATTACGATATTGGAAATTATTTTAAATAATCTCCCAAACTCAAATAAACCTCAAATTTGAAATAACATTATGTGAAATCAAATGGTTTTGTACACATATTATATGAAATCAAACATGGTTATATCGTGTTTATATAAGGAGGAAAACTACTTTTTTGGAGAAGCGGAAGAACTACTAGTAGTACCTATCAGAGGCCGAAAAGGAGTTAGAAAATAAACGGATAAAACATTCATACATAGGATGCAGTTATACGTCAGGAACATACTACATGCAACCACAAATATATTACATAAAGTATGGCATCCAACCATCTATATTATACAAAGTGGAAACATGAACGAGAACCACAAAAATATCAATGATAATGAAAAGCCACGATGATATCATACAGATTTTCCCCCAGGAAGGTATTATGGAGAACTGCCATCGGCATGGCCCTTCTTCTTATGAAACATGCCTGTGATGTTTGGCAACACAAAGCCCTTCCTCAACAGCGTTCTGTTGTTCCTTTGATGCCCATCATTCTTCTCGGTGGGTTTTCCAGCAGGAGCCTTGTGTACAGATGAAAGTGTGGTTGCGTGTGCTTGCGCTTCTGCAGAAGACACGGACTCTGCAGCTTTCTTCTGTTCCTTTTCACGCCACCTCTTAAGCTCACCTTCTACAGCCTTCTTTGCTGCTTCAGCCGTCTCCGCCCTCTTCAGTGCCTCCTCTGTTGCTAATTCCATGTCCTCCATCTCTCTCCGGGCAGTTTTCATTTTCTGTATTGCCTCATTCTCACTGGCTCTAACAGCTTCCACTTGCGCCATGGCAGCAGCTACTTTCATCTCACTCAACTTCTCTGACTCCTTTACCTTACGGCTAAGAGATTCAAACTCCGCTTTTGAGATTGTGACCTTTCCTCCGGGTTCAGAAGTTGAAGCTTGAACAGCACTTGCTCTGTCTGATAGCTGCTTAATCTGGTCAAGGGCCTTCGCTTCAGCTGCTTTTGCTTCTTCTGCTTCTTTCAAAGCTGATTGCAACCGTTCCTCGGCTTCTGTTAACGCAACACGTGCTGCTTCAGCTTCAATTCTTAACTCTGCTGCACTCTTCTGCATCATTTCAGCTTCCTGCAGGGCAGTTTTAGACTCACACGACAGCTGTTGAAGAGCTAGCATCAAGTCATCAGAAGCTGTTGCAGCTTCTGATTCAGCACAAACAGCTACCTCAAGCTCAGATTTGCATTTCTGAAGCTTGGCATGTAGATCTGCAACAATGGATTCAGTATCTGTATCCTTCTCTTTGAGTTGACTGTGGTCCTGCTTTACAGCTGCTAACTCCAGCTTCAGGGATTCTACTAAGTTCCAAAGTGTGCTTTCCTCTTCAGCTACTTTCTGCAACATTTCCTTAGCATCATCCAATTCTGTGGTGATAGCAGCAACAGTTTCTAAATCTAGAGCACGGGCATCTTCGATCTTTTTCTGCATTGATGAAATCTCAGAGTTGGTCTCATCTAGCTTTTCTTTAAGGGTTTTATAAGCAGCAGGATCAAATTCATTTCTCAAATATGACAATTTCTTCTCAGTTTCTTCCAAAGCCTGTTTATATGCATTCCTAGCAACATCCTTCTCAACAAGGACTTGCGACTCCTCTTCATGTAATTGTTCTGTATCTGCCTTCATGTGCATAAGCGATTCTTGAATTGCTTTAGCCTCATTACGAAGTTGAGCAGCCTTTTCCTTGTTGGCTTCTATCGAGTGCAATGATTCCTCTTCCTTCTGGGCAGCAGACAGCCTCATATCTAATGAGGTTTCAAAATCCTTCTTAAGCTTCCTCAGCTCCTGTTTGGCTGCATCGAGGTCTGCCAGAGCAACCGCATACTGTTGCCTTGCACTGTCCAGTTCCTGCTTCAAGGGACTATCTTTTCGAACAGCTTCCTTCGGGCTGCCTACTTCAAGCTGCTTGGTTCGAGTCTTTGTATCTTCCGTGGCTTGAATAGCCATCTCTTTGGATTTATTGATTGCATCCAGCTTAGTAGTTAGCTCATCAACAGTTTTTCTAGCTTTCTCCAACTCGGAGAGGGACTGTAGTCTGGCTGTTTCAGCATTACTCAGTTGTTCCCTGTATTTATTCAACTCTTTCTGGGCCAAATGAAGTTCGGTCTCCTTAGCTAACACCTTCTGCTGAAAGTATGTTTCAAAAATCAGAGTCAGAGTATATTCGGATAATCAGATACCAAATAGATCCAGTGAACTGTGTTGCATGAATAATAAGGAAAAGATATGCCAATTATGCGATGTAATTGCATCAGTAATTATGTGCAGAAGCCAGATATGTAAGGGCAAAGACAATACACTGTTCCTGATTGACAGTACAAGTAATATCAGAAGTCATGAAAAAGGGGAAGAGGTGAAATAACTGGAAAGAAGACCCAAGAAGTTTAGGCCAGGAAATGTAGAGCTAGTGGGCGGTTAAGCTGGTTGATTATTTGAAAATGTGAGATAAATTTCCATCATACAAATTATGTTCGACTATCTGCCTATATGTCACTTCTGCAAAAACTAGTACAGTTGAGCAAAATTTCAATTGCGATTTCTAACAAGTCGTCTTTTTTTCCTCCATTCCCAAAGATTAAACAAAACAAAATAATGGAAAAACCAGACCAATTTAAAATATTAGTCCAGTAACTCCAGTTCCCACTGGTACTAATTACATAAAATGACACAATTCTCTGGCCAAAGAGAAAGTTACCTACCATGAATATTAGGCTACTTGATATTCTACCAGGAACAAAACAAAGATGTTATCATGTGTGGCCGCTGCATTGCACGGCAAGGTGGGTATGGTATGTTGATTGGTTGAAATATCTGCATGTCAAGTCTGAAGGACTCGAACATCACCAAAGATTTAGCCATGAACAGGGGTGCGTAGAAGTTAGCTACTTGGTTTCGATATCTTATGGCTTTCAACTCTAGCTTACCCCAACTTGTTTGGGACTGAAATGCGGTATTGTATTTTGGTTGGTTGAAATATCTGCATGTCATGTCTGAAGGACTGGAATATCACCAGATTTAGCCATGGGCAGGGTTTGTGGAACTTAACTATCCACGTGCCAGAACCATGACTTGATTTCGGTATCTTATGGGTTTCAACTGTAGCTTACCCCAACTTGTTTGGGACTGAAAGGCTTTGCTGTTGCACAAATGTGTAGGCAGATTGATCTGATAGGGAAATTGCAAACTTAAGGGTATCTTTGATTTCAAAGATTCCATAGAGGAATATGAAAACCATAATTGCAATGGCATGTCTTCCTTGGCCATAAAGGATTGGAAATCCTAGGGTTTGCACCAAAGGGTGTCTGATACACCGTAGGGAGAACGCAGAGTTCTTACAAGACATTTGCATGAATGGGAATTTTTGCATGGAACAGTGCAAAGGGATCCTACGAATTACAATCAAAATTAAGTAGCCTAGATAGAAAAACATGACATGGATTACAATTCATAGGGATCATCATAAGACTCATAACACGAGGATGTAAATTTAAAAACAATCCACATTCTTAAAAAAAATCATTATTTCTATAAGGTAAAGGCTGACAATTCGAAATGGGAGAACACCCTCGCCCTCACCATCAATTAAAATAAATAAACGGAAAACATATGTAAGTGACAACATTGAGTGGGTACCAAATTACATCATATATTACTCACTGAAACATGCTGTAAACTAAATTGACTAGAAAGGGGGTAAATTTCTCAACAACAAAATGCTGCATGGGAAATAATTAGACATTTCAGAGGAGATAAACAAGCAAGATCAGTACCAAAATAATCACATATACTTTCAACAGATTAGAAACATCTGGAACTTCTCAGTGATGAAATTTATGACACAACATTTCGAGCTAGCAGTTTTCACAACACACGATGCGTTTCTTTTTCAAAATTATACTTGTATAAGGATGTCAAGGGTTAGAGCAGGTGTCCTTGGTATTCATGCTATGCAAGTGAATCATGGCAAACATGCATGTGCGCATGTTAAGTATTTGAACTTTGCAAAGTAACTACCTCTGCTTGAGGAGCCTTTGGCTTTCTCGCAGCTGATTTGTCAGATGAAAACCTTACTTCACCAAATAAGCTCACTGCAGCTTTGACAGATTCAAAAGGAGCTCTTGTATCTATTTCTCCAACCTCCAATTTTTCTGCGTCAGTAGAAGGTGGGCGAACTTTTGTAGCCATATTTACTGTACTACTATATTATATGCAAGCTGCAATAGAAAAACAAGGAGTTACAGAAAAGCATTTGCAGGAAAGCTAATGGTACACCACTTTCTGCAATATATACCACTACCTCGGTTCCTAAATATAAGTCTTTCTAGAGATTTCAATATGAACTACATACGGATGTATACAGACATATTTTAGAGTGTAGATTCACTCATTTTGCTCCGTATGTAGTTTATATTGAAATCTCCAGAAAGACTCGTATTTAGGAACGGAGGGAGTAGAATGATCAATTTGATTAAGGAAACTACTAGGATGTGGTTATAGGACATGAAACAACAGTAATTATGTTCCAGCAACCTTTTTCAGGGGAAAAACACATATTGAAGATTCATGGGGTCGTAGTATTAGAAAACACTACAGGTGATATTGATGTCCCATATGGTTGTTCGTAAACTGTTACAAATGCATGCATGACACTGTAATTTTTGTAAAAAAAGAACACGGTAAAATGCCCTGCCGCTCCAAAATTTATCTTGCAGAGTCACAGCACAGATGTACATTCCGCATTTCTAATTCATTCTCCCACTGCAAACCCTAAGGCCTCGTTTGACAAGGGAGGTTTTCCAGACCCAAGGGGGCACAGATGTACATTCCACATTTCTAATCCATTCTCCCCTGCAAACCCTTCCAACCCCCTTCCGTCAAACGAGGCCTAAAAGAGGCCACAAATATGCCCCAAAATTCCCTTGAATATTCACATAAGCACATCATAACGGGCGTAGCGTCTCTCAAAGGACAAAAGGGTTTCACCGAGCTTGAAAAGTGAACAGAAAATAAGGAAATCAATCCAGACAACCAATTCTAGGGCTTAGCAGGAACAAAAAAAAAATGTCAGGCCGAAACGAACCAGTAGATGCGCAGAGAGAGGTGAGGCCCAAGTCGGCGGCAATCTAGAAAGCCGCTGCGGCGGAGGGGCCAGAAAGGAAGGGCTGGGGTTGCCGGCCGGCGGCGGCGGAGGGGCTTGGGGGGCTTGGGGTTAGGCGGTCCGATCGGTCCGAAAGGAACGTGCGGCTTGGTCGGAAAGAGCAAAAGTTGGTGGGGCGCACGTATTTTCCGGGCATCCAATAGCCAATTCAATCAATGGCAGTGGCGGGGCCCACGTTTTGTTGGGTTTGACTCGAGCTCAAACAGAGAGAGTTTTTTTTAGGACCCTGATAACGAACAACATACCTTCAACAGCCGAGCACGTACGCGAGCTGCGAACTCCTTCCCGGAAAGACTGTGTGAGGCTCAAGCACGGGGCGATGATTGCGCCGGGCACGTCGATGCACGGTCCAATTCGAGATGCCTCCTCCCGCATCGTGTCCAGCAGCTCGCTGTAATGCCCAGGGGAGATCGGGATCTAGAATTGAGGATGAGGAAAGGAGAACAGAGTAGGTGAGGACTTGGAAAAGGAGAAAGGAGATCGTTCAATCACTCGCTGCCATTTCGTCTGATGAGTCGTACATAAGTAGTTGCCCCACTGGGCCACCCTTACAAGGCCGTGACCCAATCAACTCAACCCACACACGCACTCGACCCAAGCCCATACATCGATGTTGCATGTTCAGTTAACTGAACTGCACTTGGTCAGTCCGCTGCAGATGCAGTAGCAGTATCTGCAGGCGTGACATTGCCTCCCTCTTGCGATGCAGGCTCTTCCCAGATGCAAGCTGATGGGTACCGATGGTGAAGAACGTCGTAGTCTTCACAGGTTGTGGCCGATGGTGGTATGTTTGCCCATTGAACTTGTAGTTGCACCACATGGGCATCCCCTTTCTTCATCATGCGCCATTGCAGAATTGCCACTGTTTCAGTTTGCTCACCGGCAAGGATCCGGTACTCGTGGTAGTTCAGAGAACACCGGAGTATAGTCTGGGGTAAACGGCTTCAATTGAGAGACGTGGAATACCGGATGGATGCTGCTGTCTTGGGGGAGTTGCAGTCGATACATCAGCGTGCCAATGCATTCCACCAGGAAGGGGCCGAAGAACTTGTAGGCGAGCTTCTTGCAGGGGCGATTGGCGATAGAGGATTGTGCATATGGCTGCAGCTTGAGAAGGACTTGTTCGCCGACGTCGAAGGCTCGTTCTGCTCAGTGTCGATCCGCTTGTTTCTTGAAGCGAGCTTGAGCACGCGCCAGCTGCGCGCGCAGCAGGTCCGTGTGCGCAGTCCAGTCCAGATCGCCGGACGCCGCGTCGCTGGGTAGCGCGGCGCTCATGTGTGGTAAACCCCCCAGATTGGGTTGTCTGCCGTGCAATGCCTTGAAGGGAGAGCAATTCAGGGAGGCGTGATGTGCAGAATTGTACCAGAACTCCGCCGCCGGTAGCCACTTGCGCCATTGCCGTGGCGTGTCGTGGACCGCGCACCGCAGGTACATCTCCAAGCACTGGTTGACGCGCTCGATTTGGCCGTCCGTCTGTGGGTGGTACGCGGTGGAGTAGAGTAGTTTGGTACCTGCGGCGGCGAGCAATTCGCGCCACATGGCGCTCGTGAAGATCTTGTCGCAGTCGGAGACGATCGAATGAGGAACGCCGTGAAGCTTGATGATGTGCTCCCAGAAGGCGCGAGCGACCTTGTGACGCCCCCGATTTGACCGTACACTAATCATACACGCAAATGTGTACGATCAAGATCGAGGACTCACGGGAAGATATCACAACACAACTCTAGACACAAATTAAAATAAAACAAGCTTTAAATTACAAGCCAGGGGCCTCGAAGGCTCGAATACATAAGCTCGAAAACACAAGAGTCAGCGGAAGCAATAATATCTGAGTACAGACATAAGTTAAACAAGATTGCCTTAAGAAGGCTAGCACAAAAGTAGCAACGATCGAAAAGGCAAGGCCTCCTGCCTGGGACCTCCTAACTACTCCTCGAAGCCGAACTCCACATAGAATCATCCTTGGGATCTCTAACTCCTGGACTCCAGCATCTGGTTGTGACAACCAGGTAGAAGGGAAAGGGGAAAAGAGGGAGAAAAGCAACCGTGAGTACTCATCCAAAGTACTCGCAAGCAAGGAGCTACACTACATATGCATGGGTATATGTGTAAAGGGCCATATCGGTGGACTGAACTACGGAATGCCAGAATAAGAGGGGGATAGCTAATCCTGTCGAAGACTACGCTTCAGGCCACCTCCATCTTGCAGCATGTAGAAGAGAATAGATGGTAAGTTCACCAAGTAGCATCGCATAGCATAATCCTACCCGGCGATCCCCTCCTCGTCGCCCTGTTAGAGAGCGATCACCGGGTTATATCTGGCACTTGGAAGGGTGTGTTTTATTAAGTATCCAGTTCTAGTTGTCATAAGGTCAAGGTACAACTCCGGGTCGTCCTTTTACTGAGGGACACGGCTATTCGAATAGATAAACTTCCCTGCAGGGGTGCACCACATAACCCAACACACTCGATCCCATTTGGCCGGACACACTTTTCTGGGTCATGCCCAGCCGCGGAAGATCAACACGTCGCAGCCCCACCTAGGCTCAACAGAGAGGTCAGCACGCCGGTCTAAATCCTATGCGCGCAGGGGTCTGGGCCCATCGCCCATTGCACACCTGCACGTTGCGTACGCGGCCGGAAGCAGACCTAGCCCCCTTAATACAAGCGCGAGCTTACGGTCCAATGCGGCGCGCGCCACTCAGTCGCTGACGTCAAAAAGAGCTTCGGCTGATACCATGACGCCGAGTGCCCATAACTGTTCCCGCATAGTTGGTTAGTGCGTATAGACCAAATGGCCAGACTCAGATCAAATACCAAGATCTCATTAAGCGTGTTAAGTATCCGTGAACGCCGACCAGGGCCAGGCCCACCTCTCTCCTAGGTGGTCTCAACCTGCCCTGTCGCTCCGGCACAAAGTAACAGTCGGGGGCCGTCAGGAACCCAGGACCCACCTCTACCGGGATGGAGCCACCTGTCCTTTCAGCCCCCTCATCAGAATCACTTGCGGGTACTCAACGAGCTGACCCGACTTTAGTCACCACATGTGTCATGTATATAAAGTATATAGTATATACCCGTGATCACCTCCCGAAGTGGTCACGGCCCAGTAGTATAGCATGGCAGACGGACAAGAGTGTAGGGCCACTGATGGAACACTAGCATCCTATACTAAGCAGTAGGATAGCAGGTAAGGGTAACAACTGTAGCAACAATGACAGGCTATGCAACAGAATAGGATTAAACGAAAGCAGTAACATGCTACACTACTCTAATGCAAGCAGTATAGAGAAGAATAGGCGATATCTGGTGATCAAGGGGGGGCTTGCCTGGAAGCTCAGCCGAGAAGGAGGGGTCGTCAACACCGTAGTCGTACTAGGTAGCAGCGGCGTCGGTCTCGGTGTCTAGCGAGAGAAGAGGGGGAAGAAACAATAAATACAATGCAAACAAATACATGGCGATGCATGACATGACAAAGCGTGATGCTAGGTGGGCCCAATCGCGGTAGTAGGTGATATCGGCGAAGGGGGGAAACATCCGGGAAAGTATTCCCGGTGTTTCGCGTTTTCGGACAGATGAATTGGAGGGGGAAAGTTGCGAGTTCGATATGTTAGGGATGTGTGGCGGACGAACGGGCTGCGTATCCGGATTCGCCTCGTCGTTCTGAGCAACTTTCATGTAGAAAGTATTTTCATCCGAGCTCGGTTTATTTTCTATGATTTTTCAAAGGTTCAGCAATATTCTGAAATTTGTTTTAATTACTAAATTTGTCAGAAAATGAATTGTGGTGTCATCGTGGCGTCAGCCTTGCATCAGCAGTCAACAGACCAGTTGACTGGTCAACAGGGCCCACGCGGGGCCCACAGGCAGTGACTGGGCGCTGCCCAGTCAGCATCTGACTGGGTCAACGGGACCCATGGGCCCAATGGCAGTGGCTGTGGGGGGGAGTCCACATGGTCAGCCACGTCAGCAACGCCGGAAACGGCGCCGGAGTTGTCTCCGGCGACCATATTCAATGGCGGCGCGCTCGGGAACGGCCGGAAATCGGCCACAAGGGGTCGCTCGGCCCGCGCGTAGGCTCGTTTGAGCGAGCGTCGAGCCGCGCATCCAACGGTGCTGATGGGAGGGCTCGGGGGCGGCCGGAGCATCGCCGGCGACGAGCAAGGCGGCGGTGGCGTTCGGTGGCGCAAGGAGAAGTGGGTTGTGGGGGCTCTTTCGGCGCGGAATCTGGTGCATTCGAACGCGGGCATCGCACCGTGTCGAACAGCGGCAACGGTGGCCGTTGAAACGGCCCGCAGCGTCGGTTGTGAAGTCTAACGACGGTGGCCGGAGCTCGAGCACGCGTGGAAGCTAACTACGGTGCACGGGGAGGAGAAGGGAGAGGGGGGTCGAAGCGGCTGCTCACCGGGCCCTGCAGGTGTGCACAAGTGGGCTCGGGGAAGGCTTGCCGGAGTCAGATTTGTCAGCGAGGTCGACAGTGCCCGAGGAGGAAGAAGAAGGCCGGCTCGGCGATGGAGGGGCTTCCGGCTCCTGCCCGTGGTCGTGGACGACGATCCTGACGGCCATGAAGCTCCGGGACGCGCTGAAGAGGGTTGGGAGCAGCGGTCGCCGCGGTGGGCGCCGGTGGGCGAAGACAGGGGGCGCTCGGTGGAGGGGGGATCTGGTGGGGAGTGAGAGAGGAGGACAGGGGGAAGTGGGCGAGTGGGGAGGGGCCAGAGGAGGCGGGGGCGCTGGCGATCTTATCCCCTCCTCGACGCCGGCGAGGGGGTCCGGCGGGGACGCGCCCCTGTTCTGACCCTGGTCAGGGAACAGGGAAGGGGAGAGAGCGACCGGGGGGAACGGGCCGGTTCGGCGGATGGGCCAGGTGGGCCGGCCTGGCTGCGAGCTGGTCCGTCTGGTCCAGGGGGTCCTTTTCTCTCTTTTTTTTCTTTTTTTTACTTTTTCTTATTTTTCCTTTTCTGTTTTGGCTAATTGTCTGGGCACCAAGTGAGTTTTGTAAAATATGAGAGCTGGCCCACAAATCACAGCACAATATATCTTACCACCCAAAACTAGTTTGGGGTAAATATCATTTCATATTTATTTTGTATTAATAAAAAGGTTATTAAATAATGTTTTCAACCACTGTTTGAGGATGTTTAAGTCACCTATCAAGTTTCAATAATGTTCTTTACAATTTTATCATAGCCTCTAATTTATCTACTATTTATTGAACATTTTAGTTTTAGTATTTGAAAACTTTTATTGTTTGCTTGATTTTGAATTTTGAATTTTGGACCGGTTTTGATCTAACGATAGATTAGCAACAGTAACGGAGGTAACGTGGCACCATTAGCGTGGGATTACTGTAGCTTAATTACCCGGCAGGGTGCGTGTGCTCGTGCTTGGCGTGTTGGCACACGGCGCACTGCTAGACAAAATCTTCCACGACACGCTTCAGCCCGGGCCAGGCGAACAGCTTGTGGACACGGTGGTAGGTGGCCGTGGCGCCGGAGTGACCACCCACTGCACTGTGATGGAGAGCGGCGATGAGTTTGGTTTGCAACGCGGAGTTGGCGCCAATCCATAGCCGCCCGCGCTGCCTGATGACGCTGTTCTGTAATGTGCACCCTTGGTCGTCGGCGATGGTGACGGCGAGCTTGGCCAGCAGCTCTTGCACATCAGGATCAGTTTCGTAGGAGTTAGCCACCTCCTGGAGCCATTGGGGCTGACACACAGAGAGAGAGAGCATCGAGCGCGAGCAGATGGCCGACGCGGGATAGCGCGTCCGCTGCACCATTGTCGACGCCTTTCTTATAGCGGAAGGAGAACTGCAGACCCACCAGCTTGGACATGGCTTTCCGCTAGAGGTCTGTAGCTAGCTGCTGATCTGTAAGCGCACACATGCTCTTGTGGTCGGTGACGATCTCGAACGGGGCGCGTTGCAAGTACGGCCTCCACTTGTCGATCGCCATCATCACCGCCAATAATTCCTTCTCGTATGTGGAAAGCTTCTGATTCTTGGCGCCCAAGGCCTTGCTGAGGTATGCGACGGCATGGATGTCCTGTGTGAGCACCGCCCCCACGCCGGTGTCGCACACATCGGTCTCGATGGCGAACGGCTTGGCAAAGTCGGGGAGCGCCAGCACCGGCGTGCTCACCATGGCTTGCTTCAGCAGCTCGAATGCCTGCTGGGCCTTGTCATTCCAGGTGAATCCTTTCTTCGTCAGGAGTTGGGTCAGCGGCTTCGCGATGATGCCGTAGTGAGGGACAAATTTGCGGTAGTAGCCGGTCAGGCCGAGGAAGCCGCGGAGCTCGGTGGCCGTCGTGGGCACGGGCCAGGCCTGCATGGCGTTGGTCTTGGTCGTGTCGGTGGCGACTCCGTCCTTGGAGATCACGTGCCCCAAGTACTCGATGCTGGTTTGCACGAACGAGCACTTGGATGCCTTGGCAAAAAGCTGGTGTTCGTGGAGCAGCTGTAAGGTGAGCCGCAGGTGCTCCTCATGTTCTTGCAGGTCAGTGCCGACGACAAGAATATCATCGAGAAATATGATGATAAACTTACGGACGTATCGCCCGAATACAGTGTTCATGAGACACTGAAAAGTTGCAGGGGCGTTGCACAGGCCAAATGGCATCACTCTGAAGTGGTAGTGCCCGTGGTGAGTTTTGAAGGCTATCTTCTCTTCATCCTCCTCACGCATACGGATCTGATGATATCCAGCACGCAGATTGATCTTGGAGAAGTAGGTGGCACCTGCCAGTTCGTCCAGCAGCTCGTCCACAACCGGCAGTGGAAATTTGTTTTTGACAGTTGCAGTATTCAGTCGTCTGAAATCAACACAGAATCGCCAACTGCCATCTTTTTGCTTTACCAACAGAACTGGTGCAGCGTAAGGGCTCATGCTGTGAGCAATGACGCCAGTTTTCAGCATGTCTTGCACTTGTTTCTCAATCTCGTCCTTCTGAGCAGGTGAGTAGAGATATGGTTTGGTGTTGATAGGAACAGTGCCCGGCTCAAGGTGAATACCATGATCATACTGTCAACGAGGTGGTAACGTTGTTGGTTCAGCGAACACGTCTTTGTACTCTGACAGCACTTTCTGAATATTTGGTGGAACTGGTTCTGGGATTTCTTTATCTGTCCGCTCAACTGTAACCAGGGCTACAGTCCAAATATCGTTGGCCACTTCCATGCGATGTAGTTCATATGCATCCAATTCTGTGATTGGAGGAAGATCTGAGGTTTTGACGCCCTGAAGGTGCACTGTCTTTCCTTCAGTTTCGAATGTAATCGTCTTCAGTTGCCAATGGCAGTTCATGGGACTGTGTGAGGCCAACCAATCCATGTCGAGGACTCCATCGTATGCTCCCAGTGGTAGAACTCTGAAATCTGTATGAAAAGTGTGTCCAGGTACTTGCCATCCCAGTTGTCGAACGATCTTGTTGCAGTGCAGACGTTGTCCATTTGCCACCCGAACTGACACCGGTGGTAAGGCCTCGGTTTTAGCTGACACGCGCTGCACAAAGGATTCGCTGATAAAACTGTGTGAGCTGCCCGAATCTACTAACAACAGCATGTATTGATCTCCAACTTGTGTGAGCAGGCGAATGGTAGATGGTGCTTCTTCTCCTGAAACTGCGTGTTGCGATATTGCACAACATTCATGCTCCTGGGCGTTAGGCTGGTCCAAGAGTTGCAGAGCATGCACGGTGTCGTCTGAAAGAATCTCTCCAAAGTCCCCCACTTCGATCATCAGTATTTGTTCGGTGCGCTTGCACTGATGCTCGCGTGAATATGTGTCTCCACAGCGGAAACAGAGACCGTTGGCTCTTCTGAATTCTTTGAGTTGTCGTTCTCGAGCGTACTCGCCGCCTCCTAGACGAGGTTGAGCTGCTGCGCGAGCCTGCGTAGCAGTTGCAGTTGCTTCTGGTGGTGGTCGCCCCACAGGGACGATGCGGCTGCGCGGTGCCCTTTGTTTTTCCAGTTCTTCCTCTTGAATTCGTGCAAACACCGCAACTCTGGTAATGCTGGTGGGGGCTTGTAACCTGATGCCTAGCCATAGTTCGTCCTTCAGACCCAACAGAAACTGAGATATGAAGAATTGTGTGCTCAGGGTTGGATCCAAGGAAAGCAGATGATACATTGAGGTCTCGAACTGCTGACGGTACTCCTGAACACTGCCAGTCTGACGCAATTGAACTAGATGATGCATCTGCGCCTCAAACTCTTCGGGGCCGAATTCTGCTTCGACATCGGCTCTGAATGCCGCCCATGACATAGCAGGGTGTGTCTGTTGAAAGCACAAGTGCTCCCTGGGTATTTTTGGTAATTAATGTCAACATATCTCTTGTTGGACTAATGCTTTCATCTAGTATGCTTCAGATAAGTTCAACAGTGGAGTGGCATGGACAAGAGGATGTGAAACCCCTTCAAGATAATAAGGACGAAGGATTGGCTCAAGCTCAAAGCTCAAGACTCTACACTTTTCATTTTAGTGATCCAAGATCACATTGAGCCCATAGGAAAGCCAATACTATTAAGAGGGGATGAGGTGTTGCTTAATGGCTTGCTTGCTCAAAGTGCTCAGTGATATGCTCCAAAGCCCTCAACCACTTTCTCATATCCACATTTGTCCAAAACCAAAAGTCAAACTCGGCCCCACCGAAACTTTCTATTCGGCGCCACCGGGTTCACTTGACATAGCCACTGCCAGAAACCCTAATCAATTCGGTCTCACCGATGGGATCTCGGTCTCACCGAGATGGGCTTGCAAACTCCCTGTTGCCTATTGCATTAATTTCGGTCTCATCGAAATATGGAATCGGTACCACCGAGTTTGCTTGGCCAACTCTCTGTTGTGCTTATTACCCAAGTCGGTCCAACCGAGTTTGTGTAATCGGTCCAACCGAGAAAAGGCTTTACCCTAACCCTAGCACATCGGTCCCACCGAGTTGACATATCGGTCCCACCGAAATGCCTAACGCTCACACTATGAACCAAATCGGTCCGACCGAGTTTTCTAATTCGGTCCCACCGAGTTTGGTGATTTGTGTGTAATGGTTAGATTTTGTGTGGAGGCTATATATACCTCTCCACCCACTCTTCATTCGTGGAGAGAGCCATCAGAACATGCCTACACTTCCATCATATATTTTCTGAGAGAGAACCACCTACACTTGTGTTGAGGTCAAGATATTCCATTCCAACCACATAAATCTTGATCTCTAGCCTTCCCCAAGTTGCTTTCCACTCAAATCTTCTTTCTACCAAATCCAATCCTATGAGAGAGAGTTGAGTGTTGGGGAGACTATCATTTGAAGCACAAGAGCAAGGAGTTCATCATCAACACACCATCTATTACCTCTTGGAGAGTGGTGTCTCCTAGATTGGTTAGGTGTCACTTGGGAGCCTCCGTCAAGATTGTGGAGTTGAACCAAGGAGTTTGTACGGGCAAGGAGATCGCCTACTTCGTGAAGATCTACCCTAGTGAGGTCCTTCGTGGGCAATGGCCATGGTGGGATAGACAAGGTTGCTTCTTCGTGGACCCTTCGTGGGTGGAGCCCTCCGTGGACTCATGCAACGTTACCCTTCGTGGGTTGAAGTCTCCATCAATGTGGATGTACGATAGCACCACCTATCGGAACCACGGATAAAAAAATCTCCGTGTCTCCAATTGCGTTTGCACACTTCAATCCCATCCCTTTACATTCTTGCAACTTGCATGATTTACTTTTCGCTGCTTATATACTCTTGTCATGCTTGCTTGATATGTATTGTGAATGTTTGAACTTGTGCTAAAACTCCACTTCAACTTAAATAATTTAAAAACTACAACTTTTCTTGCTAAGAGTCTATTCACCCCCCTCTAGACACTTCTTCTCGATCCTTTCAATTGGTATCAGAGCTTTGGTCTCCATTGCTTTGGTTTAAACACCTTTGGAGGAAGATGGATGAGTCTATGTTGGGGAATCTTAGACATAGAGTGCCTATACTTGATGGAGAGTTCTTTCATGAGTGGAAAAATGAGATGCTTGAGATTTTCAATGAATATCACTTGAACAAGTACATTACTAGTACTTGCATTTCCCCTAGTGATCCCTTGCATCCCTCTCCCGATGAGGATCTTGACATGATTCGCAATCTTAGAACTATCGATCTTATCATTAGAGGATTACCCAAAAATTTGATTGCTAGCTTACCTACTCTTGACTGTGCCTACACCATATGGAGATTTCTTGAGGAACGATTCCCAAATTATTCCTTGAAAAATCTAGACGGAATTCTTCATAAGTCTATTGCCTTGAGTAAGATGAGTACTAGTGATCCTAAATTTGATGATTGTCTATTTGAGCTTCGTGATCTCATGCGTGCCAAAGGAGATGTTGGAATTATTCGCAATCATTTCCGAAGTCATTAGAATTCATAGAGATGAACATTGTTACGGTCATACTTCTAATGAATTACCCTCTATAGGCGTTGATCAATCACAAGACGGTATAGAACATGGATACTATGATGAGGATAATGATAGTGACTATGATCTTGATGATGCTATGAGACACTTTGGGCTTATGGCTAATCTTCGCGGCTACATGGCTGGAGGAAAGGAATGGGTCCTTGATAGTGGATGTACTAATCATATGACCGGAGACAAAGATATGTTTCGTGAGCTTGCTGAAAATGACGGCCCTCGAAAGTACGTCACTTTCGGTGATAACTCAAAGGGTAAGGTGGTTGGCCTTGGTAAGGTGGCCATCTCACATGACAGCTCCATACAAAATGTTATGCTCGTTGAATCGCTTGGCTACAATTTACTTTCCGTATCTAGACTTGCTGACTTTGGTTTCAACGTCCTATTTACTGAAGTAGATTGCCAAGTGTTTCGTAGAGATAATCATAAAATGGTCTTTACCGGTATCCGTAGAGGTGATATTTACATTGTTGATTTCACTAAAAAGGCTCAACCTAGAACTTGCTTAATTGCTAAATCCTCAAAAGGCTGGTTGTGGCATAGAAGGTTAGGTCATGTGGGCATGCGAAATCTTGATAATCTTATTAAGGGTGATCATATCCTTGGAGTAAAACATGTTATATTTGACAAGGATAGACTTTGCAGTGCTTGTCAAGCAGGAAAACAATTTGGAGGAAGCCACCCCGTGAAGAACATTATGACCACAAGAAGACCGCTCGAGCTACTTCATATGGATCTCTTTGGTTCCAATGCCTACAAGAGTCTCGGTGGTAACTCATTTGGTCTAGTCATAGTTGATGAAGATTTACATGGGTCTTCTTTCCTGATGATAAATCACAGGTCCAAAAGATCTTCAAAAATTTCGCTAGGAAGGCCCAAAACCAATTTGAAGTGAAGATCAAAAAGGTTCGGAGCGACAATGTAACGGAGTTCAAGAACGCAAATGTGGATACCTTTCTTGATGAAGAAGGGATTTCACACGAGTTCTCGGCTACATAGACGCCTCAACAAAATGGAGTTGTTGAGAGGAAGAACCGGACTCTTATTGAGATGGCAAGAACGATGCTTGATGAGTACAAGACTCCAAAACACTTTTGGGGGGAAGCGGTTGAGACGGCTTGTCATGCAGCAAATCGCTTGTATCTTCACAAGCTACTCGGCAAGACGACATACGAGCTCCTCACCGGTAACAAACCCCAAGTTGGATACTTTCGAGTATTTGGCTCGAAGTGCTACATTATTGATAAGCATCGTCGTTCTAAATTTGCTCCTAAATCTCATGAGGGTTTCCTACTTGGTTATGGCTCAAACTCTCACACTTACCGTGTCTACAACAGTTTCACCCGAAAGGTTGAAGAGACGGTAGTTGTGAAGTTTGATGAATGTAATGGCTGGCAAGTAGAGCAATTACCAATTGATGTAGGAGATAAAGATCCTTCGGAAGCAATCCAAGACTTGTCTATGGCAAGATTCGTCCAACGGAGGTGAAGGAGAGTACCTCGTCCATCCAAGTGGAAGCTTCTACCTCACGACAAGGTGAACCAAGAGTTGATACAGAAGCATCCACAAGTGGGACACACCAAGACGAAGAAAATGAGGAAGTACACCAAGATGAACATCAACAACCTCCTTCTCCACCGCAACAAGAGAACGACAGCGCCAACAATGAAGAAGGCCAAGAAGAAGAAGAAGATGTTCCACCCCGACCCAAGCAAAAGCTCTCACGAGTTAGAGCAAGAGTCGCCAGAGACCATCCCGTCGAGCAAATCTACAATGACATTCAAACCGGGAGAATCACTCGCTCTAAATCTCGTCTGGCCAACTTTTGTGAACATTATTCATTCATCTCTAGCATTGAACCTATGAAGGTTGAAGAAGCATTGGAAGATCCGGATTGGATAAATGCCATGCATGAAGAGCTACACAACTTTGAGAGAAATCAAGTATGGACATTGGTCGAGAAGCCCGACAACAACCACAACATCATCGGTACCAAATGGGTGTTTCACAACAAGCAAGATGAAGATGGTCAAGTCATCCACAACAAAGCTCGTCTAGTCGCCCAAGGCTACACTCAAGTTGAAGGTATGGACTACGGTGAGACATATGCCCCCGTTGCTAGACTTGAGTCCATCCGCATCTTACTTGCCTATGCTAATCACCATGATATCACTTTATACCAAATGGACATTAAAAGTGCTTTTCTAAATGGTGAAATTGAGGAGGAAGTTTACGTTAAACAACCTCCCGGCTTTGTAAATCCCAAGAAACCCGATCATGTTTACAAACTTCACAAAGCCCTTTATGGTCTTAAGCAAGCTCCTAGAGCGTGGTATAAATGCTTGACCAAGTTCCTTATTGAAAAAGGCTTTGAGATTGGAAAAATAGATTCTACTCTTTTCACTAAAAGGGTTAATGGTGAATTATTTGTATGCCAAATTTATGTTGATGATATCATATTTGGTTCAACTAACCCTCATTTTAGTGAAAAGTTTGGAAAGCTAATGTCAAAGAAGTTTGAGATGTCTATGATGAGTGAACTCAAGTTCTTTCTTGGTTTGCAAATCAAGCAAACTAAGGAAGGCACCTTTGTTTCTCAAACAAAGTACACCAAGGACTTATTCATGAAGTTCAACATGCAAGAAAGCAAAGGTATGAAAACTCCCATGCCTACTAGTGGACATCTTGACTTGACTAAGGATGGTAAACCAGTTGATCAAAAGGTTTATCGCTCTATGATTGGATCATTGTTATATCTATGTGCCTCTCGTCCCGATATTACGCTAAGCATGTGCATGTGTGCACGATATCAAGCGGCCCCCAAAGAATGTCATCTTAAGGTTGTGAAAAGGATAGTGAGATACTTAATACATACACCAAACTTTGGAATTTGGTATCCTAAGAGGTCCTCTTTTGATTTTGTTGGCTATTCCGACTCGGACTATGCCGGAGACAAGGTTGATAGAAAGTCCACTTCAGGTACTTGTCAATTTCTTGGTAGATCTCTTGTGTCTTGGTCTTCCAAGAAACAAAACTCGGTATCCTTATCCACCACCGAAGCGGAATACATTGCCGCCGGTTCATGTTGTGCTCAATTACTTTGGATGACCCAAACTCTTAAAGATTATGGGATATATGTGAAATGTTCCTTTGCTTTGTGACAATGAAAGTGCCATTGAGATTGCTCATAATCCCGTGCAACATTCCCGGACTAAGCATATTGAAGTTCGTCATCATTTCATTCGAGATCATGTTGCTAAAGGGGATATTGATCTTAAGCATGTCGTACCGATAAGCAATTGGCAGATATATTCACCAAATCGCTTGATGAGAAAATCTTTGGCCGGTTGAGAGGAGAATTGAACATCATTGATGCTTCAAACTTGGAGTAGGAACTCCATTTGGATACATGCAAGGCATGAGCCTATGACTAATCCTTGATATTTCCTTCATGATGCTATTCATATGTCCTGGATATATTTGCACCCTTGCATGGTATCTAGCCCTTGTAGGTACTTGGATGAATCTAAATCCATGAGATTGCAACTCACTCACATCTTGAGCAATCTCTACATCACCAAGTCGCTACAATACGGTGGTTGATGACAAGGAAGCACGAAACCCTTCAACATATCCTTTGACAAATTCTATATATCAAATTTCATTTGGTATCAAGTTTCATGATTGTCATTTTGGATACACAAGTGCTATTTCTTGCAAGACTAACCCATGTAGGTAGATGAACTCAAATTACAAATGGTGCTCCCAACTCTTGATGAGCTACATCAACCTTGAGCATCTCACACAAGTTCAACTACATGATCAAGATCAACACCACCACCCAAGTATGTCATTCCATCTTAGAGAAGCTTTACTCCAAGTCATGGATCAAAGCAACTCAACGAGATGTGAATACATCAAATGCTTAAACGAAAAAGGTAACCCCATTTTGAGCTTAAATGATGAGTATGACTTATGATCAAGTGTTCTCACTTGACTACTTAGTCAATATACTCTAACATAGGTGACTTTGTCACCGCCCAATTCTAGATGAAGTTCTCTGGTGTTTCTTTGAGTTTCTGCATTTTCCCCTTTGCATATTTATTCCCTTTTCTCAAAAAAAAACTTCATCTAGATTTTCTTTTCTCTGTTTTGTTCTGCATTCCCTGCATCCAATTCCTTGCAAATTCTTCACTTAATTCTTTGCAAATCTTTGTGAGATCTTATTTGCCTAGTGAGCTGAGGTGACAAGTG
Organism: Aegilops tauschii subsp. strangulata; assembly: GCF_002575655.3. Lineage (NCBI taxonomy): Eukaryota > Viridiplantae > Streptophyta > Magnoliopsida > Poales > Poaceae > Aegilops > Aegilops tauschii. The sequence continues at coordinate 129,741,711 of NC_053039.3, forward strand.
CTTTCTCTATGATGAACTCGGTCACACCGATCTGTTGCTTTCGGTCCAACCGAATCATTTTCGTGCAACCGAAGCACACAACTCGATGCCACTGATTTCATTGCAGACAAAACAACTTGCCACTTGATCCTGCATTCCTTTTTGCTCCAGCTCCACTCAATGATTCTTGTCCTCTACCAGCATCACATTTTATACGCTGCTTTGCTCTGTGACTCAAGGACCAAACCTATTTTGACTCACACTCCAGAGGATTCCTTCTTGGAAATTAATGTCAAAGGGGGAGAGAGAGTTCACATCAAAGCTTAATCCTTCAAAAAGGGGAGAGAATGCTTCAAACAGGGGGAGAGAAGATACCCCAGCTGCCTGGTGTTCAAGAGGAGAGAAGTCACATGTCTTTAGAGGGGAAAGACATGTTCATGTTGTTTGTGTATTCTCATATTTTCTGTTCCCTATCTTCTCCCAGTATCCCATATAAGATTCAGGGGGAGAAAGACATCTAAGGGAAGAAGATCTTCGAATTCATTGCATATCTTTACCTTTGGGGACATGTCTATATCTAATAGAGTATCTAGTGCTCACACTCTACATGTCATCCCAATCTTGGTACTCTTGTGGTTCCTTTTGTTTGCTCTGGCTAGTAGATGTATCTATGTTATCTAACCTTGTTTACTCAGGTTCATCCCTTTCTAAGCCAACTCAAGACCACAAGGTAAGTATATGCATCACACTCATGTGCATGAGGATATCTTGCTGATGTACATACTGTTTGCAAGTAGGACTCGTGAGCATGGAGGTACATTTCCCATATTCACACCATTTGCTCTGATGCATACGGCCAAGATACATGTAACACATTGCTTACTCTGTCATGCTTATGCACTCACATGCTCTTATATTCCATATTTACATGATTGCATACATGTAGGGGGAGCCTATGCATGTTACATGTCTTTCCAAAGCTTTGCTTGTTATTCTCTATATCTTTATCTAAAGCTTTGATGTATGTCGTCATCAATTACCAAAAAGGGGGAGATTGAAAGCACAAGTGCTCCCTGGGTGTTTTTGGTAATTAATGTCAACATATCTCTTATTGGAATAATGCTTTCATCTAGTATGCTTCAGATAAGTTCAATAGTGGAGTGGCATGGACAAGAGGATGTGGAACCCCTTCAAGATAATAAGGACGAAAGATTGGCTCAAGCTCAAAGCTGAAGACTCTACACTTTTCATTTTAGTGATCCAAGATCACATTGAGTCCATAGGAAAGCCACTACTATTAAGAGGGGATGAGGTGTTGCTTAATGGCTTGCTTGCTCAAAGTGCTTAGTGATATGCTCCAAAGCCCTCAATCACTTTCTCATATCCACATTTGTCCAAAACTAAAAGTCAAACTCGGCCCCACCGAAACTTTCTATCCGGCGCCACCGAGTTCACTTGACATAGCCACTGCCAGAAACCCTAATCAATTCGGTCTCACCGATGGGATCTCGGTCTCACCGAGATGGGCTTGCAAACTCTCTGTTGCCTATTGCATTAATTTTGGTCTCACCAAAATATGGAATCAGTACCACGAGTTTGCTTGGCCAACTCTCTGTTGTGCTTATTACCCAAGTCGGTCCAACCGAGTTTGTGTAATCGGTCCAACCGAGATAAGGCTTTACCCTAACCCTAGCACATCGGTCCCACCGAGTTGACATATCGGTCCCACCGAAATGCCTAACGGTCACATTATGAACCAAATCGGTCCGACCGAGTTTTCTAATTCGGTCCCACCAAGTTTGGTGATTTGTGTGTAACGGTTAGATTTTGTGTGGAGGCTATATACTCCACCCACTCTTCATTCATGGAGAGAGCCATCAGAACATGCCTACACTTCCATCATATATTTTCTGAGAGAGAACCACCTACACTTGTGTTGAGGTCAAGATATTCCATTCCAACCACATAAATCTTGATCTCTAGCCTTCCCCAAGTTGCTTTCCACTCAAATCTTCTTTCTAGCAAATCCAATCCTATGAGAGAGAGTTGAGTGTTGGGGAGACTATCATTTGAAGCACAAGAGCAAGGAGTTCATCATCAACACACCATCTATCACCTCTTGGAGAGTGGTGTCTCCTAGATTGGTTAGGTGTCACTTGGGAGCCTCCGTCAAGATTGTGGAGTTGAACCAAGGAGTTTGTACGGGCAAGGAGATCGCCTACTTCGTGAAGATCTACCCTAGTGAGGCAAGTCCTTCGTGGGCAATGGCCATGGTGGGATAGACAAGGTTGCTTCTTCGTGGACCCTTCGTGGGTGGAGCCCTCCATGGACTCACGCAACCGTTACCCTTCGTGGGTTGAAGTCTCCATCAACGTGGATGTACGATAGCACCACCTATCGGAACCACGGATAAAAAAATCTTCGTGGCTCCAATTGCGTTTGCACACTTCAATCCCATCCCTTTACATTCTTGCAACTTGCATGATTTACTTTCCGCTGCTTATATACTCTTGTCATGCTTGCTTGATATGTAATGTGAATGTTTGAACTTCTGCTAAAACTAACTTAAAGAATTTAAAAACTGCAACTTTTCTTGCTAAGAGTCTATTCACCCCCCTCTAGACACTTCTTCTCGATCCTTTCATCTGTCGATATGCCTGCAGCCACATCGCTGCGATTTCATCCATGTACAGCCCCGCTATTGTGACCCAATTGTGCGGTGGCACTCGGTAGAGCTCGAAGTAGGAGGTGCATCGCTCGAGCCAGATGCGTGGCGCATCGCCGTTGAAACGGGGGAAGTCGTGTTTGGGCGGCTTGGTTTAGTGATCGCCCACTCGATGTTGCTCGTACGCGGTTGGCGAGTTCTGGATCAGGAGCGATGGCCTGTGGTTGATGAGGCGGGCAAACGGAAGCTGCGCGGCGCCCTCTGTATAGAGCGGAGGAGGTGGTGGCGGACGAGTCGTTGGTGGAGGAGGGGGCGGCGCTTGAGTGGAGGAGCCAGAGGCCGGTGTCTTACCCGTCGCGGATGTGCCGGGGTCGAGCGGCGGAGGGGACTTGCGCGCCTCGTCCACCTCTGCTTGCGTCAGATCTATCTGTTTGGCCAGATGCTTGAGCTCGTTGGAGACCTGGTTGTTGTAGGCGACCTGGCCTTGGTGACGCTCGTCGGCCGTCTTCTGGTTGGCGTCGAGGCGGCGGATGACAGACTCGAGTAGGGTCTGAAGCTTGTTCGTCGTCTCCGTCATCGCATCCAGCACTCGGCGTGTCTGGGCGGAGGGTTTGGACGGCGCCGTGGTCGTGCTCCGAATCGAAGCAAACCCCGAGTAGAATTTCGGGCGAGCTCGCCGGAGCGGCTCGCACCTAGCTCGGTGGATGTTACCGCTCGATCTGGAGGATTAGCGAGCCGCGGTGGCCCGATCGGAGAAAAATTTCTGGTGAATTGGAGGCTCTGAGTACCACTGTAATGCCCAGGGGAGATCGCGATCTAGAATTGGGGATGAGGAAAGGAGAACAGAGTAGGTGAGGACTTGGAGAAGGGCAAAGGAGATCGTTCAATCACTCGCTGCCATTTCGTCTGACGAGTCGTACATAAGTAGTTGCCCCACTGGGCCACCCTTACAAGGCCGCGGCCCAATCAACTCAACCCACACACGCACTCGACCCAAGCCCATACATCGATGTTGCATGTTTAGTTAACTGAACTGCACTTGGTCAGTCGGCTGCAGATGCAGTAGCAGTATCTGCAGGCGTGATACTCGCATCTCGATCTGCTTTGGGCCAGTAGGATGGCGGCGGCAGAGTCGATCTAGGGAATATCTGCGGGGTGGGCGGCGAGCAAGGCCACAGTGGTAACAGGGGGCGGCGGGGCGAGGCCGTGTTGGGGGTGGTTTGTGCTGTAGAGGAGGCGGCTGGCGGAGAAAGCAAAATGACGAGTGTAGTCTCACCCCACACATCTCCTATATCACTAAGAGCATCTCCACTCGTTCGGCCCCCCAACGCATAGGCCGGCGCTCTTTCAGGCGCTCGCCCGGCGATTTTTAGGCCCTGGGGGCGATCTAGGTCCCAGCCACGCCCCCAGGTGCCGCCCCCAAGGTGTCGCAAATTCAAACTTGGTCCATTCCCGCTCCCGAAAAACGCCACAAGTCCGGCGATCAGCGCCATAGTTCGGCGATCACCTTGCCACAGTTCAGCGATCAAATGAAAAGTTCGGCATGCAAAAAGAAAGGACATGTAGGCATTGCATCAAACGACGGTGTCGGCCCCCGGCGTCGGAGGAGTCGGCGTGCACGGGCTGGGCCGCGTCGGCGCGGCTTCTTCTGTGCTGGGCGGCGTCGGCGCGGCTTCTGTGCTGCTGGGCGTCGTGGAGGCATCATCGCTTGGGCTTGGCGGCGGCGTTGGGCGTCGGCATGGGAGTTGGCGGCGCCGGCTCCTCCTCCTCTGGCTCCTCCTCGCCGTCCATGTCGCCGTTGAGGTCCATTGTGTCGTCTTGGGCAGTGAACCCGGGGGAGGCGGCGGCCGCCGAGCCGGTCGTGATGATGTCGTCCATGTCGGCCTCCGTCGCGTCGGTGTCGCCGAGATGCGGCGAGGAGGCTTGTGAGAAGAGCAATGCGCCACGGCGGAGAGTGGCGCCGGGGAGGCTGCGTAGGCCGGCGGCGAGTAGGTGTACGGAGGGTACTGCACGTCGGCGAAGGCGGGCGAGGCCGTGCGCTGGGCCGGGTGACCATGGGGGAAGGTGATGTTGGGGTTGAACCCACCGTGCGCACCGCCGTCGGCATAGCCAGGCAACGGCGTGCAGCCCCAGGGTTGTGGCGACAACGAGAAGCCGGCCGGAGACCCGACGCGTACGGGCCGTGGCCGCCGGGTGGATTCATCATCCCCGCGCGAGCCGCCTCGGTTTGTTCGGCCGAGCGCTCCGCCACCGCCGCAGCCGCGAGCGCCGCCCTGTCCCGGGCCTTCTTGGTGTTCGCCCTGTTCCGCCGGTCGGTGGTGACAGCCTCCCGGCGCTGAAATTCCGCCCTCCAGTCGGCGTTAGACATGCCCGGGGGCTTGGACAGCAGCGCCCTCTGCTTCCTCTGCTTCGGCTGGGTGGCGGCGGCGGCATCCGCCGTGGTGCAGGGGGCCACGTACTTATTCGGCGGCATGGCGGCCAGCTGGGAGGGGAGGAGGAGGAGATTAGCGGGAGGAATGGAGAATGGGAGGGAAGCCGAGGGGGGAAACGGCGGGAAAAGGGCCTCCTCTCGCCGACAGAGCAGCCCCACGCCCCTTTTAGCTTCGGCCGGCGCTCCCAGACGACCCCCGGGCGCTTGGGTTTGGCTCGGGTTCGCCAGCTATTATTCAGCCCCAAACCGGTGCTAAATGAGATCCTGGGAGCGCGACTGGGCCGATTTTCAGCCGTCGGCGCTAAAAACGCCTTGGGAGGGCCTGTTGGGGCGCGTCTGGAGATGCTCTAAGCTCGTAGGGGTGGGAGCGTCAATTGCATCGATCGATTTCGTTGGTGCCCCCGATTTTGATCATGTCACTCGCTGGGAGGGTTGGCCAATTGGTGGGTCCTGATAGTCAGCGGTTGGCGGGTGTGGGTAGGGTATGTCCGCGAGGGAGTGCGATCTTTCTGGAAGCCTGGCGGCATGGCGGCTGGGAATGCCTCGCAAAACGTGTTGAACGACTATGTCTGCCCGGCTATGTACAGAGAGAGGCGGGCTGGGGGAAGGATTTGTGTGGCCGTCACTGGGCTGGGGTGGGTTGCGTTGTGCTTTGCCGTTGCCGGAGAAGGTTGCGCGATGCGAGATTTTTTATTGTTCCATGCTATTATATTATCCATCTAGGATGTTTTATATGCATTTATATGCTATTTTATATGATTTTTGGGACTAACATATTAATCCAGAGCCCAGTGCCAGTTTCTGTTTTTTCCTTGTTTTGAGTATCGCAGAAAAGGAAAACCAAACGGAGTCCAATTGACCTAAAAGTTCACGAAGATTATTTTTGGACCAGAAGAAGCCGACAGAGTATCGGAGATGGGCCAGAAGAGTCCCGAGGCACCCACGAGGGTGGGGGCGCGCCCTACCCCCCTGGGCACGCCCCCTACCTCGTGGCCGCCTCGGAGACCCCCCCGACTTGTTCCCGACGCCAAAAATCCCTATAAATATAGAAACCCCCGAATAGAAACCTAGATCGGGAGTTCCGCCGCCGCAAGCCTATGTAGCCACCAAAAACCAATCGGGACCCTGTTCCGGCACCCTCCCGGAGGGGGGATCCCTCACCGGTGGCCATCTTCATAATCCCGGCGCTCTCCATGACGAGGAGGGAGTAGTTCACCCTCGGGGCTGAGGGTATGTACCAGTAGCTATGTGTTTGATCTCTCTCTCTCTCTCTCTCGTGTTCTTGATTCAGGACGATCTTGATGTATCGCGAGCTTTGCTATTATAGTTGGATCTTATGATGTTTCTCCCCCTCTACTCTCTTGTAATGGATTGAATTTTCCCTTTGAAGTTATCTTATCGGATTGAGTCTTTAAGGATTTGAGAACACTTGATGTATGTCTTGCGTGGGGTACCCGTGGTGACAATGGGGTATTCTATTGATCCACTTGATGTATGTTTTGGTGATCAACTTGCGGGTTCCGTGACCTTCGGAATCTATGCATAAGGGTTGGCACACGTTTTCGTCTTGACTCTCCGGTAGAAACTTTGGGGCACTCTTTGAAGTTCTTTGTGTTGGTTGAATAGATGAATCTGAGATTGTGTGATGCATATCGTATAATCATACCCACGGATACTTGAGGTGACATTGGAGTATCTAGGTGACATTAGGGTTTTGGTTGATTTGTGTCTTAAGGTGTTATTCTAGTACAAACTCTAGGATAGATCGAACGGAAAGAATAGCTTTGTGTTATTTTACTACGGACTCTTGAATAGATCGATCAGAAAGAATAACTTTGAGGTGGTTTCGTACCCTACAATAATCTCTTCGTTTGTTCTCCGCTATTAGTGACTTTGGAGTGACTCTTTGTTGCATGTTGAGGGATATTTATATGATCCAATTATGTTATTATTGTTGAGAGAATTTGCACTAGTGAAAGTATGAACCCTAGGCCTTGTTTCAACGCATTGTAATACCGTTTGTGATCACTTTTATCATTAGCTACCTTGCTGCTTTTATATTTTCAGATTACAAAAACCTATATCTACCATCCATATTGCACTTTTATCACCATCTCTTCGCCGAACTAGTGCACCTATACAATTTACCATTGTATTGGGTGTGTTGGGGACACACGAGACTCTTTGTTATTTGGTTGCAGGGTCGTTTGAGAGAGACCATCTTCATCCTACGCCTCCCACGGATTGATAAACCTTAGGTCATCCACTTGAGGGAAATTTGCTACTGTCCTACAAACCTCTGCACTTGGAGGCCCAACAACGTCTACAAGAAGAAGGTTGTGTAGTAGACATCAAGCAATTTCTGGCGCCGTTTCCGGGGAGGTGAGTGCTTGAAGGTATATCTTTAGATCTTGCAATCGAATCTTTTTGTTTCTTGTTTTATCACTAGTTTAGTCTATAAAAGAAAACTACAAAATATGGAATTGAGGGTGCCTCATATGCTTCATCTTTTTAATGTCTTTCGTGAAAATAAGGATTCCGATAATTGTGCCAAAGTGTTATAAGAAGAATGCATTAAATGTTTGGCACTAAATATTTGAATGATGAGCATGATTGCAATGTTGTTAGTATGAATTCTATGAATATCCATGATGCTAATAATATGCAAAGCCACAAGCTTGGGGATTCTATGTTTGATGAAGATGATATCTTTTGTCCCCCAAGTTTTGATGAGCAAATTTATTATGATGAAAGCATGCCTCCTATCTATGATGATTATTTTGATGACATGTATGCTATAAAGAATAATGATAACCATGAAACTTGTCATCTTGATTTTAATTTTCAATCACATGATAGTTATTTTGTTGTGTTTTCTCCCACCACTATTCATGAGAATAAATTTGCTTATGTGGAGAGTAATAAAATTTCTATGCTTGTGCATCATGAGAATAATGCTTTATGTGATGGTTATATTGTTGAATTCATTCATGATGCTACTGAAATTTTTTATGAGGGAGGAATATATGCTTGTAGGAATTGCAATAATATCAAGTTTCCTCTCTATGTGCTTAAAGTTTTGAAGTTATGCTTGTTTTGCCTTCCTATGCTAGTTGATTATTGTTCCCATAAGTTGTTTGCTCACAAAATCCCTAGGCATAGGAAGTGGGTTAGACTTAAATGTGCTATTCATGTTCTTCATGATGCTCTCTTTATGTTTCAATTCTTATCTTTTATGTGAGCATCATTGAAATCATCATGCCTAACTAGAGGCGTTAAACGTTAGCGCTTGTTGGGAGGCAACCCAATTTTATTTTTGTCCTTTGCTTTTTCTCCTACTTAGTAATAAATAATTCATCTTTCCTCTGTTTAGATGTGGTTTTATGTTTTAATTAGTGTTTGTGCCAAGTAGAACCTTTGGGAAGACTTGGGTGAAGTCTTTGCGATCTTGCTGTAAAAAATAGAAACTTTTGCACTCACGAGATTAGCTGCCATTTTTTACTGGAGAGTGATTTTAGGTTGATTATTTTTGCACATGATTAATAGACAAATTCCTCAGGTCCACCAATTTATTTCAGAATTTTTGGAGTTACATAAGTATTCGAATGATACAGATTACTACAGACTGTTCTGTTTTTGACAGATTCTGTTTTCATTGTGTTGTTTGCTTATTTTGATGAATCTATGAGTAGTATCGGAGGGTATGAACCATAGAGAAGTTGGAATACAGTAGATATTACACCAATATGAATTTAGAATGAGTTCACAACAATACCTAAGTGGTGATTTATTTTCTTATACTAACGGAGCTTACGAGTTTTCTGTTGAGTTTTGTGTTGTGAAGTTTTAAAGTTTTGGGTAAAGATTCGATGGACTATGGAATAAGGAGTGGCAAGAGCCTAATATTGGGGATTCCCAAGGCACCCCAAGGTAATATTCAAGGACAACCAAGAGCCTAAGCTTGGGGATGCCCCGGAAGGAATCCCCTCTTTCGTCTTCGTTCATTGGTAACTTTACTTGGAGCTATATTTTTATTCACCACATGATATGTGTTTTGCTTGGAGCGTCATTTTATTTTATTTTGTTTTGCTTTCTGTTTGAATAATATCCCAAGATCTGAAATTCTTAAAAGTTAGAGAGTCTTCACATAGTTACATAATTATTCAACTACTCATTGATCGTCACTTATATCTTTTGGAGTAGTTTGTCGTTTGCTCTAGTGCCTCACTTATATCTTTTAGAGCATGACGGTAGTTTTATTTTGAAGAAATAGATGAACTCTCATGCTTCACTTATATTATTTTGAGAGTCCTAAACAGCATGGTAATTTGCTTTGGTTATGAAACTAGTCCTAATATGATGGGCATTCAAGATGGGTATAATAAAAACTTTCATATAGAGTGCATTGAATACTATGAGAAGTTTGATACTTGATAATTGTTTTGAGATATAAAGATGGTGATATTAGAGTCATGCTAGTTGATTAATTGTGAAATTGATAAATTCTTGTGTTGAGGTTTGCAAGTCCCGTAGCATGCACGTATGATAACCGTTGTGTGACAAATTTCAAGAATGAGGTGTTTCTTGGATTACCTTCCTTATGAGTGGCGGTCGGGGACGAGCGATGGTGTTTCCTACCAATCTATCCCCCTAGGAGCATGCGCGTAGTGCTTGGTTTTGATGACTTGTAGATTTTTGCAATAAGTATGTGAATTTTTGTGACTAATGTTGAGTCCATGGATTATACGCACTCTCACCCTTCCATCATTGCTAGCCTCTTCGGTACCGTGCATTGCCCTTTATCACCTCGAGAGTTGGTGCAAACTTTGCCAGTGCATCCAAACCCCGTGATATGATACGCTCTATCACACATAAGCCTCCTTATATCTTCCTCAAAACAACCACCATACCTACCTAGTATGGCATTTCCATAGCCATTCCGAGATATATTGCCATGCAACTTTCCACCGTTCCGTTTATTATGACACGTTCCATCATTGTCATATTGCTTTGCATGATCATGTAGTTGACATCATATTTGTGGCAAAGCCACCGTTCATAATTCTTTCATACGTGTCACTCATGAGTCATTGCACATCCCGGTACACCGCCGGAGGCAGTCATATAGAGTTATATCTTGTTCTAGTATCGAGTTGTAATCTTTGAGTTGTAAATAAATAGAAGTGTGATGATCATCATTATTAGAGCATTGTCCCATCTGAAAAAAGGCCAAATAAAAAAGGAAGGCCCCCAAAAAAATAGAAGGGACAATGCTACTATCCTTTTTCCACACTTGTGCTTCAAAGTAGCACCATGATCTTCATGATAGAGAGTCTCTTATTTTGTCACTTTCATATACTAGTGGGAATTTTTCATTATAGAACTTGGCTTGTATATTCCAACAATGTGCTTACTCAAATGCCCTAGGTCTTCGTGAGCAAGCAAGTTGGATGCACACCCACTTAGTTTCTTTTGTTGAGCTTTCATACATTTATAGCTCTAGTGCATCCGTTAAATGGCAATCCCTACTCCTCGCATTGACATCAATTGATGGGCATCTCCATAGCCCGTTGATTAGCCACGTCGATGTGAGACTTTCTCTTTTGTTGTCTTCTCCGCACAACCTCCATCATCATATTCTATTCCACCCATAGTGCTATGTCCATGGCTCGCGCTCATATATTGCATGAAAGTTGAAAAAGTTTGAGAATACTAAAGTATGAAAGAATTGCTTGGCTTGTCATCGGGGTTGTGAATGATGGGAGAATTTTGTGTGACAAAAATGAAGCATGGCCAAACTATATTATTTTGTAGGGATGAGCTTTCTTTGGCTATGTTATTTTGAGAAGACATAATTGCTTGGTTAGTATGCTTGAAGTATTATTATTTTTTTGTCAATATTAAACTTTTGTCTTGAATCTTTCGGATCTGAACATTCATGCCAGAATAAACAAGATTACATTGAAAATTATGTTAGGTAGCATTCCATATCAAAAACTCTATTTTTATCATTTACCTACTCGAGGACCAGCATGAATTAAGCTTGGGGATGCTTGATACGTCTCCAACGTATCTATAATTTTTGATTATTCCATGCTATTATATTATCCATCTAGGATGTTTTATATGCATTTATATGCTGTTTTATATGAGTTTTGGGACTAACATATTAATGCAGAGCCCAGTGCCAGTTTCTGTTTTTCCTTGTTTTTGAGTATCGCAGAAAAGGAAAACCAAACGGAGTCCAATTGACCTGAAAGTTCACGGAGATTATTTTTGGACCAGAAGAAGCCCACAGAGTATCGGAGATGGGCCAGAAGAGTCCCGAGGCACCCACGAGGGTGGGGGGCACGCCCTACCCCCTGGGCACGCCCCCCTACCTCATGGCCGCCTCGGAGACCCCCCTGACTTGTTCCCGATGCCAAAAATCCCTATAAATATAGAAACCCCCGAATAGAAACCTAGATCGGGAGTTCCGCCGCCGCAAGCCTCTGTAGCCACAAAAAACCAATCGGGACCCTGTTCCGGCACCCTGCCAGAGGGGGCATCCCTCACTGGTGGCCATCTTCATCATCCCGGCGCTCTCCATGACGAGGAGGGAGTAGTTCACCCTCGGGGCTGAGGGTATGTACCAGTAGCTATGTGTTTGATCTCTCTCTCTCTCTCTCTCGTGTTCTTGATTCAGGACGATCTTGATGTATCGCGAGCTTTGCTATTATAGTTGGATCTTATGATGTTTCTCCCCCTCTACTCTCTTGTAATGGATTGAGTTTTCCCTTTGAAGTTATCTTATCGGATTGAGTCTTTAAGGATTTGAGAACACTTGATGTATGTCTTGCGTGGGATACCCGTGGTGACAATGGGGTATTCTATTATCCACTTGATGTATGTTTTGGTGATCAACTTGCGGGTTCCGTGACCTTGGGAATCTATGCATAGGGGTTGGCACACGTTTTCGTCTTGACTCTCCGGTAGAAACTTTGGGGCACTCTTTGAAGTTCTTTGTGTTGGTTGAATAGATGAATCTGAGATTGTGTGATGCATATCGTATAATCATACCCACGGATACTTGAGGTGACATTGGAGTATCTAGGTGACATTAGGGTTTTGGTTGATTTGTGTCTTAAGGTGTTATTCTAGTACGAACTCTAGGATAGATCGAACGGAAAGAATAGCTTTGTGTTATTTTACTACGGACTCTTGAATAGATCGATCAGAAAGAATAACTTTGAGGTGGTTTCGTGCTCACTTTTATCATTAGTTACCTTGCTGTTTTTATATTTCCAGATTACAAAAACCTATATCTATAATCCATATTGCACTTGTATCACCATCTCCTCGCCGAACTAGTGCACCTATACAATTTACCATTGTATTGGGTGTGTTGGGGACACAAGAGACTCTTTGTTATTTGGTTGCAGGGTTGTTTGAGAGAGACCATCTTCATCCTACGCCTCCCATGGATTGATAAACCTTAGGTCATCCACTTGAGGGAAATTTGCTACTGTCCTACAAACCTCTGCACTTGGAGGCCCAACAACGTCTACAAGAAGAAGGTTGTGTAGTAGATGTCAGAGTGCTCTATGCTTGAAGGTTCTGCGTCTGCCTGTGCACTGTTGCTGTTAGAGGCCTCCGACATCGCCTCGATGGATGTTTTGGCGGCTCAAGCTTCGGCCGGTCCGTCTGAGGTACGCATTTTTTTGACACTTAAGAGAGAGAGAGGGTTGAGTATGACTCTACGAGGGAGTGGATGAGGCATCCGCCACTGCTCATCCATTGCCAGATCCGGCAGCCGCCCTGCCTCTACATGCCGGATCCTGCCACCGAAGAGCTCGGTCAGGGAGGAGCAGTTAGGATGAAGATGACGTGGTGGTGAAGTGAGGTGAGCAGGAGGAGCGACCACGTGGGGTCGAGGTCATGGACGACGTGGTTGGCGCCTTGGCGGCTTGGTGCCTATGGCGAGCACGGTGCAGAGCATGTCGTCCGTGCGCTCGATCTCATGGGTGTCGACGCCAAGCCGCTATGCATCGCTGTGGCCTGTGGTGGCACTCAAGGTGGGGCAGGTGGAGGAGCCGATGCCACATCCCGTGTCTGTGTGGAGAAGAGGAGGAACTGGCGGCTGGGCTCGTGGAGAAGAGAAGGATGCCTCGATCTTGATCGATCTTAAATTGATATTCCATTTATTTGGTAGATTATTCTACATTTTTAAGATGTCACAATGCCCTCCTCTTCTCCACACAGACCAAAAGCGGCAATTTGTGAGGCAGTATCTCAAGAAATCAACACTCTCAAGTTGTTGATTTCTTTGTTTGTCTGAAGATATGGCGTTGTTCTTAGTTTCAGCTAGCTCGATCCTAACAGGGGCTCTACAAAACCATTACTTTCAAGTTGCTTGATTAACTAGAACATGAATTATGGTGTTTCCATATTAGTTGTGAAGTGTGATATGGTATTTTCTTTAAGAGTAAACTGTCTAACATAGTGTTTCTTCTGATATGATGTTACCTTGAGGTCTTAAATGGAGCATTGCATTTTAGTGCCGGTGATGTCCTTGACTCCTTGCAACGTCAAGATAGCAGTTACTCAGAATGGTCAGTATAACAACTTCATTATCCATTGACCAACTTGTATAATGATGGTGGATTTGGTATGCGGCTGTGTAGAGAGTGGATTCGGGGGAGAGTGTGCTGCAGGATATATATGAAGCGGGAAGCTAGATGTGTGACTCTGGTGCCGCTTTTGGTCGTCGCATTGGAGGGTTTCTGCATCGTCTTCATCCATGTGTTAGTCTTTTCTGTATTATCTCTAGAGACCTCTGATGAATGTGGTTGTTGCTGTAGGGGGACGCTTCTGCGGCTCCGGTGCCGCTTCTGATCATCGTGTTGGAGGGTTTCTTCATCGTATTCTTCCACTGTGTTCTTATTATGTATTATGTCTATAGAGCTCATCTCGATCGGAGGTGTTCCTTTTGTTTTCCTGCTCCCGTTCCTTTCTCTCATGCACTTCACTGTTGATGCCTTTCCTCCATTGTAATGGTTTCTGCAGGTTCCATGGCTGATACATTTTTCTGATACAATTGTCAGTCGAATGCTAATCACATGTTTGTCCAAACAACAAACATCTTGAACTGAATTTCTCATGTACTCCTATGTGCATAAGAGCGGCCTGAACCTGGGTAAAAAGAGAGAGTCCATCGCCGTGCCATCTCCTATTGCTTCTGCTCTTTGTGCAACACGACCGTCCCCATGCCGAACCACAAAGGGGCGTCCTTCCCCATAGGTGATCGTGCTTCCACGCCGACATCTTTGGCGCGCCAGGTAGGGGGCGTCGCTTGTGCAAACCGAAAGCAGTAGTCGGTGCGTCGATCTTCGTCAACTTACGTCATCCACGACTCCCAAGAAAAAGAGCGGAGCCAGAGCGCATCCTTCCTCCTCGAAGGCCTCGTTACCCATGGTTGTGGGTGCCACAAGCGTTGCGGCTACGGCGGACGGGGTTGGTGAGGCGAGCGGTACCAACAACACTCTTGCTGGGGCGGGGGCTGCGGGCGCGATCCAAACCCTTCAGCACGTCGCTGATCAAGCTCTCGTTGGTACGGGTCACGGAGGCACTCAGCTTCCTCCTGCTCATCCCACCGGCATGCTCAACCAACGCGAAGTTGACACCCGCTCCGGTGCGAGCCAAGACCCACTGGTCGTGCCGCCCGGAGGGGCGGAGACAAGGCGTGCATTTTGTCCAGCGGCGGGCGAACGCAACAACACCCCGAGCGGCACCCTCGATCCCCAGCGACCACACCCGCACGGGAAGGGCCCGGCTGACCAAGAACCTGGTCACCAAGAACAGCTTCGGCCACATCAGGTCCCTCTGGCAACTGGCCCGAGGCGGCGAGAGCCCGGCGACGCTCCTTCTAGTTTGTCTAGAAGTCGGGCGATGTCGCGCTCTGCCTCCCGTGCCATGCTAGAAACGGCAGCTGAAGCGGTCGCAAGAGCTTAGTTGCTACTGGATTCCCCTCCAGCAGCAGACATGATGGATGAATGGAGAGCTACCATTCAAAGTCTCCTCCGATTTGCCGAGGTCAACAAGCCACCAGGTGCAGGGCCGCCGCGGCGCCCACCGCCGATGTTGGCAACTCCCACCAATGGCCAAGACAGGAGAACTACACCCACCGTGCAGTCCCCACCGCGACAGCTCTCCGGCAGGACCAACGTCAATGGCCGCCAAACGATGATGATCGCGATGAGGCATCAATGGACTCATCCGACCCGCGACTCCGGCAGGACCAACATCAAGTGCTGAGGGAAAGGAAGAAGGAATACGCCCGCGTCACCATTGAGCGGCGTCGCGAGACACACCATGAGTCTGACAGGCGCAACATGGCTAATGTCGACAAACCCGCGCCCAGTGCTGGCGGGTACCTACCTTACGAGGTAGGGTGCCCGGCCTTCACATGTGAGTTGTAGCAAGTCCAGTTGCCATCATCTCGCACCTTCAAACCTGACCTGCCGGAGAAGTACGACGGAAAACTAAACCCGGCAGAGTTTTTGGGCATCTATACGATCGCCGTTCAAGCTGTCGGGGGAAGGGATGAAAAGGTGCTCGCCAACTACTTCCCGCTGGCCCTCAAGCCAACTGTGAGGTCATGCCTGATGCACCTGCCAGAAGATTCCATTTCCTCCTAGGCCGACCTGTGCAATGAGTTCGTGGGCGCCTTCACGGGCGGCCACCAAGAACCGGGTCGGCCTAGCGATCTGCAAACCCTGTTGCAGAAAGAGGGAGAAAGTTTGCGCAAATATCTCCAGAGATTCAGCCGAGTGCACCGCAATATCCCAAAGATACTCCCGACAGCTGTGATTGCTGCTTTTCATACAAATGTGCGCAATCGCAAAATGCGGGCTAAGATGAACGTTCGGTTGCCCAAGACGGCCAGCGAGCTCTACACGCTGGCAGATAAAGTGCGCTTGTGCTGAAGAAGGGAGAAGGCTTCCCGGGATAGAGGCTGGCGTCGAAGTCGATTCGGAAGATGACGACGATGACGCCACCCCGAGGAAGAGAAACAAAAAGCACAGCAAGAAGCGAAAGGAGAAGGCAGTTATGGCCGTTGAGAGCACTCGTGATCTTAGCACCGGCAAGAAAGCAAATACTGAGATACCCGGCAAGGAAGCTGCTACATGCGCTGATTGTTGGGTGGCAGCGGCTGCTGAGAAAACCGGCAAGTACAATGGGTCATACTGCAAGATACATAGGACCAAGGGTCACGATCTCCAAGATTGCAAGCAATTAGAGTAGTTGGTTGAGAAGCAGAAAGCTGAGTATGAAAGGCACGACAAGGAGAGAAACCAGAACGGAACTGGTGGGAAGGGCCGCGGTGGTTGTAACGGATACCGCGGCAAGCCTGATCAGTAGAAAGAAAAACCCGCCAGAGGCCGTGAGAAGAAAGAAGATGAGGATTACAGTGAAGAGGAAGATGATGAAACCAGCGAGCATGAGTTCCAAAAAGCTACCGAGGTGATGTGCATTGACGGGGGTGCATCTTTACACTCCTCTCACCGCCAACTCAAGTAGTGGGCACGTGAGGTCAATGCGGCAGAACCAGTAGCAAGCACTCGGGAGCCGCTCAAATGGCCCCGCACGCCCATCATCTTTGACATTGAGGATCATCCATACCGTACCACTGTGGTAGGATGTTTGCCATTGTTGGTCTCACCAACAACCCGCAACCTCAGGGTCACTAAGATGTTGGTTGACGGTGGGGCAGGTTTGAATCTGATATCCCTTGATGTGCTGAAGACCTAAGGAAAACTGGCACTTTATAAGGGATTAACCAAGGAAGGAGCCAGCCCAAGGGAAAGATTACCTTGCCGGTAACATTTGGCGGGGAAATCAACTTCCGGACTGAAAAGATTGTGTTCGATGTTGTTGAACTTCCTCTGCCATTTAACAAGATTCTCGATCGACCAGCTCTGGCTAAGTGTAACATCCCAAATTTTCAATTTGGAATGTTATACATAGATCATCATTTGCATATCATGTTTTGTTGCATTTTGACAAATCCTCGATAAATCCTAAGCAACTCAAGGACCCTTGGAGAGAGTTGGGGATTTTCTCAAATTTTTAAATTTGATTTTTCCAACGAGGATTGTGGTTTTAATTATTTTTCTCTCCGGAATAATATTTCATTTTAAATAAACGAGAGGAGAAAATATGACTTCTCCAAAACAATTGAAATACTGGAGGAAAAATGTTAAAAACATTATTTGGAATTTATTTGGATTTTATTTGCAATTTTTACTGCATTAAAAATATTGCATGTTTTCAAAATATTTATTTTTGATTTTAAAAATGTTCACCCTATTCTAGATTTTCTAACTAGACGGGGAAAATTTATTTCATATTTTTCGGTTTTTTATTTATTTTTCTACGCAATATTTTCCGTGGAACCTTAAAAAAAAAACGCGCCCGCGCCGACTGGGCCAAAGGCCCAGCCGACGGCCCGCCCGTCGCCCCTCTCCTCTCTCCCCACGACGCCGCCGCCGGTGTCCGATCCGGGCACGGAGGAGCCGCCGCCGCCTCGGGTGCCCCCTTCCCCAAGCACCTCGGACCCCCCTTCCATAAATAGACCCCCCTCTCTTTCCTCACCACCGCCGCCGGAGGAGCCCTGCCGCCCGCCCGCATCGCCTGCCGCCGCCGCCGCCGTTTGCCTTGCCCGCCGCCGCCGCCGGGAGCGCCGGAGCCGCCGCCCCTCGCCGCCGGAGCCCCCCGAGCCGCCGCCCCTCGCGCCCGAGCCCCGCCGCCGGAGCCTCGCCGGAGCCCCGACGAGGTACTGCCGCCGGCCGTCTTCGTTGTTGACCGGTTTTCTGTAAAAAAAACCCTTTTGTTTAAAAAAAACCCTAGATCGGTTTTTTTTCGGTTTTCTTATTTCGCGAGCGTTCACCGAATCGTTCGTTTTAACGAATGCGTTCGTCGGTTTTTCTCTGTTAACGAACGTTCGTTATTTAACCGTTCGTCCGTATTTTTTTCTTTTTCGGCGGATTTTCTCATTATTTTTCTTAGATTCGATTTCTGATCAAATTTTCGAATCTGTTTAACTTCTCGCTCGTTTATCGGAGTCAGGCGATTCAAGCGCCCAGAGTTTCGTCTCGAAATTCTCTTTCCGTTTAACCTACTCAAACAAGTTTTTGCTACAGTAAAATTTGACCTAGATCCAGATTAGCAAACGAAGTTTCTTTCTTCGCCGTTTGACTTTCGTTGCTTCTTTCAAGTTGATTCTTTTTGCAAACCGGAGTTCTTAAGTTGAACTTTTTGGTTGGATCTTTCATTCGAATTTTACCTGTGCATTAGATGAGTACTGATTGTATGCTTGTTTGTTTGCGATAGAGTACCCGGAGTGTGCCGTTTGTTACTTCGACTCGCTAGGTTTTGCGGATCATCAGCAAGGCAAGTAACACTTTGATCATACCCCGTTCATACCCAGTTTTTATTGCATTAGATCTATTCCTCAAACACTTGCATGATTAGGATCTAATTAAACTGTGGGTATTGGGAAGTAGTTGAGGTAGTACCTATTACCTGTTTCATTTATCAAACCCTTGGGAGTTACTTCTACGTTGCTATTATATTGCCATGCTACGCTCGTAGACGTGGATTGGGTTTGAGTGATATTCATGACAGATGTGAGATGTTTAATAATGGTTCAACTTAAGGTGGCAACTAAAACTCACATCTGGGTGGATTGAGGCACCTGGAGAACCCAGTGTTGTCTGTATGTATAAGGTCCGCCACCCAGGCTCAAAGGGATCATAAGATTATTCATGCTAGAAACTTCCGTGTGCAGCCACAAGCTATTATCGGCTCTAGCATAGCTGAGTAGGTTACAGGATCTCTTGAAGAGGTGGACTAGCAGATGTAGGGGAAAGTAGGTGTACCGGTCCATCCAGAGTAGAGAGTGATTGTTTCTGAAAGACTGTGTCTCGGTCATCCGTTTCTCAAACATCATGTAGTGCGAGAATCAAGCGGAGGCGATCGAGTCTTGTGGGGAAAAGTGCACAAACCTCTGCAGAGTGTACAAAATGATCATGGTTAGCCGTGTCCCCGGTTATGGACAACTTGAGTATCTAGTATCTGGATTATCATTTGAATCTCATCACCGTGATACTTATAATTAATTTTGTTGGGTTAATGATGTTACTTAATTGGGATTGAGTTGGAGGTACCTTCTCAATGTTTCAACCACCATGATAGTTAAATAAAATTTATTCCTTTGCAGTAGGATAAAATTGGCTTTTCGCAAAACTGTAACCATAGAGCCTTTCCACCAGCCATATATGCATATAGTATAGCATTATTATTGTTCATTGCTCTCTATGTGTTACTTTGCCAGCATATTCTATGTGCTGACCCGTTTTCGGGCTGCAACATATCATGTTGCAGACTTTTCAGACGACGAGTAAGGTGCCTTAGGTCGTGGTCTTATACTCAGTGATGCCGCTGGAGTTGATGGACTCACTTATCTTCCAAGTCTTCCGCTGTTATCGTTACTAGATGGCCTTAAGCCATGTTATTCATACTTATCTCTTCGGAGATATTCGATGTAATAAGTGTGTGATTGCTACTCTGTTATAAATCCTCCATTTGTACTGTGCGTGTCAGCATTACTGATCCAGGGATGACACTGGTGCACAACAGCACAGACCATTTGAGGTCTGGTCGCTACAAAGTTGGTATCAGAGCACACACTGATTATAGGACACGACCACTAAGCTTAAGCCCTAGAAAACTTCTCTCTTCTCATTTCTGACCCCTCTCCACTTTCTACTCTTTTAGGAATGGCGAATGCAAGGAGCAAGTTCATGCAACCAGATGAAGATACGCCGTTTGGACGACATTTGAAGGAAGTCACCAAGTACTTGAACATAGGAATACCAAGCATCACCGGAACCTACAACGCCACATTACCTGAAGAGGAGAGCTGGAAGATTCAAGTTATCATTCCAGGAAGGATGTTTAGTGCTTTGAGATTGGTTTTCGAAGCACCAACTTGGAGTTTAGGGAGGAGCATGGCCGCACACATCGCCATGGGACGCATTGGAGAAGTCTATCACCAGGAGCTTAAGGATACAATTTATCAAATTTGTGGACGTCGAGATGCGCAATGGGAGATGATCAAGACCAAGAAGGATGGATCAATTGCAGCTTTCATCCAGGAGCAGAACCAACATATTTGACGCCAGGAGAATCAGATGTGCACGGACAAGGAAGAATTGAAGAAGGCATTCACGAAGATCAAGGAGCTCCAAGAAGAACTCAAGGCTACACGCGAAGATTATTGGGAGGAAATCAACGCACTAGTAGGGAAGATTGACGACCTGGAGAATAAGATTGGAGCATTCGTGGGAAATCCAGTGCCAAAAGCAGAAGTCAACGAATGCACTTGTCCGGATAACTACATCATCATCGACGACACCGACTCGGAACCAAGTGAAGACGAATGGATTGATGAAGCTGGGGCAGACATCATGGAGTCTTCAACGGATCAGAATTTTTAGTAGACCACCATATCAGTAGTAGTTTTTCCCCCATTTAGTAGTATAGCTCAAGCACTTTGTAGCGCTAGTTAGATCGATTGTTTTGCCTTGTTTGGATTGATTGAGTGATATTGATTGAATTTGTCTCATGAGCATATGGGTAGTGTTTTCTCTCTAGACCTCATTCTATTCTTAATTCTCATCTTTTCTAAACCTATCAGATGCCTCCGAGACGCGACACCGGATTTGTTTTCCCGCCAGAGATCACCCAATTGATTCAGCAACAGAATGCCCTGATGCAAGTGTTAGTTCAGAACCAAGGCAACAACAACAACCACCCACCGCCACCACCACCTGTTGACCACTTAGCCCGTTTCTTAAGGCTAAACCCGCCGGTGTTTTCCAGTAGCACCGAGCCGATTGTAGCAGATGATTGGCTCCGCAAAGTTGGAAGGGAGTTGACCACTGCAGGATGCACAGATGTGGAAAGAGTGCGTTTTGCCGCACATCAGCTTGATGGACCCGCAGCATCATGGTGGGAGAATTATACAGCCACGCACCCTATTGACACTGTCACATGGGACCAGTTTCAGCAAGCTTTCCGTACAGCTCATGTTTCAGCAGGAGCTATGGCTATGAAGAAGCCTGAGTTTCGCAACCTACGCCAAGGAGGACGCACCGTAGGCCAGTATGTGGAGGATTTCAGTAAGTTAGCACGTTATGCACCAGATGACGTTGCTACAGATGCTGCCAAGCAGGAGAAATTCTTAGAAGGACTGAATGATGAACTGAGTATGCAGTTGATGGTAGCAACCTTCAACAACTACCAGGAGCTGGTAGATAGAGCTCTCATGATTGAAGGGAAGCAACAGCAGATTGAAAACCGCAAGAGGAAGTATGGACAAGGGAAGTGCAATTCTAGAGCCCAGCAGAAGCCACGATTTACCCCGAAGCCGGGAGGACAGTTTCAGCATACCCATGGAGGAGGTAGTTCGCACAACCATAATGGCCCCAAGATTGGTAATGGGAATGGAGGAGGAAACGGACAGAACCGCACCAACCCATCTACCCCAACCAAGAGAGATCTAAGTCACATTACCTGTTTCAAGTGCCAGAAGACGGGACATTACGCTACCGATTGTCCCGAAGCCCAAAATGGAAATGGCAATGGAAGCTCTGGGAAGAAGCCGAACCCGTTCAACAAAGGACATGTGAACCACGTGAGCGTGGAGGAGGTTGAAGCTCAGCCTGATGCAGTAATAGGTAAGTTTTTGGTTAAGTCATTTAGTGCAACTGTTCTTTTCGATACTGGTGCATCACATTCATACATATCAAGGGGATTCGTAAACAAGTTTAAGATGTCCACCCAAGTTCTCAAAACCCCTATGTTAATAACCTCGCCAGGAGCAGAGTATATGGCCACCCAAGGATGTTTTCAGATACCGTTGGCCATTGGAAGGCATGTTTTCCCCTCAGACCTCATTGTTTTGGAATCACAAGGTTTGGATGTGATTTTGGGAATGGATTGGCTATCGTTGTATGGAGGAAACATCGATTGTGCCAGCAAGACTATTTTGCTTACCACCCCGGAAGGAAAAAGGATCAAGTATGTATCCAGGCATATGCCGAAGAGGACTCAAGTGAATTCCTTATCAGGAGTTGTACAGGAGGAAGTACCAGTGGTGAAGGACTATCCGGATGTATTTCCAGAAGAGTTGCCAGGCATGCCACCAGATAGAGACATTGAGTTCTTGATTGAACTTTTGCCAGGCACAGGGCCAATATCTAAGAGACCTTACAGGATGCCCGCAAAGGATTTGGAGGAAATTAAGAAGCAGATCAAGGAGTTACTGGATAAAGGCTATATTCGCCCAAGTTCGTCACCTTGGGGATCACCAGTACTTCTAGTAGAGAAGAAAGATGGATCACTAAGGATGGTTGTTGATTACCGAGGATTGAATGAAGTGACCATCAAAAACAAGTACCCACTGCCGATGATCAATGATTTGTTTGACCACCTGCAAGGAGCTAAAGTATTTTCCAAGATCGATCTACGATCGGGATACCATCAGTTAAAGATTCGAGAGCAGGATATACCTAAGACGACATTTACCACCAGATATGGATTGTATGAGTATACCGTTATGTCATTTGGACTGACTAACGCACCGGCCTATTTCATGAACCTGATGAACAAAGTGTTTATGGAGTTTTTGGATAAGTTCGTCGTGGTGTTCATTGATGATATTTTAATCTTTTCCAAGGATGAAGAAGAGCATGAGGAGCATTTGCGATTGGTACTTGAGAAGCTCAGAGAACATCAGTTATATGCCAAGTTCAGCAAATGTGAGTTTTGGTTGAAGGAAGTTGGATTCCTTGGACATGTTATTTCTGGAGAAGAAATAGCAGTAGACCCTGCCAAGGTTGACACAGTGACAAGTTGGGAATCGCCCACTACAGTTGGAGAAATCCGGAGTTTTCTTGGACTTGCAGGATACTACCGGAGATTTATTGAGAATTTCTCAAGGATTGCTAAGCCCATGACTGAGCTATTGAAGAAGGACACCAAATTCGATTGGACTGAGGAATGTGAAGCTAGTTTCCAGGAGTTGAAGAAACGATTGGTTACATCACCAGTGTTGATTCTGCCAGATCAACGCAAGGACTACGAAGTTTATTGCGACGCTTCTCGTCGAGGACTTGGAGCAGTGCTTATGCAGGAAGGAAGAGTTGTTTCGTATGCTTCACGACAACTTAAACCCCATGAGAAGAATTATGCTACGCATGATTTGGAATTAGCAGCCGTGGTGCATGCATTGAAGACATGGAGACATTTTCTCATCGGAAACCATTGTGAGGTGTACACGGATCACAAGAGTTTGAAGTACATTTTCACGCAGAAGGAGTTAAACCTCAGACAGAGGAGATGGTTGGAGCTCATCAAAGACTATGATATGAGATTGCATTATCACCCTGGAAAGGCTAACGTAGTAGCAGACACGTTGAGCCGCAAGAGTCATGTCAACACCCTCATGACAGGAGAATTACCTCAGGAGTTAGCCGAGGACCTACGTGAGCTATGTTTGGAGATAGTCCCTAGAGGCTATTTAGCGGCATTTGAGATTCAGTCTACCTTGATGGAAAGGATCAGAGAAGCTCAGAAGACAGACAAGGAAATTGAAGAGATAAAAGAGAAGATGAGCAAAGGAAAAGCCAAGGGATTTCGTGAGGATGAGCACGATACCTTATGGTTTGAGGACCGCGTATATGTGCCAAATGATCCGGAGATCAGGAAGTTGATTTTGCAAGAAGCCCATGATTCACCATACTCGATACACCCAGGGAATACCAAGATGTATTTGGATTTGAAAAATACTTTCTGGTGGACCGGAATGAAGAAGGATATTGCAGAGTATGTAGCAGTTTGTGATGTATGTCAGAGAGCGAAGGCAGAGCATCAGAAGCCAGCAGGATTGCTACAGCCATTGCCGATACCCGAATGGAAGTGGGATAAAATAGGCATGGATTTTATCACGGGATTACCCAGGACTCGTTCAGGCTATGACTCGGTATGGGTTGTAGTCGACCGTTTGACGAAAGTGGCTCATTTCATTCCAGTGAAGACCACTTACACCAGTGCTAAGTTGGCAAGGATATACATGACCAGGATAGTATGTTTGCATGGAGTTCCGAGGACCATTGTATCAGACAGAGGAACCCAATTTACCTCGAAGTTTTGGAAGCAGCTACATGAAACATTGGGAACCAGGCTGGAATTTAGTACAACATTTCACCCGCAGACAGATGGACAGACCGAGAGAGTCAACCAGATTTTGGAGGACATGTTGAGAGCATGTGCACTAGATTATGGATCTAGTTGGGACGACAATTTGCCATATGCAGAGTTTTCATATAACAACAGTTATCAAACCAGTTTGAAGATGGCCCCTTTCGAAGCTTTGTACGGAAGGAGGTGTAGAACACCGTTGTTGTGGGACGAAGTTGGAGACCGTCAGTTGTTTGGACCAGATTTGATTAAGGAGTCTGAACAGAAAGTAAGGTTGATTCGCGATAGGCTCAAGGTAGCCCAGTCCAGGCAGAAGAGTTATGCTGATTCTAAACGCAAGGAGGCAGTTCACGAAGTCGGAGACATAGTGTATCTTCGAGTATCACCACTTCGAGGAGTAAAGCGCTTTGGAGTTAAGGGAAAGTTAGCGCCTCGTTTTATCGGACCATACGGAGTGTTGGAACGTATGGGAGAAGTTGCCTACAAGCTGGAATTGCCCGAAGGATTGTCTGGAGTACATGATGTATTTCATGTTTCACAGTTGAAGAAGTGCCACGCAGAGATGGCTGAGATACCACTGAGAGATACCGTGCCACTGGAAGCGATTCAGTTGGAAAGTGATTTGACTTATGAGGAGAAACCAGTGAAGATTCTCGAGTATGCCAGTCGAGTTACCCGCAGCAAGGTTATCAAGTTTTGCAAAGTCCAGTGGAGTCACCACACGGAGGATGAAGCCACCTGGGAGCGAGAGGAAGATCTACGGAAAAACCACTCCCATCTGTTTTCTAGCCAACCCGAATCTCGAGGGCGAGATTCATCTTAAGGGGGGTAGGTTTGTAACATCCCAAATTTTCAATTTGGAATGTTATACATAGATCATCATTTGCATATCATGTTTTGTTGCATTTTGACAAATCCTCGATAAATCCTAAGCAACTCAAGGACCCTTGGAGAGAGTTGGGGATTTTCTCGAATTTTTAAATTTGATTTTTCCAACGAGGATTGTGGTTTTAATTATTTTTCTCTCCGGAATAATATTTCATTTTAAATAAACGAGAGAAGAAAATATGACTTCTCCAAAACAATTGAAATACTGGAGGAAAAATGTTAAAAACATTATTTGGAATTTATTTGCAATTTTTATTGCATTAAAAATATTGCATGTTTTCAAAATATTTATTTTTGATTTTAAAAATGTTCATCCTATTCTAGATTTTCTAACTAGACGGGGAAAATTTATTTCATATTTTTCTGATTTTTATTTATTTTTCTATGCAATATTTTCCACGGAACCTTAAAAAAAAACGCGCTCGCGCCGACTGGGCCAAAGGCCCAGCCGACGGCCCGCCCGTCGCCCCTCTCCTCTCTCCCCACGACGCCGCCGCCGGTGTCCGATCCGGGCACGGAGGAGCCGCCGCCGCCTCGGGTGCCCCCTTCCCCAAGCACCTCGGACCCCCCCTTCCATAAATAGACCCGCCTCTCTTTCCTCACCACCACCGCCGGAGGAGCCCCGCCGCCCGCCCGCATCGCCCGCCGCCGCCGTTTGCCTTGCCCGCCGCCGCCGCCAGGAGCGCCGGAGCCGCCGCCCCTCGCCGCCGGAGCCCCCCCGAGCCGCCGCCCCTCGCGCCCGAGCCCCGCCGCCGGAGCCTCGCCGGAGCCCCGACGAGGTACTGCCGCCGGCCGTCTTCGTTGTTGACCGGTTTTCTGTAAAAAAAACCCTTTTGTTTTAAAAAAACCCTAGATCGGTTTTTTCGGTTTTCTTATTTCGCGAGCGTTCACCGAATCGTTCGTTTTAACGAATGCGTTCGTCGGTTTTTCTCTGTTAACGAACGTTCGTTATTTAACCGTTCGTCCGTATTTTTTTCTTTTTCGGCGGATTTTCTCATTATTTTTCTTAGATTCGATTTCTGATCGAATTTTCGAATCTGTTTAACTTCTCGCTCGTTTATCGGAGTCAGGCGATTCAAGCGCCCAGAGTTTCGTCTCGAAATTCTCTTTCCGTTTAACCTACTCAAACAAGTTTTTGCTACAGTAAAATTTGACCTAGATCCAGATTAGCAAACGAAGTTTCTTTCTTCGCCGTTTGACTTTCGTTGCTTCTTTCAAGTTGATTCTTTTTGCAAACCGGAGTTCTTAAGTTGAACTTTTTGGTTGGATCTTTCATTCGAATTTTACCTGTGCATTAGATGAGTACTGATTGTATGCTTGTTTGTTTGCGATAGAGTACCCGGAGTGTGCCGTTTGTTACTTCGACTCGCTAGGTTTTGCGGATCATCAGCAAGGCAAGTAACACTTTGATCATACCCCGTTCATACCCAGTTTTTATTGCATTAGATCTATTCCTCAAACACTTGCATGATTAGGATCTAATTAAACTGTGGGTATTGGGAAGTAGTTGAGGTAGTACCTATTACCTGTTTCATTTATCAAACCCTTGGGAGTTACTTCTACGTTGCTATTATATTGCCATGCTACGCTCGTAGACGTGGATTGGGTTTGAGTGATATTCATGACAGATGTGAGATGTTTAATAATGGTTCAACTTAAGGTGGCAACTAAAACTCACATATGGGTGGATTGAGGCACCTGGAGAACCCAGTGTTGTCTGTATGTATAAGGTCCGCCACCCAGGCTCAAAGGGATCATAAGATTATTCATGCTAGAAACTTCCGTGTGCAGCCACAAGCTATTATGGGCTCTAGCATAGCTGAGTAGGTTACAGGATCTCTTGAAGAGGTGGACTAGCAGATGTAGGGGAAAGTAGGTGTACCGGTCCATCCAGAGTAGAGAGTGATTGTTTCTGAAAGACTGTGTCTCGGTCATCCGTTTCTCAAACATCATGTAGTGCGAGAATCAAGCGGAGGCGATCGAGTCTTGTGGGGAAAAGTGCACAAACCTCTGCAGAGTGTACAAAATGATCATGGTTAGCCGTGTCCCCGGTTATGGACAACTTGAGTATCTAGTATCTGGATTATCATTTGAATCTCATCACCGTGATACTTATAATTAATTTTGTTGGGTTAATGATGTTACTTAGTTGGGATTGAGTTGGAGGTACCTTCTCAATGTTTCAACCACCATGATAGTTAAATAAAATTTATTCCTTTGCAGTAGGATAAAATTGGCTTTTCGCAAAACTGTAACCATAGAGCCTTTCCACCAGCCATATATGCATATAGTATAGCATTATTATTGTTCATTGCTCTCTATGTGTTACTTTGCCAGCATATTCTATGTGCTGACCCGTTTTCGGGCTGCAACATATCATGTTGCGGACTTTTCAGACGACGAGTAAGGTGCCTTAGGTCGTGGTCTTATACTCAGTGATGCCGCTGGAGTTGATGGACTCACTTATCTTCCAAGTCTTCCGCTGTTATCGTTACTAGATGGCCTTAAGCCATGTTATTCATACTTATCTCTTCGGAGATATTCGATGTAATAAGTGTGTGATTGCTACTCTGTTATAAATCCTCCATTTGTACTGTGCGTGTCAGCATTACTGATCCAGGGATGACACTGGTGCACAACAGCATAGACCATTTGAGGTCTGGTCGCTACACTAAGTTCATAGCAGTGTCCCATTACGCCTACGATGCCTGGTCCTATGAGAGTCATCACCATTTTGTCGGACAAGAGATATGCAGTCATTTGCGTGGATAAGATGTATAGAGACGCGGTCGCAGCAGAGGCCGTCGGGGCCCCAGCTCCCGCCAAGAAGGAGAAAAAAGTCAAGGGAACTGGCAAGGACTCCGATAAGGACTCCGATAAGGACTTCGGGAAGTGCATCTCTTTGGAGTATGCTGCACCCTACAGCAACTTACCGGAGAGTTCAACTAGCAAGAGGTCCGGGGCTGCTCCCCCGGCAACCAATAAAGTTCTGGCATGGCAGGATGGCACTGATGGTACTTTTACCATTAGTGATACCCTCGATGACAAATAGGAAAGCATGCTCATTACCTTCCTGCGGGCGAACAACGATGTGTTTGCCTGGCAACCATCTGATATCGAGCACCACCTTGCTGTATGTCCCCATGCCCGCCCCATCAAGCAAAAATCTAGGAAGCAGGCCCTGGAGAGACAACAGTTCATTACTGAGGAGATCAAGAAGCTAGAGGCAACAGGTTTGGTCTGAGGAGTACTGCATCCAACTTGGTTAGCTAATCCAGTGGTGGTGCGCAAGGCTAACGAGAAGTGGAGACTTTGTATCAACTTTATTGACTTGAACAAGGCCTGTCCGAAGGATCCCTTCCCCTTGCCGCGCATTGATCAGATTGTTGATTCCACCTCCGGATGTGATTTTCTTTCCTTCTTGGATGCATACTCTGGGTACCACCAAATCTTCATGGCCAAGGTCGCCTTTATCACCCCATGCGGCACGTACTGCTTTATGCGTATGCCCTTCGGGCTGAAGAATGTTGGTTCTACTTTTGCAAGGGCCATGCAGATCGGGTTCGAGCCACAACTGCACAGAAACATTGAAGCATGTATGGATGATATCATGGTAAAAACCAAGGACAAGTCTTCACTCATTAAGGATCTAGAGGAAATCTTCACAAATTTGCGGAATATGAACTTGAAGCTTAATCTGGAGAAATGGGTATTTGGTGTTCCGTCCAGCAAGCTTCTTGGATTCTTTGTGTCTCAGCGAGGGATAGAAGAAAACCCTGACAAGATCAGAGCAATAGAGCAGATCCAAGCCCCGGAGATAGTTAAGTATGTGAGACGCCTAACTGGCTGCATGGCTGCAATGAGTAGATTCATTTCCATGTCCACCGAGCACGCCTTGCCATTCTTCAGAATTTTGAAGAAGGCTGGTCCAGTAAAATGGACCCCCAAGGCTGAGGCTGCGCTGCGGGATTTGAAGGCTTACCTTTCTTATGCTCCAACCTTGGTCGCACGCAAGCCAGAATAGTCGTTGCTGCTATATCTAGCGGCAACAAATCAAGTGGTCAGTGCGGCCTTGGTGGCACAAAGGGAAGTGGATAGCAAAGAAGCTATTGCGGCAGAACCAGCCAGTGTTAGGCCTGCCTTATCCCTAGCAATGCCTGCCAGCGGCAACGAAGGGGGACCACAGGTCAGCGCTAGTGAACAGGAGGAGGTAGCAAGGAATAAAATGGTGCAACGACCACTTTACTTTGTCTGCTCCCTCTTACAGGGGGCTAGATCAAGGTACTCTGGGGTCCAAAAGCTGATCTTCGGCCTCCTCATGGCCTCAAGAAAACTGCGCCATTACTTCCAAGCTCACGAGATCACTGTTGCGATCGCCTCCTGATGACCCAGAAGTATAGGGGATCAATTGTAGCTCTTTTCGATAAGTAAGAGTGTCGAACCCAACGAGGAGCAGAAGGAAAGGACAAGTGGTTTTCAGCAAGTGCTAAAATTATAAGTAGCGGAATAGTTTGATAGCAAGGTAATTTGTAACTTGCAAGTAACGATAGTAGTAACAAAAGTGCAGCAAGGTAGCCCAATCCTTTTGAGGCAAAGGATAGGCCAAAACGGTCTCTTATGATAAGCAAAGTGTTCTTCAGGGTACACGGGATTTTCATCTAGTCACTTTCACCATGTTGGTTTGATTTGTGTTCGGTACTTTGATAATTTGATATGTGGGTGGACCGGTGATTAGGTGGTGTTCTTACTTGAACAAACCTCCTACTTATGATTAACCCTCCTGCAAGCATCCGCAACTACGAGAGAAGTATTAAGAATAAATTCTAACCATAGCATTAAACTTTTGGATCCAATCGATCCCTTACGGAATAGCGCATAAACTTGTCTTTAAGCTTCTGTCACTCTCGCAACCCATTAGGGCTGCAAGAAAAGCTCGAGGCTCGTGAGCCGCTCGAGATCGACTCGTTTTTCGACTCGACTTGAGATCGACTCGAAAATAAACAAGCAGAGTTTGAACACTTTATGTAGCTCGACCAAGAAACGAGCCGATCTTGAGCCAATATTGGCTCGTTCGATTTTAGCTCGATAGCTCGACAGAATATCATTATGTTAAATGATCATGCCATATATTAAACGAAAATAAGATAATTTATTACCATATATTTTGTCCATAATTTTTCTCCATTTTATATTTACCAACGAACATGGAAACTTAATTAAGTTTAGAGGAGATTTAGGCCTAATTATTGCACGTGGTCGACTATGTGTTAAATACCCTATATTTTTGGCAAAGGTTCCCAGCATATTCACCATAATTTTTTTGGTTTTAATCCATAGATTTATAATTTCTACCATCTCATTTAGCTCGAAACTAGCTTCAGATCGACTCGAGATCGTTACAAGCTGAGCACGAGTCATGTTCTACAGCTCGATCATGAGCTTCACTTAGTTTGAGCTCGCTCGAATTTTCATACGAGTTGAGCTAAGCCAACTCCAACTCGCTCGAGCTCGACTCGTTTGCATCCCTACAACCCATCATCTAATTGCTACTCCACAATGCATTCCCTTAGGCCCAAATATGGTGAATTGTCATGTAGTCGACGTTCACATGACACCACTAAGAGAATCACAACATACATACTATCAAAATATTGAACACATATCAAGTTCACATGATTACTTGCAACATGATTTCTCCCGTGACCTCAAGAACAAAAGTAACTACTCATGAATGATAATCATGCTCAAGATCAGAGGGGTATTAAAATGAAGGAAATATGCCATAGAGGCAATAATAAAGTTGTTATTTATATTTCCTTATATCATGATAAATGTTTATTATTCATGCTAGAATTCTATTAACCAGAAACTTAGTACATGTGTGAATACATAGACAAACAGTGTCCCTAGTATGCCTCTACTTGACTAGCTCGTTGATCAAAGATGGTTAAGTTTCCTAACCATAGACATGTGTTGTCATTTGATGAACGGGATCACATCATTAGAGAATGATGTGACGGACAAGACCCATCCGTTAGCTTAGCATTATGATCGTTTATTTTTTTTGCTATTGCTTTCTTCATGACTTATACATGTTCCTCTGACTATGAGATTATGCAACTCCCGAATACCGGAGGAACACTTTGTGTGCTATCAAACGTCACAACGTAACTGGGTGATTATAAACATGCTCTACAGGTGTCTCCGATGGTGTTTTTTGAGTTGGCATAGATCAAGATTAGGATTTGTCACTCCGAGTATCGGAGAGGTATCTCTGGGCCCTCTCGGTAATGCACATCACTATGAGCCTTGCAAGCAATGTGACTAATGAGTTAGTCACGGGATGATGTATTACGGAACGAGTAAAGAGACTTGCTGGTAACGATATTGAACTAGGTATGATGATACCGACGATCGAATCTCCGGCAAGTAACATACCGATGACAAAGGGAACAACGTATGTTGTTATGCGGTTTGACCGATAAATATCTCAGTAGAATATGTAGGAGCCAATATGAGCATCCAGGTTCCGCTATTGGTTATTGACCGAAGATGTGTCTCGGTCATGTCTAACTAGTTCTCGAACCCGTAGGGTCCGTACGCTTAACGTTCGATGACGATTTGTATTATGAGTTATGTGATTTGGTGAACGAAGGTTGTTTGGAGTCCCGGATGAGATCACGGACATGACGAGGAGTCTCGAAATGGTCGAGAGGTAAAGATCGATATATTGGAAGGTTATATTCGGACAACGGAATGGTTCCGAAGTGTTTCGGGTATTTTCCGGAGTACTGGGAGGTTACCGGAACCCCGTGGGAGAGTAATGGGCCTTAATGGGCTTTAGGGGAAAGGAGAGAAGGACCTCAAGGGGTGGCCGCGCGCCCCCCATGGGCTGGTCTGAATTGGACTAGGAGGGGGCGGCGGCCCCCTCTTTCCTTCTCCCCTCTTCTCCCGTCCCTTCTTCTCCTAGTTGGAATAGGAAAGGGGGGGCGAATCCTACTTGGACTGGGAGTCCAAGTAGGACTCCCCCTTGGCGCGCCCCCCTAGGGCCGGCCTCCTCTTCCCCCTCCTTTATATACGTGGGAGGGGGGCACCCCAAAGACACACCAAGTCTTCTCTTAGCCGTGTGCGGTGCCCCCCTCCACAGTTACACACATCGGTCATATCGTCGTAGTGCTTAGGCAAAGCCCTGCGCCGGTAACTTCATCAGCACCGTCGCCACGCTGTCATGCTGACGGAACTCTCCCTCGTCCTCAACTGGATCAAGAGATCGAGGGACGTCATCGAGCTGAACGTGTGCTGAACACGGAGGTGCCGTATGTTCGGTGCTTGGATCGGTTGGATCGTGAAGACGTTCGACTACATCAACCGTGTTACTAAACGCTTCCGCTTTCGGTCTACGAGGGTACGTGGACACACTCTCCCCGCTCGTTGCTATGCATGTCCTAGATAGATCTTACGTGATCATAGGTAATTTTTTTGAAATATTACGTTCCCCAACAGTGGTATTAGAGCCAGGTCTATGCGTAGATGTTATATGCATGAGTAGAACACAAAGAGTTGTGGGCGATAATAGTCATACTGCTTACCGGCAACGTCTTTCTTTGATTCGGCGGTATTGTTGGATGAAGTGGCCCGGACCGACATTACATGACCGCGTTCATGAGACTGGTTCTACCGACGTGCTTTGCACATAGGTGGCTAGCGGGTGTCTGTTTCTCCAACTTTAGTTGAATCGAGTTTGACTACGCCCAGTCCTTGTTGAAGGTTAAAACATCACACTTGAGGAAAAATCGTTGTGGTTTTGATGCGTAGGTAAGAACGGTTCTTGATAGAAGCCCGTAGCAGCCACGTAAAACTTGCAACAACAAAGTAGAGGACGTCTAACTTGTTTTTGCAGGGCATGTTGTGATGTGATATGGTCAAGACGTGATGATATATAAATTGTTGTATGAGATGATCATGTTTTGTAAAAGTTATCGCAACTGGCAGGAGCCTTATGGTTGTCGCTTTATTGTATGAAATGCAATCGCCTTGTAATTGCTTTACTTTATCACTAAGCGGTAGCGATAGTCGTGGAAGCAATAGTTGGCGAGACGACAACGATGCTACGATGGAGATCAAGGTGTGAAGCCGGTGACGATGGTGATCATGACGGTGCTTTGGAGATGGAGATCAAAGGCGCAAGATGATGATGGCCATATCATATCACTTATTTTGATTGCATGTGATGTTTATCCTTTATGCATCCTATTTTGCTTAGTACAGCGGTAGCATTATAAGATGATCCCTCACTAAATTTCAAGGTATAAGTGTTCTCCCTGAGTATGCACCGTTGCTACAGTTCGTCGTGCCGAGACACCACATGATGATCGGGTGTGATAAGCTCTACATTCACATACAACGGGTGCAAGCCAGTTTTGCACATGCAGAATACTCGGGTTAAACTTGACGAGCCTAGCATATGCTGATATGGCCTCGAAACACTGAGACCGAAAGGTCAAACATGAATCATATAGTAGATATGATCAACATAGTGATGTTCACCATTGAAAACTACTCCATCTCACGTGATGATCGAACATGGTTTAGTTGATATGGATCACATGATCATTTAGATGACTAGAGGGATGTCTATCTAAGTGGGAGTTCTTAAGTAATATGATTAATTGAACTTTAATTTATCATGAACCTAGTACCTAATAGTATTTTGCATGTCTATGTCATTGTAGATCAATGGCCCGTGCTACCGTTCCCTTTAATTTAATGCGTTCCTAGAGAAAGCTAAATTGAAAGATGATGGTAGAAACTACATGGACTGGGTCCGTAACTTGAGGATTATCCTCACTGATGCACAGAAGAATTACATCCTGGAAGCACCGCTAGGTGCAAGACCAGCTGGAGGAGCAACTCCAGATGTTATGAATGTCTAGCAGAGCAAAGCTGATGACTACTCGATAGTTCAATGTGCCATGCTTTACGGCTTAGAATTGGGACTTCCACGACGTTTTGAACGTCATGGAGCATATGAGATGTTCCTGGAATTGAATTTAATATTTCAAGCAAATGCCCGAATTGAGAGATATGAAGTCTCCAATAAGTTCTATTGCTGAAAAATGGAGGAGAATAGTTCTGTCAGTGAACATATACTCAGAATGTCTGGGTACCACAACCACTTGACTCAACTGGGAGTTAATTAATCTTCCTGATGATAGTGTCATTGGCAGAGTTCTTCAATCACTGCCACCAAGCTACAAAAGTTTTGTGATGAACTATAATATGCAAGGGATGGATACGACAATTCCGGAGCTCTTCGCGATGCTAAAGGCTGCGGAGGTAGAAATCAAGAGGGAGCATCAAGTGTTGATGGTTAACAAGACCACTAGTTTCAATAAAAATGGCAAAGGTAAGAAGGGGAACTTCAAGAAGAACGGCAAGCAAGTTGCTGCTCAAGTGAAGAAGCCCAAGTTTGGACCTAAGCCTGAGACTGAGTGCTTCGACTGCAAAGGGAGTGGTCACTAGAAGCGGAACTGCCCCAAGTATTTGGCGGGTAAGAAGGATGGCAGAGTGAAAGGTATATTTGATATACATGTTATTGATGTGTACCTTACTAGTGCTCGTAGTAGCACCTGGGTATTTGATACTGGTTCTGTTGCTCATATTTGCAACTCGAAACAGGGGCTACGAATTAAATGAAGATTGGCTAAGGACGAGGTGACGATGCACGTGGGAAATGGTTCCAAAGTCGATGTGATCGCCGTCGACACGCTACCTCTACATCTACCTTCGGGATTAGTTTTAGACCTGAATAATTGTTATTTGGTGCCAGCGTTAAGAAGGAACTAGATCTACATTCGGGATTAGTTTTAGACCTGAATAATTGTTATTTGGTGCGAGCGTTAAGCATGAACATTATATCTGGATCTTGTTTGATGCGAGACAGTTATTCATTTAAATCAGAGAATAATGCTTGTTCTATTTATATGAGTAATATCTTTTATGGTCATGCACCCTTGATGAGTGGTCTATTTTTGTTGAATCTCGATTGTAGTGATACACATATTCATAATATTGAAGCCAAAAGATGCAAGGTTAATAATGATAGTGCAACTTATTTGTGGCACTACCATTTATGTCATATTGGTGTAAAGCGCATGAAGAAACTCCATGCTGATGGGCTTTTGGAATCACTTGATTATGAATCACTTGATGCTTGTGAACCATTCCTCATGGGCAAGATGACTAAGACTCTGTTCTCCGGAACAATGGAGCGAGCAACTGACTTGTTGGAAATAATACATGCTGATGTATGCGGTCCAATGAGTGTTGAGGCTCACGGCGGGTATCGTTATTTTCTGACCTTCACAGATGATTTGAGCAGATATGGGTACATGTACTTGATGAAACATAAGTCTAAAACATTTGAAAAGTTCAAAGAATTTCAGAGTGAAGTGGAAAATCATCGTAACAAGAAAATAAAGTTTCTACGATCTGATCGTGGAGGTGAATATTTGAGTTATGAGTTTGGTCTTCATTTGAAACAATGTGGAATAGTTTCGCAACTCACGCCACCTGGAACACCACAGCGTAATGGTGTGTCCGAACGTCGTAACCGCACATTATTAGATATGGTGCGATCTATGATGTCTCTTACTGATTTACCTCTATCATTTTGGGGTTATGCTTTAGAGACGGCTGCATTCACATTAAATAGGGCACCATCTAAATCTGTTGAGACGACACCATATGAACTATGGTTCGGCAAGAAACCCAAGTTGTTGTTTCTTAAAGTTTGGGGCTGCGATGCTTATGTGAAAAAGCTTCAACCTGACAAGCTCGAACCCAAATCGGAGAAATGTGTCTTCATAGGATACCCAAAGGAAACTGTTGGCTACACCTTCTATCATAGTTCCGAAGGCAAGATATTCATTGCTAAGAATGGATCCTTTCTAGAGAAGGAGTTTCTCTCGAAAGAAGTGAGTGGGAGGAAAGTAGAACTTGATGAGGTAATTGTACCTTCTCCCGAATTGGAAAGTAGTTCATCACAGAAATCAGTTCCAGTGATTCCTACACCAATTAGTGAGGAAGCTAATGATGATGAGCATGAGACTTCATATCAAGTTACTACGAACCTCGTAGGTCAACCAGAGTAAGATCCGCACCAGAGTGGTACGGCAATCCTGTTTTGGAGGTCATGTTACTTGACCATGACGAACCTACGAACTATGAGGAAGCGATGATGAGCCCAGATTCCGCGAAATGGCTTGAGGCCATGAAATCTGAGATGGGATCCATGTATGAAAACAAAGTATGGACTTTGGTTGACTTGCCCGATGATCGGCAAGCAATAGAGAATAAATGGATCTTCAAGAAGAAGACAGACACTGACGGTAATGTTACTATCTACAAAGCTCGACATGTTGCGAAAGGTTTTCGACAAGTTCAAGGAGTTGACTACGATGAGACCTTCTCACCCGTAGCGATGCTTAAGACTATCCGAATCATGTTAGCAATTGCCACATTTTATGATTATGAAATTTGGCAAATGGATGTCAAAACTGCATTCCTTAGTGGATATCTTAAAGAAGAGTTGTATATGATGCAACCAGAAGGTTTTGTCGGTCCTAAAGGTGCTAACAATGTGTGCAAGCTCCAGCGATCCATTTATGGACTGGTGTA
Source organism: Aegilops tauschii subsp. strangulata (assembly GCF_002575655.3). Classification (NCBI taxonomy): domain Eukaryota; kingdom Viridiplantae; phylum Streptophyta; class Magnoliopsida; order Poales; family Poaceae; genus Aegilops; species Aegilops tauschii. The sequence goes on from NC_053039.3 coordinate 129,778,658, forward strand.
AGCCTCTCGTAGTTGGAATATACGCTTTGATAGTGTGATCAAAGCATATGATTTTATACAGACTTTTGGAGAAGCCTGTATTTACAAGAAAGTGAGTGGGAGCTCTGTAGCATTTCTGATATTATATGTGGATGACATATTGTTGATTGAAAATAATACAAAATTTCTAGATAGCATAAAAGGATACTTGAATAAGAATTTTTCAATGAAAGACCTCGGTGAAGCTGCTTATATGTTGGGCATCAAGATCTATAGAGATAGATCAAGACACTTAATTGGACTTTCACGAAGCACATACCTTGATAAAGTTTTGAAGAAGTTCAAAAAGGATCAGTCAAAGAAAGGGTTCTTGCCTGTGTTACAAGGTGTGAAGTTGAGTCAGACTCAATGCCTGACCACTGCAGAAGGTAGAGAGAAAATGAAAGTCATTCCCTATGCCTCAGCCATAGGTTCTATCATGTATGCAATGCTATGTACCAGACCTGATGTGTGCCTTGCTATTAGTTTAGCAGGGAGGTACCAAATTAATCCAGGAGTGATCACTGGACAACGGTTAAGAACAACGTGAAATACCTGAAAAGGACTAAGGATATGTTTCTCGTTTATGGAGGTGACAAAGAGCTCGTTGTAAATGGTTACGTTGATGCAAGCTTTGACACTGATTCAGATGACTCTAAGTCACAAACTGGATACATATTTATATTGAATGGTGGAGCTGTCAGTTGGTGCAGTTCCAAGCAGAGCGTCGTGGCGGGATCTACGTGTGAAGCGGAGTACATAGCTGCTTCGGAAGCAGCAAATGAAGGAGTCTGGATGAAGGAGTTCATATCCGATCTAGGTGTAATACCTAGTGCATCGGGTCCAATGAAAATCTTTTGTGACAATACTGGTGCAATTGCCTTGGCAAAAGAATCCAGATTTCACAAGAGAACCAAGCACATCAAGAGACGCTTCAATTCCATCCGCGATCAAGTCAAGGAGGGAGACATAGAGATTTGCAAGATACACACGGATCTGAATGTTGCAGACCCGTTGACTAAGCCTCTCTCACGAGCAAAACATGATCATCACCAAGACTCCATGGGTGTTAGAATCATTACTATGTAATCTAGATTATTGACTCTAGTGCAAGTGGGAGACTGAAGTAAATATGCCCTAGAGGCAATAATAAAGTTGTTATTTATATTTCTTTATATCATGATAAATGTTTATTATTCATGCTAGAATTGTATTAACCAGAAACTTAGTAGATGTGTGAATACATAGACAAACAGAGTGTCCCTAGTATGCCTCTACTTGACTAGCTCGTTGATCAAAGATGGTTAAGTTTCTGACCATAGACATGTGTTGTCATTTGATGAACGGGATCACATCATTAGAGAATGATGTGATGGACAAGACCCATCCGTTAGCTTAGCATTATGATCGTTTAGTTTTATTGCTATTGCTTTCTTCATGACTTATACATGTTCCTCTGACTATGAGATTATGCAACTCCCGAATACCGGAGGAACACTTTGTGTGCTATCAAACGTCAGAATGTAACTGTGTGATTATAAACATGCTCTACAGGTGTCTCCGATGGTGTTTGTTGAGTTGGCATAGATCGAGATTAGGATTTGTCACTCCGAGTATCGGAGAGGTTTCTCTGGGCCTCTCAGTAATGCACATCACTATGAGCCTTGCAAGCAATGTGACTAATGAGTTAGTCACGGGATGATGTATTAAGGAACGAGTAAAGAGACTTTCTGGTAACGAGATTGAACTAGGTATGATGATACCGATGATCGAATCTCGGGCAAGTAACATACAAATGACAAAGGGAACACTGTATGTTGTTATGTGGTTTGACCAATAAAGATCTTTGTAGAATATGTAGGAGCCAATATGAGCATCCAGGTTTCGCTATTGGTTATTGACCGGAGATGTGTCTCGGTCATGTCTACATAGTTCTCGAACCCGTAGGGTCCGTACGCTTAACGTTCGATGATGATTTGTATTATGAGTTATGTGATTTGATGACCGAAGGTTGTTCGGAGTCCCGGATGAGATCACGGACACGACGAGGAGTCTCGAAATGGTTGATAGGTAAAGATCGATATATTGGAAGGTTATATTCGGACACCGAAATGGTTCCGAAGTGTTTCGGGCATTTTCCGGAGTACCGGGAGGTTATCGGAACCCCTCGGGAGAGTAATGGGCCTTAATGGGCTTTAGGGGAAAGGAGGGAAGGGCCTCAAGGGGTGGCCGCGCACCCCCTCATGGGCTGGTCCGAATTGGACTAGGAGGGGGCGGCGCCCCCCTCTTTCCTTGTCCCGTCTTCTCCCTTCCCTCCTTCTCCTAGTTGGAATAGGAAAGGGGGGGCGAATCCTACTTGGACCGAGAGTCTAAGTAGGCTCCCCCCCTTGGCGCGCCCCCTCTAGGGCCAGCCTCCTCTTCCCCCTCCTTTATATACGTGGGAGGGGGGCACCCCAAAGACACACCGAGTCTTCTCTTAGCCGTGTGCGGTGCCCCCCTCCACAGTTAAACACCTCGGTCATATCGTCGTAGTGCTTAGGTGAAGCCCTGCGCCGTAACTTCATCAACACCGTCGCCACGCCGTCGTGCTGACAAAACTCTCCCTTGTCCTCAACTGGATAAAGATATCTAGGGACATCATCGAGCTGAACGTGTGCTGAACACGGAGGTGCCATACGTTCGGTGCTTGGATCGGTTGGATCGTGAAGACGTTCAACTACATCAACCGCGTTACTAAACGCTTCCGCTTTCGGTCTACGAGGGTACATGGATACACTCTCCCCGCTCGTTGCTATGCATCTCTGATGTCTACTACACAACTTTATCCTTGTAGACACGTGTTGGGCCTCCAAGCGCAGAGTTTTGTAGGACAGTAGCAATTTTCCCTCAAGTGGATGACCTAAGGTTTATCAATCCGTGAGAGGTGTAGGATGAAGATGGTCTCTCTCAAACGACCCTGCAACCAAATACAAGAAATCTCTTGTGTCCCCAACACACCCAATACAATGGAAAATTGTATAGGTGCACTAGTTCGGCGAAGAGATGGTGATAAAAGTGTAATATGGATGGTAGAAATATATTTTTATAATCTGAATAAATAAAACAACAAGGTAGCATTTAGTAAACGGGCACAAAAACGGTGTTGCAATGCTTGAAAACAAGGCCTAGGGTCCATACTTTCGCTAGTGCAATCTCTCAACAGTGCTAACATAGTTGGATCATATGATTATCCCTCAAAGTACAATAAAGAATCACTCCCGAGTTCCTATTAGCGGAGAACAAAAGATAGGAATTGTTTGTAGGGTACGAAGCCACCTCAAAGCTATTCTTTCTGATCGATCTATTCAAGAGTTCATACTAAAATAACACAAAGCTATTGTTTCCGTTCGATCTATCCTAGAGTTCGTACTAGAATAACACCAAAGCATATTCATATTCATAATACTCAATCCACTCAAAGAACTATAAAGAGACTCCAAAGTTTCTACCGAAGAAAAACGTGCATTACCCCTATGCATAGATTACCCCAATATCACCGCGGGAATCCGCGAGTTGAATGCCATAACACATATCAAGTGAATCAATAATATACCCAATTGTCACCTCAAGTATTCATACCGCAAGATATATATCATGTGTTCTCATCTCTGAATATTCAATCCGACATGACAAAACTTCAAAGGGTAAAGATTCAGTCCATCACAACAAGAGTACAGAGGGGAGAAACATCATATGATCTGACTATATTAACAAAGCCCATGATATAGATCACGAGAGAGAGATTAAACACATAGCTACTTGTACAAACCCTCAGCCCCGAGGGTGGACTACTCCCTCCTCATTGTGGTGGCCGCCGGGAAGATGAAGATGGCCACCGGAGATGATTCCCCCTCCGGCAGGGTGTCGAAATGGGTCTAGATTGGTTTTCGGTGTCTACGGAGCCCTGCAGCGGCGAAACTTCTGATCTAGGTTAACCCTGGTGGGTTTCAGAATATTTGGGAATTATAGTGCAAAGAAGGGGTACGGGAGGCCACCGAGGTGGGCACAACCCACCTGGGCGCGCCAGGCCCACCTGGCACGCCCTGGTGGGTTGTGCCCCCCTCGGGGCACCCCCCAGGTGCAGCTTTTGCCCAATGGGTTCCTTCTGGTCCATAAAAAATCTCCATGGAGTTTCGTTACGTTTGGACTCCGTTTGGTATTGATTTTCTGCGATGTAAAAAACTAGCAAAAAACAACAACTGGCACTGGGCACTGGGTCAATAGGTTAGTCCCAAAAAATGATATAAAGTTGTTATAAAATGATTGTAAAACATCCAAGAATGATAAAATAACAGCATGAATACTTCATAAATTATAGATACGTTGGAGACGTATCAATCTCCTAGATAGATCTTGCGTGATCGTAGGTAAAATATTTGAACTACTGCGTTCCCCAACATAAATAGCATATTGGATCTGAACATATAATCTTCCACCAAATAAACCATATAGTAATCAACTACAAGATGTAATTAACACTACTAGTCACCCACGAGCTCCAATCTATAGTTCCGGTAACAAGACTGAACACAAGAGATGAAGTAGGGTTTGAGATGAGATGGTGTTGTTGAAGATGTTGATGGAGATTGCCCTCCCCAAGATGGGAGAGTGGTTGGTGATGATGATGACGATGATTTCCCCCTCCGGGAGGGAAGTTCCCCTGGCGGAATCGCTCCGCCGGAGGGCAAAAGTGCTCCTGCCCAAGTTCCGCCTCGAGACGGCGACACTCCGTCCCGAAAGTCTTCTCCTTAATTTTTTATAGGTCAAAATGACCTATATACCAGAAGATGGGCACCGGAGGTGGGCCTGGGTGAGCACTACCCACCAGGGCGCGCTTGGGCTCCCTGGCGTGCCCAGGTGGGTTTTGCCCACCTGGTGGGCCCCCTCTGGTAGTTATTTGCTCCAATATTCCTCAAATATTTATTAAGAAATCTCCGTGAAGTTTCAGCTTGTTTGGAGTTGTGCAGAATAGGTAGCATGACATAGCTTTTCCAGGTCCAGAGTTCCAGCTGCCAGAATTCTCCCTCTTTGTGTGTACCTTGTAAATTATGAGAGAAAAGGCATTAGAATTACTCCAAAAAGTATTATTATGGATAAAAACATCATAAATAACAATAGGAAAACATGATGCAAAATGGACGTATCACCTCCCACTGCAGCGGATTATGAGGAACCCCGAGGCCACCAGCAGGATAGTAGAATGGGCTCTGGAGCTATCAAGTTTCGCCTTGAAATTTGGAAGTACGACAACTATCCAAAGCAGAGCATTGGCGGAATTCATAGCAGAATGGATGCCAACCCCTGATGAAGAACTTGTGGAAACTGCCCTCCCCGGCAAGGAGGCCCCTAAGGAATGGGTCATGTACTTTGACGGTGCTTTCTCGCTCCAAGGTACCGGCGCACGAGTATTACTCGTTGCACCCACCGGAGAACACCTCAAGTACGTGGTCCAAATGCATTTCCCCAGGGAAGACACCACCAACAACATGGTAGAATATGAAGGGCTCCTTGACGGGCTCCGGATTGTTGTCGAATTGGGAATCAAGAAGTTGATCATACGCGGTGACTCCCAACTTGTAGTGAAGCAGGTGAACAAAGACTATCAGAGACCACTGATGGAAGCCTACGTGGAAGAGGTGAGGAAATTGGAAGAGCACTTCGACGGGCTGCAAACAGAGGATATACCCCATGCGGAAAACAACATCGCTGATCACCTGTCGAAGTGCGCTGCACAGAAGCTTCCTTTGGAACCAGGCACTTTTTGTGCTCCACCTCACCCAACCAACAGTTTCTCCATCAGCCTTGGCCAGGAAAAGAAGGAAGCTCAACTCTGGCAAGCATTTCCTGGCAGAGCTCCCTAGAGCTGCTGGTGAAAAGGCTATCGGGAGGAGTTCTGCGCTGATTGGTGAGCCGTATTCTCAAGCAGAATCCCAGGCTTTTGCCGTCGAAGAAAGTGCTCCCACAGCTAAAGAGATGCCTTTAGTCCTTGTCGTCGAGCCCCAAGCTCTGGCATGGGCGCAACACATAGTGCAATTCTTGCAAACTGGAGAACTTCCTGACGATCCAGAGCAATTTGAGAAAGTAGCCCGGCAATCGAGTATGTACCAGTTTGTGGACAACATTCTGTACAGAAAGAGGCCAAATGGCGCGACGTTGAAGTGCATTAGTCAAGAAAATGGACTAGAGCCGTTGGCACAGATACATGGAGGTGCATGTGGATCACATCTGGGATCAAGAGCACTTGCCGGGAAAGCTTTCCGACAAGGATTCTATTGGCTCACCGCCCTCTGAGATGCAACTGAGCTCGTCACCAAGTGTGAAACATGCCAGTTCCACTCCAAGAATATTCCAGCCAGCTCAAGCCTTGCAGACCATCCCTTTGTCCTGGCCTTTCGCGGTCTAGGGGCTCGACATCTTGGGCCCCTTCCCCCGTGCTACCGGGGACCTTGAATTCTTGTACGTTGCAATCGACAAGTTTACAAAGTGGCCTGATACGTCTCCAATGTATCTATAATTTTTGATTGTTCCATGCTATTATATTATCAATCTTAAATGTTTTATAATCATTTTGTAGTCATTTTATATCATTTTTTGGTACTAACCTATTGACATAGTGCCAAGTGCCAGATGTTGTTTTTTCCATGTTTTTTACATCGCAGAAAATCAATACCAGACATAGTCCAAATGCCACGAAACTCCAAGGAGATTTTTTATGGGCCAAAAGGAACACAACGGGCCCTGGCTGCACCTGGGGGTGCCCTGAGGGGGGCACAATCCACCAGGGCACGCCAGGAGGCGCAGGCGCACCCTGGTGGGTTGTGCCCACCTCGGGTGCCCCCCAGACCGCATAATTACTCACCAACATGACTCACATATCACTATCATCATATCTCAAAACTATTACAAAAAATCAAGTTTAATTTGTCCAATGATCTTCATGAAAGTTTTTATTATATCCCTCTTGAATGTCTATCACTTTGGTTCTAGTTTCATATATTGCAATTGCTTTTGATAAGCTCAAACAAATCTAAGTCAAGAACATGAGCATTTAATTTTTTGTCTATCAAAATAATATAAGTGAAGCATGAGAGAATTTCTTCAAAAATATTAAAGCACACCATGCTCAAAAAGATATAAGTGAAGCACTAGAGCAATTCTATAGCTCAAAAAATTTAAGTGAAGCATGAAGAGAAATTCTAATAAATCATAGCATAATTTTGGCTCTCTCAAATGGGTGTGTCCAGCAAGGATACTTGTGATAAACTAAAAAGCAAAACAAGCAAAGACTCATATAATACAAGACACTCCAAGCAGAACTCACGATATGTGATGAATAAAAATATAGCTCCAAGTAAAATACTAATGGTCATTAGAAGAAAGAGGGGATGCCTTTTGGGGCATCCCCAAGCTTAGTTGCTTGGTTCTCCTTGGCTATTAACTTGGGGTGCCATGGGGCATCCCCAAGCTTAGGCTCTTTTCACTCCATATTCCTTCATCCATCGCGATCTCACCCAAAACTTGAAAACTTCAATCACACAAAACTTAAAGAAACCTTCGTATATCTACTATATTCCAAGTTTACCATGGATTATACCCCCCAATACAATCCATAGATTCATCAAAATAAGCACAATGCAACGAAAACAGAATCTGTCAAAAACAGAACAGTCTGTAGTAATCTGGAAACTTCGTATACTTCTGTAACTTCAAAAATTCTGAAAAATTAGGACAACGTGGGCAATTTGTATATAAATCTTGCATAAAAATTCAGAATTTTATTGCTCTTCTGTGATTTTACAAAATTCTGCTACTGGACGCAAAAGTTTCTGTTTTACAACAAGATCAAATCAACCATCACCCAACATGATCCCAAAGGCTTCACTTGGCACAAACACTAATTAAAACATAAAAACACAATCATAACAGTAGCATAATTGTGCAAACACTCAAGAACAGAAAGAAAAAGGCAAAAATAAAAATTATTCATTGGGTTGCCTCCCAACAAGCTCTTTCTTTATAGACACTAGTGGACCCGTTGCGCCAAACGGCACAGAGGCACGCTAAATCCATGTGCGCGATGAAAAAATTGTCCATGGTTAAATCCTCTTTAATAGAAAACATGGTGGATTGTTGCCTACAATGAGATATATATACACATTTTAATTGAATAGCACAAAATACTTGCTACCTTGTTCGCAGAGACCCATTTGAAACCATGTTCACATTCAAAACATTTGCATTTTTCAGTGACTCTGTGTTCGAGCAAAAAATACATAGGCTTTTGTTTAAACATATATATACCTTTAAAATCATGAGTGCTTTCAAAATATTTTCATTTGTTAGGCGCTTTAGGTTTGAGCAAACATGTATGATTGGAGCTTTAGCCCTTCTATATAAAAATAATGAAGGAGCATCAAACATTGAACAACAAATGAATAATAGTTTGAAACGTCTCCATAATAGCAATAGTTATCATCCATGCTATTTGTTTTTTTACTATCAAACATGCCTAGCACATAAATTCTATTGAATCCACATAACAAGTATTTATGGTAAGGGACACCATCACATAGTTCAACACTGAAGCACCAACCACTCTCATGGTAGTAGGAACAAGTGACAATGTGTCAAGTCTCTAAGTTGTGGTACATATCCTGAAGCCTTGCAGTGCTTCATGGTCAGCAATGCATCGTGTTACGCACATCTTCGCTACAACCATTACATGCACCTCAAACAACATGCTGGTGTTTTTACCTGATAAAAAAAGTGATACAAATTTATTTGCTAGGTGCAAATTGTAACAAAAATTGCTCTAGGTTCTTAGCATCCTGCATGTAGCGACCCGACCTCAAACGGTCAAGTCTATGTGCTTCAGTGTCATCCCTGGATCGGTAATGCTGACACACGTAGTACTCGAAGGATTTATAACAGAGTAGCAAGCACACACTTATTACATCGAATGTCTCAGAAGAGAACTTATTACAATAAATATGGCTTAAGGCCATCTAATACGATAACAGCGGAAGGCCTGGAAGATAAAGTGAGTCCATCAACTCCAATGGCATAGCTGAGCTGCACGGCAACGACCTAACGAACCTTACTCCTCGTCTGAAAAGTCTGCAACATAATACGTTGCAGCCCGAAAACGGGTCAGCACATGGAATATGCTGGCAATATAACACAGTAGAGCAAGAACAGAATTATGCTATCACTACATGCATATTTGGCTGGTGGAAAGCTCTATGGTTATAGTTTTGCGAAAAGCCAATTTTTCTCTACAACAAAGGAATAAGTTTTATTTTAACTATCATGGTAGTTGAAACATCATTGAGAAGGTTCCTCCAACTCAATCCCAATTAAAGTAATTATGAACCCAACAATATTAATTAAGAGTGATGAGATACTTATGATAATCCAAGTACTAGATACTCAAAATTGTCCATAACTCGGGACATGGCTAACCATGATTAGATTGTACACTTTGCAGAGGTTTGCACACTTTTCCCCACAAGACTCGATCTCCTCCGTTGGATTTCTCGCACTACATGGTGTTTGAGAAACGGATGACCGAGACACAGTCTTTCAGAAACGTTAACTCTTTACTCCGGGCAGACCATACCAATCCTACATCCCTCTACCTGCTGATCCACCTCTTCAAGAGCTCACACAACTTACTCAACTATGCTAGAGCCCATAATAGCTTGTGGCTGCACACGGAAGTTTCTAGCATGAAAATATCTCAGTTCCCTTTGAGCCTGGGTGGCGGACCTTAGGATGATCACACGGGTACTCCGCGATATCCTAGGACAACACTGGATTCTCCAGGTGCCCGACAAGCAATCCACCCAGATGTGTATTAAAGTTGGCACCTTAAGTTGAACCGTTAATTAACAATCTCACATCTGTCATGGATTCACTCACCCAAACCACGTCTACGAGCATAGCATAGCAATATAAGCAATACGTAGAAGTAACTCCCAAGGGTTTGATAGTAACAGGGCAATTGGTTCTACCTCATCAACTACTTCCCAATACCCACAATTTAATCACAACCTAATCATGCAGTGTTTGAGGTTTGAAACTAATGCATAAAAACTAGGTATGAAAAGAGTATGATCAATGTGTTACTTGCCTTGCTGACAGTCTGCAAAACCTAGGGACTCGTAGTAGCACGCTTCGCACTCCGGGTGTTCTATCGCAAACAAACAATAGCATACATAAGCAATCAAGCAAATATGCACGGGTAAAACTCAAATAAGAAGATCTAACCAGAAAGTTCAACTTAAGAACTCCGGTTTGTGAAAAGAATCAAATCAAACGGAGCAACGAAACTCAAACTGCGAAAGAAACAAGATCAGTTTACTAATCTGAACTAAAGTCAAATTTTACAGTACCAAAATCTTGTTCAAGTTGATTAAACAGACAGAGGGTTTCGAGACAAAGATCTAGGCGCTTGAATCGCCTGATTCCGATAAACGAGCGAAAAGATAAACTAAAACAAAAATCGGATCAGAAATCGCGATCGAAAATAATCGCGAAAAACCCGAGAAAAAGAAAAACTGACGAACAGGCTAACAAACGAACGTTCGTTATCTGTAACTAACGAGCGAAAACCGTTCGTTAAAACGAACGTACGGACGAACGTCCGCTAAATAAACTAAACCAGAAAATAAAATAAAACCGATCTATTCTAAAAAAACCTAGGGTTTTCTAAAAAAAAACGGATCATTTTTTTTCTCTCAAAACCAGCGGCGGCGAGGCGACTACCATGTACACATCACAACGATTTCCAATAAGGTAATGTCTCCAAGTCTTGAGCGCATGCACTATGGCTGCCAACTCCAAATCATGCGTGGCATAATTCAATTCGTGCGGTTTTAGTTGTCGTGAGGCATACGAAACAACTCTTCCGTCCTGCATAAGCACACTTCCAAGTCCTAGGCGAGAGGCGTCGCAATACACTTGGAAATCCTTGCGTATATCTGGCAGAATCAGCACTGGGGCTGCAGTCAAACGTTTCTTTAACTCCTGAAAGCTTGCCTCACATTCTTCCGTCCATTTAAATTTGGTATCCTTCTTCAATAACTCCGTCATTGGCTTTGCAATCTTGGGAAAAATTCTCAATGAATCTTCGATAGTATCCCACGAGTCCAAGGAAACTACGGATCTCGTTAACTGAAGTGGGTGCCAACCATTCAGTGACTGACTGAACCTTGGTGGGGTCTACCGCTATACGTTCTCCTGATATAACATGTCCAAGGAATCCAACTTCCTTCAACCAAAACTCACATTTGGTGAACTTGGCATACAACTGGTGTTCCCTGAGTTTCTCGAGAACTAAACGCAAATGCTCTTCGTGCTCCTCCTCATTCTTCGAGTATACCATTATATCATCAATGAACACCACAACAAACTTATCCAAATATTCCATGAACACTTTGTTCATCACGCTCATGAAATAGGCAGGGGCGTTAGTCAGTCCAAATGACATGACCATATATTCATACAACCCGTACCATGTGGTGAATGTTGTCTTTGGTATATCCTTCTCTCGAATCTTCAGCTGGTGATATCCTGATCGCAGGTCGATCTTTGAAAACACCTTAGCTCCTTGCAGTTGGTCAAACAAATCATTGATCATCGGCAGTGGGTATTTGTTCTTGATCATCACTTCATTTAACGCACGATAATCAACAACCATTCTTAGAGAATTATCCTTCTTCTCAACCAAAAGCACTAGGGCTCCCCATGGTGATGAACTCCGTCGAATGTAACCTTTCTCCAATAACTCCTTGATCTGCTTCTTAATCTCCTCCAGATCATTTGCGGGCATTCGGTAGGGTCTCTTTGATATTGGCCCTGTACCTGGCAATAGCTCTATCAAAAACTCGATGTCTCAATCCAGTGGCATGCCTGGTAATTCCTCTGGAAAAACATCCGGGTAATCCTTCACTACAGGCACTTCCTCCTGAACAAGTCCTGTGAGGGTATTTACTTGGCTCCTCCTAGGCGCATGCCTAGATACATACTTAATCCTTTTTCCCTCCGGGGTGGTGAGATAAATCGACTTACTAGCACATTCAATGCTTCCTCCATACTTTGACATCTAGTCCATGCCTAAAATCACATCCAATCCTTGTGACTCCAAAATTATTAGGTCTGACGAGAAAACGTGGCTACCAATGGTTAAGGGTATCTGGTCGCACCATCGGCTAGCCATATACTCTGCTCCAGGTGAACTCACTAACAGAGGGGTCCTAAGGGTTTGGGTTGGTAGTTTAAACTTATCCACGAATCCCCTTGATATGTATGAATGCGATGCACCCGTATCAAAAAGAACAAGGGCGGTAAAAGACTTAACCAAAAACTTACCGATAACCGCGTCTGGCTGCTCTTCAACCTCCTCCACATTAACATGGTTCACTTGTCCTTTGTTGAATGGATTGGGCTTCTTCCCAACGCTCCTATTACCGTTTCCATTCTTCGCTTCAGGGCACTCCGTGGCATAGTGTCCAGTCTTCCCGCACTTGAAGCAAGTAATGTGACTTAGATCTCTCTTGGCGGGTGTGGCCGGATTGGAGCGGTTCTGATTGTTGCTTGTTCTGTTCCCAGTCCCATTCTTAGAACCATTGTTGTTATGCGAACTTCCTCCGGTGTGGTTATGACCTCCATGGTTATGAACAAGTCCTCCCGAGTTCGGGGTTAGGCGAGGTTTCTGCTGAGCTCCTGAGTTATACCTCCCTTGCCCATACTTCCTCTTACGGCTCTCAATTTGCTGCTGCTTCCCTTCAATCATAAGAGCCTTATCTACCAACTCCTGGTAGTTGTTGAATGTTGCCACCATCAACTGCATGCTCATCTCATCATTCAGCCCTTCCATAAATTTCTCCTGTTTCGCGGCATCTGTGGCCACATCATCAGGGGCATAGCGAGATAACTTGCTAAACTCATCCACGTACTGAGCTACAGTGCGGTTCCCCTGGCGTAAGTTGCGAAACTCACACTTCTTCATATTCATAGCTCCAGTTGAGACATGGGCTGTGCGAAAAGCTTGCTGAAACTGATCCCAAGTGACGTTGGCTATGGGGAAAGTGGCCGTATAATTCTCCCACCATGAGGCTACTGGTCCATCCAATTGATGTGCGGCAAAAAGCACCTTCTCAGCATCTGTGCATCCTGCGGTGGTCAACTCCCTTCCAATACGGCGTAGCCAATCATCAGCAACTATAGGCTCGGTGCTACTGGAAAACACCGGCGGCTGCAACCTCAGAAAGCGTGCTAAGTTGTCAACTGGAGGCGGGTGGTTGTTGTTGTTGTTGTTGTTGTTGCCTTGGTTCTGGACTAACAATTGCATCAAGGCATTCTGCTGCTGGATCAATTGGTTAAGCTCTAGCGGGAAGGCAAATCCAGTGTCACGTCTCTGAGGCATCTGGTGGGTTTAGAGGGGAGAGATTAGAATAGAAAAGGGGTCTAGTGAGAAAGCACTACCCATATTCACATGAGACAAGCACAATCATTTCACTCAATCAATCAAGCAAGGCATACAAACGGTCTAGAACTATCGTAGAAAGTGCTCAACTACTACTATATACATGGGGGAATACTACTAATTATTTGGTGGTCATCTAGAAATTTTGATCGGTAGAAGACTCCATAATGTCTGCTCCAGCTTCGTCTTCAAAGTCATCATCACTGGGGTCGGAGTCGGTGTCGTCGATGATGATGTAGTTCTCCGGGCAAGTGGAATCGTCGTCCTCTCCTCCTGGCGTGGGATCTCCCATGAATACTCCGATCTTCTTTATCAGGTCATCATTCTTCTCCAATAGTGTTGCAATTTCCTCCTCATATCCATCACGTGTAGACTTAAGTTCTTCTAGCTCGATGATCCTTGTCTTCGCCTTCTTCAAATCTATCATGTCTGCGCACATCTGATTCTCCTGGCGTCGAATGTGCTGGTTTAACTCCTGGATGAAAGCTGCAATGGATCTGTCCTTCTTGGTGCTGATCATCTCCCATTGCTCATCTCGGCGCCCACATATCTGATAGATAGTGTCCTTGAGATCCTTGTTGTAGACTTCTCCAATGCGTCCCATGGTAATGTGGGCTGCCATGCTCTTGCATAGACTCCAGGTGGGTGCTTCAAATGAAAACTCTATGGGCTTAGTGACTGGTGTGAATGTCCTTCCTGAAACTTGAACTTGAATCATCCATCGTTCCTCTTCTGGTAAAGTGGCGTTGTAAGTCCCGGTGAAGCTTGGTATTCCGATGTTCAGGTACGTAGTGACTTCCTTCAAGTGGCGTCCAAAGGGTGTGTCTTCATCCGGTTGTGCAAACTTGTTCTTCAAATCCGCCATCCTAAGGAGTAGAAAATGGAGAGGAGTCAGAAATGAGTAGATAAGAGTGATCTATTGCTTATCTTAGTGGTCGTGTCCTACACTCAGCGTGTGCTCTGATAGCATCTTGTAGCGACCCGACCTCAAACGGTCAAGTCTCTGTGCTTCAGTGTCATCCCTGGATCGGTAATGCTGACACACACAATACTCGAAGGATTTATAACAGAGTAGCAATCACACACTTATTACATCGAATGTCTCAGAAGAGAACTTATTACAATAAATATGGCTTAAGGCCATCTAATACGATAACGGCGGAAGGCTTGGAAGATAAAGTGAGTCCATCAACTCCAACGGCATAGCTGAGCTGCACGGCAACGACCTAACGAACCTTACTCCTCGTCTGAAAAGTCTGCAACATAATACGTTGCAGCCCGAAAACGGGCCAGCACATGGAATATGCTGGCAATATAACACAGTAGAGCAAGAACAAAATAATGCTATCACTACATTCATATTTGGCTGGTGGAAAGCTCTATGGTTATAGTTTTGCGAAAAGCCAATTTTTCCCTACAACAAAGGAATAAGTTTTATTTTAACTATCATGGTAGTTGAAACATCATTGAGAAGGTTCCTCCAACTCAATCCCAATTAAAGTAATTATGAACCCAACAATATTAATTAAGAGTGATGAGATACTTATGATAATCCAAGTACTAGATACTCAAAATTGTCCATAACCGGGGACATGGCTAACCATGATTAGATTGTACACTTTGCAGAGGTTTGCGCACTTTTCCCCACAAGACTCGATCTCCTCCGTTGGATTTCTCGCACTACATGTGTTTGAGAAACGAATGACCGAGACACAGTCTTTCAGAAACGTTAACTCTTTACTCCGGGCAGACCATACCAAACCTACATCCCTCTACCTGCTGATCCACCTCTTCAAGAGCTCACGCAACTTACTCAACTATGCTAGAGCCCATAATAGCTTATGGCTGCACACAGAAGTTTCTAGCATGAAAATATCTCGGTTCCCTTTGAGCTTGGGTGGCGGACCTTAGGATGATCACACGGGTACTCCGCGATATCCTAGGACAACACTGGATTCTCTAGGTGCCCGACAAGCAATCCACCCAGATGTGTATTAAAGTTGCCACCTTAAGTTGAACCATTAATTAACAATCTCACATCTGTCATGGATTCACTCACCCAAACCACGTCTACGAGCATAACATAGCAATATAAGCAATACGTAGAAGTAACTCCCAAGGGTTTGATAGTAACAGGGCAATTGGTTCTACCTCATCAACTACTTCCCAATACCCACAATTTAATCACAACCTAATCATGCAGTGTTTGAGGTTTGAAACTAATGCATAAAAACTGGGTATGAAAAGAGTATAATCAATGTGTTACTTGCCTTGCTGACGGTCCGCAAAACCTAGGGACTCGTAGTAGCACGCTTCGCACTCCGGGTGTTCTATCGCAAACAAACAATAGCATACATAAGCAATCAAGCAAAGATGCACGGGTAAAACTCAAATAAGAAGATCTAACCAGAAAGTTCAACTTAAGAACTCCGGTTTGCGAAAAGAATCAAATCAAACGGAGCAACGAAACTCAAACTGCGAAAGAAATAAGATCAGTTTACTAATCTGAACTAAAGTCAAATTTTACAGTACCAAAATCTTGTTCAAGTTGATTAAACAGACAGAGGGTTTCGAGACGAAGATCTAGGCGCTTGAATCGCCTGATTCCGATAAACGAGCGAAAAGATAAACTAAAACGAAAATCGGATCAGAAATCGCGATCGAAAATAATCGTGAAAAACCCGAGAAAAAGAAAAACTGACGAACAGGCTAACAAACGAATGTTCGTTGTCTGTAACTAACGAGCGAAAACCGTTCGTTAAAATGAACGTACGGACGAACGTCCGCTAAATAAACTAAACCGGAAAATAAAATAAAACCGATCTATTCTAACAAAACCTAGGGTTTTCTAAAAAAAAGGATCGTTTTTTTCTCTCAAAACCAGCGGCGGCGAGGCGACTACCTTGGCGAGGCCACTAGTACCACGCCACTAGTATTAAATACTAATGGCGCACTACTGGTGCGCCATTAGTATCTGGTATACTAATGGCGCACTACTGTTGCGCCATTACTATCTGACTTAGTAATGGCGCACCACATAGAAGTGCGCCATTAGTAACAATTTTTTTTCAAATATTTTTTCAGAAATTTTTTTCAATTTTTTTTCATTTTTTTCTTTTTTTCTTAATCTCGGGTCACTATGGCTTAATCTCGGGTCAATATGCTTAATCTCAAGTCAAATCGCACTAAGTGGTCAAACTTCCCGGAAGGTCACCCATCCTCACACTACTCCAGCCCGAGCATGCTTAACTTCACAGTTCTATCCAACCCCAGCACCACCTCACTTAACAGGCACTTGTTGATATATCTACCATATCAATCCTATTAAACCTTGTTGATGTCTAGGACTTTGTTCATGTTCATGAGTATGATGAAATTTTGAAAAATATTTCAAACTTCCCGGTCATATTACGTATCATTTTTTGAAAAGAAATTCCAACAAAAAAATTCAACACCATTTTTTTTTCTGTTACTAGTGGCGCACCTAGGAAACGGTGCGCCACTAGTAAGTTTGAATTTTTTTGCCTCTAGATCTTGAAAGCCCCGTAACTTTTTTTCTGTTAGGTTTTTGAGGATTTTGAAAATGTTTAACGGGGTTCCCCCAGTTAAATTCGGATGTAACTCTTCGAGTAGATGATTTTTCATATAAAAAACTTTTTAATCCGAGTTTGTATGCAAAAGTTATGCCCATTTTACAAATTCCAGAGAGATTTTGCAAATAAAGTCGAAATTCATATTTGTAAATTTTCCCAACAACTAGACCACATATCACATGGGAAACTTATTTTCTTTTATTTTTTTGACATTTCCATCATTTTCTTTTATTTTTTTAAAACTGAAAAGGCGGTCCAAGGGGGGGGGCATTCGGTGGAATTTTTGGGTCAAGTTAGTAATGGCGCACCGTGGGAGTGGTGCGCCATTACTAGTTGAGTAATGGCGCACCACTCCCACGGTGCGCCATTACTAGTTTTGAAAAAAAATAAAAAATTGAAAAAAAATCGATTTTTTTTACTAGTGGCGCACCGTGGATGTGGTGCGCCATTACTAGTTTAACTAGTTACTAGTTTAACTAGTAATGGCGCACTATCCCCTGGTGCGCCATTACTAGTTTTGAAAAAAAAAATTGAAAAAAAATTACTAGTGGCGCACCGTGGATGTGGTGCGCCATTACTAGTTTAACTAGTAATGGCGCACTATCCCCTGGTGCGCCATTACTAGTTTTGAAAAAAAATAAAAAAAATTGTTACTAGTGGCGCACCGTGGATGTGGTGCGCCATTAGTATTTGGACACTAATGGCACACCAACACATGGTGCACCATTAGTATATAGTAGTGGCGCACCACATGTCTGGTGCACCATTAGTGTCCATATCATTTATAGCCCTTTTCCTAGTAGTGAAGCAGGTGATAATGCGGCGAACCAGGCAATCGGACTATAGGGCGTTAACTCTTTCACTTAGCCATAGGAGTTTTATGGTGGGACTACGACATAGCCCCTCGTATATATGCGGCGTATGGTGCCTTACATATTTGATCTAAAAAAGATCCTTCGTGTGACACAGAGAATCGCTAAAGATTCCAAGAGATCGCCAAGTGGTTGACCAGCTCTCGCCGCATCATGACAGTCAGTTTTCAGCTTTCTCTACTGAGGTACTTGACCAGATGAACCGGAAGCACAATCGCAGTAGTTCTCCCTTTACTACCCTAGCCGATAGAGCGGAACGTAGGGTAGCAAGCACAGGAGCCGGGCAACCCAACTATTGACCCAAGACAATGATTCGGAGCTGATGCATATAAGGCCAAACATGCGATGCCGAAATACGCTGTAGAGCTGTTCGGACTTTTGCTGGCAACTCATTTGTTCCCATACCGAGCCCCTGGCAGGTTATGCCAAGGTATGTCTATGAAACAATCATGAGAGCCGTATTTAGTGGTGAAACAACATGGATGATTAATTCGGATACTGGGAGCTGAGCGATATGCCAATGATTATTTATTATAGATATAAAAGCCATCCTCCCGGCTATTTGACATGCTCGGGGCCGGAGGCGGAGGAACAGGCATAGTACAGGCTCGGAATAGAGAGTGCGGTCTACAAAAAGTTATTTTGGACCTCCTGCCGCACATCTGCGCCACCAGTCCTCGGCGGGGGGGGGGGGGGGATCCTTGACGGAGACATCCCCTTAGGTGAGTGTATGGATCCGGACTCCGATAGAGCCAGTTTTCAGATGTTTATCCTGTTCGTCACCTATTTTTAAAGGATAGCGAAGGAAGAAATAAAAAGAAAATAAATAATAATAATAAAAGAAATTTACTCGAGTGCTTGCAGGCTTGTCCGTATTGTGCTTCCGCCGATGCCCATGGTATCTTGAGTGCATAATAATGTATGCGTGGTACAAACTTTGTAGGTGTACGGAGTGGGCGGCGGAAGCCGGGTTGCTATTTTCATTCTAGGAGTTGTTAATCCTCGGGTGGAAATTTCTTCTGACCCCCGGTATTTCGTTGGTGAACCTCTCCGTGATCCCTGTCACCTGGCGGCCTCCTCCCCTTGTGTTTGGCGTTGAGCTTGCTAGCCTGTTTAAAGACCCGGCAGTTTCTGTTAGCATGATTAGCTGGTTTATTGGGGTGGCCGTGAATCTGGCAGGGTCGGTCCAATATCCTGTCTAGGTTGGATGGTTCATCTCGTTTCGCATTGAATGGCTTCTTCCGTTGGCCGGGCTTGGGATTGCTGAATCCGGCGTTGACCGCTGTGTCGCGTGATCTTTCGTTGTCATTGCGACTGTTGTATTTGCTTCATCGTGGCTTGCCGTTGCCGTCTCGGATTTCGGAAGTGCCCGGGTCGCTGGCGCTATTGCTTCTACGAGCGAGCCAACTGTCTTCTCCCGCGCAAAAGCGGGTCATTAGAGCAGTGAGGGCTGTCATGGATTTAGGTCCTTCTTGGCCGAGGTGGCGCGCAAGCCATTCGTCCCGGACACTGTGTCTGAAAGCCGCCAGGGCTTCCGCATCCGGACAGTCGATGATTTGGTTCTTTTTGACTAAGAACCGAGTCCAGAGCTTCCTGGCTGACTCTCCGGGCTGCTGGACAATATGACTTAGGTCATCGGCATCCGGTGGCCGGACAGATGTTCCTCGAAAGTTATCGAGGAAGGCCTCTTCCAAGTCCTCCCAGCTGCCTATGGAATTTTCAGGCAGGCTGTTTAACCAGTGCCGAGCTGGCCCTTTTAGCTTTAGTGGGAGGTATTTAATGGCGTGGAGGTCGTCCCCACGGGCCATATGGATGTGGAGGATGAAATCTTCTATCCATACCGCGGGATCGGTTGTCCCGTTGTACGATTCAATATTGATGGGTTTGAATCCTTTGGGGAATTCATGATCCATTACTTCATCAGTGAACCAAAGCGGGTGTGCGGCGCCTCTATGTTGGGCCACACTGCAACGTAACTCCGGAGGAGTCCCTTTGCGGTTTTCAGCTCGGGCGTGGCGAGGTTTGATACGTCCGAATAGGTAGCCATCGTCGCGTGTCGAAGCCTGCTTTCGCGATCCGTAGATCGGTCTTGCGTAGCCTGCTCTACTGTCCAAGTCCCTCTGCAGGTCGTCTGGGTAACTGTGACCTGTGTTGTTCCTGCCTTTACGGCGAGGAGGGGCGGTCTGGTGTTCGGCTTGAGTTGCCTCTTTATCCGGACAGAGTTGTCGGTGACCTGCCGCATTGTGTGACGATGGTATGGGCTCCAACGCCCCGTCATCGGACTGGTATAGCAATCTGTGCTTTGGGTGGCTTTTGGCTAGGCCACTAAGGCCGTATTCTTCGGCGACCAGGACTTTGGTCCATCTGTCGTTGAGTAGGTCTTGGTCAGCTTGAAGCTGTTGCTGCTTCTTTTTAGGCTCCTTGCCGTAGCTATCAGCCTGCGCTTGAAGCGCTCCTGCTCGAGGGGCTCTTCGGGTACGATGAAGTCTTCGTCGCCGAGGCTTACCTCATCTTCGAAGAGCGGAAGGTAGTTATCGTCTTCCGAACTGTCGCTGGGCGGGGCCTGTTCATCGGGGCTGGCTTGCCCGTTTTCCTGTTCCTCCTGTTCGGATCTTGCTCCAATAGGGTCTTCATTGTTTTTGGCGTCGTCCGGAGTACTGTTTTCTCCGGTGCCAGCGTTGTTGCGATGTGACTTGGAGCGGTGTTTAGGGCGCCGGTACTTAGACTGTGTCTCAGGAGGTTTATTCTCAACTGTATCTCCTTTGTTATTGCCGCGAGGCTTTTTAAGTGTATCGACCATGTACACGTCATATGAAGGGGTGACCGTCCCACGCCTGATGACTGGTGGGTCTTGGCCTTGCTCCTTATCGGCATCGTCGTCTATACCGTCAATGTCTTCGGAGCCCGAAGCGGGCATGCCAGTTAAGTCCTCGACAGCGGCTATGAAGTGGGTGGCGGGTGGGAAGCGAAATTCTCCATTATCAGCCTCTAGCTCGAACCGAACATAGTTCGGCTGTGAATCCTTCTCTGAGGACAAATTCTTTAAAGAGTTTAGCACATCACCCAAAGGCGAGTGCTGGAAGATATCTGCGGCGCTAAATTCGAAAATTGGTAACCGATCCAGCTCGGTGTCCGCAGGCGTACATGGTCCGAAACTTATAACCGGAGATGAGTCTGGAGTTCAGTTGACGCAAATATTCGCTGGTGTTGAGTCTGTGTGCGGCTTCGACGTCGCGGACTCTGTGGCTTCGGATGGTGCAATCTGCTCCGGACCTACGGCCGTAGCAGTTACAGGAACCATCTCCTGAATCTGGTCCGATGACAGATTTAAGTCATGTTCAACGAAGCGAGGGGGAGCGATCGCCGCGGTCTCGAATCCATTGAAGATCAAGTCTCCGCGGATATCCGCGACGTAGTTCAAGCTTCCAAATCTGACCTGATGGCTAGGGGCGTAGCTATCGATATGCTCCAGATGGCCAAGCGAGCTGGCCCGCAGTACGAAGCCGCTGAATACGAAAATCTGTCCCTGGAGGATGGTTTCTCCTTGGACAGCATCACTATGGGCGATTGAAGGGGCCATCGAACCTTTTGTCGACGGCACAGTGGAACTCTCAATGAAAGCACCAACGTCGGTGTCAAAACCGGTGGATTTCGGGTAGGGGGTCCCGAACTATGCATCTAGGATCGATGGTAACAGGAGACAGGGGACACGATGTTTACCCAGGTTTGGGCCCTCTCTATGGAGGTAATACCCTACTTCCTGCTTGATTGATCTTGATGAATATGAGTATTACAAGAGTTGATCTACCACGAGATCATAGTGGCTAAACCCTAGAAGTCTAGCCGGTATGACTATGGTAATGTCTATGTCCTTTCCGGACTAACCCCTCCGGTTTATATAAACACCTGGAGAGAATCTAGGGTTACATGGAGTCGGTTACATAAGAAGGAATCTTCATAGTCGGTCGCCAAGCTTGCCCTCCACGCCAAGTAGATCCCAATCCGGATACGGGTACAGTCTTTGGCCTTCATGTCTTCACAGCCCATCAGTCCGGCCCGATGAATAACAGGCCGGATGCTCGAGGACCCCTTAGTCCAGGACTCCCTCACCACCTACCACAATAAAGGTAGAGAATCAATCCGGTGATAATTAATGTGGACAGTGCATCAAAATACCAACCTAAACTTATCCCTGAAGAAAAGAGTATCCAACATAATAGTGTAGGGAATAATGAATTTGTCATCTAGACGTAAAGAACATTTTTGGCATGAACTTGGTGTTGTGTAAGGTTGGACATGGCGCCCATCATCATGGCAGAGGGGGCACTGAACCAACAAGAAAAGCAACATGGTGCCATTGCTTCAAAGCATACATGATGGTGTATGAGACGGAGAAACAAGATATAAAAGAACAATGAACCTGCATGAAAATGGTGATAATGCTAGTGATCAGTTCACACTGGAAAGACCGATTCTATGTTCCCTTCTCTATTTGATATTAACATTCATCACCACTGAATCTCTCTACATAATAACAAAGACAATATGTGCCCTTTTCATGCTAGACAAATACAGGAACTATAATTACATCAGAAGGTAGCTATTGCAGTTTGTGGCAAGCTACATGGTCTTCCCTGAACAGGGCATGATTGTCAGCACAAAGCTCAGCACACACTCCCATGGAATAATCACCGTATATATCCCAAAGGTCACCCTTAAGCATGCCATCAGCGAGGCTGTCATGTCCAAAACGAGATCCTTTTCATTTGATTGCACAAATCAGCAAGTCGGCACGAAAAAGTAAACAACCATACATTAACAATGAAGTGTAAACATGTTAATAAATAATTAATGCATGAGGCAACATGAAAGTACAGAAAAGCCAATCTACTCTTAAGGTCTGACACACAAAATTTTAACAGATATTTTGGCATTGTATTCTTCCTAGTATGCTTAGTGTATGCAAGAAAATGATCGTACTTCAGTTATACATTACACAAAGGTAGACCCAGAAGAACACTTGGCTGACTGCTTCAGCAATGTATTTTAGAGCAATTTAGCATTGTATTCTTCCTAGCGCTTCAGATCAGGAAGAAGGAAGAACGGACGGTGCCCAAGGAAGTGACCAGTGGGCATCAGTGGCAGGGCTGGCCCATCTTTCTCGATGCTCTGTCCTCCCCGTCTTCCTCGGCGTTGACCCATGATCATAAGAGAATTATAGCCTTACTGAATTAACTTCTATTTCCCTGGAAACCTACCAAGGAGTTAATTAGGGAAACATTGAACGGCCATGCTGCAAGTTCGCAAGTAATCCTACGGACCAACAAGAAATACTTGCTCACATCCGTCCCACGGGCAAGCATGAAATATAAGGCACATGAGACCGAACAATACATGACAACCGGCCGTATCTAGAATATATTTGAACGATTAGTGGGCTAGCGAACATGCTAGAACATACAGAAAGCGCGATAGGAAGTTAGACACATGCGAGAGCAACAAACCCTGACGAGCAAAACTGAGACGAAGCAACGAACATAATGGAGACGCAATAATGGATGAGATCATACAACCTGTGAAATATAGAAATGAATCCGTCAGTACACAACCACGACAGGCAATGATGAAGATGCAAGCAAGAAACACTCGATGTTAAGAGAAGCAAAAGAAAAAACGATTTACCAGGGAGGAGGGGCACGCTGGTGGTCAAGAGCAGGAGAGATGCGAATGGCCAGCCACGGACTGTGTTCATCTCCGATCTGCCGTTGTGGCTCCCTCTCCTCTTTCCTCTCTCTTTCTCCCTCCTCTCCTTTTCTCTTTCCCTCATCTTCTCTCTCTCCAGCAGGGACAGGCTCATGGCGCTAGACCGAATCGAGCACCCTAGTTGTCACCCTTTGCCCGCAGGTCACCGCCGTTGCCGGAGACGACCGCCGTCGCGTACCACGCCTCGGATCCGGCGTGATCCTCTACTCCTCCACCTTCTAGCAGTCACAGCCCTAGAGTTTGATTGCAATTAGTTTCATAAGCATCCGTGCATCATGTCTATATTTGTTTGAAAATTGAAATGGGGATTGCCTAAACCCTAGCATCAAAGGAATTCACTAGGTTCAACTAAAATATTCTTAGTGTTTCCAAATGGCTTTTAAAAATGTTCATCATTTCTGGAAAATGTTGGAAACAATAACCAGAGGTGTTGCACATTTTTCCATGACATATTTGGGCTCTGAATTAAATCATATAGTATTTGCATTTGGGCATTTAAATGCTATTAAATACTTTAAATGCTCAAATAATCATAAACTAAAATGTTTACTGTTGGATATATTCTAAACAGTAGCCCTGATTAGTTTCATGATTTTTGGAAATGCCCTGGCATTTTTAATAAAGCCCAGAACACAATTACAGAATTAGAAAACAGAAATAAAAGAAAAGGACAGAAACCTACCCGCACCTACCTGGCATGCTCCTGTAGCAGCCCAACTGGGCGAAGCCGGCCCAGCCCACTGGCCTCCCCCCTGTCGTCTTCCTCGCGACAGAAGGACACCGGGCGTGTGGCCACCGTGCGCCGGCACGCGCCCGTGCCACCTCCACCTTGCCTGCGTGCCCCCTCGGCGGCCTGGACGACCCTGGAGTCGCCACGCAGCCCCCGACCGCTCTCTCACTCTCCCTCGGCTTCCTTCCCCTTCTCTGCTCTCTCCCCACCTCGCACCCAAACGCGCCAGAGAGCGCCGCCGTGCACCGCCGCGGCCACAGCCACCCCCTCACCCCTCCGACGTGCCCATGAGCTCCGTGCCGTCGTCCTCGTCACCTCTACCGAGCCAAGCAAGCCGGGAAGCACTGCAGTGACGCCATCATCATCATCTACACCGACGGGCGCCCGAGATCGCCGTCGTCAATCCGTCGCCTCCGACGCTTCCCCGAGCACGTTGACCTTCTCTACCGCATCCCTGTGAGCTCCTACACCTCCTCCCGTGGCCGCCCCCTCTGTTCCCGTCCTCTAACAGCAGCCCCGCCATGGCCGAGCACTCGCCTCCGCCGCCACGAAGCTCGCCGTTGCTAGTCACTCCTGCTAACCAAGCCAAGCACTTGGACGAGCTCCTGACGTCCCGTAGATCTTACCCAGCGCTCCAGTTCGCTCGCCCATAAGCCGTAGCACCTCGCCGAGCACAGCCGAGCTCCGGCCACCGCGAATGAGCTCGCCGCCGTCAGCTCCGGTGCCCCCGTGACTAACCACTGGTACCAACGGATGCGGCACACTCCCAGCCTTCGAAAGCACCTTTCCACGCGTCGATCCGACGCCAGACGATGATTCCCTCCGCCCTCCGCCCTGGCTTTTGGTCACCGGCGGCTAACCGCCGGTGGGTTTGACCCAAACCCACCGCGTTTGACCTCCTCTGTGCGAATGACACGTGGGCCCCGCCCTATTTTAATTTTAGGTTAGTCAAAATATTAGTGCTAATTACCCTGTTAACCAGATGAGACACTGACATGTGGGCCCCGGTCTTAGGTTTGACCTGGACCGGCCCCTGTTGACCTGCTGATGTCAGCATGGTGTCATGCTGACGCAATATTACATTTTCTGGATTTATTTTTAATCAGGAAATTCCAGAAAATAATGCTAACTTCAAAAATTCATAGAAAATAAACCGTAACCCCAAATGAAAAGATTTATATATGAAAAATGATTAGAAAAATACAATCTATCCATCTGTACCATTCTCATGCATGTTAGAACAACTTATGGCTGCTGTTTAGACCAAATCATATAAAAGGCATTTAAACCCTCACATATGAAGTTTGAATTTGAACCTAAGGTTCAAACCAACTCCATTTAATATGTTGCTAGTTGCATTAGCTCAAAACACATTCATATTGCCATGTCATAGCATGCATCATATTGTGCATTGCATTGATCGTGTTTCTTCTCTGTTTGCCGGTGTTGTCCCCTCTCAGTAGACGTTGCTTCGACGTTGTGATCGTTGACACTAATGAAGACTCAATGCTATCTTCGGAAGTGTCAGGCAAGCAAAACCCCCTTGTTCATTCCGATACAATCCCACTATCTCACTCCTGCCCTCTTTTACTGCATTAGGACAACAACGATTCATCTGTTACTTGCTGCGGTAGCTAAACCCCTTTATCCTCTGCATGACCTGTCATTGCCACAGTAAATAGATGAAACCCACTAGCATGAGTAGGAGTTGTTTGAGCCCTGATGTGCCTACTCATTCATGCTTGTTTGTCATGCCTGCTATTGCTTAGAGTTGTGTCAGGTCTGATTCATCGGGGATGAATTGATAGTGGTGAACATGTCCTACTGTGTGAGAGCTAAGGGTGTGAACACGATTTGGTAAAGGTAGCGGTGAGAGGCCATGTAGGAGTACATGGTGGGTTGTCTCATTGAAACCGTCCTCAGGAACTGAGTTCTGTGTTTGTGATCCATGAACAGTTACTACCACACATTGGGCTTCGGGCGCTCCAAGCTCTCTCGACTTATTAATCAACCTGATCTCTGTCCAGTAGTTGCAACTAGTTTCTGGTGTTTGTAGGTAGTGTTAGTAGTCTACCAAGTGGCACCCGGTACAGGTGGGCTTGCGACAGACTAGGCACCATGGACGGGTATGCCAAGCGTCGCCCGTTTGGTGGGCTTGGAACCCTGTACACATTGTTTGGGGCCGTGAGCGACACCCCGGCCGGATCTCCTTGCTGATGGAACCCGAATAGGCGATAAACCTGGACTAGAGACTTGTGTGGTTAGTCAGGTCGTGGCCGACTCCCTCGCCAGGCTTCCGCTTGAAGGTTGCTGAGATACATGACGTGTACATGGTGGTAAGTGGCAATAGCGTGTGTGAAGAAGTACACCCCTGCAGGGTTAACATCATCTATTCGAATAGCCGTGTCCGCGGTAAAGGACTTCTGGGTTGCCTGTACAGTTCATAGACAAGTGAAAGTGGATACTCTAAAATGCGCAAGATAAGCGTGAGTGCTATGGATGGCGTTCTCGTAGGGAGACGGGAGCGGATCCATAGTGGTGTATTGGTATGGTGAATATGTGGACTCGTGTGCGCCACCTCAAAAGAGTTACTTGCAGTCGTAGTTCAGGATAGCCACCGAGTCAAAGCTGGCTTGCTGCAGTTAAACTCCACCACCCCTTTGTTGATACCGATGCATATGTAGATAGTTCTGATGTAAGTCTTGATGGGTACATTTGTACTCACGTTTGCTTATTTTATGTTTTGCAGAGAGACTTCAGTCTCGCTAGTACTTCCGCGTGGACTTCGACGTTTAGCTTGTTACCTGAGCTACGATCTTGTAACCTTGGGAGGGTCTTATAGATAGTCAGGGTTCTCAGCCATCTACATTTGTAGTTGTCTGTACTCAGACAAGTTAAGCTTCCACATGTGCTTGTTGCTTGTATGCTCTGTATGTTGGGTCATGAGACCCATGTTTGTAATACTTGGCTCCTCGGAGCCTAATGAATAAATACTCTGAGTCGTAGAGTCTTGTTGTGATGCCATGTTGTATTGCACATATTGAGCATATTGTGTGTATGATTGAAATGCTTGGTATGTGTGGGATCCGACAACCTAGTTGTTTATCCTTGGTAGCCTCTCTTATGGGGAAATGTAGTCTTGTGCTTCCATGAGCCATAGTAGTCCGCTACAGCCCGGTTCACCGGAGTCCTGCTAGCCCAGCACTACTGCTCCGGAACACTTGACTGGCCGGCATGTGATTCACTTCGTTCCTGTGTCTGTCCCTTCGGGGAAATGTCACGCGGTGACATCCGGAGTCCTGCCTAGCCTGCTATAGCCCGGTTCACCGGAGTCCTCTTAGCCCAGTGCTATAGCCCAGATTCGCATGCTGCTGACCGACATGCTCGATGTTGATTCATGTATGCCTGTCCCCGTAAGTTAGTGCCACTTTGGGTTCACGACTAGTCATGTCGGGCCGGGTTCTCTGTCATATGGATGCTAGCGACACTATCATATACGTGAGCCAAAAGGCGCAAACGGTCCCGGGCCATGGTAAGGTGACACCCGTGGGAATACCGTGCGTGAGGCCGCAAAGTGATATGAGGTGTTACCGGCTAGATCGATGTGACTTGGAATCGGGGTCCTGACAGCTTTGGTATCAGAGCCTGACTGCCTGTAGGATTTCCAAGCCAAACTGATCGAAGTTGAGTCTAGAAATGCTTTAGTTATATAAGGGAATTGATTGTGGAAGGGAACATAAGGCTCTTTTTACTCCTTTACCTTATGCCCTTCTGATCCGAGTCACCCTCTTCTTTTATGCGGGGATTAAGAACTAGGCTTCTCATCTTTCTATTAGGATCACGTGTTACTAATCCGTAGAGTTATAGGATTGTTGGTTTCAAGCCTCAGTTCTGTTCCTACTACTTCCGTATGTTCATATCTGGCCTCAGAACCTTGTTATTGTGATGCTAAGTGGTTACGCCACTATTTGCAGGATGTCTCAAATCTTTTTGAGCATTTACAGCCGTTATGCTGTCCGAGTCATCCCAGGTTTCTAAATAGTCGGATGCATTTGCAAATCCCTTATTCCTGTTCTCGAGGTTCCTTTGGGCCAAATTAACTACACTAATCGTCGAGTTGAGGTACTTCGTTGCCTCGGCATATATGTTGAAGCCATTATTATGACCCTAGGTGTCTTAGAGAACCACCTAGTAATATGGCCATGTTTTGTGTTCCTAGTGTGATGATTCTGGCCATCATTCTCGAAAGCATCCCGTGATTTTATTAGTTAGTAGGTATTCTATTCTTGGGTTCTTGACCCAAGATTCACTCTACTTACCTCGTGTTGATAGTGTTGCTCGTACCTTTAGGATATTAGTAACCTTTGCGATAGTCCTCGAGGTCCGTGGTATTTCCTTCTTCCAAATACCATGAACTGCTTATGGCAGAAGTTCTTTTAAACCAAAAGATCACAACCAGAGTGCTCTTGACGAGTTCTCGATTCTATGCTGTGACTCTGTTAGTTCTACCTTCTCTGCATGGGTTATCCGGAAGAAACATGTTGAGCTTTGCTCGACATACTAATCTATGCATCCACAACTCAGAAAGATATATGTTCCTTTGAGTTGTCCCTCTTTAGTTGTTATCGTGATCTCCGTCTATCATTTGATAGTCAAGGGCATGTCATGCATTCATGCTCACCGATAACTCATATTCTTGTGGTCTGTCAAGCCATTCTATTCTGAGATGACTAGGAGAAACAAACTCCAGTACCTTGTCCACTTCGAGGACTGGGAAAGTAGTTGTATTCCGTGGATCAAAATGCCAATCCAGCTTTTGCTCTGTTCTACCTTGAAGTGTTACCAACTTTATGTCAAGAATGTCATGAGAATTGCACCACCTCTTATGAATTCTTGACGGAGTGATACTTCTTGCCATCATTATTCATTCCTCGGTCCCGTGTTGTTGTAACCGGAATGCCGACAAGTGAACTGTGATGTGTGAAATTAATACTACTAGCAACCTCGTTGCTTGGTAGTTAATGGACAATAACTTCATTCTTCGCGTGTTGGTTATTGAATCATCATTCTAAGGTAGATTGTGCTACCTAGACCATTTTCCTAGTGCATTCTTTGATCAATGAGTTAGGATTGTGTCAACCCCTTGCTTATTTGATCACATCGTTTTTCCCTGAAAAGCAAGATTGTTCTCGAGCTTAATAACATATTGGTGGTTCGTGATTTTCCGAATATCTTCTCGGAAGTATCACCAGGTTGACCCCTGACTGTTATGTTGAGCTCGTGATTAAGTTGTTTTTTTATAAACCACCCCTTCTCCAAGAATTCGTGTTGGATACCCCTGAGCTAGTTGGTTAAGCCAAACAACAACTTGGAGAGTTGGAAGATAAAAGCTTGTCCGACTTAGTTCATCTTAAGGGATATCTTGTATGTGTGTTGAAGAAAGATGGTATTTTCATCGATTGACCCTCGTGATCAGTTAATGGACCTATCACCTTATCCAATCTTTGATTTGAGTATGGGCTATCCTCAAATCAAATCATAACCAACGATATTCGTAATGTTGTCTTACTCGTGGTTGTTTCCTCGAGCATACACCATTATATTCTTTGGGTTTGACCAATGCTATCGCTTTGTTCACATAGTTGTGGAATTCCATCTTCATGGAAATTTGGATGACCTGTTGTTGAGCCCATTGGCAATATTTTCATCTTGTCCATGATTCATGTTGAACATTAAGCTAGTGTTGGAAACTTTGAAAGCATTTCTTCATGCTAGCTCATGAAGCATATGTTCGGTGTAAAAAGTGACTTCCTCTAATTCACGTGTATCTGAAGTAAGTTGCCACCGTGAATTTGAGAAAGTTTGTTTTGCTTCCTCTGGAATCTTCCCAAGTTAGTCATGCATGTGCGAAGTATTCTATGGTTTGATAGACTGATCATCTTCATTCTGTAATGTATCCCTAGCACACGAAGCCACTGATTGATTTGTTCAAGGAGAAGAAGTTCCTTCTTAAGAATCATGACTTATGTTAGGACTTCGTTATCCTCGATGATGGTTCCCAACCTGAACTCGGTAGTGTTTTAATATAAGATTACTACGTGGTCATGCTTGTCTGGGATAGCGTGTTCACATGTTTGTAGCAGAACCAGCTCATGTTTTGGAGCTTACCACCGTAGTCCATTTCCCGAGAATCCTGCAACGTCATCTCGTCGACTTGTGTTGCAAACCTTCATTTTTCACTCCAGACTTGATGAGTCTGGAATATCCTGACACCAACCAGATCTGAATCTCAGGCAGATATGATGATTGGAACGTTTCCCAAGAACTATAATATTGGTCTCTCTGTAACCGATAAAGTGGATGCCGTGGCCGACACACCCAGCCGGAAGACCTATTATTGTAGTGTTTTGATTGAGGAAGTTGGCTACCTCCCCATAAGGATTTCGTAGGATTTACTTCCGTAGTTATTCCTTATGGATTCTTGTGCTCCCGAAGTCCGACTTTTTACTTGATGTTATAGATACCAAACCATATCTATAAATGGGTTACGCTAGCACATCAAGGAGAACATTAGAAGCGGAGTGCTAAATGTCTCTCGGTCGATCATCCAGATTTTGTTTCCTTGGCCTCGCTAAGGTGAAACCTGAGAAGGTGTTATCTTCCTTTGCATCTGCATCGTCCATCACTATTCATCATGGTAGTATGTTGTGTTGCCAGGATCCTTGACACGGATGTTGGTAGAACCTTGATGAATATGGAAATGCTCAAGTTCTTGAGAGCACGCGCAAGCAAAATCATCCCTTGCGTTGTCTTCAACAAGGTAGTCCACATCATCCATTCTAGTCTGGGTATGCCATCCCTACTTACTCCGCCAAACGATTATTGTGATTTGCCTTAGGCTGGTATAAAGAGTTTCAATGATCTCTGTATCAAAAGTAATTCTTTTTTCCACTTAAGGGAATAACTCTACGAGTCACCTTCCCTAAGGTGCCCCATTTGGAATCATGGCAATTATTTCATCGCTATCCTGAAATCATGCACCATCTCCTTTAGTATGGAATTTTTGCCTACCCAATTGAACCTTTTCATCTACCTTTTTCCGTTGCTCCCGATGTGCATTTGGTGTCTCGGCTCAAGAGATGTTCAACGTCTCATTCCCTGAGTTGATCGTGAGTTGCTTGATCTTTATGAAGATCAAATCCTATAGAGTCTTCCTCTCTTCTGTCGTCATCGTGTTGGATGAAGATCTCAAAAGCAAGGACGCCAAGATCAATTTGAGGCAATGGATCAACATCTTCGAGAAGGGATGGTGGATCATGAGATCGTGTTAGCTTTGTGTCCCCTTTGTCTTCTTACCTCACGTCTTGAATCTCGGGATGAGATTCTTGTCTAGTGGGGGTGAGTTGTCACAACCCTAGGATCATTGCTTGTAAATAGTTGCATCTAAGAGCATTCTTGCACCATGTTAATTTCTGTGAAATTGAATTGAGGGAATTCTCAGAGCCTCAGAACCTTCTAAAAAATAATCAACACTAAAAAGCTCTTCAAACTAGTCCAAGGAAATGTTCCTGTTAATCTCTGGAAATATTGGCAAGGGATAAAATTCAAACCAATATTTTTAGAATCTCAGAAACAATTATTTTGGGCCTTTTAATTAATCCAATAAATATTTGAATTGGATCTATATTTATTATATAATAAATATATGTTCAATAATTCTGAAAATTGTTGTGTGACTTTGGATAAGTCCATTTAGTTCACACAATTATTCTAATGAATTTTGAAAGTGGTTTGGTCTTTGAACTAAATCAAAACATACTGAAAAAATAGAAAACAGAAAACAGAAATAGAGCAGAGAGAGAGAAGGACTACCTAGCCCACCTACCTGTAGCCGGCCCAGCTCGCTGGCCCAGCCCACTTCCACCTCCCCCGTCGTCTTCCTCCCCGGGCCAGTAGGCAGGGCGTGTGGCCGACGTGCGCGCACACGCGCGCGCCACCTCCACCCTGCTCGCCTGCCTCCTCGACGGCCTGGACGCCTCTGGCATTGCCACGCAGACCCCTGGATCCCCTCGACCGCTCCCCTCTCTCCCCGCCTCGCCTCCCTCGCCCTCTCGTCCGACCCGAGCGGAGCTCGTCGCCGCCGTTCGCTGCCACCGTGACCACCGTGGTCCTCTCGCCCCTTTCCCGTGTCTAGAAGCTTCGTGACGACGCAAAGCTCCTCCACGCGGAAGATCCTGACCCCAAGAGTACCGTGGTGACGCCTTCGAGCTCGTCTTCCACCTCGGGCGCCACCGATCACCGCCGTCGATTCGCGACGTCTGGCGCGCCCCCGAGCCCACTGACCTTCTGCGCCGCCTCCCTGTGAGCTCCTCATCTCTCCTCTTTGCTCGCCCCCTCCGTTCCCGTCCTCTAGCCGTCGTTCCACAAGTGCCCGAAGCTCGCCGCCGACGGCCATGTCGCCGTCGTGGCTTCAGATGACGTAGCTTGCCCCTGAGCACGTCATCGTGCTCGTGCTGCTCCCAGGAGACGAACGCATCTGCTAGCTCACCTTCCCATGCACCATAGCAAGTAGCCGGTCCTGCCCGAGCTCCAGCCGCCGCTGATTTGGTCGCCGTCATCGTCTCCGGCGACTATTTGGTCTCGTTCCGCCGCCAATCGACGCGGACGAGGTCCAGCGTTCCAAAGGTGCCACGGCGCAACGAACTGTGGCTTGTGATGCGAATCCGCGCATGGTCGCCGTCTCGGCACCTCGCTGGTGGCTAAACGCCGGCCTAACCACTAATTAGCACTAAGCTAATGAACCCTAGGTCACTGACATATGGGCCCCACGCCCTAACTAACTCTAGTTAAGTTTCAGTTTAGATTAGTTAAACCAGTTTAACCCCTGTGTCACTGACGTGTGGAGCCCACACGTCAGGGTTTGACTCTGGACACCCTGTTGACCGCTGGCATCATAGTGACATCATGCTGACGCAGTAATTCATTTCCGGAATTTAAATAAATCTTAAATGGTTTATTTATTTTAGAAAATGTTATAAACTTCTAAAAATCATATAAAATCAACCGTAACTCCAAATGAAATAAGGTATATATGAAAAATGATCAGAAAAATCCAATCTTTCCATTGGTACTAGTTTCATGCATGAAAAAGCAACTTAACCTTGCTGTTTAGATGAAAACATGATAATGCATTATATAAACTCATAACTTGAGTTTGGATTTGAACCCTTGGTTCAAATTAGCTCAAACCCTTCTGGTTTTAGTTGCATTAGCTCAAATCACATCATATTGCCATGTCATGTTCATGCATCATATTTTTGCATTGCATTGATTGTGTTATTCTCTGTTTGCCGGTGTTGTTCCCTCTCGGTAGACGTTCGTTCCGACGATGAGTTCGATGACACCGATGAAGAAATATACTATCTTCAGAAGTGCCAGACAAGCAAAACCCCCTTGTTCATTCCGATACAATCCCACTCTCTCGCTCCTGCTCTCTTTTACTGCATTAGGACAACAACGTTTCAACTGTTACATGCTGCGGTAGTTGAACCCCTTTCCTCTGCATGACCTGTCATTGCCACAGTAAATAGATGAAACCCACTAGCATGAGGAGGAGTTGTTTGAGCCCTGATGTGCCTACTCATTCATGCTTGTTTGTCATGCCTGCTATTGCTTAGAGTTGAGTCAGGTCTGATTCATCTGGGATGAATTGGAATGTGGTGAACATGTCCTACTGTTGAGAGCTAAGTGTGTGAACACGATTTGGTAAAGGTAGCGGTGAGAGGCCATGTAGGAGTACATGGTGGGTTGTCTCATTGCAGCCGTCCTTAGGAACTGAGTTCTGTGTTTGTGATCCATGAATAGTTACTACCACGCATTGGAATGCTTAAGTGCCCCTCTCGACTTATTAATCAACCTGATCTCTGTCCAGGAGTTGCAACTAGTTTCTGGTGTTTGTAGGTAGTGTTAGTAGTCTACCAAGTGGCACCCGGTACAGGTGGGCTAGGGACAGACTAGGCACCGTGGCCGGGTATGGCAAGCGTCGCCCGTTTGGTGGGCTTGGAACCCTGTACACATTGTTTGGGGCCGTGAGCGACACCCCGGCCGGATCTCCTTGCGGATGGAACCCGAATAGGCGATAAACCTGGACTAGAGACTTGCGTGGTTAGTCAGGTTGTGGCCGACTCCCTCGCCAGGCTTCCGCTTGAAGGTTGCCGAGATACACGACGTGTACATGGTGGTAAGTGGTGAGAGCGTGTGTGAAGAAGTACACCCTTGCAGGGTTAACATCATCTATTCGAATAGCCGTGTCCGCGGTAAAGGACTTCTGGGTTGCCTGTACAGTTCATAGACAAGTGAAAGTGGATACTCTAAAATGCGCAAGATAAGCGTGAGTGTTATGGATGGCGTTCTCGTAGGGAGACGGGAGCGGATCCATAGTGGTGTATTGGTATGGTGAATATGTTGACTCATGTGCGCCACCTCAAAAGAGTTACTTGCAGTCGTAGTTCAGGATAGCCACTGAGTCAAAGCTGGCTTGCTGCAGTTAAACTCCACCACCCCTTTGTTGATACCGATGCATATGTAGATAGTTCTGATGTAAGTCTTGATGGGTACATTTGTACTCACGTTTTCTTAGTTTATGTTTTGCAGAGAGACTTCAGTCTTGCTAGTAGTTCCGCGTGGACTTCGATGTTTAGCTTGTTACCTCAGCTACGATCTTGTACCCTTGGGAGGGTCTTGTAGATAGTCAGGCTTCTCAGCCATCTACATTTGTAGTTGTCTGTACTCAGACAAGTTAAGCTTCTGCATGTGCTTGTTGCTTGTATGCTCTGTATGTTGGGTCATAAGACCCATGTTTGTAATACTTGGCTCCTCGGAGCCTAATGAATAAATACTCTGAGTCATAGAGTCTTGTTGTGATGCCATGTTGTATTGCACATATTGAGCATATTGTGTGTATGATTGAAATGCTTGGTATGTGTGGGATCCGACAACCTAGTTGTTTATCCTTGGTAGCCTCTCTTATGGGGAAATGTAGTCTTGTGCTTCCATGAGCCATAGTAGTCCGCTACAGCCCGGTTCACCGGAGTCCTATTAGCCCAGCACTACTGCTCCGGAACACTTGACTGGCCGGCATGTGATTCACTTCGTTCCTGTGTCTGTCCCTTCGGGGAAATGTCACGCGGTGACATCCGGAGTCCTGCCTAGCCTGCTATAGCCTGGTTCACCGGTGTCCTGTTAGCCCAGTGCTACAGCCCGAATTCGCACGCTGCTGACCGACATGCTCGATGTCGATTCATGTATGCCTGTCCCCGTAAGTTAGTGCCACTTTGGGTTCACGACTAGTCATGTCGGCCCGGGTTCTTTGTCATATGGATGCTAGCGACACTATCATATACATGAGCCAAAAGGCGCAAACGGTCCCGGGCCATGGTAAGGCGGCACCCGTGGGAACACCGTGCGTGAGGCCGCAAAGTGATATGAGGTGTTACCAGCTAGATCGATGTGACTTGGAATCGGGGTCCTAACAACCAAAAACCTCCTGACTACAACAGATGAGGTAAAAACTGTTGACTCTAAACTTAACTGCCGAAACTAAAATTTACTGTGGAATCTGAATGTTACTGTCCAAACTGAACGCAATGGTAGCAGAGAGGCACTTCACATGGGATAGTTTAGGGAGGGCCTGCAGTTCATCTTCAACCTGCACCCCCCTGAGCCACCAGCCACCACCGGCCGAACCCCGCACGGCCTCGCCGCCCCGAAACAACTCCCCACCGCCGCCCCGAAACAACTCCCCACCGTCGGTCCGCCGCCGCCTCGCCGCCCCGAAACAATTCCCCACCGCAAGTCCGCCGCCGCCCCGACCAGCCCTCTAGCCCCCCCCCCCCCCCCCCGCGCCAAGCTTTTTCTCCGGCGATGCCCACGCCACCGCCCCACCACCACGCGCCCCCACCGCCGGCGAGCAGCACCCCACCCAGAACCCTAAGATAGATAGTGGGGTACCTCTCCGGCGAGCCCCCTGTAAGTGCATCTAGTGCCCCATAGTGATTTTGGTGTATTGAAGACGTATAGGTTAAGGGACTGATGTGTTTGTGAGTGTACACAGGTCTATAAGTCTATGAGGAGTTTGATATTTACAGAGAAAGTTGACCCCTAAAAATGAATGTCTTCAACTAAAGACTTTGGATTTCTGAAGACTTTGAAAGTGAAGAAATTGGTGTGACTGTGAAGACTCTATATTCATGCGAGGAATATGAAGCGTGAAGACTTTGTTTTTGTAGTTTCGTTTTTCTCTTTATTGAGTCATAGGAAACACTATACTGTTAAAGGGGGTTGAGGAAAAACTAAGGAAAAGTTTCCAAGTGATGCTCATCTCAAAATCCTACACCTACCAATCCTTTCGAGTGAAGCCATTGGAAATCTCATGCAGTTCAGTCAATTTCTTCAGTGACAGAGACGAAGTTCTTCTGGTCTCTGAGGAATTTGTTCTGACGGAGGAGTTAGGAATTCACCAGTGCGGATTGCCTACAGTGAGGATCATGATAGCCCTGAGGAATTTGATAGTCAAATTTCCGACCGTTGCTGTGCTATGCGCCAGCTGTGCCAAAATATCTACCCACCTAACTGTCATATCATTGAAGGGCATTTATGTCTTATCATGTCGGGCTGCTCCCTAGG
Organism: Aegilops tauschii subsp. strangulata; assembly: GCF_002575655.3. NCBI lineage: Eukaryota > Viridiplantae > Streptophyta > Magnoliopsida > Poales > Poaceae > Aegilops > Aegilops tauschii. The sequence continues at coordinate 129,815,846 of NC_053039.3, forward strand.
CTATAAATAGCCGCCCCCAACAACCACTAGCTGGTTGGCTACTCCGAGAGAAACTGACACTTGTCATTGAGAGCATCCCATCCTCCGAGGACTTTGAGCGAAAATCATCAAGTGAGGAAAACCCAAACCCAAACACCTACAAACCCAAAGTGATTGAGATCATTGAAGAAATTGTTATCCGACGCTTGTTACCGTTGAAGACTGTGCATCTTCCAGACGGTTAGGCATCATGGTCTAGAGCATCCAAGAGAAAATTGTGGATCGCCGAGTGACCGAGTTTGTGAAGGTTTGGAAGTCACCTGAAGACTTACCATGAGTGATTGGGCGAGGTCTGTGTGACCTTAGCTCAAGGAGAATACAGTGAGGACTGTGTGTCCGGGACTGTGCGTCATCAGGTTTAAATACCTAGCCGCTCCAACCAGACGTACAACTGTCACAGCAGTTGGAACTGATCTACCAAATCATTGTCTTCACCGAGCTAACTGGTTCTATTTCCTCAACCCCTCCATTTCCTCATTACTATGTTGTGTGCTTGTTCATATCTGTTTGAAGACTTTGACTGGAGACTTTCTCAATTTCCTCAGTTCAATTTCTTCAGTCTGTTTGTCTTCATCCTATTTTATCATGTGCTTACGCTTTCTGTACTCTGTGTTTGTTTTTATTTCATCATGATGACTGTGCTTATGTTATGTTATGTCTTCATCTGAGTACTTATTCTGCTGCAAGTAGTTCTTCGCTTAGGAATTTCCTCGCCTTGAAATTCCTTAGTGAAGAATTCATAAAAATCGCCTATTCACCCCCTCTAGTCGACTTAACGCACTTTCAATTGGTATAAGAGCAAGGTACTCCCTTGTTCTATGTGATTTTGGTATAACCATCTGGAGTTTTAGTTATGTCGACTACAGGTATGATCAAGGTCTCTGCTGGGTGTCCTACCTTCGATGGGAAGAATAAGATGCGAATGCATCTTGAGGCAATTGATAAGAATCTCTGGTATGTTGTCGAGAATGGTGTCCCCTCTGTCACTCCTACCATCAACGCTGCTGACGTGAAGAGATTCAAGCAACTCGACTCTCAAGCGAAGAACATCGTATGTGGCCATCTGAGCAAAGGGCAGTATGGCAGAGTGAGTGCTTTGGAGACAGATAAGCCTATCTGGGATAGGCTATCCAAGGTCAATGAAGGAGTCTCAACACAGCGTGACTCTCGAGTTGACGTTCTTCGCAATCTCTTCAACCGCTTCAAAGACTCGACAATGAAAATGTTCAGCAAACCTTCGATCGCCTCACTGACATCTCAAATGAGCTTCAAGCACTTGGTGCCACTGACATCACCAACCATGAGGTGGTGAAGAAATTACTGAGATCGCTTGATTCCTGATTTGACACTCTGGCACTAATGATACAAGAATGTGGAGGTTACAAGTCTCTTGATCCTGCTGATATCCTCGAGAGGCTAAACACTCATGAGTTCCAGCTTGCTGAAAAGAGAGATCTCTATGGACCGAGCTATGGCAGATCACGCGCTCTGAAGGCCAAGGCAGTGTCTGAATCTGAAGGTGAAGATTCTGGCAGCAGCCTTGGTGATCCCGAAGAACTGAGCCAGGAGCTAGCAATGCTCGTGAAGAAATTCCAGAAGTTCTCAAGACGTGGTCACTTTGGAAAATCCTCAAGAAGTGATGATTACTCATCCCGTGACTACAAGAAGAGACCGTGCCACAATTGCAAGAAACCTGGTCACTACATTCAAGACTGTCCTCAGTGGGAAAAGGAATCAAAGAAGAAGAAATACAAGGATTACAGTTCTGGTGAGTCAAAGAAGAAGAAGAAATCTTCAAAGTCTTCATCATCAAAATCCTTGAAGTCTTCATCTCACAAGAAGAGCAGCTCTAAGAAGGCTCGGGCATTCATTGGCAATGAAATGGACTCTGAAGCTGAATTTGAGGAACATGAGGAAGAGGAGGCATCTGAAGAGTCAGAATCTGGTGTGATGAGCCTAGCCCTCGCTACTGCATTCATCAGCAAGTCCATCTTCAACTCTGAAGAAAATGGCTTCCACAACAAGGCTGATGACGATGATGATGAGTACGCTCCCACCTATTGCTTCATGGCAAAGGGTGCCAAGGTACTCAAATATTCCTCCTCTGAATCAACTGAGGATGAATCTGATGAAAACCTCAAGCCTAGCTACTCTAAACTTGCTAAGATTGCTGTGAAACAACAAAAGGCTTTTGAAAAGGTTCAAAATATGTTAGATAAAAGTGATGATATGTTGGGTGAAGAAATGGATCGCACTAAAACCTTGACTGAAAATCTTCAGAGACTTCAGTCTAAGTTTGACAAGCTTCAAAGTCATCATAACACTCTCTTATCTGATCATGAGAAGCTTTCTTATGAATTTCTTCAAAGAAAGCAAGATCTTGAGAAGCTAAGGGTGAGTTATGAAGATCTTCAGAAGGAGCGTGATTCATTACTTGCTCAACAAACCAGCGCTGCTCAGGAATAATTCATTCCTCCATGTTTGAAGTGCATTGAACGTGAATCTGCTAATTCTTCACCTGAATGTTCAAATGCTTCTACTACTACTACAAATTCTTCACCTGTCTCTGCTATCACTAATTCCTCATTTGAGGATATTGCTAGTATCACTAACAATGCAGGGCTGAAGGAATTGTATATGACAGGCATGTACAAAAGCCTCAAAGGGCATCAGGCTCTCTGTGATGTGCTTAAAAAGTAGATCCTCAACAGGAACCCTAGGAAAGAGGGTATTGCCTTTGAGAGGAAACTCAATGCTGATGGAACATACTAGAAGCCTGAGCAGTATCCCAAAACCTCATGGGTTGCTGCAAAGGGACCTCCAGTAGATCCATCTATTCTCTCTGGCTTTACATGTGAATCTCCTCATTCTTCTGATGAGTCATTTGACTCCAACTATAAGTTGTTCGAAAATCAGAATGGTGAAGTATAAGCTAGATATGTTGGCACTGCAGGAACGGTTCCCCTATGAAAAAAATCTGGGTTCCCAAAAGGTGCCTTGAAAGTCTTCAGGTGAATGTCATCATGACACCACCTGTGAAGAATAGGAACCCCAGATGAAATTCTTCATATGGACCAAATTCTTCATATGGATGCAAGTCCTCACATGGATCAAATTCCTCAAAAGGATCAAAATCCTCATATGAACATCATCGTGCTAACACTTATGTTTCGCAGGGAAGATCAAAGGGCTACGAATATGAGCATTATTCTTCTAACCATTATGTTCATAAGTCCTCGAAGAATTTCTCTGCTTATTCATATGCTTACCCTAACTCCTCTTATGTGAAATGAAGTGGACTGGATTCTATGCCACCTTTCTCTTATGGATCTCGCAGAATGATGAACTCTTTGCCACCCCTTCAGATGTGGGTGGTGAAGAAAAAGAACTAATCTCTTATGCAGTGTCAGGTCTCCAGACGTACTTAAACGTCTGAAGAATTTGCCGGAGACCTGAATATGCTTGAAAGGACGTAAGCTAATCATGAAGAAATGAATTTTCATTTCTCACGTCCTCATACTGCTTTGTCTATCTTCTTGCTTGACGAAATTGATCTGATGAAATTGATGTCATATTTTTCACTGATGAAGTATATGAGTTCGTAAGTTGCACCAAGTCATCTGTAGGATGATCAACCCAAATCCACTGAGTGGGTCCTCAATATTGGATGTACAAATGTAACATCCCAAAATTTCAATTTGGAATGTTATACATAGGTCATCATATGCATATCATATTTTTTTTGCATTTTGGTTGTGATCCTAAAAATCCTAAGCAACTCCAGGACCCACGGAGAGAGTTGGGGATTTCTTTTCTTTTCATATTTGAATTTTCACGAATATTGAAAAGAGGATCATTTTGGTTTTAATTATTTTTCTCTCGAAAAATACTTCATATTAACATATATGAGAGGAGATAAAATGACTTCTCCAAAATAAAAGAAATATTGGAGGAAATATGCATTTTTAGGCCAAGAAAATGTTCACTTTGTTCTAAATATTTTATTTAGACGGCGAAAATTGTTTTTGGCATTTTTAGATTTTTTTTATGTTTTATTTAGGAATTTTTTCTTTTCAGCGGAATTGTTTTTTAAGAAGTCGCGCGCCCGACTGGGCCAACGGCCCAGCCAAGCGGGCCGAAGCCCAGCGCCACTGCCGCCTTCCCCGCCGCCGTGCAGCGCACGGACGCCGAGGGGAGTCCGAGCCGGACTCCTCCCCGGGCCGGCCCCCTCCCCAAGCAACGCCGCCACCCGCCCCCTTTACAAGCGCGCCCGGGCCCCCGTGGAGCCCCAAGCCACTGCGCCGCCGCCTGCCATCGCCCGCGCCACAACAGCCACCCGCCGCCTCGCCTGCGCCGCCACAGCCACCCGCCGCCTCACCGCTACCGCGCCGCGCCCCGCAGCCACCCGCCGCCGCCCCGCAGCCGCCCGTCGCCGTCGACCGCCGCCGCCGCAGATCTCGCCGGAGCCGCCGCCGTTGACCCCGTTTGATCGGTCGGTTTTTCTCAGTTAAACCCCAGTTTTTTTAGTTTTCCAGTTTAATTTCTTAGATCGGTTTTCATCGGTTCATTTTATTTAGCGGACGTTCGTCCGTTCTTTCATTTTAACGAACGTTGTTCGCCGGTTAGTTTCAGACAGTGAACGTTCGTTCGTTAGTCTTTTCTTTTTATTTTATTTCCGGCCAGGGATCTATCCGCGATTATTTTTATCACAGATTAGTCCCTGATCTTTAAACCCTCGCCGTTTCTTAACCGTTTGTCCAAATCCAGTGAAACCAACGCCAAAATCTTCGTCTCAAGCCCCTCTTTCTGTTTAATCAACTTTAACAAGGTTTTGACAATTTAAAATTTGGTTTCAAGCAGATTTGAATTCGAAGTTCTTTTGACCGTAGTTTCAGTTCCGTAGCTCCGATTTGATTGATTCTTTTTGCATATATATTCTCTTCAGTTGAATTTTCGGATTTGATATTTTTATTTGAATTTTAATCGTGCATCTTGCTTGAGTGCTTATGTATGCTATAGTTTGTTTGCGATAGAGTTCTCGGAGTGCGAAGCGTGCTACTACGAGTCTTTAGGATTTGTGCATCATTTGTTTCAACGTTTGTTTGACCAGCTGCAAGGAGCTAAAGTATTCTCCAAGATCGATCTGCGATCAGGATACCACCAGCTGAAGATTCGAGAACAGGATATACCTAAGACAGCCTTCACCACAAGGTACGGACTATATGAGTACACGGTTATGTCATTTGGACTGACTAATGCTCCTGCCTATTTCATGAGTATGATGAATAAGGTGTTCATGGAGTTCTTGGATAAGTTTGTTGTGGTATTTATTGATGATATTTTAGTGTACTCGAAGAATGAAGAGGAACACAAGGAGCATTTGCGTTTAGTCCTCGAGAAGCTCAGGGAACATCAGTTATATGCCAAGTTCAGCAAGTGTGAGTTTTGGTTGAAGGAAGTAGGGTTTCTTGGACATGTTATATCAGGAGAAGGTATAGCAGTAGACCCTACCAAGGTTCAGTCCGTCACGGATTGGCTAGCACCCACCTCCGTGGGAGAGATCCGCAGTTTTCTTGGACTCGCGGGATACTAATGGAGATTCATTGAGAATTTCTCTAAGATTGCGAAGCCCATGACGGATTTGTTGAAGAAAGACACCAAGTTCAAATGGACAGATGAATGTGAGGCAAGTTTTTAGGAGCTGAAGAAACGTTTGGTTACAGCCCCAGTGCTGATTCTGCCGGATATACGCAAGGACTTCCAAGTGTATTGCGACGCTTCTCGCTTAGGAGTTGGAGGTGTACTTATGCAAGACGGAAGAGTTGTTTCATATGCCTCATGTCAGCTTCGACCGCATGAGTTGAATTATGCCACACATGATTTGGAGTTAGCAGCTGTAGTGCATGCGCTCAAAACCTGGAGACATTTCCTTATTGCAAACCGATGTGATGTGTACACGGATCATAAGAGTTTGAAGTACATTTTCACACAGAAGGAGCTGAATCTCGAGCAAAGGAGATGGTTGGAGCTTATAAAAGATTATGATATGAAGTTGCACTATCATCCAGGCAAGGCCAATGTCGTAGCAGACGCTTTGAGCCGGAAGAGTTATGCCAATACCCTCGTAAGCGGAGGATTGCCAAAGGAGTTAGCCGAAGATCTCAGGGAGCTTCGTTTGGAGATAGTCCCTAGAGGTTTTGTTGCAGCATTGGAAGTTCAGTTGACATTATTGGGAAAGATTCGCGAAGCTCAGAAGGATGACAAAGAAATTGCCGAGATAAAGGAGAGGATGAGTAAAGGAAAAGCCAAAGGTTTTCGTGAGGATTAGCACGACACCTTGTGGTTTGAGGACCATGTTTATGTGCCCAGTAATGCAGAGATCAGGAAGTTGATACTTCAGGAAGCTCATGACTCGCCATACTCGATACACCCCAGAAACACCAAGATGTATTTGGATTTAAAGGAGCATTTCTGGTGGACAGGAATGAAGAAGGATATTGCCGAGTATGTAGCCGTATGTGATGTATGTCAAAGAGTGAAGGCAGAACATCAGAAGCCAGCAAGATTACTGCAGCCTATGCCGATACCCGAATGGAAGTGGGATAAGCTTGGCATGGATTTTATCACCGGATTACCAAGGACCCGATCGGGATATGATTCTATTTGGGTAGTAGTGGATCGTCTGACCAAAGTAGCTCACTTTATCCCAGTGAAAACCACCTATACAAGTGCGAAGTTGGCCAAGATATATATGACCAGGATCGTATGTCTGCACGGAGTTCCAAGGACCATTGTATAAGATAGAGGAACACAGTTCACTTCAACATTTTGGCATCAGTTGCACCAGACTCTGGGAACCAGGCTAGAGTTCAGTACAACCTTTCATCCGCAGACCGATGGACAGACCGAGTCAATCAGATTCTGGAGGACATGTTGAGAGTTTTGCGCTAGATTATGGATCTAGTTGGGATGATAACTTGCCCTACGCAGAGTTCTCATACAACAACAGCTACCAGGCCAGTTTGAAGATGGCACCTTTCGAAGCTTTGTATGGAAGGAGGTGCAGAACACCGTTAATGTGGGATGAAGTTGGAGACCGTCAGTTGTTTGGACCAGATTTGATCAAAGAGTCAGAAGATAAGGTTAAGTTGATTCGAGATAGACTGAAGGTAGCTCAATCCAGGTAGAAGAGTTATGCAGACTCAAAGCGCGAGGAGGTAGTCTATGAAATCGGAGACAGAGCATATCTTCGTGTGTCACCTCTGCGAGGAGTTAAACGATTTGGAGTTAAGGGAAAGTTAGCCCCGAGATTTGTAGGACCATACCAAGTTCTGGAACGTATGGGAGAAGTGGCCTACAAGTTAGAGTTACCTGAAGGACTGTCAGGAGTTCATGATGTGTTCCACATTTCCCAGTTGAAGAAGTGTCATGCTGAGATGGCCGATATCCCTCTGAGAGATCCAGTGCCACTGGAAGAAATTCAGTTGGATAGTGATTTGACTTATGAGGAGAAACCAGTCAAGATTCTTGAGTTTGCCAGCCGAGTCACATGCAGCAAGGTTATCAAGTTTTGCAAAGTTCAGTGAAGCCACCATACCGAGGACGAAGCCACCTGGGAACGAGAGGATGATCTACGGAAAGACCACCCACACCTATTTTCTAGCCAACCCGAATCTCGAGGGTGAGATTCATCTTAAGGGGGGTAGGTTTGTAACATCCCAAATTTTCAATTTGGAATGTTATACATAGGTCATCATATGCATATCACATTTTATTTTGCATTGTGGTTGTGATCCTAAAAATCCTAAGCAACTCAAGGACCCACGGAGAGAGTTGGAGATTTTTTAATTTTTCATATTTGAATTTTCACGAATATTGAAAAGAGGATCATTTTGATTTTAATTATTTTTCTCTCCATACTTCATATTAACATATATGAGAGGAGATAAAATGACTTCTCCAAAATAAAAGAAATATTGGAGGAAAAATGTTAAAATCAAATAAATAATTTTATTTGGATTTTATCGCTATTTTATTTGAATTAGAAAAATATGCATTTTTCAAAATCGCATTTTTAGGCCAAGAAAATGTTCACTTTGTTCTAAATATTTTATTTAGACGGCTAAAATTGTTTTTGGCATTTTTTGATTTTCTTAATATTTTTATTTAGGAATTTTCCTTTTCGGCGGAATTATTTTTTTAAAGTCACGCGCCCAACAGGGCCAACGGCCCAGCCAAGCGGGCCGAGGCCCACCGCCACCGCCGCCTTCCCCGCCGCCGTGCCACGCACGGACGCCGAGGGGAGTCCGAGCCAGACACCTCCCTGGGCCGGCCCCCTCCCCAAGCAACGGCGCCGCCCGCCCCCTTTATAAGCGCGCCCGGGCCCCCCTGGAGCCCCAAGCCGCTGCGCCGCCGCCTGCCTTCGCCCGCGCCACCGCATCGCCTCACCGTCATAGCCACCCGCCGCCTCGCCTGCGCCGCCGCATCGCCTCGCCGCCGCAGCCACCCACTGCCTCGCCGCTGTCGCGCCGCGCCCCGCAGCCACCCGTCGCGGATCTCGCCGGAGCCGCCGCCGTTGACCTCGTTTGACCGGTCGGTTTTTCTCGGTTAAACCCCGATTTTTTTAGTTTTCCGGTTTAATTTCTTAGATCGGTTTTCGTCGGTTTATTTTATTTAGCGGACGTTCGTCTGTTCATTCGTTTTGACGAACCTTGTTCGCCGGTTAGGTTCATACAGCGAACATTTGTTCATTAGTCTTTTCTTTTTATTTCATTTTCGGCCAGGGACCTAGCCGCGATTATTTTTATCGCACATTAGCCCCTGATCTTCAAACCCTCGCCGTTTCTTAACCGTTTGTCCAAATCCAGTGAAACCAACACCAAAATCTTCGTCACGAGCCCCTCTTTCTGTTTAATTAACTTGACCAAGGTTTTGACAATTTAAAATTTGGTTTCAAGCAGATTTGAATTCGAAGTTCTTTTGACCATAGTTTCAGTTCGGTAGCTCCAATTTGATTGATTCTTTTTGCATATAGATTCTATTCAGTTGAATTTTCAGATTTGATATTTTTATTTGAGTTTTACTCATGCATCTTGCTTGAGTGCTTATGTATGCTATTGTTTGTTTGCGATCGAATTCCCGGAGTGCGAAGCGTGCTACTACGAGTCTTTAGGATTTGCGGATCGTCAGCAAGGCAAGTAACACATTCATGATACTCTTTTCATACCCAGTTTTTATGCATTAGTTACAATCCTCAAACATTTCATGAGTAGGATCTCTTAACATGTGGGTTTTGGGAAGTAGATGATGAGGTAGAACCTATTGCCCTTTTATTATCAAACCCTTGGGAGTTACTTCTACGTTATGCTTAAATTGCCATGCTATGCTCGTAGACGTGGATTGGGTTTGAGTGTATCCATGACAGATGTGAGATTATTGTTTAATGGTTAACTTAAGGTGGCTAATTAAATACACATCTGGGTGGATTGGTTGCGAGCACCTGGAGAATCCAGTGTTGTCCTAGGATATCCCGGAGTACCCGTGTGATCATCCTATGGTTCGCCACCCAGGCTCCAAGGGATCATAAGATTATTCATGCTAGAAACTTCCATGTGCAGCCACAAGCTATTATGGGCTCTAGCATAGTTGAGTATGTTGCATGACCTCTTTCAGTGGTGGGCTAGCAGATGTAGGGGAAAGTAGGTGTAACTGTCCACCCAGAGTAAAGAGTTAATGTTTCTGAAAGACTGTGTCTCGGTCATCCGATTCTCAAACACCATGTAGTGTGAGAAATCCAACGGAGGAGATCGAGTCTTGTGGGGAAAAGTGTGCAAACCTCTGCAGAGTGTACAAACTAATCATTATTAGCCGTGTCCCCCGTTATGGACATCTTGAGTATCTGGTTCTTGGATTATCATGTTGATCTCATCACTCTAAATTAATTTCTTGGGTTATTAATACTGCTTAATTCGGATTGAGTTGGAGGAACCTTCTCAATGTTTAACAACTACCATGATAGTTAAATAAAATATATTCCTTTGTTGTAGGGAAAAATTGGCCTTTTCGCAAAACATTATAACCATAGAGCCTCCACCGGCCATATATGCATGTAGTGATAGCATTTATCCTATTCATTGCTCTACTGGGTTACATTGCCAGCATATTCCATGTGCTGACCCGTTTCGGGCTGCAACATATCATGTTGCAGACTTTTCAGACGAAGAGTAAGGTGCGCTAGGTCGTTGTCGTGCACTCAGCTATGCCGTTGGAGTTGATGGACTCACTTTATCTTCCAAGTCTTCCGCTGTTATCTTATTTAGTTGGCCTTAAGCCATATTTATTGTAATAAGTTCTCTCTTGAGACTATCGATGTAATAAGTGTGTGATTGCTACTCTGTTATAAATCCTTCAAGTACTGTGTGTGTCAGCATTACCGATCCAGGGATGACACTTAAGGACAGAGATTTGACCGTCTGAGGTCGGATCGCTACAACAAACCACATGACTGGTGACAAGAATCTATTGATGGATGCTCCCTTGTCTCCATCGCATCTGAAGCATATCACCTACGCTGACAAAGGAAAAAGCAATGTATTGGGTCTAGGTAAGGTTGCGATCTCAAAGGATCGACACATGGACAAAGTCATGCTTGTCGAGTCCTTAGGATTCAACCTCATGTCAGTCTCAATGCTTTGTGATCTTGATATGGTTGTAATCTTTGGCAAGTATCGTTGTGTTGTGATCATGGAAGCTGACCATTCCAAAGTCTGCGAAGGCTTTAGGAGAGGAGACCTGTATATTGTTGATTTCTCTACAGGACCACAACTGAAAGTGCGTTAAGTCGACTAGAGGGGGGTTGAATAGGCGATTTTTATGAATTCTTCACTGAGGAATTTCAGGGTGAGGAAATTCCTAAGAGAAGAACTACTTGCAGCGGAATAAGTACTCAGATGCAAACATAACAGAACATAAGCATGGTCATCATGATGAAATGAAAACAAGCACAGAGTACAGAAATTGTAAACACAAAATACACAGGATGAAGACAAACAGACAGAAGAAATTGAACTGAGGAAATTGAGAAAGTCTTCAGTCAAAGAACTTCATTTTTGGGGGTCGACTTTCTCTGTAAATATCAAACTCCTAATAGACTTATAGACCTGTGTACACTCACAAAAGCATCAGTCTCTTAACCTATAAGTCTTCAATACACTAAAATCACTAAGGAGCACTAGATGCACTTACAATCTCCCCCTTTTTGGTGATTGATGACAATATATGTTAAGTTTTCAACGGGGATAAACATATGAAGTGTAAATACTGATATTGAGGAATTTGATTGCAAGATATAGAAGAACTCCCCCTGAAGATGTGCATAGTGAGGAATTTGCTTTTGAGGCAATGCACGCTTGAAGAGTAGAATCATGGAGATCTCCCCCTATATCTTGTAATTCATACACGCATTTGACATATAATATGAAGGATTTGAAATGCATGATGAAATATGGTGACTGATGTAATTCATCATGCGTGCATTAACATTAATGAGGAATAAGCATGCAGAAAAACACAGCAAAAGTATCAAACCACCATAGGGTTTAAGTTTACAACTCGATCCAGGAAAGTCTTCAAAAGAACGAGAGTTGTAACTTAGCAAAAAAACACCCATTTGAAGACTAACTCAAATTTCTCCCCCTTTGTCATCGAATGACCAAAAGGATCGAAACTGAGGACTAACGCCCCTGAAGAATATCATGATGATGAAGGAGCACCAGCGTTGTTGGGGTCGGTTGTTTTAGTAGGGCCTACAGCAGTGTCGTCCAAGTCTTCATGCTCATCCGTGTCGCGTGATGAAGAATATGAGCTGGCCACCAAGGAGGGAACTTTGACCTTCTTGAATTTCTTCGCTGGTGGTTGAGACTAGTCAAAGTCCTGCTTGAGACCCATTTGCTTCAGATCTTCTTCACCATACAGATGTGACGGAACAGCCCAGGTGCGACCGAAGACTTCATGGAGGTAGTAATGGTTTTTCTTCACCGCATTGTGTGTAGCAGTCATGTTGTGAAGAATTGAACCAAACTAACGCTTAACCCATTTATGGTTGCGATCGACCTTCTGGTGAAGACTGAGGAGAAGCTCATGATCAGTCATCACCCTTGGAGCTGTGACTTGAGGATTTTTCTTTGAAGCATTTGTGGTAGAGTCATGAGGGGCAGAGTCATCATTGGTGGAGTAAGATGCAGCTTTGCGAAACTGACCATCCAATGGACGAATGCCTTCATCAATAACAGCAGCGGCCTTGCCCTTTTCATCAGCTGAGGAAAATGTCCGCTTGAGGACTTCAATGGGGGGCACGTAGCTGCGATGATTGAGATTGTCAGCCTTGTAGTTGAGTGAAGACCTTGTTTTGATGAATCTCATAATCCAAGGAGCATAAGGCTTCAACTCAAACGGAGAGAGTGCAACATTTGCCAGAGTCCTCATGAAGAAATCATGATAGTTGACAGGAATGCCATGCATGATGTTGAAAAGTAGATTCTTCATGATGCCAACGACTTCTTCATCATTTGAGTCGTGGCCTTTGATTGGACTCAATGTCTTCGACAGAATGCGATAGACAGTTCTAGGCACATACAACAATTCCTTCACGAGGAATTTGGTCCTTGGGGCTTGACCGGGCTTCAACGGCTTCATTAATACTTGCATGTAATGAGCGGTAAGTTCAAGTTCATGGTATAGGCAGCGAGCACCTTGAAGGGGAGGATTCACAGGCAGGGCATGAAGCAATTCAGAGGCCGGTGCTTTGTAGTGTGTATTCTCTGTCATCCAGTCCAATACCCAAGAGTTCACATCATTAGCATATCCTGTGATGTGCAGTGTTGCATAGAACTGAGCATCTCCTGTGATGTCAGTGCAAAATTTGAGCAGCCCTGCATCATGAAGCACACTGAGGACTGGGGCGAAGCAAGGCAATGATTCCATGTCCACGTGAGGAATATGCTCATGGTCGAAGACTTTGTCTTTGTTGAAAAGCAGTGAAGAATAGAAGTTGGCTTGGCTGGCAGTCCAGAAATGCTTCCTTCTAAGACAAGCAGAGTCATATGGGTTATACTCGGTGAAGAACACATGCTCGCCGAAGAAGTCATCAGCCTTGAATTTTTGCTTCTTCGAGAAGGGATCCTTTGGCTTGGGCTGAGGAGTGTCAGTCAATTGCATCACAACCTCTGGAATCGCAATCTTAGGATCCACAGGCTGAGGAATTTCAGTTTCGTCAGTGGCAGCCTGGGTCTTCAATTCTTCATCAATATTAACATCAGCACTAGTGGCTGGAATCTCTTCATGAATAGATGGAGTGGGGTGTGGTTCTTCAGATCCCATTTGAACTTCAGTATTCACTGGGGACTGAGGAATTTGTTGCAGAGGTGTGAACAAAGGAGAATTGGGGTGCTGACTTTCCCAAAAGTCATCGTTCATCACAGGTGTTGTGCACCCAATGTCCACATCCTCATCTTCATCATTCTTTTCTTCAACGCCGACCTCTTCAGCTGTGAACTGAGGCATGGGAGATGAGACAACTGGGGTTGAAGGGATTGCATCCGCTTCAATTTCTTCATCCAACTGCTCCGAGGAAGCAGCAAAAGGAATATCTTCATCAGATCCGCTTGGGATCACATATTCTTCATCAAAAGGGACGAGTTCCTTTGATGGCATGCTGGAGACGGGAACAACATCAATCGGATTCTCAAAAGAGCTAGTCAATTTCTTCATCTTCTTCAGAGCTGAAGAATCTGATGAAGTTGATGCTTTCCTTTTCTTCACAGCTGCACGCTCCACAGCCTTGGTCTTCTTCGCTTCTGATGCAGAAGGAAGAATTAGACTTGGTGTAGGTGCCGGAGGAGCAGAGGAAGTTGGTGTCGTGGTTCTAAGTCTGACAGTAGAATGGGGGGTAGGGATGTAGAGGCAAGATCCTAGCTATGGAGAAGCTGTACGCACGAGTTTTACGAGTTCAGGCCCTTCTCGGAGGAAGTAACAGCCCTACGTCTCGGAGCCCGGAGGCGGTCGACTGGATTATATGCGTGTGTGTTACAGGGGGTGTGAACCCTTGTCCTAGAGGAGGGGGGGTGGCTTATATAGAGTGCGCCAGGACCCCAGCTCCCATCCGTTACACAGGGTTCAATGTTCATAAAGAAGGAGCGTTACAGGTAATGTCCGTAGTAAAGTGCTATAAATGACTATTAAGTCTAAGGGTAAATGCCCGACCGTTGCTGCGCGGAGTGGATTTAGGTCTTCTGCACGTCGAGTGGTTTAGTGGTCGAGTGGTTTAGTGGTCGAGTGACCTAAATAAGAGGGGGTCTCCGAGTGAATGGTAGGTCAAGTGGATTGCACTCGACACCTTTGTCAGGTCCCCACTATTTACTCTTGAACCTCTTTGCTTCTAGGACAAGGACCTTAGGTAGGACGTAAAGGTCAGGCCTATTACCCTACCCCAGGTCTAAGTCCTCATCATTAGCCCCCGAATGGATTGAGGTCTGAGTGAAAAGAAGGTTGAAGTTGACCTTGTTTTGACTCTTGCTTTCATCTCCAAATGATGCCAGTTGTTGGAACTTCGGCTTCGTTTCAGTCGCCTTGATCGATTCAGAAATGACCGACTGGTTTTTATAACGTCATCCGTCGAGTGTTATCCTTGACATGGAATCTTTGGCGTGATCGGTTGTAGAGGATCCCAGATTTCGCAGGATTCGAAATTTTGGTGGAAGCGCGCCAGGCAGAGCGCGCCGTGGTAAGCGGAGTAGATAAGTAGGACGTTTCGATTTCTGCACCACCTTTTTCACCACGTATCCCGTGTGCGACTGTTAAGGGATTTGATAGGATCGTCCGGGCCCACGCGTCAGCCACTCGGAAGTAGGCCTTTAAAAGTGGCGAGGCCGAGGCGTCCGCACTGTGCGTGCCCATTCTCCTTCTTCTTCCTCTTGCTCCTTTACCTCGTTCAGCTTCTCCACTCTCTACGCCGCCGCTCCGCCGCCATGGGGAAGGAGAAAACGGCGGTGCTAGAACGCGCGAAGAAGGCGACGGGGGCGGCGAAAAGCAAGAAGACGAATCGGGGATCTTCATCGCGCTCGGGGCCGCTGTCGGGTTGGATCCAGGGAGATTGGATCTGATCCTCACTTCGGCAGGAAGACTTGGACGATATGGCCGAGTTAGGGCTGATCGTCCATGAGTCCGCGCGGCTGCCGGAGGGGGAAACGGAGCCACAGCCGCGACCGGGTGAGTGTGTTCTGCTCGCCACTCATGTTGACCGCGGCTTCTCACTTCCTCCACACCCCTTCTTTCGAGGTTTCTTGAATTTCTTCATGGCTCAACTCCATCATTTCACTCCCGACACCATCACATATCTTGCCGCATTCATGTCCATGTGCGAGAATTTCCTGGGGTGTCGACCGCATTGGGGTCTTTTCAAGCACATTTTCACCATCCGCTCCCAAACAGTGAAGAAAGCGAACTCGAACGACGAGAAAACCCATGTTATCCAGATGTGTGGGGGTCTGGGTATTCAGAAGAGGAAGAGGAGTTCCTTCCCTTCGATGACTCTTCCTGAGTCGGTCAGGGGCTGGCAGTCGACCTGGTTCTATTGCCAGGATATCATGACCCTAGGCCAGTCGACTAGACTTCCCCTTTCTCTTTTGATCGTGTTCAAACTCCATCTTCGTTGAAAGTGACCGCCGCGGAGAAGGCGGAGACGGGCATGCTGGTCGAGAGAGTAGTTCAACTGATCAACCAAGGTGTCACCGGTATGGATCTGCTGGAGGTGTTCCTCAGTCGGCGCATTCAACCACTCCAAGCTCGTGGACACTCCATGTGGATGTACTCCGGGGCTGGTGATACCGCTCGGGTTCATCCGGAGGAGGTGCCGGCCAAAACAGTGGCCCAGTGGCTGAGGGGCATCACCGGGAACAAGGACAACCCCAGGGACGCCAGGAGAGTCAACCCTTTCAGCGACAGCAACCAGCCAGACAAGGTTTGGCCACTACAACTGATTGAATTTGGATGTGTTTGTGACTGTTTGTTGATCCGACTGATTTCTACTCAGCTCCTTGTTTTGCAGATTTATACAGAGATGTACTCAATGCCCAATGGCAAACAAGCTCTGGAGCAGGACCATGAAGGCGAGGACAGCGTGGAGGAGAGCGGCGAGTGGGAGTCACGAGTCGAGGATGATGAAGATGAGAGCGATGAGTCGGACATCGAGGAGGTAGCCGACTCACCACCTCGTTCCGAACGTCAATCCAAGCAGCACCATGATCCCGCGGGCAGGCGTGGCAAGGCTGTGGCCTCGAGCGCTCCATCTCAAAAGCGCGCTCGGTCTTCGATTCCAGAATTGGCTGAGAAGGTCACCAAGCAGCCCAAGATCAATCCTTTGAAGGCTCGGAAGACCTTGCCTAGAATCAAGATGGACGTTCCTGTTGCTTCTGGGTAAATGTTCTCCCCGTATTTTCTTGTTCTGACCAAGTGGATGATGAACCTTTACAGCCCGGCCTCGGCTGCGACTGATATGGATATTGACAAGACCCCAGACGACGAGGAAACCGACGATGCAGCTGCCTCCAAAGCCAGTAAGTCTGCCTGACTCGAATTTATTTGGACAACTGGATTGTTTGTCAGCTATCTCTTTGACTTTCTCTGTTTGTTGCAGCACCACGGGACGTTGTTGTGCTCCCGGACGATGAAGAAGAAGTACCGCTGAATGGATGGAGGAGGGACAAGGAACTGAGCGGGAAAGCGCCTAAGGCCCAGGTTCCTCAGTCGACTGAGATGCCTGGGACGGCAGTCGAGCGATCGACAGATCCGGCACATACCAACGTCACTTTTGCTATCCCGCTGTCGACTGATTGCCCATAAGGATCAGCTGCTCAGACTTCTGCTGCACCAATACACCTCCACGCATCAGACCCAGCGGTTGCTCCGACTGCTCTGCCATCATCGCTTTTCACAGCGTATCAAACCCCGGACGACCCACCGTCTGCCGCCAAGGAAGCTCTTCTTCAGTTGAACCTTGTGATGGGGCAAATGAAAGTGGTGCATGAGGCCAGTCAGGTGGCCTTCAACACCAGAGCTGCTCTGCAGACCAATGTCCAGGTTAGTTGATTTCTGATTGATCATATTTCTCATCCGATCACCCACTGGGGTGTGACTGTTTTGAAGTTGCATGAGTCAATTTGAGTCGTCTTGAATTGAATCTTTGAACTAGTGGGGGCACTCTTAGTGCACCCAGTGGGTGTAGTCGCCGAGACCATAGTTAACTGCGGGCAGTCGACTGTGGTCTGAGAATCTGAATTTTGTCGCTCAGTCTGGAGTGGCCAGGTCGAATGACACCAGAACCAGTGGGGGCACGCTAAGTGCACCCACTGGGTGTAGTCCCCGAGACCGTGGTTGACTGCGGGCAGTCGATTATGGTCTGAGAACTGCTTTTTTTAACTCTCGCGCTGGGTAGGCCATGTCGAGTGTTTACTCAAACCAGTGGGGGCACGCCAAGTGCACCCATTGGGTGTAGTCCCCGAGACCGCCGTTGAATGTTTGATTCGGTGGTAGTCTTAGAGTAGCTATCACTGTGATGTCTTTTTTATCTCGGTCAACTGATATGGCTTATACTGTAGAAATCTTGTGATCTTGGGGTTCAGCTTTCCACAATGAACAAGCAGCAAATCAGCCTCAACCTTGATCTGGAATTAGCCAAGAAGAATCTCAAGACTGCTCGTGATGAAGTAGCTGCCATGGGAGGTAACCAATCATCAACTGTCTTTCTCACTGCCGGCCCTTTTCCTTTCCATTTTTTGAACCAAGTGACTCCACTCGAGCAGATGTATGTAGTGAAAACCATCAACTCCAAGCCCGTCTGAAGAATGTTATTTCTTTAGAGAAAATGAAGCAGGCTTTGGAGAAGAAGGATCTGGATCTTGCTGCTGCACAGAAGGAAGCGCGAGAGAAAACGGCGCTTGTTGACAAGAAGCTTGCTTCAGTCGGCAAGTTAGAAGAGGAGAACTCCAAACTGAAGACTGTTGTCTCTGACGTTAATCGGGAGGTCGAGCGACTGAAGAAAGACAAGGACAAGCTGACTGACGAGCTTGGGAGCCTCAAGGCCAAGAAGGGAGAATTGGAGTCTTATCTGGGCCAGCTTGCTGCAAAGCTGGTCCTAAAACTTGAAGGTACTGATGATTGACTGACTTATTACGGTCGACTGTCAAGCTTGATTATATCGTCGACTCACCATTTACTCAACTGTGTAGAGCTTTGCCAAGACTTTGAAGCCGAAACTGGGCGGGTCGAGACGGGTCTCGATCCCATAAATTGTCCAGTCAAGGATGATGTTGCGATGAATGTGCTGCGGTTGGAATCTCGCATGGACATCGCGGTTGCTTATCTTGCTCGCCTGAAGGCAGCGATGACTCGGGTTGATACTGAACTCTGGCCTCAGGCGGAACTGTCTCAAGACCTCGAGTCTCTGATGGCTCGACTGAATCAAATACCTGACCGAGTGCAAGAGTGGAAGAAGTCATCTGCTTGCTGTGGCGCTGATGTCGCGTTGTCCTTGGTCCAAGTGCACTGCAAAGACGTCAAAGAAGACAAGCTGGCGGAGCTCAAGGTTGCTAACATAAAGAGGCACACCTTCCAATCCTTCATGGACACTTTCCTTGACGCCGCCACTCGCATTACAGATAACATAGACCTTGATAGTTTCTGCGACCCAGCCAGTCCTTCTCCTGACGCGTGACCAAGAAACATTATGCTCCACCTTTATTTGCCTCGGAATGTCGAGTGATTGTGTAATCGTTAAACTTCTTCGGGCTTGATTCTCGAATACTTTTGATCCGTCGTCCGGAACTTTACGATTTATCTGAACTTGGTTTATCTCTGAATATGCTTGTGTTTGCCTTCGAGTGGAATTTGCTTTCCAACTGGAATAATCTTTGTACTTGAGATGCAGCTATTGTACTTATGGCGCAGCTCCGAGGAGAAGGTTGCAGTCGACCAGCACCTCGTCGTCCTTGCGGATAGGGATGGAGCGCACGTTGTACTTGTGGCGCAGCTCTAAAAGAGAAGGTTTCAGTCGACCTGTACCTCGTCGTCCTTGCAGATAGGGATGGAGCACACGTTGTACTTGTGGTGCAGCTCCGAAGGAGAAGGTTTCAGTCGACCTGCACCACGTCATCCTTGCGGATAGGATGGAGCGCACGTTGTACTTGTGGCGTAGCTCTGAAGGAGAAGGTTTCTGTTGACCTGTACCTCGTCGTCCTTGCGGATAGGGATGGAGCGCATGTTGTACTTGTGGCGCAGCTCCGAAGGAGAAGGTTTCAGTCGACCTGCACCTCATCGTCCTTGCGGATAGGGATGGGTTTCAAACTTAGGCGAGTACTGGACTGTAGCTAAGCCCCCGAGTGGGAGGGTTGCTCACCACTCGGTAGGATTTTTCAAACTTAGGCGAGTACTGGACTGCAGCTAAGCCTCCGAGTGGGAGGGTTGCTCACCAATCGGTAGGATTTTTCAAACTTAGGCGAGTACTGGACTGCAGCTAAGCCTCCGAGTGGGAGGGTTGCTCACCACTCGGTAGGATTTTTCAAACTTAGGCGAGTACTAGACTGCAGCTAAGCCCCCGAGTGGGAGGGTTGCTCACCACTCGGTAGGATTTTTCAAACTTAGGCGAGACTGGACTGCATCTAAGCCCCCGAGTGGGAGGGTTACTCACCACTCGGTAGGATTTTTCAAACTTAGGCGAGCACTGGACTGCAGCTAAGCCTCCGAGTGAGAGGGTTGCTCATCACTCGGTAGGATTTTTCAAACTTAGGCGAGTACTGGACTGCAGCTAAGCCCCCGAGTGAGAGGCTTGCTCATCACTCGGTAGGATTTTTCAAACTTAGGCGAGTACTGGACTGCAGCTAAGCCCCCGAGTGAGAGGCTTGCTCATCACTCGGCAGGATTTTTCAAACTTAGGCGAGTACTTGACTGCACCTAAGCCCCCAAGTGAGAGGCTTGCTCATCACTCGGTAGGATTTTTCAAACTTAGGCGAGTACTTGACTACAGCTAAGCCCCTGAGTGAGAGGCTTGCTCATCACTCGGTATGATTTTTCAAACTTAGGCGAGTACTGGACTGCAGCTAAGCCTCCGAGTGAGAGGGTTGCTCATCACTCGGTAGGATTTTTCAAACTTAGGCGAGTACTGGACTGCAGCTAAGCATCCGAGTGGGAGGGTTGCTCACCACTCGGTAGGATTTTTCAAACTTAGGCGAGTACTGGACTACAGCTAATCCCCCGAGTGGGAGGGTTGCTCACCACTCGGTAGGATTTTTCAAACTTAGGGGAGTACTGGACTGCATCTAAGCCCCCGAGTGGGAGGGTTGCTCACCACTCGGTAGGATTTTTCAAACTTAGGCGAGCACTGGACTGCAGCTAAGCCCCCGAGTGGGAGGGTTGCTCACCACTCGGTAGGATTTTTCAAACTTAGGCGAGTACTGGACTGCAGCTAAGCCCCCGAGTGAGAGGCTTGCTCATCACTCGGTAGGATTTTTCAAACTTAGGCGAGTACTGGACTGCAGCTAAGCCCCCGAGTGAGAGGCTTGCTCATCACTCGGTAGGATTTTTCAAACTGAGGCGAGTACTGGACTGCACCTAAGCCCCCGAGTGAGAGGCTTGCTCATCACTCGGTAGGATTTTTCAAACTTAGGCGAGTATTGGACTGCAGCTAAGCCCCCGAGTGAGAGGCTTGCTCGTCACTCGGTAGGATTTTTCAAACTTAGGCGAGTACTAGACTACAGCTAAGCCTCCGAGTGAGAGGGTTGCTCATCACTCGGTAGGATTTTTAAAACTTAGGCGAGTATTGGACTGCAGCTAAGCCCCCGAGTGAGAGGCTTGCTCATCACTCGGTAGGAGTTTTCAAACTTAGGCGAGTACTGGACTACAGCTAAGCCCCCGAGTGAGAGGCTTGCTCATCACTCGGTAGGATTTTTCAAACTTAGGCGAGTACTGGACTGAAGCTAAGCCCCCGAGTGAGAGGCTTGCTGATCACTCGGTAGGATTTTTCAAACTTAGGCGAGTACTGGACTGCAGCTAAGCCCCCGAGTGAGAGGCTTGCTCATCACTCGGTAGGATTTTTCAAACTTAGGCGAGTACTGGACTGCACCTAAGCCCCCGAGTGAGAGGCTTGCTCATCACTCGGTAGGATTTTTCAAACTTAGGCGAGTATTGGACTGCAGCTAAGCCCCCGAGTGAGAGTCTTGCTCATCACTCGGTAGGATTTTTCAAACTTAGGCGAGTACTGGACTAAAGCTAAGCCTCCGAGTAAGAGGGTTGCTCATCACTCGGTAGGAATTTTAAAACTTAGGCGAGTATTGGACTGCAGATAAGCCCCCGAGTGAGAGGCTTGCTCATCACTCGGTTGGATTTTTCAAACTTAGGCGAGTACTGGACTATAGCTAAGCCCCCGAGTGAGAGGCTTGCTCATCACTCGGTAGGATTTTTCAAACTTAGGCGAGTACTGGACTGTAGCTAAGCCCCCGAGTGAGAGGCTTGCTGATCACTCGGTAGGATTTTTCAAACTTAGGCGAGTACTGGACTGCAGCTAAGCCCCCGAGTGAGAGGGTTGCTCATCACTCGGTAGGATTTTTCAAACTTAGGCGAGTACTGGACTGTAGCTAAGCCCCCGAGTGAGAGGCTTGCTCATCACTCGGTAGGATTTTTCAAACTTAGGCGTGTACTGGACTGCAGCTAAGCCCCCGAGTGAGTGGGTTGCTCACCACTCGGTAGGATTTTTCAAATATAGGGGAGTACTGACTGCAGCTAAGCCCCCGAGTGAGAGGCTTGCTCACCACTCGGTAGGATTTTTCAACCATAGGGGAGTACTGACTGCAGCTAAGCCCCCGAGTGAGAGGCTTGCTCACTCGGTAGGATTTTTCAAACTTAGGCGAGTACTGGACTGCAGTAAGCCCCCGAGTGAGTGGCTTGCTCATCACTCAGTAGGATTTTTCAAACTTAGGCGAGTACTGGACTGCAGCTAAGCCCCCGAGTGAGAGGGTTTCTCACCACTCGGTAGGATTTTTCAAACTTAGGCGAGTACTGGACTGCAGCTAAGCCCCCGAGTGAGCGGCTTGCTCATCACTCGGTAGGATTTTTCAAACTTAGGCGAGTACTGGACTGCAGCTAAGCCCCCGAGTGAGAGGCTTGCTCATCACTCAATAGGATTTTTCAAACTTAGGCGAGTACTGGACTGCAGCTAAGCCCCCGAGTGAGAGGCTTGCTCATCACTCGGTAGGATTTTTCAAACTTAGGCGAGTACTGGACTGCAGCTAAGCCCCCGAGTGAGAGGGTTGCTCACCACTCGGTAGGATTTTTCAAACTTAGGGGAGTACTGGACTGCAGCTAAGCTCCCGAGTGAGAGGCTTGCTCATCACTCGGTAGGATTTTTCAAACTTAGGCGAGTACTGGACTGCAGCTAAGCCCCCGAGTGAGAGGCTTGCTCATCACTCGGTAGGACTTTTCAAACTTAGGTGAGTACTGGACTGCAGCTAAGCCCCCGAGTGAGAGGGTTGCTGACCACTCGGTAGGATTTTTCAAACTTAGGCGAGTACTGGACTGCAGCTAAGCCCCCGAGTGAGAGGCTTGCTCATCACTCGGTAGGATTTTTCAAACTTAGGCGAGTACTGGACTGCAGCTAAGCCCCCGAGTGAGAGGCTTGCTCATCACTCAGTAGGATTTTTCAAACTTAGGCGAGTACTAGACTGCAGCTAAGCCTCCGAGTGAGAGGCTTGCTCGTCACTCGGTAGGATTTT
The DNA here is from genome assembly GCF_002575655.3 of Aegilops tauschii subsp. strangulata. NCBI lineage: Eukaryota > Viridiplantae > Streptophyta > Magnoliopsida > Poales > Poaceae > Aegilops > Aegilops tauschii. The sequence goes on from NC_053039.3 coordinate 129,838,699, forward strand.
TCAAACTTTAGGCGAAACGGATTCGCGGCAAAGTCACCCACTGGGGGATTTCAGATGCAAACAAAAGCAACAACAACTATTTAGGAAGACTGTAAAGCTCTTGTCTTTAATGAACAAACTACAAAGGTATTTCTTATTAAATCTCATCCGAATGAGTACTTAAGTATAAAAGGGGCGGAGCAGCTCCGCGTTCCAAGCCCGTGGCTCGTCTTTCTGATGCTCGACATTGTAAAGATAGTATGCTCCATTGTGAAGAACTCTCATGACAATGAAGGGACCTTCCCAAGCAGGGGCGAGCTTGTGTGGTTTCTGCTGATCCACTCGAAGAACCAAGTCTCCCTCTTGAAAGGCTCGGCCCCTCACGTTTCTGGCGTGGAATCGACGCAAGTCTTGCTGATAAATGGTCGACCGAATTAAGGCCATCTCTCTTTCCTCCTATAGGAGATCGACTGCGTCCTGCCGGGCCTGTTCTACTTCATCTTCCGAGAAGAGCTCGACTCGGGGTGCATTGTGAAGCAAGTCACTCGGTAGAACAGCTTCAGCTCCATAAACCAAGAAGAATGGAGTTCGGCCAATCGACCGATTGGGATTTGTCCTCAATCCCCAAAGAACTGATGTAAGTTCATTGACCCAGGCGCCTGCTGCGTGCTTGAGATCACGCATCAGTCGGGGTTTCAGTCCTTTGAGAATCAAGCCATTTGCTCTTTCTGCTTGTCCATTCGAATGGGGGTGGGCGACTGAAGCATAGTCGACTCATGTGCCTTGGGAAGCACAGAAGGCTCTGAACTCATCATAATCGAAGTTCGACCCGTTGTCAGTGATGATGCTGTGCGGAACTCCATATCTGAATGTCAATTCTCTGATGAAGCTGACGGCAGTACTGGCTTCAAGATTCTTGATAGGCTTGGCTTCAATCCATTTGGTAAACTTGTCGACTGCTACAAGCACATGAGTGAAGCCGCTCCTACCAGTCCTCAGGGGTCCAACCATATCCAATCCCCAAACAGCAAAGGGCCAGACGAGTGGAATAGTCTTCAGGGCTGACGCAGGCTTGTGGGACATATTGGAGTAAAACTGGCAGCCTTCACATTTGTCAACTATATCTTTCGCCATTTCATTTGCTTGTGGCCAATAAAATCCGGCTCGGTATGCTTTGGCCACAATGGTCCGAGAGGACGCATGGTGACCACAGGTCCCCGAGTGGATGTCATTGAGGATCACTCGACCTTCTTCTGGTGTTATGCATTTCTGGCTGACTCCGGTTACGCTTTCCCTGAACAGTTGTCCTTTTATCACAGTAAAGGCTTTGGATCGATGGACGATCTGTCGAGCCTCTTCTTCATCCTCTGGGAGTTCCTTCCTAAGGATATATGCAATGTATGGCACTGTCCAGTCGGGAGTGATGACCAAAACCTCCATGATCAGGTCGACCACGGCTGGGACTTCGACTTCAGTCGGATCTGTGGCACTCTTAGGCTGCGGGGGCTCTCCAGTGAAAGGATCTTCTTGAACTGAAGGTGTATGAATGTGTTCTAAAAACACGTTGCTGGAAATGGCTTCCCTCTTGGAACCTATCTTTGCCAAATCATCGGCTGCTTGATTTTTCAGTCGGGGTATATGATGGAGCTCTAACCCCTCAAATTTCTTTTCCAACTTCCTCACCGCATTGCAGTAACCAGTCATAGCTGGGCTTCTGACGTCCCACTCCTTCATCACTTGATTGACTACCAAATCTGAGTCCCCGTAGACCATGAGGCGACGGACGCCGAGTGAGATGGCCATATGTAACCCATATAAGAGTGCCTCATATTCCGCTTTGTTATTGGAGGAATCAAAGTGAATCTCGAGAACATATCTGAGCTTGTCTCCTTGGGGGGATACCAGTACCACCCCAGCACCGGAACCATTCAGCATCTTGGAACCATCAAAGAACATGGTCCAGTGCTCCGAGTGGACTTGCGTCGGCAGTTGCTGTTCGATCCACTCGGCGAGGAAATCTGCTATTGCTTGGGACTTGATAGCTTTCTTTGCCTCAAACTTAATATCCAAGGGAAGAAGTTCAATCGCCCACTTTGCCACTCGACCAGTTGCATCTCTGTTGTTCAGAATCTCTGATAATGGAGCGTCGCTGACGACTTAATGGAGTGGTCAGAGAAATAATTTGCAACCTTTTTCGTGGTCATATAAATCCCATAAACAAGCTTCTGATAATGTGGATATCTTTGTTTTGATGGAGTCAAAACTTCAGAAACATAATATACTGGGCGCTGAACTTTATAGGCTTTTCCTTCTTCTTCCCGCTCGACCGTAAGTACTGTACTGACGAGTTGTCCAGTTGTTGCAATGTAAAGTAGTAAGGGCTCTTTGCTGATTGGGGTAGCAAGCACCGGCTGGGTGGAAAGCAGGGCTTTGAGCTCTTCAAATGCTGCATCAGCTTCAGGAGTCCACTCGAACTTATCAGACTTCTTCATCAGTCGGTAAAGAGGTAATGCCTTTTCACCAAGGCGAGAAATGAATCGACTTAAGGTGGCCAAACAACCTGTAAGCTTCTGGACATCGTGCACACGCACAGGGCGTTTCATTCGGAGAATGGCACTAACTTTCTCTGGGTTAGCGTCGATCCCCTGTTCGGAAACGAGGAAGCCGAGTAATTTTTTGCCCGGAACTCCGAATGTGCACTTTGATGGATTAAGCTTGATATCATACCTTCTGAGGTTGGAAAAAGTTTTAGCAAGGTCAGCCAATAGGTCGGAACCTTTACGTGACTTGACCACAATGTCATCCATGTATGCTTCCACATTCCGATTGATTTGAGTGAGTAAACACTTCTGAATCATCCTCATGAATGTGGCTCCAGCATTCTTCAGGCCGAATGGCATGGTGACATAACAGAAGCACCCAAATGGAGTGATGAAAGCTGTTTTTATCTCATCGGGTCCATACAGTCGGATCTGATGATACCCGGAATAAGCGTCCAAAAAGGACAAGCGCTCACACCCTACAGTCGAGTCGACTATTTGATCGATGCGGGGAAGAGGAAAGTGATCTTTCAGGCAGGCCCGATTGATATGATTGAAGTCAATGCACATGCGATGTGAGTCGTCCTTCTTCGGGACCATGACAACATTGGCTAGCCACTCGGAGTGGTAAATCTCTCGGATAAACTCAGCTGCTAGGAGCCGAGCCACTTCTTCACCGATCGCTTTTCTCTTCTGTACGGCGGACCGTCGAAGATGTTCTTTGACTGGTTTCACTTTTGGGTCGACTCGCAAACGGTGCTCAGCCAGCCCCCTGGGAACACCCGGCATGTCAGAAGGTTTCCATGCAAAGATGTCCCAGTTCTCACGGAGGAACTGGATGAGCGCTTCCTCCTATTTGGAGTCGAGTGTTGTCGAAATGTGAGTCGGAGCAGCATTGGGATCGGTCGGGTGAATATGAATCGGCTTCGTTTCACCAGACGATTGAAATGCTGAATCCGTGGCAGGCTTCTTAGCTCACAACAAATCACTCGGATCTGCATTTTTTTGATACTCCTGCAATTCCACTACTGCCATTTGTGCATCGGCGATCTTTGAGCCCTTCTAGAAGCACTCTTCTGCCTTCTTCCGATTGCCAGCGATAGTGATCACTCCTTTGGGACCAGGCATCTTCAATTTGAGGTCAACGTAACATGGTCGAGCCATGAAACGTGCATAAGCTAGCCTGCCCAGAATAGCATGATAAGCACTCTGGAAATTCACAACTTCAAACGTCAACTTTTCTTTGCGGTAATTCTTGGAATCACCGAAAACCACATCGAGGGCGATCTGGCCGAGTGACTCAGCCTTCTTGCCAGGAATAACTCCATGGAAACTCATATTGCTTTCACTGAGTCTGGACATCGGAATGCCCATTCCCTTCAAGGTCTCCGCATACAGTATATTAAGGCCACTGCCACCATCCATCAGAACCTTAGTCAACCGAGTGCCTTCGACGACTGGGTCGACCACCAACGCTTGCCTCCCAGGGGTGGCTATGTGTGTTGGGCGATCAGTCTGGTCGAATGTAATGGCAGTCTGAGACCACTTCAAATAACTGGGCGTCGCTGGAGCGACCATGTTCACTTCTTTGTTGATGACTTTCAGTCGACTTTTGCTCTCAACATCAGCAAAAATCGTCAGAGTTGAATTGACGTGGGGGTAACCATCATCGTCCTCTTCCTTATCCTCAACCTTGTCTGATTCTTTCTCCTTCTCTTTGGGTTGTTTCTCTCGGAATTGCTGGATTAGGAGCCGACATTGTCGAGTGGTATGTTTCGGGTAAATGAGATTACCCTCCTCATCTTTTTTGGTGTGAATGTGGCATGGTAAATCCAACACATCATTTCCATCTTGATATTTTACTTTCTTGGGGTTCCATGGCCCTTTGGGCTTCCCCTTGAACTTTCCTTGAGTCACGGCTAAGGCTTCTCCGGGAGCAGCTGGCTCGGCTTTGCGCTTCTGCTTCCGACTGGAGTTCCCTCCCCCGGTTTCGTGGGCGACTGTTTTGTGCTTGCCACTCCGGAGCCGATCCTCCTCTTCACCATTAGCATACTTGGTGGCAATTTCCATCATTTGACTTAGAGACATATCTCCGGTCCGACTGAACTTCAGATTCAATTCTTGATACTTGATGCCTTCCTTGAAGGAACAAACTGCTTGGTGATCAGACACATTCTCCATCGTGTGGTGCAACGTGATCCATCTCTGGATATAATCTCTCAAAGTTTCATTCGACTTCTGCACACAAGACTGTAACTCTGTTAGCCCTGCTGGCCGTTTGCATGTACCTTCAAATGTTCTGACAAACACTTGGGCAACCTCTTCCCAGCTATAAATACTGCCAGGTGCTAACTGATTCAACCATGCTCTGGCCGAGCCCTCTAACATCATAGGAAGGTGCTTCATGGCCACTTCATCATTGCCACCACCAATCTGCACAGCCACTCGGTAGTCCTCAAGCCAAGTGTCAGGCTTGGACTCACCAGTGAACTTGCTGACTCCAGTCGCCAACCTGAAGTTGGGAGGAATCACTGCTGCTCTGATGGCTCTGCTGAAACACTCGGGACCTGAAACATGCACCCTGCTGCCGGTCGGGTAATCTCTATCGTGGCCATCTCTGTGTGCTCGGTTCCTGTCAACAAGACCTTGAACGAGAATGGATCTCGCGTCAAAGCCCGGCTCCCGGGGGTCGACTGGAATCCTTCGCCCACCACTGTGAGGGCGCCTATCATCGTGTTGCCGAGGCGCGTATGACCCACTCCTCGGGGGTCGACTGGAATACTGCTCGCGGTTTCTGTACTAATCCTGTCGATCTTCATGTCCCTCACGCCTTGGAGGTGATCTTGGGCTGTGAGCCGACTGAACTGTGTCTGCCATTACAGATCTACTATGAATCCTATTCTGAGACTGTGACACTATTGTGTTCTGCTCCCCCGCCGCCCGGAGCAAAGCCCGAATCTGCATCAAACCCCTACCAGCCTCCGACTGGGAAGGCTGAATTGACTTTGCTATTCGGGCAGCAGCCGTGAGATTCTGGATCGGAGTTCGATATACCTGGGTTGGAGGCGGAAAGAGTTGTCGTCGACTGGATTCAGGAACTTGCTGCCGAGCACGCTCGTCGAGTGCGTGCTGGAGATTCTCCAGTCGAGTGCGCTCAGCCAAGTTGGCCAGGCGCACCTCCTCCCAGGCCCGGGCCTCGGGGGTTTCTCCAACGATAGGAGTGTGAAGTGCATCCATGTTAGGGCGGCGAAGCTCTTCCCTCTGCTGCGAAGAGAGGGGCTCGGGGCGGTACTCCTCGTGGACACGCGACGGATCGCCTCTGCCATCACCACCGTCGTCGCGGGGGAAGCCAGGAGGACTGCGGGGTCCGTTGACCATCAGGACTTCCACCGCGAGGTCACTGCTGTCGCATTCGGATGCGGTCTCAACGGAGCCAGTCGAACAGGCCGTAGAGAGTTTCGTCAGGCTCGATTGCCGCGACTTGGGGGTGGCCGACTGGCGAGCCACCGCGTGCCTCACCCACCGCTGGAGCCTCGACCGACCGGAACGCTTGTGTCGGCAGGCAGCAGGGAGTGAAGACGCCACCGGAGCCGACCGATACTGGGTCGACGGCTGCCGCAAGAGGACGCTGCGGACGCACGCGCGAAAGTGCGTTGCCCTGCGGAGGGGGAGCGCCTCGACGTCGAGTGGAGCTTCTTGGAGCCAAGTTGAGTCGTCGGTGACGAACACAAGCACGCCGAAACGGATCTCGCGACCCTCGGCCAATCCTCCGCCTGAAACCATGCTGATGGGGATCGGAAAATTGCAACTTCTCCAAAAAGTCGCTAAAACACCTGCCCCACGGTGGGCGCCAACTGTCGTGGTTCTAAGTCTGACAGTAGAATGGGGGGTAGGGATGTAGAGGCAAGATCCTAGCTATGGAGAAGCGTACGCATGAGTTTTACGAGTTCAGGCCCTTCTCGGAGGAAGTAACAGCCCTACGTCTCGGAGCCCGAAGGCGGTCGACTGGATTATATGCGTGTGTGTTACAGGGGGTGCGAACCTTGTCCCAGAGGAGGGGGGTGGCTTATATAGAGTGCGCCAGGACCCCAGCTCCCATCCATTACATAGGGTTCAATGTTCATAAAGAAGGAGCGTTACAGGTAACGTCCGTAGTAAAGTGCTATAAATGACTATTAAGTCTAAGGGTAAATGCCCGACCGTTGCTGCGCGGAGTGGCTTTAGGTCTTCTGCACGTCGAGTGGTTTAGTGGTCGAGTGACCTAAATAAGAGGGGGTGTCCAAGTGAATGGTAGGTCGAGTGGATTGCACTCAACACCTTTGTTGGGTTCCCTCTATTTACTCTTGAACCTCTTTGCTTCTAGGACAAGGACCTTAGGTAGGACGTATAGGTCAGGCCTATTACCCTACCCCATGTCTAAGTCCTCATCAGTTGGTTCAATTACTTCAGGCACAACTGATGCAGTTGTCCTGGCATTTTCAGTTTCTTCAGGGACAACCGTTGAAGCTTCAGCTGTCCTGACAGTTTCTTCAGGCGCAACACTAGTGGTTGCCCTGGCAGAGTCATCAGAGGCTGGAATGTAGTCATCAGCCCCGACACTAGCAGTTTAATCAGCAGCCTGATTTTCATCAGCGGTGCTGGCATGTTCTTCTGTTGGCTGAGCAGATGCCTCAGCCTGAGGAATTTCCTGTTGTGTTGGGGCTGCAACATTGGTAGTGAACTTCTCAGTGATCTTCACAAATCTGACTTTGGCTCCAAGCCAGTCAGCATAGTAGCGATCAAATTCATCACTCAGTTGCTTGATCTCTGATTGCAGAGCTACAAGTTCTTCAGGTGAAAGCTTCAAGACGTTTTGCTTCAGAAAGCGCTCTTTCTTGTACTGCGCTTTCTTCACCTTCCTCCCCTATTCATATTTCCATTTTCCTCATCAATGAAGGCCGTCAACACATGACTTTGACCAGGAGTGAGGTTCATCTCAGGCAGAGGGGTGTTGGGTTCCTTGTGCCATAGGTCGATGAAATCGAGGATCAACTTTGGATCCAGCATCAATGGCACATTACTGCCTTTGGCTCTAGCGGCCCTGTGCTGCCTGTCTTTGATGATTTCAGCAAGTTCTTCATCATCAGCTTCGTCGTTGTCAGATGGTACTTGAAAGGCGACCTGCTTCTTATGAGGACTTGGTCGAGAACCTCGTCCAGCAGTGGCCTTTGTCTTCAGCAGTGTGGGGCCTGTTGAGGAATTTGGAGGAGCTGAAGAACTAGCAGAGGCTCCTGTGGCAATAGAGATGCCTGTTGTCCTTTGGCATGAGGCGAGATGCGCAGGTGCTAAGGATTTGGACGGAGGAGCTGATGACTTTGGAGGAGCTGGTGCAGCTTGAGGAATTGGCCGTGAGGGCTTTGCTGAGGAGCTGGGCCGTGAGGGCATTGTAGATGAGCTCGGCTGTGAGGACTTTGATGCAGAAGCCATGGGCTTGTGTGCAGGTTTCTTTGGCATGGCCTTCTTAGGCTTGCTTGCAGAGGCCTCAACAGCAGCAGCAGCAGAATCCTCATTGAATTTCTTCACTACTTCTTTTGGCACTTTGGCCAGTTTAGCTTGACGCTTAGCCCACTCCTTGGGAAATTCTTCACCTCTTCTGATGCTAGAGGGGTCAGCTTCTTGGCCAGGTGCCAATGGAGGTCTTGGGCATGGAGGGTGTACAGCGAATTTCTTCATGTACTTAGGTGTAACATAACGATATTCTCTCCATTCCCATGCCCATCTCCTCTCAATCTTCTGAATGCGCACTTTGCGCTCATTCTTTGTTTCCTCAAGGGGTGTGCAGTACCCTGCATAGATGTCATCAGGGATCTCAAACGCAGTGTTGACTTCAGGTTTCTTTCCTCCCTTCTGAGGTTTCTTTCCGTCAGCCATTTTCTACAGCTGAGGATTTTGAACTATTGAGTTCTCAGATGAGGTGTGCAACTTTTCTTCGAGGAACGCTGCAAATGAGTTAAGTTGATGAGAACCTAGAGATTCAGCAGTGGACATGTGTACCTGTGAACAGAATATAGTTGCGAAGAATTTGGAGAGGTCATATGCGTTCTTAGAAATTTTTGCAAAAAAGAACAAGTTTGAGGAATTTGACCAGATGAGTCTTGAGGAATTTCACTAAGCATTCTTTGACTTAGGTTCCAGAGTTGTATAGATTTGAAAAATCCACACAATTGAGGAATCTTGAAGAAAAATGTTGCTTAGGGAAACAGATCAAGAACAGATGATATGTGAGGTGTTTAGTGTGTGAAGATTTGAAGAATAAAACACCTTTTGAAGATTTTGTAAAAACATCAAAATCAACGAGGGCAGTAAAAGTGACTTTTAATTACCCTTGACGAAGAACACGACAAACAGGGAAGTGTAGATTTGAAGCTCGTCGGTTCAGATCTTCCACGCCCTAACTTGGCAGAGGAAGACGGCTACGGCGACAGCGGAGTGAAGAAATCCACAGCCGGAACGAGTACGACGGCGACGAGGTCGAGGCAGTGAAGCTCTTCCTCACCGGCGACGATGGAAGTAGCGGTGGCGCTAGGGTTTGAGAGCTCGAGCGAGGGAGTGAGGTCGAGCGGAGTAAAAACAAAGTGAGGAAGGGGAGGGGTATTTATAGCCGAAGTGAAAAACTGCTCGCCCGAGGAAATTGGACGAACGTGCGCCTGACCCTTCTCATTCGCGCGACATGTGTCACCCACATACTGAGAGGTGGCGATCGTGCGAGATCGTGGGTGAATAGGAAAATGTATCGTGGAATGTGGAACGGTTTGAGCGGCAAAACCGAAAATTCAGATAAGATAAGTTTTAAAGCTGTCGTTCGCAATTTCTTCAGCTGACAGGGACACAGTGAAGATTTTGAATGAGTTTCAAATAGAACGCACATGAAGAATTTGTGAATAGAGTGGGTTGAGTTTAGCATAGAGGGGGAAGGGTCCGGTCATATTCACTTAGCAGAAAAGTCAACTTGAAGAAATAGCAATAAGTGAATGCTGTAGAGGACATAAACTCATATATATATATATATATATATATATATATATATATATATATATATATATATATATATATAGCCAATGAAGAACAACAACGGAAAGGGTGAAGACATCAAAAAGTTGAAGAAAAGGAACAATTGAGGAATTTCAAGACAAAAAAACTCAAATTGAAGTTTTTCAACTTTTGGTGGTGGCGTGACCCACCGTATAAGAATGATGATTTGAGACACCGCGTACAATTGTCGTAGGGCTCTGAGAATCAAATTCTTCATTAATTTCTTCACGCTTAGAGTGTTAGTCTTCATTGATTGAAGAAAAACATTTCTTCGGGTGTTGCACATCTAAGTCTTCAATTTTGCGTAAGTGTTAGGATGTGTGTCCTTTTCTAGGATATTTAGCTCACACCTCAACTTGCTAAATCTCTTCTCATCCAATGGCTTTGTGAAGATATCGGCTAGCTGTTCTTTAGTCCTTACATGCTCAATAGAGATGTCGCCCTTCCACACATGATCACGAAGAAAATGATGACGAATCTGAATGTGCTTTGTCTTCGAGTGCTGAACTGGGTTATGAGCAATCTTGATGGCACTCTCATTGTCACAGTAGAGAGGTGCATTCTTCATGTTGACGCCGTAGTCCTTGAGAGTTTGCTTCATCCACAACAATTGAGCACAGCAAGAACCAGCAGCAATGTACTCAGCTTCAGCAGTAGACAGTGATACGCTGTCCTGTTTCTTCGAGGACCAACATACCAAGGATCGTCCGAGGAAATGGCATGTGCCTGATGTTGACTTGCGGTCCACACGATCACCAGCATAGTCAGAGTCTGAATATCCAATGAGATCAAAAGCCGAGCCCTTGGGGTACCATAGTCCAAGTGTTGGTGTGTGAGCTAGATATCGAAGAATATGCTTCATAGCCTTATGGTGTGATTCCTTCGGTGTAGCTTGAAATTGGGCACACATGCAAACACTAAGCATAATATCTGGCCTAGATGCACATAAATACAATAAAGAACCAATCATGGAGCGGTATACCTTTTGATCAAAGTCAATACCATTTTCATCAGTGCATAGATGGCCATTTGTGGGCATAGGAATTTTGACCCCATTGCAATCTTGCATGCCGAATTTCCTTAGTACATCCTTGAGGTATTTCTCCCGAGATATGAATATGCCATTGCACTGTTGACGAATTTGAAGACCTAAGAAGAATTTCAATTCTCCCATCATAGACATTTGATATTCTTCACTCATCATATAGGCAAATTCATCACTGTAACGTTGGTCAGTACAGCCGAGAATGATATCATCAACATATATTTGGCACACAAATAATTCACCATCATAAGATTTAGTGAAAAGAGTTGGGTCAAGTGAACCGGGTTTGAAGCCTTTCTTCATGAGGAATTCCTTCAAAGTATCATACCACGCCCGAGGGGCCTGCTTGAGGCCATAGAGGGCCTTATTGAGTCTGAAGACTTTGTCGGGATGCTTTGGATCTTCAAAACCTGGGGGTTGAGCAACATATACTTATTCCTCAAGCTTACCATTGAGGAATGCACTTCTCACATCCATTTGATATAAAGTGATATCATGATGGTTAGCATAAGTAAGTAATATGCGAATAGCCTCAAGTCTAGCAACGGGTGCAAAAGTTTCCTCGAAATCAATTCCTTCAACCTGTGTTTAGCCTTGAGCTACAAGTCGTGCGTTATTCCTCACCACAAGGCCATTTTCATCTTGCTTGTTGCGGTAGATCCACTTTGTGCCAATGATATTGTGCTTGCGAGGATCTGGACGTTTGACCAGTTCCCAGACGTTGTTGAGCTCGAATTGATGTAATTCCTCTTGCATAGCTTGAATCCACTCAGGCTCCAGAAATGCTTCATCTACCTTAGTGGGCTCTGTGATAGAGACAAAAGCAAAGTGCCCACAAAAGTTAGACAAATGTGAAGCTCTTGAGTGTGTGAGAGGACCTGGAATGTTGATGTCGCTGATGATTTTCTCAATTTGCACTTTGTTTGCAACACGAGGATGAGCGGGTTGTCTTCGAGGAATTTGATCGGCATTTTCTTCAGCACCATTTTCTTCAGGTGCATCAGCATGATGTTCTTCATGTTTTGGAATGACTTCTTCAGCAGATTCTTTGGTAGGAATGACATCCTCAGTGGCTTTGAACTTGATGGATTCCTGAGGTGATTTTTCATCTAGCACAGGAGGTAGGTGCTCTCTTTGCGAGCCATTAGTTTCATCGAATCACACATCTACAGTTTCAACAACCTTGTGGTGAACGTTGTTGAAGACTCTGTAGGTGTGCGAGTCCTTTCCGTAACCAAGCATAAAACCTTCATGTGCTTTCGGTGCAAATTTAGAATTGTGATGAGGATCTCTAATCCAACATTTAGCACCGAAGACTTTGAAATAACTCACATTGGGTTTCTTGTCAGTGAGGAGTTCATATGCAGTGTTCTTGAAGAATTTGTGAAGATATACCCTGTTGATGATGTGGCACGCAGTATCAATTGCCTCAATCCAGAAACGATGAGGTGTCTTGTATTCATCAAGCATAGTGCGAGCCATCTCAACAAGAGTCCTGTTCTTGCGCTCCACGACGCCATTCTGCTGAGGAGTATAAGGAGCAGATAACTCATGAGTAATACCAAGCTCATCAAGATAGTCATCAAGACCAGAATTCTTGAACTCAGTTCCATTGTCACTTCTGATGTGCTTGATCTTCACACCAAAGTTGGTTGAAGCCCTCGAGGAAAATCGTTTGAAGACTTCCTGCACCTCATGTTTGTAAGTGACAATATGCACCCAAGTGTAACGAGAGTAATCATCAACAATAACAAAGCCATATAGAGATGCTTCATTTGTAAATGCAGAATAGTGATTCGGACCAAAGAGAACCATGTGAAGCAATTCAAATGGTCGAGTGGTAGTCATGATAGTCTTTGCTGGATGTTCGGCCTTGGTTATCTTTCCATCTTCACAGGCTCCGCACAAGTGATCCTTGAGGAATTTGACATTCTTAATGCCAATGACATGCTTCTTCTTTGCAAGCATGTGCAAGTTCCTCATGCCAGCATGACCTAGTCGTCGATGCCTTAGCCAGCCTTCTGAAGCTTTTGCAAGTAGGCATGCAGCTGGCACGATAGAAAATGATGATCTATGTTCATCTTTAGCAAATAAATATAAATTTCTCTCGTTTTCCCATCTTCCTTGGTCATGGTGCACAATCTAAGATGACTTATTCACTAGACGGAGGGAGTATAAAATCTTACCAATAGTCAAAACCAAGTGTTACTACTACACCAAACAAGTTCAACACGAGAAACTGGACCCACTCATGGCACGGCATGCCTGTCTCATTTGGTCCATCGGTCAAAGCGCTTCCTCTTCTTGGCATAACAATAGAGTACAGTAAGTTTTTTAGAATGCTCTTGGCATGTCGCTAACATGTGATGAGTTAATCGACCTCAATAGGCGGCAAAAACGCCAGCCCGCCACACTTTGAGTGAGACGAGGAGCGAGAAGCGATACGGGCTGGTGGATTACTAGAGCTAGGTGTCGCACGGAGGCCAAGAAATATGGTGATAGCGTGGGTTGGCCACGTACAGTACGACGTAACTACACTGGGCTGCCGTGTTTCGTACTCTTCCGGTCTACTCTGGAGATGATTGGTTGATTTTATATCACTAAATAATATAAAATATTATGAGTGCAGACGCTCCACCATGAGGTTCCTTGCTCCTTCTCGGTCGTCGGGAATCTATGTTCTTCCACTCTTTTTTTACATGCGCTTTGTTCATCCTTTTGCCAACACGCGGGACATCTAGCATCAAGGTGCACGTCTCATGCAAGAAAATGGAGATAAGCAATGTGTAAGTGAGTCGTGCACTATGATGGCACCTAGTACTACGTAATATTTTTCCTCCTCGATGGCACATGAATAGTGCATGTACTCAATGACGGAGCACGGGATGGTAGCCATGGACATGGTCGGCCCTTTTTGGAGAGAGTACTAAATACGTATTAAATTTGATGTGTCCCGTCAACTCGCAGAACGACGAGAAGCACACACTGAATGACGGAGCATGGGATGGTAGCCATGGACATGGTCAACCCTTTTTGGAGACTAATGCACTACTTTTGATGTGTCCGGTCTACTCGCAAACGAGGAGAAGCTTTGCTTACTAGTAGTACACTATAGACTGTAGTACCATCATCATTGTTCGACTTTCGGAAGAGGCGAAGAGCCAAGCACATGGTCACCTACTCACAGTATAATCGGCTGTGTTTGCACTAATTTTTTAACGTAGTACCTGAGTGTATTGCTCCAGTGGTCATCACACGTGAGCCAATCGATTCGCACCCTTCCACGCTCCATTTTGTCTTACGTTCCTTCCTCCGTCCAGCACGCTGACAAGTGGGCCCAATGATCATGTATGCCAACGTGGTAGTTAATTATTTTGCAAGAGTCAGCTATCACACCATTTCGATGCCACGTCAATGTACCCACTAGAAACAAGTTATACTTGTTCGGTTCAACCACCTCCCTAGGTGTTTGGAGAGGAATTGGCCTACGCCGCCTGCCCACCTATAGAACCGCCTCGCACTTAATGTTTATTTACTAATTAATAGCATTGCATGCTATGAACTAACCACTGCATGTCGTGTTTGCTAGTCTCAAGTCATTAAAAGCATGCACACCCACATCTCTTATTGGTTGATATGTCAAGAAACAAGAAATGAGGTAGAAGTTAATGCACCGCGCCTAAGTATTTTGGGATTATTTTGTTTTCGTAAGATGACACCTAGAGGGATGGAGTATTATACTTGAAGGCTACAAGGTTGGCTATAGATGATGTGGCAGTGTCATGTAGCCATCAGCTGGTTATACTATTAACCATGCTCTTATAATACTCCTATATTTAGGAACAGAGGGAGTAGTTGGCATGCATGATACTACCTATAATACTCCCATTACAACCAACCTGGTAGAATTAAAACACCTAATCTAAATGGTTGCCGCCCGATCACTTTGTCCTCCTCCAGCATCCGGCAGAAGAAGAATCGAGCAAGACACCGGCTGTATTCGCCGGCGTCGCCTCGGCGCTAGCCTTCATGGGATACAATCGGCAGCAGCCTCCCGTGTTCTACTTTTCCTCGATGATGGTGGCGGGCGGGGACGTGCTGCCCGTCACCTCGTCCACATCCGCGTAGCCACATCACCTCGTCAACATCCACAATGACTTCTTTCTCTGCCTACATGTCGCGGTTACGCGCGCGTCGACGGCGGATGGCGCAGTGGCAGACACTGGAGGTGTTGTACGATGCGGCGGAGTCGAGGGCAGCGACGATGCCCGTGCCGCTGTGCTCCCCGATAAGCCGGCGTGGAGCAAGTCGGCACTCTTCCTCGAGCTGTATTGGAGAGGCCAGCTGCGGAACCACGCGCTGGCTTAGTGCGGCAACTGCCTCCGATGGGCTAGGCGAGGTAGGTGGAGAAGCGAGCTGCCGGGCTCGGCGGGCCACCCAGACGGCTTTTATGCCGGAGAACTGTTCTTCCTGCTCGTCGGATGCCGCCGAAAGAGTGGACAAAATGGTGGAAGGACGAGCATGGCCGGCCTCCTGCTCCTGAACGGACGTGTGTGGTCGGAGTTGGTTTCTCGCATTCCACGCGGGTTTCTATATCTATACTATCTTCTTCTTCTTCTTCTATTCTTCCATTTCTATAAATAGTGTACCAATTTTAAGTAGGACTAAGAACATCAATCATAACTGTTGATCTTCTAAATCCAACGACCAATATCAGTAGGATTCACACGAACAGTACACTGCTGCCACCTCACCTGTGTTCTAGAACAATCATGTACCCTTTCTATAAAAAAGAAGCCCATAACTAGCTCCAATGGGCTGTGTTGCCACATGACCACCAGATGGTTTGATTGAGCCCGGTCGAGATGGTTTAGTAGGAGAATGTGGATATTTCTCAAAAAAAAGAACATGTGGAAAAAGTGAAGCAACGTGCAGTTTGTGGCACCCCGGCTCAGAGCGACCGGTTTACCATGCATTGCCAGCCCAGAGACCATGTCTTCTGGCAACACACAACATCTTGGTACAGAAAACAACCACTTTATTGATGCTAGCGGAACAGAGTTTATATTACAACAGCTGTCTCGATCAGAACAACTATGTGGCAGCGGAATAACGTCATAGCGGAAGCTCCATATCACAGGGACACCGATGTGGACACGATCTAGACTCGAGCAGCGCTCCTCTCCAACGAGACTTTCCTGAAATTTGGCATGACGCACCAGGTTAGTACATTGAATGCACTTGCAAGCTCACAACAGGCATAATCATAATGGCAAACAATATCATGATACTTAACCAATTATTAATAATGCAACACTATATGTCAAACATGTTGTGATCATGCTCGAATGTCCCTCGGGACAACTTACCCACCGTGATCATTCTCGGATCACAAACAAGCCACCAACGTGGTCTTAACAAGAGTAACTCGTGCTCCTTACGGCGATCACAACCACGACCAATATCTGGTCCCGAATATCTCGATGGCCTTTCTGCCATCCTCAACAATGCAAAGTTCATAGCTTAGTGTGCACATTTTATTAAACGTTGACTCATGGTGGGACCTACTACGAGGTGTATGTGACCGTGGACTCGGCTATTGATAGATTATACACTCTGCGGAGGTAGCACACTGTACCCACACCACGGAACCCATGGCCTCGCACTCCCATTCTGGTGGACCAACGGCATTCCGACGAAACCCTTCCATTGCCATGACACTCTCCCGGCCACTCTGACCCAATCCCCAACGGGCTAGTCCTGGGTGGCCCCGTGTCTACCAAAGACACACCGACCACCGTCGTGGCCAAAACGATCCCACTCGGGGACCCGGTACCATAATCTCAACAACGGGCACACAAGGTTATGCCTGCTTACCAGGCCAGGGTAAGCACGACGTAACCTTCCCTAGTTGGAGGCACCAACCAGAGGCAATGTCAATGGACCGAATCAAGGCCTTCCCACAAAGGCAAATGTGGTTGCACTGGGAAAAACTCGATTCAGCGGCACCATGACCCAGTCAACGGTATATTCAAGTTGAGTTATATTCAGGTTCAACTTAAAATGAAAATGACCGGTGTCATAGCATGACATGAGATGCAAAACTACACATGCATCACTTAATAACGAAAATGACCGATGTCATCCATATTCACACTAAGCATAAACATCAACAACTCATATGACTTTGCTGATCAAGATAACTCACATATTAACCAAAATATTTTGCAGCAAGTTTTATTATTTTCTCATGCAAGAACGTAACTTCGATTAATTTCTCATATGAGTAACAAAGATTTTACCACACACAAATCCTAATTTCTTTACCAACCAAGTGCGGTTCAAACATTCTGTAAGTCAAGTAAAATGACTAAACAAGTAATTAACAGAATATTTTCTAGCAAATTTTTATCATTTTATTTATGCAAGAACATAACTTTAAATAATTAATAACATGCATAACAAAATTTATTTCTATCATCACCACAAATAGATCCTAGCTTTGCTTCACCAACTAAGCAAGTTTCCACATTTTGTAAATCAAGCATATTAACTAGCAAACACTTAACAGAATATAAATAACACAATAGTTATTTAAATGCATGGATTAATCTTTTCATTCAAGTAAGAAAATCATAAATATTGAAATGACACCATGAAAATGTTGCTGTGGCTTGCCTTAGTGCAGATGAGGTTCACAAGCCTTCTGGTGATCCTCAAGACAAGCCTTCTGTTTGAAAATAATTTTAAACACAAAAAGAAAATATCAAGAACACTTCTGAAAATCACCAGAAATTCTAAACAGCTCAGAAAAATCTCATCTTTGGTGAGCTGCTAGATTTCTTTCAAAGAACAAGATGCAAAAAGAATCAATTCATTTGGACTTATGGTTGAGGAGTTATGGCTGTCTGAAGTGTTCTATAAATTCAAATGAATTTGAATAAAAATAAGCAGGCTGGGGGTGACATCGAAGGCGTAAAGCCCAGGGGCGCCACCACTCGTACCGCTTCACGCGCGTACAGAGTGGCTGACTAGCGGGCCCCGCTAGTCAGGTTAGGAGGACGGGGAGAAGGAAACAGAGGGAGTCGCAGCTCCGCCGGAGCTCTTGCCGGCGACGAGGACTTCTTGGCCAAAACGAGAGGGAGGGATGGCAAGAGGGGGTTGAGGCGCACCTGCTCGTACCCGTAGCGTAGCTAGGGGCGGTCGGACGGCGTCAGAATCAACCTCGCAAGCGGAGGAAGAACACGGTGGTCGCCGGAGATGAAGAAGACGGCGAGGAGAGGCAACTCCAGGGGCTCCAGAGGGGCGGAACGACTTCACCGGAGAGGGGCAGAGGCCCTGGAAGGGTCGCCCTGGCCTGGGAGGGGCTGGAGCTACCGCAGCGACCAGAGGGGATCGCCGGCGAGCTCGAGCTCGGGGACGGCGGCCCGAGGCCTGCCCGGCCGGGCTACGGCTTCCTACTCGCTTGTGGGGTGTGTGGGAGTGCTGGATGGTGCTCGAGGAGGCTGGGGATGGCTCCATTTATATGCGAGTGACGAGGGGGTTTTGGGCTCTGCCGGTGGACGCCTGTCCACGGCGCCCGGCGACGAGCGGCGTCAGTGAGAGGGGAAGAAGGCGAGGCAGCTCACGCGGCAACTGTTGGCGGACGGAGACGAGCACAGGAACAAGGAGAAGGCGACGAGCACAGTGCGCACCGCACTGTTGGGTTGGCCGGACCGTGCCCGTGCTCGCTGCGGCGAGCTCCGGCGTCGGCGAGCGCCAGAGGGGAGTTAAGGGAGTTGAGACGAAGATGGTGGCGAAGTTTGGCGCGTTACGGCAGTCGGGGAAGCGAGCACATGCGAAACAGAGCGCTTGGCGGCACTCAGAGCGCGTCGACACGCATGCCAGCATCCCTGGATGAACGCGGTCACCGTGTGGACTATGACATCAGGCCTAGCTAAGCCTAAACTTCATGTTTGGCGTGTTGTTCATGGTAGTTTGAGATGTTACCATGCTTTGGTTTGGATCTAGGTGCAGTAGAGAAGTTTTTACACGCCAGGTAAGTTTCTGGTCAGTAACTTTGAGAGGTTACCGAGGTCAAATGGCTGGGAGTTAGAGGTTGTGCTTTGGAGGTTAGCCAAGAGTTACTAAGGTGAAAATGCACAAGAAAACCCAGGCACAATGAAGCAAGTAAAATGGTAGTTGCTGTAGAAACCACCATTTCTGTCCAGAACAGAAAATATTTTCTGTAGCAAAAATATTCCAAAAAGTGATGAAATATTTTTGCTCAGGAAGGTGCCCTAGGGTTCAAAGAATGTTTGTGAATTATCTCAGATTTGTCTGGGCCATAAAAATTAGGGTTGCTTTGGAGCATACTGATCTGGCTAGGGTTTTTGAGATAAAATGAATATTTTTCTTTTAAGAAAAATATTCCAAAGATTATTTTGGGATGGATCAGAAGGGGAATGATGATCAGAGATGGAAATGGAGCACTTGGGTGAAAGCCAAGAGTACCCAAGTGTTTAAGTCCATATGAAAAGATTCAAAAACTCCAAGTTTCAAATTTAATCCAAATAAAAATCAAGCAAATGAGAGAGGGCAAAAACTAGGCTATCACAAACCTCCTCCACCTAGAATGAATCTCGTCCTAGAGATTCGGTTGCTTGGGAAAACCACTCTGGATAATGTGACTGTAGAAATTCTTCCCGCTCCCAAGTTGATTATGACTCTGTGTGATGCTCCCACTGAACTTTGTAAAATTTCCTTACTTTACTGCGAGTGACCCTTTCCATCTGATCCAAAATTCTGAACGGTCTCTCTTCATAAGTTAAATCATTTGCCAACTCTACCTCAGCCATAGCAGTCCTTTTCTCAGGCGGGGATATGCATCGTCTCAATTGTGAAACATGAAACACGTTGTGCACGTCTGCCAACTCAGCGGGTAGTTCTAATTGATACACAACAGTACCTACTCGAGACATAACTGGGAATGGACCGATAAATCTGGGGGCCAACTTTCCACAAGTCTGAAATCTCTTGACTCCTTTCATAGGAGTAACTCGGAGGTATACGTGCTCTCCGGGTTCAAAACTTATCTGTCGGTGCTTTGCATCATAATAACTTTTCTGTTGAGATTTGGCCAATTACAATCTGTCTCTGATTTCCTTAACTTGTTTCTCAGCTTCCATCATGAGATCTGTTCCGAAGATATGGCTATCTCCAGTTTGAGACCAATTTAAAGGAGTGCGGCACTTACGGCCATACAGAGCTTCATATGGTGACATTTTTAGACTGGTCTGGAAGTTGTTGTTATAGGAAACTCGGCATATGGCAAACAGTCTTCCCATTTGGGTCCTTGGGCTAAAGCACAGGCTCGCAACATATCTTCGAGTATTTGATTTACCCTTTCTGTCTGTCCATCCGTCTAAGGATGATAAGCAGTACTATATTTCAGTGCTGTCCCCAAGGCTTGATGGAGGCGTGACCAAAAAGCGGAGGTAAACAGGGAACCTCGGTCGGAAGTGATAGTTCGGGGTACTCCATGCAGACTGACTATTCTGGATACATACAGCTGTGCAAGTTGATCTGCCCTGTATCTGGTGCTGATTGGAATGAAGTGAGCGACCTTGGTTAGGGTGTCCACTATAACCCAGATTGCATCATTGCCTCGTTGAGTCTTAGGCAATCCCGTAATGAAATCCATACAAACGTCATCCCATTTCCATTGTGAAACCGGCAGCGGTTGGAGGAGTCCGGCTGGCTTCTGATGCTCTGCCTTCACCTTGTTGCATATGTCGCAACAGGCTACAAAATAGGCAATGTCTTTCTTCATTCCATCCCACCAGAATATTTGTCTAAGGTCCTCATACATTTTCGTACCTCCCAGGTGAATGGAATATGAGGATTCGTGTGCTTCTGACAGAATTTTCTTCCTTAAATCCGGTTGATTGGGTACACAAATCCGTCCATGGAATCGGAGGGTACCGAATTTGTCCTTGAAGAAATCTGGGGTCTGTTCTGTCATCTGGCCCTGGGCACGTCTTTGCAGCTCGGTGTCAGCTGGCTCGGCCTTGCGGATCTCTATCTCATGTGTGGGTGTAACTTCCAAATTATTAGCGAGGCCAGCATCCACTATGACCAAGTTGAGCTGAGCGATCTCCTCTTGGAGTTCGGGCGGCAAGGATCTCAATATGACATTTAAGCTGACGGGCTTTCGACTGAGTGCATCGGCAACTACGTTGGCCTTGCCCGGGTGGTAATTTATTCCAAGGTCATAATTCTTGACCAACTCTAGCCATCTTCGCTGACGGAGGTTTAAATCTCGCCGAGTGAAGATGTATTTGAGACTCTTGTGGTCGGTAAAAATTTGGCACCGTTTTCCAATGAGGTAGTGTCTCCAAATTTTTAATGCATGAACCACCGCAGCCAATTCCAAATCATGAGTAGGATAATTTCCCTCATGGGGTCGTAGCTGTTGCGATGCATATGCTACTACCTTGCTGTCTTGCATAAGTACGCAACCAATACCTTGCGTGGAGGCGCCACAATACACATCAAAACTGCTATAAATGTCTGGAAGAGTCAATACAGGTGCGGCTGTCAGACGTATCTTTAACTCATTAAAACTTTTCTCACAGTCCTCCGTCCATTCAAACTTCTTATCCTTTTTGAGCAGCTCCGTCATGGGTTTAGCAATCTTGGAAAACCCTTCAATAAAACGACGGTAATATCCAGCCAATCCGAGAAAACTACGGATCTGCGTCACAGTCGTGGGCGGCACCCAATCGAGCACATCCTTTACTTTGCTCGGGTCCACGGCTATACCTTCGGCGGATAGTACATGTCCGAGAAACCCAACTTGCTTGAGCCAAAATTCACATTTTTTTACTGAATTTGGCGTATAGCTGATGGTCGCGGAGTCGTTGTAGCACTGCTCGGAGGTGATCCTTGTGCTCTTCTTCACCCTTGGAGTAAATGAGGATGTCATCGATGAAGACTACCACGAATTTGTCGAGGAAGTCCATGAATACTTTGTTCATCATATGCATGAAGAAAGCAGGGGCATTGGTGAGACCAAAGGACATCACGGTATATTCGTAAAGACCGTACCGAGTAGTGAATGCGGTCTTAGGAATATCCTCCTTTTTAATCTTGAGCTGATGATATCCGGTCCGTAAATCGATCTTAGAGAATACTTTAGCCCCACTGAGCTGATCAAACAGATCATCAATCCTTGGCAGCAGATATTTATTTTTGATAGTGACCTCATTCAGCTGGCGGTAATCTACGCACATACGGAGACTGCCATCCTTTTTGTCCACGAAAATAGCAGGTGATCCCCATGGTGAAGAGCTGGGACGAATATATCCTTTCTGGAGCAATTCATCAAGCTATTTCTTTAGCTCCACTAATTCTGATGAGGGCATCCGGTAATACTTCTTGTATAATGGTGCAGTCCCGGGCACAAGATCTATTGCAAATTCCAGTTCCCGATCTGGTGGCATTCCTGGCAGTTCTTCTGGAAATACATCAGGGTACCTTGCTTGGGTATATTCTTGCGAGCGTAGAATTTGATAGTCTGCCCATTCAGACTGGTCAAAGCGACTTCTCGGGTTGCGCAGTTTATGCAAACTTGATATTTGGCCAACCAATTCATACCCAATATAATATCCAACTTTTCAGACTCAATGATTATCAGAGAGGTTGGAAAGTAGACTCCGTTGATATTGATTTCCAGATCACGGCAGACCAGATTGCTCTTGATTATAGATCCCGGGGTTTGTACCAGCATATTTTTGCCCAAAAGCGTGCAAGGAAAGTTGTTTTGGGCAGCAAAACTCCGAGAAATAAAAGAATGGGAAGCCCCAGAGTCAAATAAAATTACGGCAGGTATGTCATTAACAGAAAACATACTAATGACGACTTCTGGCTTCTCTTGGGCTTCATCGGCGGAGATATGATGCACGTGCCCAGTGAAGTTTTGCTGGATTGGCCATGACTCCATAAAGTTAACTTGTGGCCTGATTAGGGCATTCACCTTGTTGTTCTTGGGGCACTGTCTGGCATAATGTCCGTTCTGCCCACAATTAAAGCAAGAATTATTGCGCTGACACTCTTCATGTATTGGGTTGGTCACCACATTCTTGACTAGAGTGGTGGTCTTGTTAACATTCTGCTGCCAATTTGGCTTGTATTCCACCTGAGTCTGCTGCCAGGTACGAGCCTTTTGCACTGGTTGCCCATCCTTCTTTGGCTCAAACTTACGCTTGTTGTCGTTGTTAACAGGCCTATTATCTGGTATAAGCTTGTGCTCCCGTTCAGCAATGAAAGCCTTGTTCACCAGAGTTTGGAAATCTGGGAAATCAAGCATACTGAGAGTACACCGGAGTTGCGGATTTAGGCCTCCAAGAAATCTATCAATATTCCTTTCTTCGGTGGCCACGTCATAAAGAGAGTAACGGGCCAGATGATTGAATTTTTGCAAATATTCAGCCACAGACTGATTTCCTTGGACGAGTGCGAGAAATTCACGCTACTTGGTCTTCATAACTCCAGTAGGGATATGATATTTTCGGAACTGATCCTTAAACTTTTCCCAGGTGATTTCCTCATCAACCGGCCACATGGCTTTTGTATTTTCCCACCATATGGCAGCTGCGCCTTCAAGGTAATGAGTTGCAAATGGAACTTTATCATTTTCTTCAGTACGAGCAATCTCAAACTTTTTCTCAATGGTGCGCAACCAATCGTCTGCATCCAATGGGTCAACAATCTGACTGAAGCTGGGTGGCTTGTTCCTCTGAAAATCTGACAGCTTTGAGTGATGACCGTTCTGATTTCCATTCTGTCCAACCATAGCTTACACACTTCTTAATATTTCAATCAGATCATTGTTCCTTCTTTCCTCAAACATACGCAGAATTTTCTCGGTGGAGGGCGGATTAGGTGGTTTAGGTGGTGGCGGAACGTACGGCTCGGGAGAATGTCCTACCTGTCGTGCAGAACGACGAACAGGAGTTCCCTCACGAACGTTGCTACTGCTGCCTCCCCGCGTCATCCTATTGTGGATTTTTCCCGAGACAACGCAATCGAGATGAGAAACACCCAAGAATAAAATTGGGGAAAAGCCAGCAACAAATCCCGAAGAAAACAAAAGAGCAAAGAAAATACGGCGAATAAAGTCCCAACATAATTATACATAGACTCATACATGAAAGATAAACAACATGCCAGGTTCAACTACTCTCATACATGCAACGAAACATCATGACTCGTACGACTACATCCGTACATCATCCGGACGACTGCGAATACTCGAAGATACTACTGCTCTGCTGGTGCTGCGCTGTCCTCCCCTGAAGCGGTCTCGGATCCCGAACTGACGTGGTTAATGGAAACCTCTGGGTTAAAGGTAACACGACGGCGCTGCCTCGAGGGCTCTCCCTCAGGGGCAGGGGTAGGATGAAGCATCGGGGCTACAGGAGTAGCGAGAAGTGAAACCCACTCGGTAGGAGTACTGAGAGGATTCACGGTCGAGACGCCCATGCTACTCGGAGGAGTAACCGGCGAAATAGGGGAACTAGAACTGGCTGGAATATAAGGGGTAAATCCCAGAGAAGATGGAGTAGTGGCAGATCTGATAGTGACGAAAGCAGCGGCTAAAGCAGTACGGGCACGAGTCAGCTCTCGAGCCAGCTCGTGGATCATCAGATAGCTAGCAGTGACATAACGAGCAAGGTGGCTAGCAACGCTATCAGACTCCGGATCAATGATAGGGAAACGGACACGACCGTTGTCGTGCAGAGATGGGTAGTAATAGAAACCTGGGTGGTTCTGCATTCGGACCTCGTTGTAGCGAAGCTCGACAAGGACCTCGAATGCAGCAAACGGGATAGCCTGAGAAGCGGTGGAGGCGTATCCGCTCCGAGAAGTACGAGTGTAAGAGCTGGAATCAGAGCTAGTGCGCAGAGTGACCACTGCGTGATACTCATACACTGAATCAGCTAGATGCTCCCGGTACACATGATAGACTGGGTCGTCTCCGAGAGGGTACAGCCGACGCCACACGTTGCGAAGGATGTGTGGTGACGTGTACGGCATCAGCTGCAACTGGCACGGATACGGCACCGGAGCCATCTACACCCACAACCACTAGTAGGTTAGCATAAAAATTTATAAGCCAAATGCATGCAATGCAACAACCAGCAAAATTTACTACCGGCACTCAACTTAAACTCGTATCTAACGTCCAGTTAACACGTCGTAGTCCAACATGGCCTACAATCAGCGCGGCTCTGATACCAAGCGTTGTGGCACCCCGGCTCAGAGCGACCGGTTTACCATGCATTGCCAGCCCAGAGACCATGTCTTCTGGCAACACACAACATCTTGGTATAGAAAACAACCGCTTTATTGATGCTAGCGGAACAGAGTTTATATTACAACAGCTGTCAAGGCCAAGCGGCACACCCGCTGCGGTTGAGCAATATGTACATTATTTAGTGAACATAAAGGGGCCTCGATCAGAACAACTACGTGGCAGCGGAATAACGTCGTAGCGGAAGCTCCATATCACAGGGACACCGATGTGGACACGATCTAGACTCGAGCAGCGCTCCTCTCCAACGAGACTTTCATGAAATCTGGCATGACACGCCAGGTCAGTACATTGAATGCACTTGCAAGCTCACAACAGGCATAATCATAATGGCAAACAATATCATGATACTTAACCAATTATTAATAATGCAACACTATATGTCAAACATGCTGTGATCATGCTCGAACGTCCCTCGGGACAACTTACCCACCGTGATCATTCTTGGATCACAAACTGGCCACCAACATGGTCTTAACAAGAGTAACTCGTGCTTCTTACGACGATCACAACTACGACCAATATCTGGTCCCGAATATCTCGATGGCCTATCTGCCATCCTCAACAATGCAAAGTTCATAGCTTAGTGTGCACATTTTATTAAACGTTGACTCATGGTGGGACCTACTACGAGGTGTCTGTGACCGTGAACTCGGCTATTGATAGATTATACACTCTGCAGAGGTAGCACACTGTACCCAGACCACGGAACCCATGGCCTCGCACTCCCATTCGGGTGGACCAACGGCATTCCGACGAAACCCTTCCATTGCCATGACACTCTCCCGGCCACTCCGACCCAATCCCCAACGGGCTAGTCCTGGGTGGCCCCGTGTCTACCAAAGACACACCGACCACCGTCGTGGCCAAAACGATCCCACTCGGGGACCCGGTACCATAATCTCAACAACGGGCACACAAGGTTATGCCTACTTACCGGGCCAGGGTAAGCACGACGTAACCTTCCCTAGTTGGAGGCACCGACCAGAGGCAATGTCAATGGACCGAATCAAGGCCTTCCCACAAAGGCAAATGTGGTTGCACTGGGAAAAACTCGATTCAGCGGCACCATGACCCAGTCAACGGTATATTCAAGTTGAGTTATATTCAGGTTCAACTTAAAATGAAAATGACCGGTGTCATAGCATGCCATGAAATGCAAAACTACACATGCATCACTTAATAACGAAAATGACCGATGTCATCAATATTCACACCAAGCATAAACATCAACAACTCATATTACTTTGTTGATCAAGATAACTCACATATTAACCAAAATATTTTGCAGCAAGTTTTATTATTTTCTCATGCAAGATCGTAACTCCGATTAATTTCTCATATGAGTAACAAAGATTTTATCACACACAAATCCTAATTTCTTTACCAACCAAGTGAGGTTCAAACATTCTGTAAGTCAAGTAAAATGACTAAACAAGTACTTAACAGAATATTTTCTAGCAAATTTTTATCATTTTATTTATGCAAGAACATAACTTTAAATAATTAATAACATGCATAACAAAATTTATTTCTATCATCACCACAAATAGATCCTAGCTTTGCTTCACCAACTAAGCTAGTTTCCACATTCTGTAAATCAAGCATATTAACTAGCAAACACTTAATAGAATATAAATAACACAATAGTTATTTAAATGCATGGATTAATCATTTCATTCAAGTAAGAAAATCATAAATATTGAAATGACACCATGAAAATGTTGATGTGGCTTGCCTTAGTGCAGATGAGGTTCACAAGCCTTCTGGTGATCCTCAAGAGAAGCCTCACCCTCTGAAAATAATTTTAAACACAAAAAGAAAATATCAAGAACACTTCTGAAAATCACCAGAAATTCTAAACAGCTCAGAAAAATCTCATCTTTGGTGAGCTGCTAGATTTCTTTGCAAAGAACAAGATGCAAAAAGAATCAATTCATTTGGACTTATGGTTGAGGAGTTATGGCTGTTTGAAGTGTTCTGTAAATTCAAATGAATTTGAATAAAAATAAGCAGGTTGGGGGGTGACGTCGAAGGCGTAAATCCCAGGGGCGCCACCACTCGTACCGCTTCACGCGCGTACAGAGTGGCTGGCTAGCGGGCCCCGCTAGTCAGGTTAGGAGGAGGGGGAGAAGGAAACAGAGGGAGTCGCAGCTCCGCCGGAGCTCTTGCCGGCGACGAGGACTCCTTGGCCAAAACGAGAAGGAGGGATGGCAAGAGGGGGTTGAGGCACACCTGCCCATACCCGTAGTGTAGCTAGGGGCGGTCGGACAGCGTCGGAATCAACCTCACAAGCGGAGGCAGA
Organism: Aegilops tauschii subsp. strangulata; assembly: GCF_002575655.3. Lineage (NCBI taxonomy): Eukaryota > Viridiplantae > Streptophyta > Magnoliopsida > Poales > Poaceae > Aegilops > Aegilops tauschii. The sequence continues at coordinate 129,865,995 of NC_053039.3, forward strand.
ACACGGTGGTCGCCGGAGATGAAGAAGATAGCGAGCAGAGGCAACTCCAGGGGCTCCAGAGGGGCGGAACGGCTTCACCGGAGAGGGGCGAAGGCCCTGGAAGGGTCGCCCTGGCCTGGGAGGGGCTGGAGCTACCGTGGCGACCAGAGGGGGTCGCCAGCGAGCTCGAGCTCGGGGACGGCGGCCCGAGGCCTGCCCGGCCGGGCTACGGCTTCCTACTCGCTTGTGGGGTTAGTGGGAGTGCTGGATGGTGCTCGAGGAGGCTGGGGGCGGCTCCATTTATAGGCGAGCGGCGAGGGGGTTTCGGGCTCCGCCAGTGGACACCTGTCCACGGTGCCCGGCGACGAGCGGCATCAGTGAGAGGGGAAGAAGGCGACGCAGCTCACGCGCCAACTGTTGGCGGACGGAGACGAGCACAGGAACGAGGAGAAGGCGACAAGCACAGTGCGCACCACACTGTTGGGTTGGCCGGACCATGCCCGTGCTCGCTGCGGCGAGCTCCGGCGTCGGCGAGCGCCAGAGGGGAGTTAAGGGAGTTGAGACGAAGATGGTGGTGAAGTTTGGCGCGCTACGGCAGTCGGGGAAGCGAGCACACGCGAAACAAAGCGCTCGGCGGCACTCAGAGCGCGTCGACACGCATGCCAGCACCCCTGGACGAACGCGGTCACCGCGTGGACTATGACATCAGGCCTAGCTAAGCCTAAACTTCATGTCTGGCGTGTTGTTCATGGTAGTTTGAGATGTTACCATGCTTTGGTTTGGATCCAGGTGCAGTAGAGAAATTTTTACACGCCAGGTAAGTTTCTGGTCAGTAACTTTGAGAGGTTACCGAGGTCAAATGGCTGGGAGTTAGAGGTTGTGCTTTGGAGGTTAGCCAAGAGTTACTAAGGTGAAAATGCACAAGAAAACCCAGGCACAATGGAGCAAGTAAAATGGTAGTTGCTGTAGAAACCACCATTTCTGTCCAGAACAGAAAATATTTTCTGTAGCAAAAATATTCCAAAAAGTGATGAAATATTTTTGCTCAGGAAGGTGCCCTAGGGTTCAAAGAATATTTGTGAATTATCTCAGATTTGTCTGGGCCATAAAAATTAGGGTTGCTTTGGAGCATACTGATCTGGCTAGGTTTTTGTGAGAAAATGAATATTTTTCTTTTAAGAAAAATATTCCAAAGATTATTTTGGGATGGATCAGAAGGGGAATGATGATCAGAGAGGGAAATGGAGCACTTGGGTGAAAGCCAAGAGTACCCAAGTGTTTAAGTCCATATGAAAAGATTCAAAAACTCCAAGTTTCAAATTTAATCCAAATAAAAATCAAGCAAATGAGAGAGGGCAAAAACTAGGCTGTCACAGAGTTCTTGTTAAATGAACGTACAGTTTTATGGCATGAATACTACTTCCCGCTTTTACAATGTTAAACTAATATCAGCATTTATACATCACTATATTTTCTTTTTCTTTGAATCTATTAGCACATATATTACTTCTTTTCCCTTTTACCAAAATCACTCTGTTATATTAAGACGTGCCTTGCGCGTGTATACATACTAGTAAATGTAGGTTTTTGAATGCGGCAAGGAGGCGGGTACAGCTGGGAGTGCAGCGGGCGGCGCCCTGGGCCGGCGCGCCACTTCAAATGTTGGACGCAGTGAGAGGTCGCGTCCGCCCTGACCCCCTTGACCATTGACCTTGATGATGTACGTCACCTTGTCTCCAGATCTGAGATGCCACGTGTACCAGATGAATGACTCCAAGCTCGACCACCGTGATGCAAGAGGTGCGAGCCGAGGAACACTGTTGGAGACACACCCCCATAATTTTCCTCATCATCATCTGAGTCCTAGAAGATCTCACCCACATCATCATTAGGCATGCAGCCGCCTTCATAGAAACATGCACAGAAGGAGTAGAGGCAACTGGGGACGCACCACGTCGTGGGCACTCCGTACGTGCTCGTGTGCGTGCAGCGTGCGTGCTTTTCCATCGGTGCTAGCTCTAAGGCTGAGGCTGCGGTCGTCTTCGTCTCCGGCTAGTCGTTGAGCAACGACGGCAAAGAGGTGCCGCAAGAGATGCGTAGGCGCCGTTGTGTGTGAGCTTCGCCGTAGCACGACGAACCGGACATTGCCGCAGATGGCGCACGCCTCCATGCAGCCGCGTGTGTGCGCATGCATGTGTTATTCACGTGCATTCTGCGGCCGAGTGTGTGTGCATGCATGTGTTCTGTACGTGCGTTGTGTGCTCCATGCCGTGCGCGTTTATGCATGAGTTGGATTGGCATGAGTTAGTGCGTCGGCGTGTGTACATGCGTGGCTGCATGCGTCCTGCACATGCATGGCTTCTTGCGTGGTTATCAATACTTCCTCTGTCTCGGTTTATAAGACATGCGAGTCGTTCTAGGTTGACAATTTAACTAGCTAAATATGTATCATATTGGATGAAAAATATATGTTTAGAAACTACATCCACTTAAGAATCTAATGATATACTTTTGGTGACATATAACTCATATTTAGTTAGTCAAATCGATGACCTAGAACTACGCGCACGCCCTATAAACCGAGACAGAGGGAGTATAAACTAATAAAATACCTTCAACTTAGCATCCTGATGTATCGTCTCTAGTGGTTAGCGAAGAGTTCATGTTTGTTTATTTGTTTATAGGTGGGTAGGCGGCAAAAAACAGGGGAAAACGCTAAAGGTTCTTTGCAGACGCTCCACCGCGAGGTTCCTTGCTCCTTCTCGGTCATCGGGAATCTATGTTCTTCCACTCTCTTTTTTTACGTGAGCTTTGTTCATCCTTTTGCCAACACACGAGACATCTAGCATCAAGGTGCATGTGCCATGCAAGAAAATTGAGATAATCAGATAAGCAGTGCGTAAGTGAGTCATGCACTTCGATGGCACCTACTCCTACTACGCAATATTTTTTCTCCTCGATGGCACGTGAATAGTGCACGTACTCAACGACGGAGCACGTGATTGTAGCCATGACATGGTCAGACCTTTTTTGGAGAGAGTACATACTAAATAACTTTGATGTGTCCCGTCAACTCATAGAACGACGAGGAGCTTGCTTACTACGCCTTCTCCCTCGCCAACGCGTGCGCGGTGGCTCACAGCACGAGGAGAAACTTTTGCTAACAAGCGGTGGACGTGCAGCAGTTCATTTGGTGTCAGATTGCCAGAAGTACTATTGTAGTACCACCATTGTTGTTCGACTTCCGGAAGAGGCGAAGAGCCAAGCGCAAGGCTAGCCATAGTGGGAGTAACATAAGTAGGAGTACCTCCTTTTTTATTCTAGAAACAACCACACGCAAATATTGGACGGTAGCAGCACAGCAACTGAATCAAAAATCGAAACCTTCCCACCCGGCGCCACCTGAGCCCGCCGCTCCACATTGATGGCAAGTCACGGTGACGCGACCTCTCATTGCTTCCGCCGTTGAAGCGGCACGCCGACCGAGGGCACCGCTCGCTGCACGCCCGGCATTTCAGACTACACATACTTTGTGAGACAAAAGGTGGGGCTATTACTAATGATATAGTATTATACTAAAGGGACTAACTATTGTAGGCAAGCTACGTATTAGGTTGGTTCTAGGTGATGTGTCAACTTCATATAGCCGGATGTTGGCTATACTATTAACCATGCTCTAAGTGTGGTGTGAGTCAAAAAATTTATTAAGTCATTAATTAATAATTAACGGACGCCTTAATTACTCAGCCGTTTCTGATTCTTTTGGATAGTGGGGCTATTATTGACTTGGACGTGGGGTTTGGGCCAAAGGCCTACTATTATGTACTTGGTCTTACTCGCACGACCTACCTGACAGGCTCTACCCTAGCCGCCGCTGTATCATATGGTTTCGCACCATTCCAGATCTTAGCGCCTCCACACAATTCCTCTCCATCCCTCCTCCCGGCGTGCACCGCGAGAAGGGACAGCAGTCCTCCGAACCCCGCCTTTCGTGATCCTGTACGGGAGAGGGGCGGTCAGGTTTTTGGGGAGCACACTCCTGTGACTGCTGCCAGCGACGACTTCCTCAACGACAGCCTTCTTCCCCGACCTCGGTAACCTCTTCATCAACGACATGAGTGACAACATCAACCACAGCGGTTCTGCTCCCGCTGTACAGTATGTGATTCTATCCTCCAGGTTTAGTCCACATGATTACTTTGATCTTTGCAATTGTCTTCATGATCTATTTACTGTTGATTTGGATTACATCTCATAGTAAATTGCTCATATATTCATCAATCCAATCTAAAAACCTGATTATAGGCAATTTACTTCGAGTGGTTTTGCTGCGCTTTTGAAGCCGCCTACTTTTAAGGGGGTGCAATATAAAAGGTGGCGCACAAGAGCAGTATATTGGTTTCAGATCATGTATTGCTATGATGCCACTAAGGGTAAGCCTGAGGGCGATCTTAATCCTACACAGCAGGAAGCTTTTGAGAACATGGATACCCTCTTCAAAGCCGCCCTGCTGAGTGTTCTTGACGATTCCATTGTGGATTCATATATGTCATTTGACAGCGGCAAAGACATGTGGGCTGCACTCGAGGCCACGTTTGGGGCGTCGGGCGCTGGCAACGAGTTGTACGTCATGGAGCAATTCTGTGACTACAAGATGACTGATGAGCGCTCTGTTGTTCAGCAGACTCATGAGATACAGTCACTCGCTAACGAACTTGAGTACTTCAAGTGTGTGTTGCTGGACAAATTTGTTGCTGGGACCATCATTGCCAAGCTTCCAGCTTCGTGGAATGATTTTTCTACTTCTCTAAAAAACAAGAGACATGAGTTTTCCGTTTCGGATCTCATTCGCACTCTTCATTTTGAAGAGAAGGCGAGAGCAAAAGACACACGTGCTTGGGTCGCTGAGGGAGCTTCTAGTGCCCACATGGTACACGAGAAGAACTTCCAGCCCAACCAGCCCCAAAACAACAAGAACAAATCTCAGGGGAAAGGCAAGTTTGATGCAAAGAACAAGCCGTCACATTCTACCAACTTCAAGAAGAATTCTCATAACGGGAAGGGATACAAACCTCAATTTTGGTAGCACCGCACAAAATTTATATGGCTGCATCTACCTGCTGTCAGCTAACCTCATGGTGCTCCAGGTATTCCTGCATTCGTAACTAGGTACAATCTCCACCGCAAGATGAAATAAGCTTATTCGTACGTTGACTTGCTAATTGCAGTGCGGAACGATCCTGTCATGTGTGGAGTAGCAAACAAGCAGTTCAGCCGAAGGTGGAAATCAACCAAGGACTTATGAAAATATATATAATCTTCTGCAGGCAGGTCAGTATCCCCTTCGTCCAGATGGTCATGTTTTGTCATGCCGAGCTATTGATATGTGCTACTGTTTTGCAACACCGTTTAAGTATAGCTATTTTTTTCCTATCTTTTCAGATTCGGGGCAATGAAGATGATTTCAGGGGAACTGCACAATATGGACTCATGTTGAGTCATCTCTATTGCCTCATGTGTTTGCTGCAAATGTGTCAGCATCAATTGGAAGATGAGGCAGCTAGCTAGCTGTGGAGGTGCCAACATGCTCAAAGTGCTCGCAACATTGAGAAGAAACAAGCATGCCCACGAAATTAATGCGTGCGCAGGGAGGCCCTTTGCTCAGAGAAGCATCGACCGATTTCCTTTATTTCCACACCTTCTCACAGCTTTGTATTGGTTATAGTATGGTGAATCATTGAGATGCATAAACATGCTGAACTTTTGTTCTTCTGAATGTTAGTATGCATACCGTATCTTCTGAAGCTTAGTTTAATGTAAATGTTGACTAGCATGTGAACCTTCACAATCTAGTACGTATATTTTAGGCCTATTATTTGACACCTCACTTTGCCGCGCTACGTGACCAGTGTGAGTGTCTGCATCCGTTACCGCATCCTCTAATTTGGTGGATGCCAAGTTGAAAAAGGTTACCGATGAGTAGCCATAAGCTGGAGGCGTCTCTTTTTTCTTTCGAATGGGCAATAAGCTGGAGAGTGTCTCGGGCTGCCTCTAGCACAAGGCCCTCCAGTACGAAACACGGGCAGCCGACTGGGCCGATACAAAAGCCTATCCATCTTAAAGCCCATTTGTTTTTTTTGCGAGGAGAAGCCCATATTTCTTGAAGAGGGGGCGATCCCAGGAAAACCCTCCTTCCTCCTCGCTTCCACTTACGCTTCCGTCTCGCCCCAATTCCCCCCGCTCCCCATCCTCCTCACTCTTCCAAAAAATCCGCTCACCTTCTTCCTCACTCGTACATAAAACGCCTGCTCCTCTTCTTCCACTCCTACAGAAAACCCCAGCCCTCCTTCTTCCCCACTCGCACTGCCACTAGGTCGTCTCTGGCTACTCTGCTCAAACCCGTGAGCTTGGCACGACGCCCACAATGAAAATGGAGTCGGCTGGCCCCAGCGCCAAGAAGATGAGGCTCCCGCCAGCGGCGACGCCGATTGTAGATCCTGCACCCGGCATCACGGGGAGAAGTGGCGAGCCCCCCCCCCCACCCGGTTCTGAGGAACTGGTAGAATCTCCGGTGGATCGCATCAGCGATCTCCCGGACGTCATCCTTGAGGAGATCATCTCGCTTCTCCCCGCCCAGGATTGTTGCCGCACACAAGTCCTCTCAACTCGGTGGCGCCCTCTATGGCGCACCGCGCCCCTCAATCTTGACTGTCGTCAGATATCTGTCCTTCCTGAATTTGATCTCCTCAGAGCCATCGTCTCCTCTCACCAACAGGGCCCCGTTCAATGCCTTTTGCATCCCGACACACTACCTGTTGTCCATACCTGGCATGATGGACGCTTGGCTGACATCCCCTGAATTCGGAAAACTCCAGCAGTTTGAGTTCTACCATTACCACGAAAGTTTCATACCACGAACATACCAAGAATTCGTGCCCACACCACCGTTGTCCATCTCGCGGTTTTCCTCCTCTCTCCACACCGCTACCTTTGCCCGGTTCCATCTACCAGACGATCTGGTGCAAATGCTTCGACTCCCACTACTAAAAAAACTTTCACTTGTGGTGGTTTATCTATCGGAGGCCTCACTACACAGCATCATCCACTCCAGTTGCCCTGCCATGGAGCACTTGCTGATTGTTTTGCGAATAGAAATCCCTATCAGTTGTCTCCAAATAAAGTCGCCTCACCTTAAAAGCATTGGAATTTGTTTTGAAGGACAGTAGCTCATCATCGAAGATGCCCCTTCACTTGAAAGGTTGCTCCTTGATAATTGTTATAAACCTTCGCAAATAACTGTCGTCTCTGCACCCAAATTGGAGACCTTGGGTGTAATTCGTGATCTGTTTAATGATCACAAGAAGTTGGTGTTTGGATCCTCACTTTTTCAGGTACCGTATATTATCATCTACACATTTGTAATCATAAGCTGCATTTTTCATTTGTGCGCATAAGTTCTATATCATCTTGGAGTAAAATTTGGGTACTAATATTATGTTATATGCTCAATGAAGAGTTCATCCATGGATAGCCTATCAATGCTGCAGGATTCTGTCAAGATCTTATATATCGGAATGTATAGTTATGATCTGAACATAATTATTGGCTTGCTGCGATGCTTTTGGTCTCTGGAGAATTTATATATGGAGGTGATGATTTCATGCACATTGAAAGACTGTATATATTGTACTAGAATTAACCGTTCAGCTGTTGCTCTTTCTACATACTCTTTTTTCAGACCTTAACTGTTTTCAAATTTCATGTCTACTTAGGTACTGCAAGCACATGGACAAAAACGTATAACCAATCGGTGGCATAATAAGCACCAGGATTTTCTCAGTTCTCATGACATTCGTTTGAGGACAATAACGATGGAAGGATATGCATCCAACCAGGTAAACAGAAGCTTTGTCAGATTCTTCCTGTTGAATGCGAGGTTACTATTGTCCCTCAGGCTTAAGTTTTACCGCAAGAGATTTCTCACGGACGGACACGTTGAAGAGCAAAAAAAGAAGTTTCAGGTGGACAAATGGGCTTCTAAACGTGCTCCGCTTCTATTTACAACAAGTTGTAGTCATCGTGCAATAAATTTTTATGCACAGGATGTTGATTTTATGGATCAGACCGATCCATTTGTTTGTGACTGCGAAAAAGAGTGGTTGGGTTAGATGTTACTGCCATGTTCAGTCTGGGTTTTGTCTAAAAATTTGATGAACAATTAATCCTTGGGCTTTTTGTACCGTTTGTAAGCTTGAGTTGCATGTTGTTGCCCTCGTACTCCCCTCCACCTGCCACTACACTGCCACATCTTCCACGGCTGCTGTTCCTTCCCGTCCGAGAACTCGCCGTCGTTCTCCACCTTGGTTCGCTCGCTGTGCCCGCCTCCGTCTGGCATTGCCAACATGGTCAACAAAAAAGAGGAATCAGGAGATGACTATACATGGAGAGGCTGACAGTAGGGACCCACCAGGGTCATTGCATTACGCAAGCAGGTGCCTCGTTATTACAAGCCAAAAAAATACTTCCTCCTAATTCCTCACTACTAGAAAATCACTTAAATGTCTTAAAGGTCAAATGACCCCTGAAATTTTCCAAAATTTGAAATGACAGTTGTATTAGTACTAGAAAATTTCCCGTTCATTTAAAACACCATCCGTTGTCACTTTACTCAAAATTCGTCTTTCACAGCTAATAAAAAATATGTACAACATCACACACAGTTGTTTTCTAGGAACCATTTGCGATGAAAATATCTGGGTCTATTTAAGTCTCCCTCCTTAAGCTTCGCCGACTCGTCTGCTCCAGTGCCGGCAACCCCCGAATCCACGAATCCCAATCCCCATTCCTGCACTCCTTTCTTGCAGAGATGACGCCGTGGAACCGCTTCGTGAAGGCCCGTACGATGGCCGCGTCCCCCCCCCCCGAGCGCCACCGCCTGAGCCGAGAGCGCGGCCGCCTATGCCGAGAGTGCCGCTGCATCTGCATTGAGCGCGGCCGCTTCCGCCGAGAGGGCGTCTGTGGCAGCCGACAGGGCAGCCGCGGTAGCTGAGACGGCTGCAGCTGCTGCTGTGATGGCGGCTGCAAACGCCGAGAGCGCTCGAGCTGCCGTCCATGCCGCTGATGTCGCCCTGGCCCGGGTAGAGGTCATCCATGCCAAGATCGAGGATGCACATGCCAAGGTATTCCAGGCAACGTCGGACTCCAGCATGCAACCCACGTCTGAAAAGGCGGCAGTGGCCATGGAGCACCTGCTTCCTCATGAGGTCGCCGAGCGGGAGCTGGAGAAGCAGGAGGCGGCGGAGATCGAGGAGCGCCAGGAGGAGGAGTTGCGCGTGGCCGAGGTCGAGGTAGAGAAGAGTCTGCCCGTCGAGGAATCGGCGGTGGAGTACCAACGCGAGCTCTGGCGCAGCCACTACTACGAGTACTACAACCTTGAGGGCGGCGCCGAGGACGAGGACAAGGTTTCGAGGACGAGGACGCGGTCGACTTCAGCAAGGGGGACGCGGAGTCCACCAACGGCAGCATGTCGCCAGGAGAAGTCATCGACGTCTCATCTCACACCGGCGATGCATAGGCCGGCGCGGCGGCGGATTTGTTAAAATTACACAACAAGCGGATAACACCAGGGACCCAGCAGCTCGCCCAGTTGTTTTTTTAGTTTCAGAGACGGAGCTCAATTGCGCGCCGTGCGGGGGCTGTGGCCCATCTAGCGCACGCTTACGCTTTTATTTAAGCAAATGAGGAGCCCAGTTGATATCTTTTTTCTTTCTGAAAATGGCTAGCCCAGTTCTTTTTTTGGAGAACACCAAAACCAAGGCCTACTTGCTTTTCTCAGCCCTGCTAGGCAGCAAATCTTTCAAGACGAGGAGGGAGGGATGTAAAGTAGTAAGAAATGGGCTTCCCCAGAAAATGGGCTATAAGTTGTAAGAAATGGGCTGTAAATTTTTAAACCAAAGCCAACCGGCAATTACATTAAATATCATTTTTTCTGGATTTCTCTACTCTCTACTCTTATAAAAACAAAAGCCAATTGGCAATAACATTAAAAGATCGTCTTTTCTCCCACAAGATAAACTACTCATACAAATGCATCTTCATGTTCTGCGCAACGCACAGGCATCTTGCTAGTTAAGATTTTAAATTTCATTCATTTTTTGCGGAGAATTGTTTTTGAATTTTATTTTGATATAATTTTTAAAAAATTGTTTTTAACGCGACTTGAAATTTCGTGATTAAAAGAGTTCGGACCCCACCGAAATTTGAAAAATTTCGTTGAATTTTTTAGCAGTGCTCAGAATATATGGTCTGTAATGCTAATAAAAAGAATATGGGCTTCAAATATCCTTAAGAATTAGCAAATGGGCTATAAATTATTGAAAATAATGGCTAATGGGCTGTATGTTGTTTTCCGCAGATTTGGAGGCTGACTTCTGGGCCTACTAGGTTGACGATGACGCTGTCCTAAATTTTTTTTGACGCGTATGCAAGGCGTTGTCAACTTAGTCAACACAGAGCAGTGACTGTTGGAGTTCCATCCAACGGCTGCCGTGCTTCTTCAATCTCTGATCCTCCTGCTCCAGCCACCCAAACCAGCGCCGGCGGGACTGCCTGCTCCCTCCTCCCGTGGCTGGCTGTGCTGCCGCCAGGCCATCCCTCTACCCACCCGCACATCCTGTTATTTTCCGGCGACGTCAGCCTCACCCCGCAGCCGACCAGTCAGCGCTCGTACACCCCTCAGTGTGGGCATCCGCTGAAGTGGCTTCGCCGGCTCCGGGTCGTTCCCTTCCTGGGCCTCACCCTCGTCCATCGCGTTTGTGCTCTCGGCGTGGCGAGGTCAACATGGTCAACAAACAACAGCCATCGGAAGAGGCTGACAGTAGGGGTCCACACAAGGAAATGCCTCCTTATTACGCGCAAAATAATGATTCCTCCACCTGACAGCTGGGACCCACCGGAAGGGCCTCTATATTTCTTGAAAAAAATGTTCCCCCCGCTGTCAGCTTGGACCCACCAGCTATATCTTCGCACACAAGGAAGTGCCTCCTTATTACACATAAAAAAATGAATACTCCCCCTGCTAGCTGGGACCCGCCATTGTGGGAGGCTGACTTGTGGGCCTACTAAGATGACGGGGATGGAGGGCTTTGTCAACTTAGTCAATATGAACGATTCTAGCTCCAGTGACCGTACGATGTCCATCCAATGGTCGTAGTGCTTCTTCAACCTCTGGTCTTCTTGCTCCAGCCGACCAAACAAGCGTCGGCCGTGCCGCCGGCTCCTGCCTCCCGTGTCTGGCTGTGCTGCCACCGCTGGCCATGCCATCCCTCTATACTCACCCACACCTCCTGTTATTCTCCGGCGACGGCAGCCTCACACCACAGCCGAAGTAGTCAACCCACGTACTCCCCTCCGCGTGGGCATCCACTGTCGCGTCTTCCCCAGCTCCGCATTGTCCCCTTCCTAGGGCTCGCCGTCATCCACCGCCCTGTTGCTCTCAGCGCGGCGTGGTCAACGTGGTCAACGAGCGACTTCGATCGAAAGAGTACTGTACGTGGAGAGGCTGGCAGCTGGGTCCACGGCCGCAGCAAGGAAGTGCCTCCTTATTACGCGGAAAATAATGATTCCTCCACCTGACAGTAGGGACCCACTGGATGGGCCACCGTATTTCACGAAAAAAAACGTTTCCCCCCTGACTGCTCGGACCCACCAGCTACATCTTCGCACGCAAGGAAGTGCCTGACAGTCGGGACCCACCCGGTCGAAGCGTACATAGCATGGTCATTCTGGTCGCGAACGTGTAAGTACATACGACCAGTCTGTCTGCAGGCTGCAACGATGAACCCTGGCCGTGTAAGGAAGGGCACGTGTCGTAGTAGAGGCGCGCACGTAGCATGTACACGTACGTTCAGCGGCCAGGGTGCAAAAAAGAAAATACGGCCACGTACATACATACGGGCGGGGTCTCGAGCGCCTACTCGCGCATACGTACGGCCAGGGCTCGTGTACATGGCTGGGTCGGAACGGAGAAACTGCATCGTCATCGTGTTCATGGGGAGGCAACGGAATGCGTCGTGTTCATCGGGAGGCAACGGAACGCGTGCTTTTCATCGGGGGCCAACCTGCTTGGACGGAACAGCCGATGGAAACGAGGCCTGGCGTACCGCAGAACGGAGGAAATGGCCTTGTGTTCGACCGGCCAGGGTCGAAACGGGATCCTGTTCATCGGGAGGGGTCTGGCGTGCCGCAAAACGGAGGAAACGGACCTCCTACGGTCGAAACGGGGTCCTGTTGATCGGGAGGGGTGTGGCGTACCGCAAAATGGAGGAAAGGAATATGATGCTCAAGGCTCCTAGCCGACCAAGGAAACAAAGAAGATACCTCTGGACCCGAAGAACCCGGAGAGGTTTGCTGTCATTGGTGCAAACCTGGACAGCAAATAGGAAGGCGAGCTCGTCGACTTCCTCCATGAGAATCGGGACATCTTTGCATGGTCCCCAAAGGACATGTCGGGTGTTCCGAAGGATTTCACCGAGCACAAGCTGCACGTCCAGGCGGACGCAAAACCAGTCAAGCAACCTCTCCGCCAACTGTCAGAGGAGAAGAGAAGGATCGTAGGAGAAGAGATAGCCCGGCTCCTGGCAGCCGGCTTCATTATGGAGGTGTTTTTTCCAGAATGGCTTGCCAACCCGGTCCTGGTGTTGAAGAAGAACAATAAATGGCGTATGTGTATAGATTACACCAGCCTCAACAAAGCCTGCCCCAAAGATCCGTTTGCCTTACCACGAATCGATCAAGTGATAGACTCCACAGCCGGATGCGAGCTGTTGAGTTTCTTGGATGCTTACTCAGGCTACCACCAGATCAAGTTGGATCCAGCCGACCGCCTGAAGACTGCCTTCATCACACCATTCGGAGCTTTCGGCTACCTGACTATGACATTCGGCTTGAGAAATGCCGGTGCCACTTTTCAGCGTTGCATGCAGAAATGCCTCCTCAAGCAACTCGGCAGAAATGCCCACGTCTATATAGACGATATTGTGGTGAAGACGGAGAAGCACGGCACCCTGCTGGAAGACCTCAGAGAAACATTTGCCAACTCGCACCGATTTCAGATCAAGCTCAATCCTGAGAAATGCGTGTTCGGAGTACCAGCCGGCCAGCTTCTAGGCTTTTTGGTCTTCGAACGCGGCATCGAGTGCAACCCAGTGAAGATCAAGGCCATAGAGAGAATGGAGATTCCTACCAAACTGCGAGACGTTCAGAAGTTTACCGGGTGCCTGGCCTCCCTAAACCGCTTTATCAGCCGGCTGGGGGAGAAGGCTCTCCCCCTGTACCGACTCATGAAGAAGTCCACCCACTTCGAGTGGAACGACCAAGCAGACCAAGCTTTCCACGAGTTGAAGAAGATGCTGACCACACCGCCTGTCCTGGCAGCGCCGACTGAGAAAGAGCCCATGCTCCTTTACATTGCGCGACTAGCCGAGTGGTCAGTACAGTTATCGTGGTCCAACGCCCAGAAGAAGGACGGGCTCAGTTAGTCCAGAGGCCGGTATATTATTTGAGCGAAGTACTGTCCACCTCGAAGCAAAACTACCCGCATTAGCAGAAGATGTGCTATGGAGTGTACCTTGCCGCCAAGAAGCTGAAGCCCTACTTTCAAGAGCATCCATCACGGTCGTATGCACTGCCCCACTTGGCGAGATCATAGGCAGCCGGGATGCATCCGGCCGGGTGCCTAAGTGGGCCATTGCGCTGGCTCCTTACTCGATCTTCTACCAGCCCCGCACCACCATCAAGTCCCAAGCATTGGCCGACTTCCTTGTCGACTGGGCCGAGACCCAGTACCTACCACCGGCTCCCGACTCCATTCATTGGCAGATGCACTTTGATGGATCCAAGATGCGCACCGGCTTGGGAGCCGGCATCATCCTCACCTCTCCCAAGGGCGACAAACTCAGATACACATTGCAAATTCATTTTGCCGCCTCCAACAATGTAGCCGAGTATGAGGCGCTCATACACGGGCTCCGGCTAGCCAAAGAACTCAGCATACGCCGGATCCCGTGCTATGGCGACTCGGATTTGGTGGTCCAGCAGTCATCTGGTGACTGGGACGCCAAGGACGCAAACATGGCGAGCTATCGATTCCTTGTCCAGCAAATCAGAGGATACTTTGAAGGATGCGAGTTCCTCCACGTGCCACGGGCCGACAATGAGCAAGCAGATGCCCTGGCATGGATCGGCTCCACCCGACAAGCTATACCAACCGGCGTCTCTCTCCAATGCCTCCTCAAGCCGTCTGTCAAGCCGTCTCCAGAATCAGACTCCATCTTCGTACCGCCTGCCCCTGATGTTGTCGGATCTGACTTGGGGAACCCAGCAGGCGGCTCGGGGACTTCGACAGGCGGCCCAGGGACTGCCGTAGTCGCACCCGGCTCGGGGACTTCAGAACCCGGCCCGGGGACTGCAGCAGTCGGCCCGGGGACTGCAACGACACAACAGGCGGTGGCCGACTCCGACTCTTCACCACCCAACCCACCCACCCGGGTCACAGTAGCCGTATTGACAATAGAAGAAGTCACAGCTCCATAATGGGCCCAGCCCATCCTCAACTTCCTAGTAAACAGAGAGCTGCCGACTGATGAGATCTCGGCAAGACTAGTTCAACGCCGAGTCGGAGCATACACAATAATAAACAGAGAACTTGTTAAGCATAGCGTCACTGGAGTCTTCCAGCGCCGCGTCGAGCCAGAGAAGGGCATAGCAATCCTCAAGGATATCCACCAAGGCGAATGCGGCCACCACGCGGCCTCAAGATCACTTGTCGCCAAAGCTTTCCGCCATGGTTTCTTCTGGCCGACTGCTTTGGAAGACGCCAAGGAATTAGTCAAATGCTGCAAAGGGTGCCAAGTCTTCACCTCCAAGCAACACCTGCCAGCTTCTGCACTCAAGACCATCCCCCTCACCTGGCCCTTTGCCGTCTGGGGGCTGGACATGGTGGGCCCATTCAAGACGGCGCGCGGCGGCATGACACATCTGCTTGTCGCCGTGGACAAATTCACCAAGTGGATTGAAGCGAAGCCAATCAAGAAGCTGAACGGGCCGACTACCATGACATTCATCGCAGATATCACCACCCGGTATGGTATACCACACAGCATCATCACTGACAACAACACGAATTTTGCCAAGGGAGCACTGGCACGTTTCTGCGCAACACAGGGCATCCGACTGGACTTAGCGTCCGTTGCCCACCCGCAGTCAAACGGCCAGGTCGAGCGAGCAAACGACCTCATCCTCTCCGGCATCAAGCCCCGACTGGTCGTACCACTGGAGCGTTCGGCCGGCTGCTGGCTCGATGAGCTGTCGGCGGTCCTCTGAAGTCTGCGTACTACCCCGAACAAGTCAACCGGCTTCACTCCTTTCTTCCTTGTATATGGTGCCGAGGCTGTCATCCCAACTGACATCAAGTTCGACTCGCCTCGGGTCACCATGTACACGGAGGCGGAGGCTAAGGAAGTGCGACAAGACGGTGTCGACCTGCTGGAAGAGGGCCGGCTGTTAGCACTCAGCTGGTCCGCCATCTACCAGCAGGGTTTGCGCCGTTACCACAACCGGAAGGTCAAGCCAAGATCCTTCCAAGAAGGCGATCTTGTGCTCCGGCTGATCCAGCGAACAGCCGGCCAGCACAAGCTCTCGGCCCCTTGGGAAGGCCCATTCGTCATCAGCAAGGCCCTAGGCAACGACTCCTACTACCTGATCGACGCACATAAGCCAAAGGCACGCAAGAGGGATGATTCTGGCAAGGAGTCAGAACGACCATGGAACGCCAATCTCCTGAGAAGATTTTACAGTTAAAAGCAAGCAATAAACAGGAAAGCAAAGGCAGCGGATCAGACTAAGGGCGCAACAGGCGAGCCGGGCTGGTCGGTGGAGACGGCAGTGCCGGCTGGAGGAGTGGCCGGCTGGCGAGTCTCGGCTTGATCATCGCCGGCTGCAGGCGGCGTGCTCGCACGCGCCTCGTTGCTGGAGGCACGATCAAGTTGAGGCTGGCCGGTTGCTCCACCGTCTGGCACGACGTCTTCACCATCCTCTCCCTCCTCCTCTTCGCCCTCGTCGCTGGAGTCGATCTCCTCCGCCGAGTCCTCACCATCCGCCGGGTTCAGCCCGAACCACTCCTCCGGCTGAGCAATGCCGTTATCATCCACCTCAGGAACAAAGGCGCTGGTGTCGGTGTAGTCGGCGATTGCCGAGGTGCGCTGGATGATAGCCGGCCACACCGCCTCCCGCTCCACGTCAGCCTCCTGCCGCCAGGTGGCCAGCTGGTCCAAGCTCAACTCGGGATACCAGGCTTTGACGAAATCTAGCGCCCGCCTGGCGCCTGACTGAGCTGCAGAAGCCTTCCAGGCCTCGAAGCGGCCAACCGCTACCTCCAGCCAGTCGGCAGTCCGACTGGGGGACGGGGAATCGCCTCGCTGGGCCAGAGGGCGGCCAGCACTTGCGCCCCAACGCGCTGAAGACGGCGGAGCATGCGGTGCGCTGGCTGGAGGCGGGCTTGGATCGCCAGAAGCTGCTCCTCAAGCGACCGACGAGCATTGAGCGCAATCTCCACACCGGCTTGCCTTCGTGCCTCGCGGTGGGCCTCGACGACCTGGTTGGCGGCGGTAGAGTAACCAGGGAAGTACTCTGCACAACAAAGAAAGAAAGAGAAAAAACACAAAGTCAGAGAATGGACTAAATGGCAAGCGGCAAGCAAGAAACAAAGAAGAAGGCGGCCTACCGTCGACCAAGTCTTCGATCTGGCCGTAGCCGCTGATCAGCGACTACCTTGCCTCAGCCCAGCTCGCCACCTCGGTCTCGTACTCGGCTTGGAGGGCAGCCTCGCTGTCCTGCACCGCCTTCAGGGCCGCCTTGTGGCTCTCCTCCTGGTCGGTCAACCTCTTGACCAGGCGGTCACGCTCCTGAACCAAGGCGTCAAACTCGGCTTCCATGGCGCGAAGGGCGGTCTGGGTCCCACCCAGCTGCTCCCTCAGGCTGGCATTGGCCTCTGCAGATATGGCAAAGAAGAAAAAAACAATAAGAAAGAAGTCGTCAGGAAAGATCCGACCCGACTGCTCAGCAGTCGGCCCGAATCTCGGGGACTACACCCAGTGGGTGCGCTGATGCGCCCCCACGTGAGATAAAAGATGAAGCACTTACTCCGGCTCTCAGTTAGATCAGCAGTCTTCTGGGTCAGCTCCCGAGCCTGGGAGTTGAAGGCAGGCGCACGGAGGTTGTGGTAGTCCTGCAAGTCGGACAGAGAAGCGAACAAGAGCAAGATAAGCAATCAAAGTCTACTAAGAAGTTCCAAGCCGCCTGCTCAGCAGCCGACTCGAAACTCGGGGACTACACCCAGTGGGTGCGCTGACGCGCCCCCACGGAAGAAATCAAGATCAAGAAACAGAAAAGCAAGAAGACTCACCCGAATGGCCGCCCGTGTCGCGAGGAACTCATCATTGTACTGCCTGAGCACGGCGGCCTGGGACTGTAGCCGGTTCCGGACTTCTTGCGCCGCCACGTTCACCACGGCCGTCCCACCACCCGGCGTACACCCCGAGCTGGCGCTGGCTGTCTCCAGATCCTGGGTCGACGAGCTAGAGCCTGCGGCCTTCTGCGGGTCCGGCGCCGAAGTCGCCTTCCCTGCGTGATGGCGTGATGACGACCGGACCACCAGGTCCGTCTTTGCAGTCGGCTCACCTCCAGCCGGCCGCACGGGCGGCGCGTCAAGCCGGCTGCCTCGGTCCGCCCCAGTCGGCGATGGCGGTGCCGCCTCCCTCTCCCGGACGACAACGTCGTCCTCCTCCCTCTCCATCCCCGGCAGGTCGCCACCAGCTTCCTCCGGCGGGGGCTCCGGGATCTCGGGCGCCGCGACACACAGGGGGGTGACAAGTAAGGCTCCCACCGCTGCCGCTGCGGCTACAGCCTCCGCTTGAGCCTTGGCCGCCGCGTTGGCTTGTGCCTTCGCCAACTCCTCCACCATCTCCTGCGCCGCCTTGGCAGCGGCCGCCCTTAGCTCCTCCGCCTCCCACGCCTCTCGCGCGTTCTGCTCTGTTGCCGCTTGAAGCTCGGCACGAGGGTCCACCCGGCGGCTGTTTGCGGATCCTCCCGCCGATCCAACCACGGAGGCGGCAGCGACCCGCTCAGGAGAGAGCGGAGCCTTGATTGATAAGACAAGACCAGGATTCAGAAATCGACAAGAAAAGAAGAAGGAATATGCAAGAGAATCAACACTTACACCGAAACCGTTTGCGGCTGCTTCACCACCTTGCGGAAGCGGGCCACCTTCGCGGCTGCCTCATCCCGCCTAGTCGCCGCCGCCCTGCTCTTGGGCTTCTTCGGCCGACTGCCAAACAAGCCCGACGTGGCCCGGCGCTTCTGCGCGCCGCCTCGAGCAGGCGGCGCGGCATATGAACCCGCGCCATGGTCGGACGCCGGCCGGCGGCGCGGGACGATTTCCGCCTCGTCATCGTCCGGCCATTCATAGAAGCTGGCTCCAAGCCCGGAGCCACCTGCTTCGCCGCCTCCTGCCTCGGTGTTATCGTCCATGGCGGCCGCCCCCAAGTCGGGGTCCTCCAAGTCATGCTCCGCCCGGTCGGGGAGAAATTGGCGATCCGCCCCCGCTGTCCCGGCCGCAGGTCGAAGGAGAGGGATCTACCAAGAGGTGTCGACTGGTCAGAGTCGGCCAAGAAAAACTTGTTGACAAAACTAAAGAAGAGAAGATAAAGAAAGCATACCATAGGCGGGGGATTGGCACGGGAGTACGGCTCCTTGCCAAACTGCCACTCTGCGGAGAGCTTGCAGTTTGCGAGATAGTTCACCATATGAGCCACCTCGTCATGAGGCATCTCCTAGGTGCACATCCGACTCGGATCGAGTTGGCCGCTCATTTGACAGATCAAATGAGGGCGGCCTTGAAGTGGGAGCACTCGGCGCACCACGAAGGCGGCGAGCAGGTCGGACCCAGTCAGGCCCTCCGACTGGATCATTACCCGGAGTCGGGCGACGGCGGCGGCTCCAACCGGCGACAGCGTCCTGGCCCGATAAGACCACTGGGGCCGCCTCCCAGCCGGCGGGCCGGCTACATAAGCCGGCAAATTGATGTAGTCGCCTTGCGGGGCGACGTTCTTCACATAGAAGTACGATTTCTGCCAGAGTTTCACCGACTGGATCAGCGTGATGGCAGGGAAGGGGTTGTCGGCTGCCGGCCTCCGCACCGCGATGAAGGCGCTGCTCTGAGCCGACACGCCCTGCATGCGGGTGCCAAGCTTGGATTGGAAGAATTCCCTCGAGAGCTCGAGGGTGGAAAGGACGCCGAGGAAGCCCTCGCACAGGGTGACGAAGGTGGACAACAGCACCACCGTGTTTGGAGTGAGGTGGTGCGGCTGGAGCTGATAGAATTCGAGGAAGGAGCGGAAGAAGGCACTCGCGGGCAGGCCGAGGCCGCGCAGGAAGTGCGAGCGGAAGATTACCCGCTCGCCTTCCTCCCGCGCCGGCGAGATCTCCTTCTTCGACGCAAGACGGACCCGCACCTGGTCCTCGCCGGGCAGCCGCCGCGTCTTGCGGAGGAAGTCGATGTGGTCCGCGTGTACGTTGGAGCCGTCCCAGTCTCCGCCGTGTTGCATGACGGCAAGAAGCTGACGAGAAAGGGCGCGGCGACGGCGAAATCACGGCCCCGCGGCGGCGAAGCTGCGGGGTAGTGCGAAGACTAGAGGGACGGCGCGGCGGCGAAGGGCTGCTGCGGCGGAGAAGGAAAGGAAGAAAATGGCAGAGCGAGGGTGAGCGTACGAGTGCCTGCCGCTCCCCCTCCTCCCCCTACTTATAGCCTCGTGCGGCGAAGCCGAGGGGGCGAGGCGTGGGGGGAACGTGGGATTAACTGCGCCCACTCCCCCACGTCCCGCGATTATTGCGCCCTAACGACGTGCAGAAACTGCCGCTGGAAGGCGTGCAGCCCGCTTTGCGCCACAGAGAATCCGCGCCTGGGCCTAGGCGTGGGAGTGATGGGCCCCCGGCCTGCGGCGGTGTCCCGTCGCGCGCGTGGGCTGGCAGGCTTTTTTCAGCCGGAGGGTGCCACGTGGTACGCGGGCGGCGAGCGGCCGGCCCGCAACCCGGCGTGCGCACCAGCCGACTCCCGCCTTCAGACTTCAAAATCTCGCCAAAACGGCGTACCCAACTGAAGCCGGCTCCTAGCTGCTGGCTCTTCAATATAGGAAGCTGACCGAGCTTCTCGTCCTCTTCTCAGCCTTGAAGCCCAACCAGCTTCGGGGACTACTGTCGGAGTAAATGGCCACGGGTAGCCTAACCAACTCCCCCTGGCTCATTGAAAAATTATCAGGCCGATCGGGCATTCAAGCATCCATAACATAGGGCCGCCTCCCCCTGGTGGGCTATCTCACAAGCCGACTACCGGAAGGCGACCTGACCTCAAAAACCTTCCCGAAGATAACCATAAGCTGGCCGACTCCCAGAAGCCGGCCATAAGAAGACCGACTCCGAGAAGCTGGCCACAAGAAGACCGACTCCGAGAAGCCGGCCAAGACTGCACCCACCAGGGCTGCACCCACATAACGGTGATGAGACGGGGCGTGGCCACAATACAGCTTGCCACCCCCGAATCTCGGAGCACGCATGGCCACAGTGCACCGTACGGGTCAGCCATCCCCCGTCCGGCGCGGCACTATTGCCATGTTGACCGTGACGCCACCCACGACAGGCGCAAGTATGACCCGCGGGCGGCGGGCCCCTTCAGCCAGAGAGACGCTCGAAGGCGGCCAGGCCTCCCCTAGTCGGCCTGGGGTGTAGCCGGCTCCCAATAGCCGGCTACCTCCCTCCCTCGAAGTATGTGCATCATTAAGGAGACAAGACGAGGTAAGGCTACAGTGAGAGCCCGCCAGGCGGCGGCACTGTAGCCACGCTTACCTGGACAAGCCGTCGTCATCAGGGGCGAGGCAATAGTAACCAGCCACCGACAAGACCCCCAGGCGGTGGGGCCGGCCTGTCGACCAAGAGGCCGGCAGCCGGCGGGACCCACCAGTCGGCGGGCCCCAACGGCCGGCGGAGAAGCCGGCGAACACAGACACTGACGGCTAGGACCCACGCTCAGCCGGATTACCATTGTATCCCTTGGGGTAGGCCTATATAAAGCCCCGAGGGCACCCATGCAAAGGGTTGATCTCTGAGATAGTTTTAGACACCACGTAGAGAGAAGAGGAGAGCTAGCCTTGCCTTTCTTCCTCCTCTAGCCAAACAGCTCAAGGAGCACTTGTAGCTACTTGTGTTGATCTAGTGATCATGCGGAGACCCCGCAGAGCAGGACTAGGGGTGTTATCTCCACGGAGAGCCCCGAACCTGGGTAAGATCCGCCGGCGTGCATGTCTTCGCCTTATCCCGTTTCCAGGCACCGGCGATGTCTTACTGGCTCCCACAATGATAAGCCACCCGTTGGAATATGTTGCACCTACCACCCGACAGAGCACCATATTTTTTGTCTCCCTTGTGTGAGATAAAACGATACCGTCTTTCAAGTGGATTTTCTACAAGCCACCAATCTGCATGCTCACAGGTATAATACAACACCTGTATACTTACATTTTTTTGGTACAATTCTATTTCTTCTCTATTTCTTACACATAAACAACTTAATAAAAATACACTACTTGTGCCTCTCTAACCAATGTTCTTCGATGAAGGAAGCATTAAAAACTAGCCTCCTAGATACATTGCATAAGTTGTGTCGGTGGCACATCATGAAGAACTACAAAGACCACCTCGCCTTGTTGTATAAGGAGCCCGAGAAACTCAAGGGTGAACTCACTGCGGTGCTGAACCACCCACTAATGCCAACATAATTTGAATAGGCATGGAAGGACCTCATGCGGAAATACAACTTGAAAAACAATGAAGTGATGAATTCGCTGTGGGATGACAGGCACGAGTGGATCTCAACTTACTACAAGGAAATTTTCTGTGCTCGGATGACTTCCACACAGAGAATCGAGAGCATGAACCGTATATTGAAGAAAAATTTCGTCAAAGAGAAGCATGATCTCCATCTGTTTGCTCAACAGGTGGATAAGTGCATTTAGACTAGGAAGGTCGTCGAGCATGCAGAGACAGTTGGAAATGAGGTAAATAAAATGTCCATAAAAACTACTAAATAACTACAAAAACAAACAATATTTTCAGTTCTTTGATTCGTAACGCTGCATTTCTGATCATGCAGTCAGAAGTAAAGACAATGACCCAGTTTGGGTTTGGAGTTCATCTGTCGAAAGTATACGCAAGGGTAGTTTTTGCAGATTTCAAAGAAACACTCTACCACAGTACTGCATTCAGAGCAGAATAGTGCCCTGACAAAGTACCTTGTACACCACTACAACAGGTCAGATGCATTTGATTGGGCAAGGCATGATTTCCAAGTGGTTGCCGATGAAAAGAAGGGTGTCTACGAATGTGAGTGCGGACTCTGGACACACACAGGTGCGGCTCGCTAGCACAAAAATCCTAATTTCTGAATTTATGCATGAAGCTCACTTACTGGAATTTAAAAGTCCACTTGCACAAGTAACTGACAAAACCAAGTGAAGTTCACTTCCTTAAAATGAACAAAAAAAAATCTATGTTTGTTAATTTCATGCAGTTCACTTACAAAACAAAGAAACCTGTGTTGTCTGCAGGGCTCTTTTGCGTCCATATGGTATGCCTGCTGCTTCACCTGAGAGTAGACAAGATTCTTGAGGTGTACATCATGAAAAGATACACCCAGAAAGCAAGATCAAATCCAACGTTTGACAGAAGAGACTACGAACAAACAACACTAGATGGAAGTTCACTATTTTCCCGTAGAAAATTTCTATCACAAACATCAATGGACCTTGCAAAACAGAGGGACAAGGTCCGACGCCGAGTACCACAGGGCGTTGTTTGGTATGAGGGCACTGATTGAGGAAGTTGATGTGCTGAACAAAGAAGAAGAAGTAGCAAAAATAAAACAAGCAGAGAATTCCCAGCTTGACCAGAATACTGAGAAAGTAGAAAATGCCGAACACAGCGCTACTCTGGTGCAATCAAAAAAGAAACAATTCCACCTCCTATTTCAAACAAGAGAGGGAGGAAGAAACGGGGCGATGCAACTCAAGAAAAGGCTGCATGCAAGGAGAAAAATGATGACAAAAACAGTAAGCCACAACCTGAGCTGGACAGTGATGGTCAGCCACTAGGAATAAGAAGGCGCAAGACATCTAATGCCATCAAGAGCCACAATTCTAGGACATGTAAAACAAAACATGAAAAGAAAACCATGGCCATGGCGATGCACAACCAAACGGAAATTTCGCTGATAACACTAAGAAATGGACGAAACCAAGACTTTGTAGCATCTGCAACAGGAGGGACAGACACAATTCAATAACTTGCCCCAAAAGAAGAAGATCACAAAACAAAGAAGACAAAGAAGATGAAATCATAGAAGAAGATGGTGATATAACTGAAGAAGAAGTGGCTTATCAAGAAGCAGATGAAGAAGAGGAGGAGGAACAAGAAGAGAGTGAAGAGGATGGAGAACATGAAGAAACAATGCTCAGAAGACCACCAAACAAAAGACAGAAAACAAAAGGGAATGTTGTTGTACAAAAACAACTAAGAACGACACCACATACAAAAAACAGGGTAGGAGTGCGAAAGGATGCTGTTCACAGCGCTAGAAAATAAAAACTGCCATCAACCATCACGTGAGGAGCAAAGAAGATTGCAGTTCACATCGCTGGAAAACAAAACCGCCATCAACCAGCACGCGGGGAGCAAAGAAGATTGCAGTTCACAGCGCTAGAAAACAAAAACCGCCATCGACCAGAACGCGAGGGGCTATAAACACAACGGTGAAAAGACAAGAAGCAGCAACACCGCCACGGAAAACAAGACAAAGTGCAACATTAGACGTACTCCAGTCACCGCAAAGAAGCAACGGGTTAACGACCAAATAGATATAGTTCAATAAATTAATCATATATATAGCAGTTTGCATATCTGTATGACTTATGTAGCAGTTTGAATTTTGTGTAAACACGAATTTCCCGCTGACTTTGAGTTCTTCCACTAAACCATACGAGATAAATGATGTATAGAGAAAACCATATATATATATATAGCAGTCTGGAGTAAACATTGACGCCCTTTGATCCATAACCCATAAGAAAATGCAATTAGCTCATAAACAGCAGGAAGTTCTGCCAAGGCGGTTCAGATCACAAAAGTACTTATTACAATCACGTCAAAGATGAAGCATTCGATACGCAAAAGTACTTACTACAATCAACCTCATAACCTTAACCAATCAGGTCAAACGTGATTTTAAACATACGATCCTCAAGTTCAAAAAAGTTGAGGACAACAACTTGCTGAGACTTCAGGACACTCTTAATGAAGAATTCCTTCTAGCCTTTCTTGAGATACAGCCGCCCAACAACGCCTACACGGTAATTAACTGGTTTCGGGTGTCCATTGTCGAGAACAACTTGGAAAATACCCTTCTTCTTGAGCCAGAGATACCTAACAGCTCGTTGGGGAATTTTCTGCAAAAAATAATAAAACTATTAGAGGACAATATTAGAAGTACAATTCTCATACTATGCACACAGATAAAACAAACCTACACAGATTACATACGCGACCCAGATGAAGTGCATAACAGACCAACAAGCAGTACAGATAAAACACAGATACAGTTCATGAACCTCTTATGCAAGGGAGGTACATGTAGTACGGAACATGCTAATATGCAGTACGCTTCTAACTGTCATGCAGTTCATAAAAAAGTTAAATAGTACACATATAGCACAGGCTAGCGAGATACTAAATTGTGCGAGTCACGACCCGATCTTTCATGGTATTTGCGAGACAACAATGAACGGCAGCAGCAACAGTCGCAGAAAATTGAACAAACGTAGAAGGAGAATCTTCGGATCAAACAAGATGTAAGAAGCCAGAGAAAAATACTTGCACCAGAGCTAATACGAGATCAGGCGCACAGCAGCATCGAATCCCTAGGATTCGCAGAAACACATCTTGGTGCCTCCCGATGTAGGCGTTTTCTGGTATTTTCTTATTCAACTAAACTTCGGCAAAGAAACTAACTCCCGTGCATCGGCCGTAGCCAGCCCCTTTTATAGGCGACGTAGATCTGACCAAACCGACTCCAGCTAACAAAACAGATACGGACTCTATCTCTTCTATTCAAACTAATTAAGGTGTTTATACTAATTAAATATCCGGCAACGTTGATCACTAGAAGCCAAAACTCAACTACTAGTACGGGCGTCCTAACGCTTCTCAGATCGATCTTCATCTCCTGAGCTTGGACACTTTGTTATCAAAGGGACTCTTTATTCATAATTCAATGAGGAGGGATCCAACAAAGATATGTTGCGGAGGTGTTCTAAAATTGGGATTGACCTCATCTGGTTTTGGTTCAGAAGCGGACGCACCTTCCTTGCTTTTAGCTCCCCAATAATCTGAACACACAATATTAGAAGCTGATGATGGCGCAGAACCTAGCAACCCTCTGCCATTTTTCCTTGCTCTTGCCATCATGTCTGGGTTAACCTTGAGACAGGGTTGGATCCTCGACGTGGTCGGGTTCGATACATCTCTGACATTTTGTATAGAACTCACAAGTAGTGTATCAACGGTCTCATCATCCCCTCCCTCTTGAACTGAAACCGTCCTCGGTTTCGGGGTAGTCTTTGTAATTGCTTTGTTTAATAAAACACAATCATCCACCTTAATTGTGTCAGCAAACATTGGCGAAACACACGTATCTTCCCAGCATCCCAAAATGAATATGTGCTGGTCCGACCTTCATGTGTAGTATTATGATCGTACTGCCAAGGTCTTCCGAGTAACAAATGACATGCATCCATTGGCATGACATCACAGATAACCACATCACTACAATCGCCAATAGAAAAATTAACACGGACCTTATGAGTAACCTTCAGCTTCCCTGTATGATACATCCACTCAACACGGTATGGCTGAGGGTGCTTCCATGTAGGTAACCCCAAAGCTTCCACCAATCCCTTGCTGACCGCGTTGGTGTAGCTTCCTCCATCTATAATCAACTTACAATTGGTGTTATTGACTTTGCACTGAGTCTGAAAAAATATTCCAACACTGTCCCTTATTCTCAATGCGATCCTCTTGCACTCGTTGCACCATTAGTGAAGGATATGACTCAGCAGCTTCAAAACTCGCAACCACATTTTCAGCATCCTTAGATTTTTCACTAGAAGTGTCAGAAATTGCCTCTTTATCACTAGCGGATGCATAGCCATCTCTCGTGAGCAACACTCTTTTCTCATTAGGACATTCACGCTTCATATGTCCCCTTCCTCCACACTTGAAACACTCTATGTCACTAGTGCGTCCGGTCGACTGTGCACTAGGATCAACCATTGACAGTCCTGATTTTGAAGCATCCTTTTGCACGGAACCATGAGAGCGATTTGATGATGTCGCCCTGGAGCTAGGACCGACATCCTCACTCTTATACTGTGAGCGTCGCAATGTGTTCAAAGTGGTACTGGGAACTGTGTTGACTTGGCGCTGCTTAATCTGTTGTTCCGCATGCACAGCTTGGTGCACAAGATCTTGTATGTTGTAGTAGACCACCATCTCAACATGATCCTGCACCTCGATATTTAGCCCGTTAAAGAAACGTGCCATGGTCGCCTCCGGATCCTCCGTTGACCCTGTACTTATCATAAGCAATTCCATCTCCTTGTAATATTCATCAACACTCATATTACCTTGAGAGAGCCGCTACAACTTGTTGTACATATCTCTTTTATAGTGCTCAGGAACAAAACGTCGCCTCATGAATTCTTTCATACCTCGCCAAGTCGTCGGGCGATGTCTTGAATGACAAATTTGATTCCACCAAATTAGCGCGTAACCGGTGAACTCAATTCCAGCAAGTTGAACTTTCTTCTCCTTGCTATAATGATGGGCATCAAAAATTTAATCAACACGCATCTCCCACTCCAAATAGCCTTCTGGTTCGCACTTGCCGGAGAATGAAGGGATTGAAATTTTTATGCGCCCAATTCCATCATCCAAAGGCACACGCACAGCTTGACCAACTCGGTCATGCACTCCACCACGAACGGATGTTTCAGGACGAGGCTCATAGTGTCGTGGTCGTGGCGCGTACCCCGCCTGGTCAACGCCATCGTCGAAACCATCATCTCCAGCATGAGGGTGTGCCGCCAAACGGCGATCATGCACGCCGGCATGTCCATCGCGAGCTGGTGGTGCATAATGTAGTGGAGCAGCCAGAGCAGTCTGTGGTGGTGCAGAATTCATTGCCGGCATATTGATGATGTCTGCCAAACCATCGAACTGAGTGATCAGGACATCTATCCTTTTGCCGAGCGCATCATGACATTGCTTGATGTAGTTGCATGTGTGGTCAAAACCATCCCGAATATTTTGCGGAATATCACCCGCATACACTGGACGTACTATTTCCTCAGAATCAGCAGCAACCTCATCACCCTTGTTGACCGAGGTTGACATCTTGATCAACAAAGTACCATGAACAACCTTAGCTCTGATACCACTTGATATAGCACAGACTAGCGAGATACTAAATTGTGCGAGTCACGACCCGATCTTTCACGAAATTTGCGAGACAGCAATGAATGGCAGCAGCAACAGTCGCATAAAATTGAACAAACGTAGAAGGAGAATCTTCGGATCAAACGAGATGTAAGAAGCCAAAGAAAATACTTGCACCAGAGCTAATACGAGATCAGGCGCACAGCAGCATCGAATCCCTAGGATTCACAGAAACAAATCTTGGTGCCTCCCGATGTAGGCGTTTTCTGGTATTTTCTTATTCAACTAAACTTCGGCAAAGAAACTAACTCCCGTGCATCGGCTGTAGCCTGCACCTTTTATAGGCGACGCAGACCTGACCAAACCGACTCTAGCTAACAAAACAGATACGGACTCTATCTCTTCTATTCAAACTAATTAAGGCATTTATACTAATCAAATATTTGGCAACGTTGATCACTACAAGCCAAAACTCAACTACTAGAACGGGCGTCCTGACGCTTCTCAGATCGATCTTTTATCTCCTGAGCTTGGACAGTTTGTTATCAAAGGGACTCTTTATTCATAATTCAACGAGGAGGGATCCAACAAAGATATGTTGTGGAGGTGTTCTAAAATTGGGATTGACCTCATCTGGTTTTGGTTCAGAAGCGGACGCACCTTCCTTGCTTTTAGCTCCCCAATAATCTGAACACACAATATTAGAAGCTGATGATGGCGCAGAACCTAGCAACCCTCTGCCATTTTTCCTTGCTCTTGCCCTCATGTCTGGGTTAACCTTGAGACAGGGTTGGATCCTCGACGTGGTCGGGTTCGATACATCTCTGACATTTTGTATAGAACTCATGAGAAGTGTATCAACGGTCTCATCACCATACACGGGGGGGAAATTGTGCAAACTAGTAGTGCTCATCTCATACCTATGCAGTTCACATCTTGTAACCATGTAGTACGAACTCTATATTCATGGAGCATCATTATAGTACATGCAAACAAACACGAGCTCCATACACTCAAGGAAAAAAATAAAAACAAGATACAAGAACACCGTGCAGTACACTTCAATAAACAAAAGAAGCGCGCTCCTAAAGTAATAGAAGTTCAAACTAGTATGGAATTATACAAAATCATAAAAGTCACAAAGAAAAAATCAGATCGAACGACAATTACAATCTGGCAGTGGGTCTCCACGTCTGTGGGCGTAAGCTGATGGACAAAAGGACTTGTGTGGCCAAGGCCACGGCGAAGCAGGGCGGAATAGAACGCAACAACGTTGATATGGTCCAGATCCAATCCCTCAGTGAAATCTGTGCCATACGCAAGCTACTCCGCTCGCACAGCTCAGCACAAGACCTTGCCCTCCGGCGAGCGTGATGGGCCTGCGAGCAAGCTAAGCAATCGCAATGCATCGGCACACCACAACCATGGCCGCAGCAGGAGAGATTTGTGCAGGGGCCTGGAGCCATCACAAAAAACTCTAGAAAATGAAAAGAAAGAAAGGGAGGTTGGAGGAAGGAGAGTAGTTGTGGCTACAAGGGAAATGAACTGCAAAGGAAGGTTAGAAGTTGGCCTAAATATATAGAAGAGGAATACAAAAGGTCTAGCCACGTAGAAAATAAAAGTGAAAATTAAATGCACCTCCTCCCACCCACTAAGCGTAGCTCACTAATATTTATATTTCTAAAAAATTATAATTCGCAAACCGTTCTAAACAAAGGTGAATGCAGTTCATGTAAGTAATATCAGGCAGTCCACGAGGTGTGTACATGCAGTACATTATGCTTAAAATGAAGCACAAGAGAAAGTGCATGCACTTTCGTGCAGTGCACAAGACACAGACTTAGTACACACAGTGCAGTGCACAACGTTGGTACAAGCAGTACAAATGGTGCATACGAAATACGCAAATATATGGAGTGCAAAAGAAAAAAATACTTGCAATACGAAAAGAAAAAAATATTGACCGCCCGGGTGCAACCAGGCCCCAGCCAGTCTCGTACTAAGTCTGCGCCCACAGTTGTATGTGGGCGAGTCCATTCTGAGCCACGGCATGTGGGGCCGGGCACACAAGGGCCCACAGGTCAGGGGTAATAGTGCGGCGAGCGCCGTGTATAAGCGCCCAATCAATAACTAGAGGAGTTCGAAAGGGTTGCCTCGCCAGGGCTTAAACCAGTTACGGGCGCTCTCGGCGGGCGAGATGGGACTAAACCTTAGAGCATACACACAGTGCACCGCGAAGCTACCGTGTCAGCCGGCAGGCCTACTTGGGCCGAATGCGTCTTCTCACCCCAACACAGGCCCAACACGCGAGAGTGGTTAAAATACCACGACCCACTAAAATAAAACAGTGACTATAGAAAAACAAGAAAAATTAAAAAGTTTTTTTAAATGAATAACCACAACAAAAAATGTGTGTGGGCACTGCCAGAAACTGCAGTTCGCTCTCCTAAATAAATACAGGAAGCCCTAAGTCAACGTGAAAATGTAGTCCACACCCTACAACAATGTAGTTCGTCCTGTTGAAGCATGAAGTATTGTTGTGGCACCCCGGCTCAGAGCGACCGGTTTACCATGCATTGCCAGCCCAGAGACCATGTCTTCTGGCAACACACAACATCTTGGTACAGAAAAAAACCGCTTTATTGATGCTAGCGGAACAGAGTTTATATTACAATAGCTGTCGAGGCCAAGCGGCACACCCGGTGCGGCTGAACAATATGTACATTATTTAGTGAACATAAAGGGGCCTCGATCAGAACGACTACGTGGCAGCGGAATAACATCGTAGCAGAAGCTCCATATCACAGGGACACCGATGTGGACACGAGCTAGACTCGAGCAGCGCTCCTCTCCAACGAGACTTTCCTGAAATCTGGCATGACACGCCTGGTCAGTACATTGAATGCACTTGCAAGCTCACAACAGGCATAATCATAATGGCAAACAATATCATGATACTTAACCAATTATTAATAATGCAACACTATATGTCAAACATGCTGTGGTCATGCTCGAACGTCCCTCGGGACAACTTACCCACCGTGATCATTCTCGGATCACAAACAAGCCACCAACGTGGTCTTAACAAGAGTAACTTGTGATCCTTACAGGCGATCACAACCACGACCAATATCTGCTCCCGAATATCTAGATGGCCTTTCTGCCATCCTCAACAATGCAAAGTTCATAGCTTAGTGTGCACATTTTATTAAACGTTGACTCATGGTGGGACCTACTACGAGGTGTCCGTGACCGTGGACTTGGCTATCGATAGATTATACACTCTACAGAGGTAGCACACTGTACCCACACCACGGAACCCATGGCCTCGCACTCCCATTCAGGTGGACCAATGACATTCCGACGAAACCCTTCCATTGCCATGACACTCTCCCGGCCACTCCGACCCAATCCCCAACGGGCTAGTCCTGGGTGGCCCCGTGTCTACCAAAGACACACCGACCACCGTCGTGGCCAAAACGATCCCACTCGGGGACCCGGTACCATAATCTCAACAACGGGCACACAAGGTTATGCCTGCTTACCGGGCCAGGGTAAGCATGACGTAACCTTCCCTAGTTGGAGGCACCGACCAGAGGCAATGCCAATGGACCGAATCAAGGCCTTCCCACAAAGGCAAATGTGGTTGCACTGGGAAAAACTCGATTCAGCGGCACCATGACCCAGTCAACGGTATATTCAAGTTGAGTTATATTCAGGTTCAACTTAAAATGAAAATGACCGGTGTCATAGCATGCCATGAAATGCAAAACTACACATGCATCACTTAATAACGAAAATGACCGATGTCATCCATATTCACACTAAGCATAAACATCAACAACTCATATTACTTTCCTGATCAAGATAACTCACATATTAACCAAAATATTTTGCAGCAAATTTTATTATTTTCTCATGCAAGAACGTAACTCCCATTAATTTCTCATATGAGTAACAAAGATTTTACCACACACAAATCCTAATTTCTTTACCAACCAAGTGAGGTTCAAACATTTTGTAAGTCAAGTAAAATGACTAAACAAGTACTTAACAGAATATTTTCTAGCAAATTTTTATCATTTTATTTATGCAAGAACATAACTTTAAATAATTAATAACATGCATAACAAAATTTATTTCTATCATCACCACAAATAGATCCTAGCTTGGCTTCACCAACTAAGCTAGTTTCCACATTCTGTAAATCAAGCATATTAACTAGCAAACACTTCACAGAATATAAATAACACAATAGTTATTTAAATGCATGGATTAATCATTTCATTCAAGTAAGAAAATCATAAATATTGAAATGACACCATGAAAATGTTGTTGTGGCTTGCCTTAGTGCAGATGAGGTTCACAAGCCTTCTGGTGATCCTCAAGACAAGCCTCACCATCTGAAAATAATTTTAAACGCAAAAAGAAAATATCAAGAACACTTTTGAAAATCACCAGAAATTCTAAACGTCTCAGAAAAATGTCATCTTTGGTGAGCTGCTAGATTTCTTTGCAAAGAACAAGATGCAAAAAGAATCAATTCATTTGGAATTATGGTGGAGGAGTTATGGTTGTTTGGAGTGTTCTGTAAATTCAAATGAATTTGAATAAAAATAAGCAGGCTGGGGGGGTGACGTCGAAGGCGTAAAGACTAGGGGCGGCACCACTCATACCGCTTCGCGCACGTACAGAGTGGCTGACTAGCGGGCCCCGCTAGTCAGGTTAGGAGGAGGGGGAGAAGGAAACAGAGGGAGTCGCAGCTCCACCGGAGCTCTTGCCGGCGATGAGGACTCCTTGGCCAAAACGAGAGGGAGGGATGGCAAGAGGGGGTTGAGGCGCACCTGCCCATACCAGTAGCGTAGCTAGGGGTGGTCGGACAGCGTCGGAATCAACCTCGCAAGCGGAGGCAGAACACGGTGGTTGCCGGAGATGAAGAAGACAGCGAGCAAAGGCAACTCCAGGGGCTCCAGAGGGGCGGAACGGCTTCACCGGAGAGGGGCGGAGGCCCTGGAAGGGTCGCCCTGGCCTGGGAGGGGCTGGAGCTACCGCGGCGACCAGAGGGGATCGCCGGCGAGCTCGAGCTCGGGGACGGCGGCCCGAGGCCTGCCCGGCCGGGCTACGGCTTCCTACTCGCTTGTGGGGTGTGTGGGAGTGCTGGATGGTGCTCGAGGAGGCTGGGGGTGGCTCCATTTATAGGCGAGCAGCGACGGGGTTTCGGGCTCCGCCGGTGGACACCTGTCCACGGCGCCCGGCGACGAGCGGCGTCAGTGAGAGTGGAAGAAGGCGACGCAGCTCACGCGGCAACTGTTGGCGGATGGAGACGAACACAGGAACAAGGAGAAGGCGATGAGCACAGTGCGCGCCGCACTGTTGGGTTGGCCGGACCGTGCCCGTGCTCGCTGCGGCGAGCTCCGGCATCGGCGAGCGCCATAGGGGAGTTAAGGGAGTTGAGACGAAGATGGTGGCGAAGCTTGGCATGCTACGGCAGTTGGGGAAGCAAGCACGCACGAAACAGAGCGCTCGGCGGCACTCAGAGCGCGTCGACACGCATGCCAGCACCCCTGGACGAATGTGGTCACCGCGTGGACCATGACATCAGGCCGAGCTAAGCCTAAACTTCATGTCTGGCGTGTTTTTTGTGGTAGTTTGAGATGTTACCACGCTTTGGTTTGGATCCAGGTGCAGTAGAGAAGTTTTTACACGCCAGGTAAGTTTCTGGTCAGTAACTTTGAGAGGTTACTGAGGTCAAATGGCTAGGAGTTAGAGGCTGTGCTTTGGAGGTTAGCCAAGAGTTACTAAGGTGAAAATGCACAAGAAAACCCAGGCACAATGGAGCAAGTAAAATGGTAGTTGTTGTAGAAACCACCATTTCTGTCCAGAACAGCAAATATTTTTTGTAGCAAAAATATTCCAAAAAGTGATGAAATATTTTTGCTCAGGAAGGTGCCCTAGGGTTCAAAGAATATGTGTGAATTATCTCAGATTTTTCTGGGCCATAAAAATTAGGGTTGCTTTGGAGCATACTGATCTGGCTAGGGTTTTTGAGAGAAAATGAGTATTTTTCTTTTAAGAAAATATTCCAAAGATTATTTTGGGATGGATCAGAAGGGGAATGATGATCAGAGAGGGAAATGGAGGACTTGGGTGAAAGCCAAGAGTACCCAAGTGTTTAAGTCCATATGAAAAGATTCAAAAACTCCAAGTTTCAAATTTAATCCAAATAAAAATCAAGCAAATGAGAGAGGGCAAAAACCAGGCTGTCACAATTGTTACTTATGGAATGCAGTTCCCTTTCTACTATATTGAAGTTCAGTTAAAATGAAGAATGCAGCCCGGTTAGTTAAGCAAAGTAGTCCGGTACCCCTACCCACAAAACCCTCCAACCCCACAAAAAATTGGATCACTATCATCTATAAAAATAAGAAAATAAAAATGCACTCCATCTAAAAAGCAGTGCGCTTACATCTGTATGAATCTTGAGATCTGATCTAATACAATATACAAAGAATAAAAATCAGTTGCATGCAGTACAATTTATGGACATAGGCAGTTCTATCATGATATCCAAGAAGTGCACTTAGTAAGAAAATTCACCAAAAACATAATCATCTCACTTCTGATAGTTGCGTGCCTATCTGAAGTTGTCACGAAAAAAGAGGCGACGCCATTTCGGGTTTCGAACGCACTAACATAGCCTCCACATCACAGAACCTCTCTGCAGTTGCCACGTAACTGAAACCACAACCCTGCCACGCTTCCACCCCCCTCCACCACTCCCGCGTCCTGTCACAAACCGCCATAAAAAGAGCAAAATCAGAACTGCTTCGTCCCCAGAAACCTCATTGCAGCTTCTTCTCCCCACTTCCTTTCATTAACCTCTCTCTCCAAAACAAACGAGAGAGAGCAAAGGAGAGCCATGGCGGATGCACCTCTGTACAAGCAGCGCCGCAGGTACACCAGGGAGCTCCACGACATCGAGCTCCAGGGCAACCATAGCTCCATGTCGTTTGCACAAGCAAGGGTCGAGACGTGGACAAGATGATGTCCACGCTCAAGAGGAAGCTCGACGGAATACCCGTAAAACTAGTCGGCGTTGATGTCGAGTACACGCACTACATGAAGCCATAGGGGGCAGCAGTGCTCCAGCTATGCGTAGAACAAGAGTGCCTTGTCTACCACATCTCTACGGCTAAAGACATGTGAAAACTACTATCAATCTGTACTCTTGGTTGTCAATATGGATTTTTAATTTTCTTCATTGCAAATGCCCTTATATAAACTTGGGTTCTCAGTTTAAAAAAGCATGGCATAGCAATTCGTTGACAATTTTCGGCTGGCTCCATGTAACTCATGTGTTCAATTCTTCAATTAGGTGATCTAGGGATCCACACAGTTTCATTTTGTTTTACCAAATACAAATTATCTGCCTAAACAATAGAAAACTGCACTATTACTGCCTACTTCCAATCATGTATGAATTTGGAGGTAAAAAGATCATAGTCCAATCTATCCGAATCCTGTATGAATTTAAATTCAAGAAAACAAGCATGCATTTGTTTCTTGAATCTATTATGAGATTTACTAGTCATGTTGTACAAAGTATTAGCAGCTACTCATTGCAACAGATTCAGGGTTTCATAGTGCAGTTCAGTTCAGAAAATCAAAAAAACATTGGGTGGTACTCAATAACCGGTACTGTCTCACTATATTCAATCTATACAAACAACTTGCAAGCCAATGGTACTGGAAAAATTCCTCATGAATGATGAATACACCTTCGCCAGATTCGCCATCGAAGGAGACAACAACAAGTTGCAGCTACTTGGCTTGGAGATCAACTCCCACAACTACATCTACTACCCTATAAAAGCACGAAGTGCGGAGATCCAAAACTTAATCCTACCCATCTAATCACACTTATATGGTTCAGATTAGCCATTAAAACATGTTTGGTCTAAAACATGGTTTAGCAGCAAAGCTAACACCCCCATGCAAAAAAGAAAAGCTTCCACCCACGTAAGCGCCGCACGCACGCAGGACATTTCCATACTGAACCACCACACGCCCCGTCTGCTCCCCGACAGGCCGACACCCACGCGAGCGCCGCCCCCGCCCAGTGGCAACCACTCGCTGCCGGAGTCTGCCGCGCCCTCGCCCGCTCGCTCGTCCGCCGCGGCCCCAGCCCCGACCCGCCGCCCACCCAGCTGCCGGAGACTGCCGACCTCGTCCTTGCGCCGCCGATCAAGGAAAACAGATTCGCAGCAACCTTGCGCCGTCGATCCTGCCTTCTCCTCCTGTGCCCCGAGTCCACCCTGCCTTCGGTTGCCGCCCGCGCTCAGCAGCCGCCGGCCTCCTCTGCCGGTCAGCCGCACCCAGCGCCCTCCTCCTACCTTCTCTCTCCCTCTCCTTCCTTCTCTCTCCCTGTCTCTCTCTGCACTGCAGGATGCCATGGCCATGGACCAAAGCTCGAAGTGGATGTTGGTGATAGCTTCCCTCGCGACTGCCTGGACTGGAGAGTTGCATCTAATCAGGCCTCCCTCCTCTCCACTAAGTGCATCTGAGCACATTAGTTCTTGCACGGTATGTGTTCGACAGTTTTTCTCTTAAGGCAGAAGTTCTATGCTGCTATGTTGTTTCAACCCTTGGGCAGCGTGCTTATGAAAATGATTTTGTTCTTTCAATCTATGTGTTCTCATGAAAGTGCAGGTGGAGCATAGGAGCATACAACTGATTCTTTGGAACACCTGATTCCACTACACATGCAATCATTTGTAGTGTTTGCTTACTGTTTTTTTGGAACACCTGATTCCACTACACGTGCAATCATTTGTAGGTACTTTCCGGATCAGCAAACACCCAGATTTTGGGGATTTATAATATGAGTGTGTTCATGTGTTACTAGAATTGTTGTACCTAATTTGTTTTTGTTGGGGCTAAATTTTGCTCAGAAAAATATAGGAAATTGGGCATCAAATAGTTTAATCTTGGTCATATTTTAGTATTGCGTTTCACATGAACTATTGAAATTGTTTTGTACACACAAAACAATTGCTTATCAGGATCTAAGTTGTTGTTCTTCATGTGGAATTTATAATTTAGCATCTTGAGAACTATGACATGTGTAGTCAAGTGCAAGAAGATTTAAATTCCTAGAACTTAATCAACTTATAAAGTCAGAAGAATATGGTTCCGGTAATGTGACCGAGGAGAAAATTTGGCCTCTTTTTTAACCTGCACCAACATTAATAATGGTGAAGTGTTACATTAGGAGCCTATCTTGGTCGGTTTATCTTTTATGTAAATGATATGTGCTGCCTAGAACTTATGCTATAAATTATCAATACCATGTTTCTAGATAGTACCAAATTTTGTTAAATTATGAGGCTTTTCTTTTCTAAAATCAATCATTCATGCATTTGGAATGTCTCAATCCTGAATATACTTTGGATGTAATTGCTATTGTCGAGTTGGATTAGATTTGGATTTAATTTCTAAGTCTCAAACTCTCATTTGACCGGCCTTAGCCACCATATAAGCATTGGGTCTCAGTCGATCAGCCGTAGCCATGAGCTAGTACCAAACTAGAGGCTAAAACCACATTCTCCGACTAAATGAGGTATGAAACTACCATACTTCTAAACATTGTTTGTCAGCATGCTTATACTCACCTACTGTAACGATTACAGCCACATCCTAGGGGCTTCATCAGAAGAAACACCTTCCATTTTTTTACTAACATAATCATGATACTTTACTACTAGAAGCAGTACTACTTTAATTTACACCAGTTTTTAACAGT
This sequence comes from Aegilops tauschii subsp. strangulata, assembly GCF_002575655.3. Taxonomy (NCBI): domain Eukaryota; kingdom Viridiplantae; phylum Streptophyta; class Magnoliopsida; order Poales; family Poaceae; genus Aegilops; species Aegilops tauschii. Next base: position 129,903,427 of record NC_053039.3, read on the forward strand.
AGTTGTGCGTTTGAGCCTTTCTCTGGAAATTAAAATAGATTGCTTCAATGATTTATTATCAATGCCACTGACCAAGTTTATTTCTTCTAACCTTATAATCTAGTATTTCATATGCCAGGTGATTGAATGATTGACAGTCTTCACAGAAAAAATGGCACATGCCCTTTCAGGAAAACCAACAGAAGATTTACCGCTGAACCCTCACTTTTAAGGCAACTTCATTGGATGACTACCTGTTTTTTAGCTAACTTTTGGTTGTTCAGATGAAGTTGGATGGGAGATGGCCATCTGATGACAACATGTACCTAGGGTAGGGCAATAGACCTGATCTAAGCACCCTACCTAAGGACACTACCCTGCAATCAAGGACATTCAAAGGACAACAGATTCTACCGACTGAAATCACCACAGGACTCAACCCACTCGACTGAGTGTTCACTTGGATATCCCAATTCCATTCGACCATATCAGGATCCACTCGGAGAACAGAAGATCTAAAGTCACTCTGAAGGACAACGGCCGGGCATTCACTCCGTAGTCTTAATGATCATTTATGTCACTTTAATGCTGGCGTTACCAGTAATGTTCCTACCTTTATGTACATTGAACCCTGTGTAACTGAGGGCTGGAGGGGTCTGGCGAACTCTATATAAGCCACCCCCCTCCTCAGGCACAAGGGTTCGCACCCCTTGTAACTACACACTCATAATCCAATCGACCGAGCTCCCGAGCGCCGAGACGTAGGGCTGTTACTTCCACCGTGAAGGGCCTGAACTCGTAAATCTTGTGTGTACAACTTCACCATGGCTAGGATCTTTCCTCCTCATACCTACCCCCCATTCTACTGTCAGTCTTAGAACCACGACAGTTGGCGCCAACCGTGGGGCAGGTGTCTTAGCAACTTTCTGGTGAGGTTGCAGTTTTTTCGATTCCCATCATCATGGTTTCTGGTGGTGGATTGGCGGAGGGCACCAAGATCCGTCTCGGCGTGCTCGTCTTCGTCGCCGATGACTCTGCCTCGCTCCAGGAGGCCCCCCTCGACGTCGAGACACTCCCCGTCCGTGGGGCGACGCACTTCCGTGCGTGCGTTCGCGGCGTCCTTCCGCGGCAGCCGTCGACTCAGTATCGGTCGGCTCCCGCAGTTTCTTCGCTCCCCGTTGTTCGCCGCCGCAAGCGATCTGGTCGCTCACAGCTTCAACGATGGGTAAAACACGCGGTGGCTCGCTAGTCGGCCACCCCCCAGGTCGCGGCAATCGAGCCCGGCGAATCACTCCACGGGCTGTTCGATCTGTCGATTGGCTCCGTCGAGACCTTATCCGAGTGCGACAGCAGCGATCCTGCTGCAGAAGTCTTGATGGTCGACATGCCGCGCAACCCGCCTGGTTTTCGTCGCAACGGTGTCGGTGTTGGCGGCGGCGACCCGTCGCGCGTTCACGAAGAGTACCACCCTGAAACCCTTTCTTCACAACAGAGGGAGGAGCTTCACCGCCGGAACATGGAGGCTCTCCACACGCCCATCATTGGAGAGTCCTCTGAGGCCCGGGCCTTGGAGGAGGCGCGCCTAGCCAACCTGGCTGAGCGCACTCGACTGGAGAACCTTCAGCATGCACTCGACGAGCATGCTCGACAGCGGGTTCCTGAGTCCAGTCGACGACAGCGACAACTTTTCCCGCCTCAACCTCAGGTATACCGCACTGCGATTCAGAATCTAACAGCTGCGGCCCGTATAGTGGAGTCTATCCAACCTTCCCAGTCCGAGGCTGGTAGGGGTTTGATGCAGATCCGGACCTTACTTCGGGCAGCAGGAGAGCAGAACACAGCGGTGTCTCAGTCGCAGAATAGGATTCATAGCAGATCTGTGATGGCAGACACAGTTCAGTCGGCCCACAGCCCAAGACCGCCTCCGAGGCGTGAGGGACGTGGGCATCGACAGGATCAGTACGTGGGTCAGAACCACGAGCAGTATGATCACCGTCTTGGCCGTGATGACCGTCGTCGGGTGCCCACCCCTCCTCCGAGGAGTGGATCATATGTGCCCCGGCAATATGATGACAGGCGCCCACACAGTGGAGAACGAAGGATACCAGTCGACCCAAGGGAGCCAGGCTTTGATGCGAGATCGATTCTTGTTCAAGGTTTTGGTCGACAGGAACAGAGCACACAGAGAGGGACTTGACAGCGATCGCCCGACTGGCAGCAGAGTTCATGTCTCAGGTCCAGAATGTTTCAGCAGAGCCAGCAGGGCTGTAGAGATTCCTCCCAACTTCAGGCTGGCGACTGGAGTTAGCAAGTTTACTGGTGAGTCCAAGCCCAACACTTGGCTTGAGGATTACCGAGTGGCTGTGCAGATTGGTGGTGTCAATGATGAAGTGGCCATGAAGCTTCTTCCTCTGATGCTGGTGTTGGAAATATGCCCTAGAGGCAATAATAAATGGTTATTATTATATTTCTTTGTTCATGGTAATTGTCTATTATTCATGCTATAATTGTATTGTCCGGAAATCGTAATACATGTGTGAATACATAGACCACAACGTGTCCCTAGTAAGCCTCTAGTTGACTAGCTCGTTGATCAACAGATAGTCATGGTTTCCTGACTATGGACATTGGATGTCATTGATAACGGGATCACATCATTAGGAGAATGATGTGATGGACAAGACCCAATCCTAAGCATAGCATAAAAGATTGTGTAGTTTCGTTTGCTAGAGCTTTTCCAATGTCAAGTATCTTTTCCTTAGACCATGAGATCATGCAACTCCCGGATACCGTAAGAGTGCTTTGGGTGTGCCAAACGTCACAACGTAACTGGGTGACTATAAAGGTGCACTACGGGTATCTCTGAAAGTGTCTGTTGGGTTGGCACGGATCGAGACTGGGATTTGTCACTCTGTGTGACGGAGAGGTATCTCTGGGCCCACTCGGTGATGCATCATCATAATGAGCTCAATGTGACTAAGGCGTTAGTCACAGGATCATGCATTGCGGTACGAGTAAAGAGACTTGCCGGTAACGAGATTGAACAAGGTATTGGGATACCGACGATCGAATCTCGGGCAAGTAACATACCGATTGACAAAGGGAATTGCATACGGATTGATTGAATCCTCGACACCGTGGTTCATCCGATGAGATCATCGTGGAACATGTGGGAGCCAACATGGGTATCCAGATCCCGCTGTTGGTTATTGACCGGAGAGGCGTCTCGGTCATGTCTGCATGTCTCCCGAACCCGTAGGGTCTACACACTTAAGGTTCGGTGACGCTAGGGTTGTAGAGATATATGTATGCGGAAACCCGAAAGTTGTTCGGAGTCCCGGATGAGATCCCGGACGTCACGAGAGGTTCCAGAATGGTCCGGAGGTGAAGAATTATATATAGGAAGTCAAGTTTCGGCCACCCGGAAAGTTTCGGGGGTTACCGGTATTGTACCGGGACCACCGGAAGGGTCCCGGGGGTCCACCGGGTGGGGCCACCTATCCCGGAGGGCCCCGTGGGCTGAAAGTGGAAGGGAACCAGCCCTTAGTGGGCTGGGGCGCCCCCCTTGGGCCTCCCCCCATGCGCCTAGGGTTGGGAACCCTAGGTGGGGGGAGCTTCCCCCTTGCCTTGGGGGGCAAGGCACCCCTTCCCCCCAACTTGGCCGCCGCCCCCCCCTTTGGATCTCATCTCCAGGGCCGGCGCCCCCCAGGGGGCCTATATAAAGGGGGGAGCGAGGGCAGCAACCTACAGCCTTGGGCGCCTCCCTCCTCCCCTGCAACACCTCTCTCTCTCTCGCAGAAGCTCGGCGAAGCCCTGCCGGAGACCCGCTACATCCACCACCACGCCGTCGTGCTGTTGGATCTCCATCAACCTCTCCTTCCTCCTTGCTGGATCAAGAAGGAGGAGACGTCGCTGCTTCATACGTGTGTTGAACGCGGAGGTGCCGTCCGTTCGGCACTCGGTCATCGGTGATTTGGATCACGGCGAGTACGACTCCGTCATCCACGTTCATTGGAACGCTTCCGCTCGCGATCTACAAGGGTATGTAGATGCACTCCTTTCCCCTCATTGCTAGTAGACTCCATAGATGCATCTTGGTGAGCGTAGGAAAATTTTAAAATTATGTTACGATTCCCAACAGTGGCATCATGAGCCAGGCCTATGCGTAGTTACTATGCACGAGTAGAACACAAAGCAGTTGTGGGCGTTGAGTTTGCCAATTCTTCTTGCCGCTACTAGTCGTTTCTTGTTTCGGCGGCATTGTAGGATGAAGCGGCCCGGACCGACCTTACACGTACGCTTACGTGAGACAGGTTCCACCGACTGACATGCACTAGTTGCATAAGGTGGCTAGCGGGTGTCTGTCTCTCCTACTTTAGTCGGAACGGATTCGATGAAAAGGGTCCTTATGAAGGGTAAATAGAAATTGGCAAATCACGTTGTGGTCATACGTAGGTAAGAAAACGTTCTTGCTAGAAACCTAAAAACCACGTAAAAACTTGCAACAACAATTAGAGAACGTCTAACTTGTTTTTTGCAGCAAGTGCTATGTGATGTGATATGGCCAGAAGATGTGATGAATGATATATGTGATGTATGAGATTGATCATATTCTTGTAATAGGAATCACGACTTGCATGTCGATGAGTATGACAACCGGCAGGAGCCATAGGAGTTGTCTTTATTATTTTGTATGACCTGCGTGTCATTGAATAACGCCATGTAAATTACTTTAGTTTGTTGCTAAACGCGTTAGCCATAGAAGTAGAAGTAATCGTTGGCGTGACGACTTCATGAAGACACAATGATGGAGATCATGATGATGGAGATCATGGTGTCATGCCGGTGACGAAGATGATCATGGTGCCCCGAAGATGGAGATCAAAGGAGCATAATGATATTGGCCATATCATGTCACTATTTGATTGCATGTGATGTTTATCATGTTTTTGCATCTTATTTGCTTAGAACGACGGTAGCAAGTAGGATGATCCCTTATAATAATTTCAAGAAAGTGTTCACCCTAACTGTGCACTGTTGCGAAGGTTCGTTGTTTCGAAGCACCACGTGATGATCGGGTGTGATAGATTCTAACGTTCGAATACAACGGGTGTTGACGAGCCTAGCATGTACAGACATGGCCTCGAAACACACGCAATACACTTAGGTTGACTTGACGAGCCTAGCATGTACAGACATGGCCTCGGAACACGGAGGACCGAAAGGTCGAGCATGAGTCGTATAGAAGATACGATCAACATGGAGATGTTCACCGATCTTGACTAGTCCGTCTCACGTGATGATCGGACACGGCCTAGTTAAACTCGGATCATGTTTCACTTAGATGACTAGAGGGATGTCTATCTGAGTGGGAGTTCATTATATAATTTGATTAGATGAACTTAATTATCATGAACTTAGTCTAAAATCTTTACACTATGTATTGTAGCTCAAATGGCCAACGTTGTCCTCAATTTCAATGCGTTCCTAGAGAAAACCAAGCTGAAAGATGATGGCAGCAACTATACGGACTGGGTCCGGAACCTGAGGCTCATCCTCATAGTAGCCAAGAAAGATTATGTCTTAGAAGCACCGCTAGGTGATGCACCAATCCCACAGAACCAAGACGTTATGAACGCTTGGCAATCACGTGCTGATGATTACTCCCTTGTTCAGTGCGGCATGCTTTACAGCTTAGAACCGGGTCTCCAAAAGCGTTTTGAGAAACATGGAGCATATGAGATGTTCGAGGAGCTCAAACTGGTTTTTCAAGCTCATGCCCGGGTCGAGAGATATGATGTCTCCGACAAGTTCTTCAGCTGTAAAATGGAGGACAACAGTTCTGTTAGTGAGCACATACTCAGAATGTCTGTGTTGCATAACCGCTTGTCTCAGCTGGGAGTCAATCTCCCGGATGACGCGGTCATTGACAGAATCCTCCAGTTGCTTCCACCAAGCTACAAGAGCTTTGTGATGAACTACAATATGCAGGGGATGGAAAAGACCATTCCCGAGGTATATTCAATGCTGAAATCAGCGGAAGGGGAGATCAGAAAAGAACATCAAGTATTGATGGTGAATAAAACCACTAAGTTCAAGAAGGGCAAGGGTAAGAAGAACTTCAAGAAGGACGACAAGGGAGTTGCCGCGCCCGGTAAACCACTTACTGGGAAGAAGTCAAAGAATGGACCCAAGCCCGAGACTGAGTGCTTTTATTGCAAGGGAAGTGGTCACTGGAAGCGGAACTGCCCCAAATACTTAGCGGACAAGAAGAAGGCCGGCAACACCCAAGGTATATGTGATATACAAGTAATTGATGTGTACCTTACCAGTACTCGTAGTAGCTCCTGGGTATTTGATACCGGTGCGGTTGCTCATATTTGTAACTCAAAACAGGAACTACGGAATAAACGGAGACTGGCAAAGGACGAGGTGACGATGCGCGTCGGGAATGGTTCCAAGGTCGATGTGATCGCCGTCGGCACGCTACCTCTGCATCTACCCACGGGATTAGTTTTAAACCTCAATAATTGTTATTTAGTGCCAGCTTTGAGCATGAACATTGTATCTGGATCTCGTTTAATTCGAGATGGCTACTCATTTAAATCCGAGAATAATGGTTGTTCTATTTATTTGAGAGATATGTTTTATGGTCATGCCCCGCTGGTCAATGGTTTATTTTTGATGAATCTCGAACGTGATGTTACACATGTTCATAGTGTGAATACCAAAAGATGTAAAGTTGATAACGATAGTCCCACATACTTGTGGCACTGCCGCCTTGGTCACATTGGTGTCAAGCGCATGAAGAAGCTCCATGCAGATGGACTTTTGGAGTCTCTTGATTACGAATCATTTGACACGTGCGAACCATGCCTCAAGGGTAAGATGACCAAGACTCCGTTCTCCGGAACAATGGAGCGAGCAACCAACTTATTGGAAATCATACATACCGATGTGTGCGGTCCAATGAGTGTTGAGGCTCGCGGAGGATATCGTTATGTTCTCACTCTCACTGATGATTTAAGTAGATATGGGTATGTCTACCTAATGAAACACAAGTCTGAAACCTTTGAAAAGTTCAAGGAATTTCAGAGTGAAGTCGAGAATCAACGTGACAGGAAAATAAAATTCTTACGATCAGATCGTGGTGGAGAATATTTAAGTCACGAATTTGGTACACACTTAAGGAAATGTGGAATAGTTTCACAACTCACGCCGCCTGGAACACCTCAGAGAAACGGTGTGTCCGAACGTCGTAATCGCACTCTATTGGATATGGTGCGATCTATGATGTCTCTTACCGATTTACCGCTCTCATTTTGGGGCTATGCTTTAGAGACTGCCGCATTCACTTTAAATAGGGCTCCGTCGAAATCCGTTGAGACGACACCGTACGAATTATGGTTTGGGAAGAAACCTAAGCTGTCGTTTCTAAAAGTTTGGGGATGCGATGCTTATGTCAAGAAACTTCAACCTAAAAAGCTCGAACCCAAGTCGGAAAAATGCGTCTTCATAGGATACCCTAAGGAAACTATTGGGTATACCTTCTACCTCAGATCCGAGGGAAAGATCTTCGTTGCCAAGAACGGGTCCTTTCTAGAGAAGGAGTTTCTCTCGAAAGAATTGAGTGGGAGGAAAGTGGAACTTGATGAGGTGATAGTCACCCCTTCTGAACCGGAAAGTAGCGCAGCGCGGGAAAATGTTCCTGTGGTGCCTACACCGACTGGGGAGGAAGTTAATGATGATGATCATGAAGCTTCGGATCAAGTTTCTGAACTTCGTAGGTCCACAAGGACATGTTTCGCACCAGAGTGGTACGGCAACCCTATCCTGGAAATCATGTTGTTAGACAACGGTGAACCTTCGAACTATGAAGAAGTGATGGCGGGCCCGGATTCCGACAAATGGCTAGAAGCCATGAAATCCGAGATAGAATCCATGTATGAAAACAAAGTATGGACTTTGACTGACTTGCCCGATGAGCGGCGAGCCATAGAAAACAAATGGATCTTTAAGAAGAAGACGGACGCGGATGGTAATGTGACCATCTACAAAGCTCGACTTGTCGCTAAGGGTTATCGACAAGTTCAAGGGGTTGACTACGATGAGACTTCCTCACCCGTAGCGAAGCTGAAGTCCGTCCGAATCATGTTAGCAATTGCCGCATACTATGATTATGAGATATGGAAGATGGACGTCAAAACGGCATTCCTTAACGGCTTCCTTAAGGAAGAGTTGTATATGATGCAGTCGGAAGGTTTTGTCGATCCTAAGAATGCTAACAAAGTATGCAAGCTCCAGCGCTCAATCTATGGGCTGGTGCAAGCATCTCGGAGTTGGAACATTTGCTTTGATGAGATGATCAAAGCGTTTGGGTTTACACAGACTTATGGAGAAGCCTGTGTTTACAAGAAAGTGAGTGGGAGCTCTGTAGCATTTCTCATATTATATGTGGATGACATATTATTGATGGGAAATGATATAGAATTCTTGGAAAGTATAAAGGCCTATTTGAATAAGTGTTTTTCAATGAAGGACCTTGGAGAAGCTGCTTATATATTAGGCATCAAGATCTATAGAGATAGATCAAGACGCCTCATTGGTCTTTCACAGAGTACATACCTTGACAAGATATTGAAGAAGTTCAGTATGGATCAGTCCAAGAAGGGGTTCTTGCCTGTATTGCAAGGCGTGCAATTGAGCACGGCTCAATGCCCGACCACGGCAGAAGATATAGAAGAGATGAGTGTCATCCCCTATGCCTCGGCCATAGGGTCTATTATGTATGCCATGCTGTGTACCAGACCTGATGTAAACCTTGCCGTAAGTTTGGTAGGAAGGTACCAAAGTAATCCCGGCAAGGAACACTGGACAGCGGTCAAGAATATCCTGAAGTACCTGAAGATGACTAAGGATATGTTTCTCGTTTATGGAGGTGACGAAGAGCTCGTCGTAAAGGGTTACGTCGACGCTAGCTTTGACACAGATCTGGATGACTCGAAGTCACAAACCGGATACGTGTATATTTTGAATGGAGGAGCAGTAAGCTGGTGCAGTTGCAAGCAAAGCATCGTGGCAGGATCTACATGTGAAGCGGAGTACATGGCAGCCTCGGAGGCAGCACAAGAAGCAGTCTGGATGAAGGAGTTCATTACCGACCTAGGGGTGATTCCCAATGCGTCGGGCCCGATGACTCTCTTCTGTGACAACACTGGAGCTATTGCCCTTGCGAAGGAGCCCAGGTTTCACAGGAAGACCAGGCATATCAAGCGTCGCTTCAACTCCATTCGTGAAAGTGTTCAAAATGGAGACATAGATATTTGTAAAGTACATACGGACCTGAATGTAGCAGATCCGTTGACTAAACCTCTCCCTAGGGAAAAACATGATCAACACCAGGACGCAATGGGTGTTCGATTCATCACAATGTAACTAGATTATTGACTCTAGTGCAAGTGGGAGACTGTTGGAAATATGCCCTGGAGGCAATAATAAATGGTTATTATTATATTTCTTTGTTCATGGTAATTGTCTATTATTCATGCTATAATTGTATTGTCCGGAAATCGTAATACATGTGTGAATACATAGACCACAACGTGTCCCTAGTAAGCCTCTAGTTGACTAGCTCGTTGATCAACAGATAGTCATGGTTTCCAGACTATGGACATTGGATGTCATTGATAACGGGATCACATCATTAGGAGAATGATGTGATGGACAAGACCCAATCCTAAGCATAGCATAAAAGATCGTGTAGTTTCGTTTGCTAGAGCTTTTCCAATGTCAAGTATCTTTTCCTTAGACCATGAGATCGTGCAACTCCCGGATACCGTAAGAGTGCTTTGGGTGTGCCAAACGTCACAACGTAACTGGGTGACTATAAAGGTGCACTACGGGTATCTCCGAAAGTGCATGTTGGGTTGGCACGGATCGAGACTGGGATTTGTCACTCCGTGTGACGGAGAGGTATCTCTGGGCCCACTCGGTGATGCATCATCATAATGAGCTCAATGTGACTAAGGCGTTAGTCACGGGATCATGCATTGCGGTACGAGTAAAGAGACTTGCCGGTAACGAGATTGAACAAGGTATTGGGATACCGACGATCGAATCTCGGGCAAGTAACATACCGATTGACAAAGGGAATTGCATACGGATTGATTGAATCCTCGACACCGTGGTTCATCCGATGAGATCATCGTGGAACATGTGGGAGCCAACATGGGTATCCAGATCCCGCTGTTGGTTATTGACCGGAGAGGCGTCTCGGTCATGTCTGCATGTCTCCCGAACCCGTAGGGTCTACACACTTAAGGTTCGGTGACGCTAGGGTTGTAGAGATATATGTATGCGGAAACCCGAAAGTTGTTCGGAGTCCCGGATGAGATCCCGGACGTCACGAGAGGTTCCAGAATGGTCCGGAGGTGAAGAATTATATATAGGAAGTCAAGTTTCGGCCACCCGGAAAGTTTCGGGGGTTACCGGTATTGTACCGGGACCACCGGAAGGGTCCCGGGGGTCCACCGGGTGGGGCCACCTATCCCGGAGGGCCCAGTGGGCTGAAAGTGGAAGGGAACGAGCCCTTAGTGGGCTGGGGCACCCCCCTTGGGCCTCCCCCCATGCGCCTAGGGTTGGGAACCCTAGGGGGGGAGCTTCCCCCTTGCCTTGGGGGGCAAGGCACCCCTTCCCCCCCCACTTGGCCGCCGCCCCCCCTTTGGATCTCATCTCCAGGGCCGGCGCCCCCCCCAGGGGGCCTATATAAAGGGGGGGAGGGAGGGCAGCAACCTACAGCATTGGGCACCTCCCTCCTCCCCTGCAACACCTCTCTCTCTCTCTCGCAGAAGCTCGGCGAAGCCCTGCCGGAGACCCGCTGCATCCACCACCACGCCGTCGTGCTGTTGGATCTCCATCAACCTCTCCTTCCCCCTTGTTGGATCAAGAAGGAGGAGATGTCGCTGCACCGTACGTGTGTTGAACGCGGAGGTGCCGTCCGTTCGGCACTCGGTCATCGGTGATTTGGATCACGGCGAGTACGACTCCGTCATCCACGTTCATTGGAACGCTTCCGCTCGCGATCTACAAGGGTATGTAGATGCACTCCTTTCCCCTCATTGCTAGTAGACTCCATAGATGCATCTTGGTGAGCGTAGGAAAATTTTAAAATTATGCTACGATTCCCAACAGCTGGAAGGTTTGGCCAGAGCATGGCTGAATCAATTGACCCCAGGCAGTATATTCAGTTGGGAGGAACTTGCCCGAGTGTTTGTCAGAACTTTTGAGGGTACTTGCAAACGGCCAGCGGGTTTGACAGAATTGCAGCATTGCGTGCAAAAACCGAATGAGACTCTGAGAGATTACATTCAGAGGTGGACCACTTTGCATCACACAGTGGAAAATGTATCTCAGCATGAAGCAGTTTGTGCCTTCAAGGAAGGCGTTAGGTATCGAGAGCTTAACCTGAAATTCGGTCGGACAGGAGATATGTCTCTGACTCGGATGATGGAATTAGCCACTCGGTATGCTAACGGAGAAGAAGAAGATCGACTCCGCAGTGGAAAGAGCAAACCAGTCGGTCAGGACACCGGCGGAGGCAATTCCAATCGGAAACAGAAGCGTAAAGCTGAGCCTGCAGGACCTGGTGAAACTGCGGCAGTGATCCAAGGAAAGTTTAAAGGGAAACCCATGGGGCCCTGGACCCCCAAGAAAATGAAAGATCAAGCAGGAAATGATGTGTTGGATTTGCCATGTCACATTCACACCAAGAAGGATAAAGAGGGTAATCTGATTTATCCTAAACACACCACTCGACAGTGTCGGCTCCTGCCAGCAATTCCGAGAGAAGCAGCCCAGTGAAAAGGAAAAGCAGTCAGACAAGGATGAGGACAAGGAAGAAGGTGATGATGGTCTTCCCAACGTCAATTCCACTCTGGTGATTTTTGCTGACATCGAAAGCAAAAGCCGACTGAAAGTGATAAACAGAGAAGTGAACATGGTTGCCCCGGCAATGACGACATATTTGAAGTGGTCGCAAACTGCGATCACATTCGACCCGACACGCATTGCCACTCCAGGGCAGCAAGCGCTGGTAGTCGACCAAGTGGTTGGAGGCACTCGACTGACCAAAGTGTTGATGGATGGCGGCAGTGGTATGAATATTCTTTACGCTGAAACTCTGAAGGGGATGGGCATTCCGATGTCCAAACTTAGTGAGAGCAACATGAGCTTTCACGGCATCATCCCTGGAAAGAAGGCTGAATCACTCGGCCAGATAACTCTTGACGTGGTTTTCGGTGATTCGAAGAATTACCATAAGGAAAAGTTGACATTTGAAGTGGTAGATTTTCAAAGTTATTATCATGCTATTCTGGGCAGGCCTGCATATGCTCGTTTCATGGCTCGGCCGTGTTACATCTATCTTAAGTTGAAGATGCCTTGTCCCAGAGGTGTGATCATAGTTACTGGTAATCGGCAGAAGGTAGAGGAGTGCCTTCAGAAGGGCTCAAAAATTGCTCATGAACAGATGGCAGCAGTTGAAATTCAGGAATATCAGAAGAATGCTGATCCGAGTGAATTGCTGCGGGCTAAGAAGCCTGCCTCAGAGTCCGCATTTCAGTCGTCCGGTGAAACAAAGTCGGTTCATATTCACCCGACCGATCCCAATGCTGCTCCGACTCATATCTCGACGACGCTCGACAGCAAATAGGAAGAAGCGCTCATCCAGTTCTCTGTGAGAACTGGGACATCTTCGCATGGAAACCTTCTGACATGCCAGGTGTGCCCAGGGAGCTGGCTGAGCACCGCTTGCGAGTCGACCCAAAGGTAAAACCGGTCAAAGAGCATCTTCGGCGGTCCGCCGTCCAGAAGAGAAAGGAAATTGGCAAGGAAGTAGCTCGACTTCTTGCAGTTGAGTTCATCCGGGAGATTTACCACTCCGAGTGGCTCGCCAATGTCGTCATGGTTCCCAAGAAAGATGATTCACTCCGTATGTGTATCGACTTCAAGCATATCAATCGGGCCTGCCCAAAGGATCACTTCCCTCTTCCTCGCATCGATCAGATAGTCGACTCGACTGCGGGATGTGAGCGGTTGTCTTTCCTGGATGCATATTTCGGGTACCATAAGATCCGACTATATGGACCCGATGAAATAAAAACAGCTTTCATCACCCCATTCGGGTGCTTTTGCTATGTCACAATGCCCTTTGGTCTCAAGAATGCAGGCGCCACATTCATGTGCAGGATACAGAAGTGCCTGCTCACTCAAATCAATCAGAATGTGGAAGCATACATGGATGACATTGTGGTTAAGTCAGGCAAAGGTTCCAACCTACTGACTGACCTCGCTGAAACCTTTGCCAATCTAAGGAGATATGATATCAAGCTCAACCCGTCGAAATGTACGTTTGGATTTCCTGGTGGCAAGTTGCTCGGTTTCCTCGTTTCCGAACATGGAATTGATGTAAACCAGGAGAAGGTTGGTGCAATCCTCCGAATGAAACGCCCCGTGTGTGTACACGACGTTCAGAAGCTTACTGGTTGTTTGGCCGCTTTGAGTCGATTCATCTCTCGCCTCGGTGAAAAGGCATTGCCTCTTTACCGACTGATGAAGAAGTCTGACAAGTTCGAGTGGACTCCTGAAGCCGACGTAGCGTTTGCAGAGCTGAAAACCCTGCTTTCCACCCAGCCGGTGCTTGCTGCTCCAATCAGCAAAGAGCCTTTACTGCTTTATATTGCAGCCACTGGACAAGTTGTCAGTATAGTACTCACGGTCGAGCGGGAAGAAGAAGGCAAGGCATACAAGGTTCAACGCCCAGTGTACTATATTTCTGAAGTCTTAACCCCATCCAAGCAAAGATACCCGCATTATCAGAAGCTTGTCTATGGGATTTATTTGACCACAAAGAAGGTTGCACATTACTTCTCAGATCATTCAATTACAGTCGTCAGCGATGCTCCATTATCAGAAATATTGAATAACAGAGATGCAACTGGTCGAGTGGCAAAATGGGCGATTGAACTCCTCCCGCTAGATATCAAGTTTGAGGCAAAGAAAGCTATCAAATCTTAGGCAATAGCAGATTTTCTCGTCGAGTGGATTGAACAATAGCTGCCGACTCAAGTTCAGTCAGAATATTGGACTATGTTCTTCGACGGGTCCAGGATGCTGAATGGTTCAGGTGCTGGGGTGGTCTTGGTATCTCCGCGAGGCGACAAGCTCAGTTATGTTCTCCAGATTCACTTTGACTCCTCCAATAATGAAGATGAATATGAGGCACTTTTGTACGGGTTGCGTATGGCCATTTCACTCGGCGTCCGGTGCCTAATGGTCTACGACGACTCGGATTTGGTAGTCAATCAAGTGATGAAGGAATGGGACGTGAGGAGTCCAGCTATGACTGGTTATTGCAATGCAGTAAGAAAGTTGGAGAAGAAGTTTGAGGGGTTAGAGCTTCACCATATACCCCGACTGAAAAATCAAGCAGCCGATGACTTGCCAAAGATAGGTTCCAAGAGAGAGCCCATTCCCAGTAATGTGTTTTTAGAGCATATTCATGCACCTTCGGTCCAAGAAGATCCTTTCACCGAAGAGCCCCCGCAGCCTAAGAGCTCCACTGATCCGACTGAAGTTGAAATCCCAGCCGTGGTCGACTTGGACATGGAGATTTTGTTCGTCATCCCCGATTGGACAGTGCCATACATTACGTATAGTCTGAGGAAGGAACTCCCAGAGGATGAAGAAGAGGCTCGTTAGATCGTCCATCGATCCAAATCCTTTACTGTGATGGGTGAACAGCTTTACAGAGAGAGTGTCACTGGAGTCAGTCAGAAATGCATCACACCGGAAGAAGACCGAATGATCCTCAATGATATCCACTCGGGGACCTGTGGTCACCATGCGTTCTCTCGGACCATTGTGGCCAAAGCATACCGAGCCGGGTTTTACTGGCCACACGCCAACGAGATGGCGAAAGAAATAGTCGACAAGTGTGAGGGTTGTCAGTTCTACTCCAACATGTCCCACAAACCTACTTCAGCGTTGAAGACCATCCCAGTCGTCTGGCCATTTGCAGTTTGGGGATTAGATATGGTCGGACCTTTGAGGACTGGCAGGAGCGGTTTCATCCATGTGCTCGTAGCAGTCGACAAGTTCACTAAATGGATTGAAGCTAAACCTATCAAGAACCTTGAAGCAAGCACTCCAGTCAGCTTCATCAGAGAGTTAACATTCAGAAATGGAGTTCCGCACAGCATCATCACAGATAACGGGTCAAACTTTGATTCAGATGAATTCAGAGCTTTCTGCGCTTCCCAAGGCACTCGGGTCGATTATGCTTCAGTCGCCCACCCACAGTCGAATGGGCAAGCAGAAAGAGCAAATGCTTTGATCCTCAAAGGGTTGAAGCCTCGATTGATGTATGATCTCAAGCATGCGGCAGGCGCTTGGGTTGATGAGCTGCCATCAGTACTTTGCGGATTGAGAACAACTCCAAATCGGTCAACTGGTCGCACTCCGTTCTTCTTAGTCTACGCGGCAGAAGCTGTGCTTCCGAGTGACTTGCTTCACAATGCACCCCGAGTGGAACTTTTCTCAGAAGCCGAAGCAAAACAAGCTCGACAAGATGTTGTTGATCTTCTGGAAGAGGAAAGGGAGATGGCATTAATCTGGTCGACCATTTATCAGCAAGACCTTCGTCGATTCCACGCCAGAAACATGAGAGGTGGAGCATTTCAAGAGGGAGACCTAGTTCTCCGAGTGGAACAACAACGACTGCACAAGCTTGCGCCCACGTGGGAAGGTCCCTTCATCATCACCAAGGTGCTTCACAATGGAGTGTATCGCCTCTATAACGTGGAGCACAATAAAGATGAGCCGCACGCTTGGAATGCAGAGTTCCTCCGTCGTTTTTATACTTAAGCATTCAGACTATTGAGATGTAATAAGAAATACCTTTTTAGTTTGATTATCAAAGACACAGTTTTTCAGTCTTCTAAATGATCGTTGTCGCTTATACATGCGTTTGAAATCCCCCAGTGGGTGGCTTAGTCGTGAATCCGTTTTGCCTAAGTTTTAAAAAAATCCTACCGAGTGAAGAGCAACCCTCTCACTCGGGGGCTTAGCTGCGAATCCGTTTCGCCTAAGTTTGAAAAAATCCTACCGAGTGAAGAGCAACCCTCTCACTCAGGGGCTTAGTTGCAGTCTAGTACTCGCCTAAGTTCTAAAATCCTACCGAGTGAAGAGCAACCCTCTCACTCGGGGGCTTAGCTGCAGTCCAGTACTCGCATAAGTTCTAAAAATCCTACCGAGTGAAGAGCAAACCTCTCACTCGGGGGCTTAGGTGCAGTCCAATACTCACCTAAGTTCAAAAAATCCTACCGAGTGTAGAGCAACCCTCTCACTCGGGGGCTTAGCTGCAGTCCAGTACTCGCCTAAGTTCTAAAAATCTCACCGAGTGAAGAGCAACCCTCTCACTCGGGGGCTTAGCTGCAGTCCAGTACTCGCCTAAGTTCTAAAAATCCCAGCGAGTGAAGAGCAACCCTCTCACTCGGGGGCTTAGCTGCGAATCCGTTTTTCCTAAGTTTGAAAAAATCCTACCGAGTGAAGAGCAACCCTCTCACTCGGGGGCTTAGCTACAGTCCAGTACTCGCCTAAGTTCTAAAAATCCTACCGAGTGAAGAGCAACCCTCTCACTCGGGGGCTTAGCTGCAGTCCAGTACTCGCCTAAGTTATAAAAATCCCAGCAAGTAAAGAGCAAGCCTCTCACTCGGGGGCTTAGCTGCAGTCCAGTACTCGCCTAAGTTATAAAAATCCCAGCAAGTAAAGAGCAAGCCTCTCACTCGGGGGCTTAGCTGCAGTCCAGTACTCGCCTAAGTTCTAAAAATCCTACCGAGTGAAGTGCAACCCTCTCACTTGGGGGCTTAGCTGCAGTCCAGTACTCGCCTAAGTTCTAAAAATCCTACCGAGTGAAGAGCAACCCTCTCACTCGGGGGCTTAGCTGCAGTCCAGTACTCACCTAAGTTCTAAAAATCCTACCGAGTGAGGAGCAGCCCTCTCACTCGGGGGCTTAGCTGCAGTCTAGTACTCGCCTAAGTTCAAAAAATCCCACCGAGTGAAGAGCAACCCTCTCACTCGGGGGCTTAGCTACAGTCCAGTACTCGCCTAAGTTCAAAACCATACGCTCTGTCCTAATCCGCAAGGACGACGAGGTGCAGGTCGACTGCGACCTCCTCCTCAGAGCTGCGCCATAAATACAATGTGCGCTCCGTCCTAATCCGCAAGGACGATGAGGTGCAGGTCGACTGCGACCTTCTCCTCAGAGTTGTGCCATAAATACAACGTGCGCTCCATCTTAGTCCGCAAGGATGACGAGGTGCAGGTCGACCACGACCTTCTCCTTGGAGCTGCATCACAAATACAAAGACTATTCCGAGTGAAGAAACAAGTTCCACTCGAAGGCAAACACAAGCATATTCTGAGAAAGACCAAGGTCAGATAAATCTCGCGAAGTTCCGGACCGCGAATAAAAGTGGTCAGGCATCAGGCCCAAGGAGTTTAACGGTTACAAAATCACTCGGCGTTCCGAGGCAAATTTAAGGCAAAGCATAAATTTTGTTCACTCCGCAGGAGGAGGGCTAGCAGGTTCGCGAACTCGTCTAGGTCGATTCCATCAGCAATCCAAGTAGCAGCAGCGATGAAGGTTTCCATGAAAGATTAGAAGTCATGCCTTTTTGTGTTGGCAACTTTGATCGCCGCCTGTCGGTGTCAAAACCGGCGGATCTCGGGTAGGGGGTCCCGAACTGTGCGTCTAGAATCGATGGTTACAGGAGACGGGGGACATGATGTTTGCCCAGGTTCGGGCCCTCTGTATGTAGGTAATACCCTACTTCCTGCTTGATTGATCTTGATGAATATGAGTATTACAAGAGTTGATCTACCACGAGATCGTAATGGCTAAACCCTAGAAGTCTAGCCTGTATGACTATGGTCATGAATATCTACCATCCGGACTACGCCCTTCGGTTTATATAGACACCGGAGGGATCTAGGGTTACATAGGGTCGGTTACATAAGAAGGAATCTTCATAATTGATCGCCAAGCTTGCCTTCCACGCCAAGGAGAGTCCAATCCGGACACGGGTACAGTCTTCGGCCTTCACGTCTTCACAGCCCATCAGTCCGGCCCATGGATAACAGGCCGGATGCCCGAGGACCCCTTACACTACAAAAAAAATACACTTCCGTGATGATACGTGTTTGTCACAGTAGGTCGCGTTTTCTGTCATGCATGTACATCCATGACGATTTTATGACAGAATCAAGATAGTCATACCTGTGCTATCGTAGAAGTGTTCCATGACATTACCAAAATTATCATCACGGAAGTGTCCACTTCCATGACGATAAATCGCGCGTCACAGAAGTGCTTTCGTCAAGGGTGGCCGGCACGTGGCATCCACCGTAACGGAACGTCGTTAAGCTATCGGGTCGGGTTTTGGATCCGATAACCCGTTAACAGCCCCGACCAATGGGGATTTTTCATGTGTAAAATCATCATTGGCTGGAGGAAACACGTGTCGGCTCATCATTGGGACAGATGTCTGTTGGAAATATGCCCTAGAGGCAATAATAAATTGGTTATTATTATATTTCCTTGTTCATGATAATCGTTTATTATCCATGCTAGAATTGTATTGATAGGAAACTCAGATACATGTGTGGATACATAGACAACACCATGTCCCTAGTAAGCCTCTAGTTGACTAGCTCGTTGATCAATAGATGGTTACGGTTTCCTGACCATGGACATTGGATGTCATTGATAACGGGATCACATCAGTAGGAGAATGATGTGATGGACAAGACCCAATCCTAAGCCTAGCACAAGATCGTGTAGTTCGTTTGCTAAGAGCTTTTCTAATGTCAAGTATCATTTCCTTAGACCATGAGATTGTGCAACTCCCGGATACCGTAGGAATGCTTTGGGTGTACCAAACGTCACAACGTAACTGGGTGGCTATAAAGGTGCACTACAGGTATCTCCGAAAGTGTCTGTTGGGTTGGCACGAATCGAGACTGGGATTTGTCACTCCGTGTAAACGGAGAGGTATCTCTGGGCCCACTCGGTAGGACATCATCATAATGTGCACAATGTGACCAAGGAGTTGATCACGGGATGATGTGTTACGGAACGAGTAAAGAGACTTGCCGGTAACGAGATTGAACAAGGTATCAGGATACCGACGATCGAATCTCGGGCAAGTAACATACCGATAGACAAAGGGAATTGTATACGGGATTGATTGAATCCTCGACATCGTGGTTCATCCTATGAGATCATCGAGGAGCATGTGGGAGCCAACATGGGTATCCAGATCCAGCTGTTGGTTATTGACCGGAGAGTCGTCTGGTCATGTCTGCGTGTCTCCGAACCCGTAGGGTCTACACACTTAAGGTTCGGTGACGCTAGGGTTATAGAGATATTAGTATGCGGTAACCCGAAAGTTGTTCGGAGTCCCGGATGAGATCCCGGACGTCACGAGGAGTTCCGGAATGGTCCGGAGGTAAAGATTTATATATGGGAAGTCTTATTTTGGTCACCGGAAAAGTTTTGCGCATTATCGGTATTGTACCGGGAGTGCCGAAAGGGGTCCGGGGGTCCACCAAGGGGCCCACATGCCCGGGGGGGCCACATGGGCTATGGGGTGTGCGCCTTGGCCTACATGGGCCAAGGGAACCAGCCCCAAGAGGCCCATGCGCCAAGAGATAAGATAAAGGAGAGTCCTAAAGGGGGAAGGCACCTCCGAGGTGCCTTGGGGAGGATGGGCTCCTCCCTGGCCGCACCCTTCCTTGGAGGAAGGGCCAAGGCTGCGCCCCCCTCTCCCTTGGCCCTATATATAGTGGGGGGAGGGAGGGCAGCAATATCTAAGCCCTGGCGCCTCCCTCTCCCTCCCGTGACACATCTCCCTCCTCCCGCAGCGCTTGGCGAAGCCCTGTTGTGATCCCGCTACTTCCACCACCACGCCGTCATGCTGCTGGATCTCCATCAACCTCTCCTTCCCCCTTGCTGGATCAAGAAGGAGGTGCCGTCCGTTCGGCGCTAGGATCATCGGTGATTTGGATCACGACGAGTACGACTCCATCAACCTCGTTCTCTTGAACGCTTCCGCTCGCGATCTACAAGGGTATGTAGATGCACTCCCCTTCCCTCGTTGCTAGATTACTCCATAGATTGATCTTGGTGATGCATAGAAAATTTTGAATTTCTGCTACGTTCCCCAATAGTGGCATCATGAGCTAGGTCTATGCGTAGTTTCTATGCACGAGTAGAACACAAAGTAGTTGTGGGCGTCGATTTTGTCAATTTACTTGCCGTTACTAGTCTTATCTTGATTTGGCGGCATCGTGGGATGAAGCAGCCCGGACCGACCTTACACGTACACTTACGTGAGACAGGTTCCACCGACTGACATGCACTAGTTGCATAAGGTGGCTAGCGGGTGTCTGTCTCTCCCACTTTAGTCGGATCGGATTCGATGAAAAGGGTCCTTATGAAGGGTGAATAGAAATTGGCATATCACGTTGTGGCTTTTGCGTAGGTAAGAAACGTTCTTGCTAGAAACCCATAGCAGCCACGTAAAACATGCAACAACAATTAGAGGACGTCTAACTTGTTTTTGCAGGGTATGCTATGTGATGTGATATGGCCAAAAGGATGTGATGAATGATATATGTGATGTATGAGATTGATCATGTTCTTGTAATAGGAATCACGACTTGCATGTCAATGAGTATGACAACCGGAAGGAGCCATAGGAGTTGTCTTAATTTATTGCATGACCTGCGTGTCAATGAAAACGCCATGTAATTACTTTACTTTATTGTAACCGTTAGACATAGTAGTAGAAGTAATAGTTGGCGAGACAACTTCATGAAGACACGATGATGGAGATCATGATGATGGAGATCATGGTGTCATGCCGGTGACGAAGGTGATCATGCCGCGCCTCGAAGATGGAGATCTAAGGCGCAAGATGATATTGGCCATATCACGTCACTTTATGATTTGCATGTGATGTTTATCATGTTTACATCTTATTTGCTTAGAACGACGGTAGCATAAATAAGATGATCCCTCACTAAAATTTCAAGAGACGTGTTCCCCCTAACTGTGCACTGTTGCGAAGGTTCGTTGTTTCGAAGCAACACGTGATGATCGGGTGTGATAGATTCTAACGTTCGAATACAACGGGTGTTGACGAGCCTAGCATGTACAGACATGGCCTCGGAACACATGCGAAACACTTAGGTTGACTTGACGAGCCTAGAATGTACAGACATGGCCTCGGAATACAAGAGACCGAAAGGTCGAACATGAGTCGTATAGTAGATACGATCAACATGGAGATGTTCACCGATGATGACTAGTCCGTCTCACGTGATGATCAGACACGGCCTAGTTTGACTCGGATCATGTATCACTTAGATGACTAGAGGGATGTCTATCTGAGTGGGAGTTCATTAATTAATCAGATGAACTTAATTATCATGAACATAGTCAAAAGGTCTTTGCAAATTATGTCATAGCTTACGCTTTAGTTCTACTGTTTAAAATATGTTCCTAGAGAAAATTTAGTTGAAAGTTGATAGTAGCAATTATGCGGACTGGGTCCGGAAACTGAGGATTGTCCTCATTGCTGCACAGAAGGCTTATGTCCTTAATGCACCGCTCGGTGTGCTGAACCTCAACGTCGTCTGTAGATGTTGCGAAACATCTGACATACACGTTTTGATGACTACGTGATAGTTCAGTGCGTAATGCTAACGGTTTAGAATTGTGGCACCAAAGACGTTTTTGAAACGTCGCAGAACATATGAGATGTTCCGAACACTGAAATTGGGATTTCAGACTAGTACCCACGTCAAGAGGTATGAGACCTCTTACAAGTTTCTTAAGCCTGCAAACTAAGGGAGAAAAGCTCAATCGTTGAGCATGTGCTCAGATTGTCTGAGTACCACAATCGCTTGAATCGAGTGGGAGTTAATCTTCCAGATGAGATAGTGATGGTTCTCCATAGTCACTGCCACCAAGCTATTAGAGCTTCGTGATGAACTATAACATATCAGGGATAGATATGATGATCCTTGAGCTATTCGCAATGTTTGACACCGTGAAAGTAGAAATCAAATAGGAGCATCAATTGTTGATGGTTAGTAAAACCACTAGTTTCAAGAAGGGCAAGGGCAAAAAGGGATACTTCATGAAACAACAAATCATTTGCTGCTCTGGTGAAGAATCCCAAGGTTGAACCCAAACCCGAGACTAAGTGCTTCTGTAATGAGGGGAACGGTCACTGAAGCAGTATTACCCTAGATACTTGGTAGATGAGAAGGCAGGCAAGGTCGACAGAAGTATATTGGATATACATGTGTACTTTACTAGTACTCCTAGCAGCACCAGGGTATTAGATACCGGTTCGGTTGCTAAGTGTTAGTAACTCGAAATAAAAGCTGCGGAATAAATGGAGACTAGCTAAAGGTGAGATGACGATGTGTGTTGGAAGTGTTTCCAAGGTTGATGTGATCAAGCATCGCATGCTCCCTCTACCATCGAGATTGGTGTTTGTGTTGAGCATAAACATGATTGGATTATGTTTATCGCAATACGGTCATTCATTTAAGGAGAATAATGGTTACTCTTTTTATTTGAATAATACCTTCAATGGTCTTGCGCCTAAAATAAATGGTTTATTGAATCTCGATCGTAGTGATACACATGTTCATGCCAAAAGATATAAGATAGTAATGATAGTACCACATACTTGTGGCACTGCCACTTGAGTCATATTGGTATAAAACGCATGAAGAAGCTCCATGTAGATGGATCGTTTGGACTCACTTGATTTTGAATCACTTGAGACATGCAAATCATACCACATGGGCAAGATGACTGAAAGGCCTCGTTTTCAGTAAGATGGAACAAGAAAGCAACTTGTTGGAAGTAATACATTTTGATGTGTGCAGTCCAATGAGTGCTGAGGCACGCAGTGGATATCGTTATGTTCTTACTTCACAGATGATTTGAGTAGATGCTGAGTGTATTTACTTGATGAAACACAAGTCTGAATTATTGAAAGGTTCAAGTAATTTCAGAGAGAAGTTGAAGATCGTCGTGACAAGAGGATAAAATGTCTATGATATGATCATAGAGATATCTGAGTTACGAGTTTGGCACACAATTAAGACATTGTGGAAAGGGTTTCACAATTAATACCGCCTGGAACACCACAGTGTGATGGTGTGTCCGAACATCATAACTGCACCCTATTGGATATGGTGCATACCATGATGTCTCTTATCAAATTACCACTATCGTTTATGGGTTAGGCATTAGAGACAACCGCATTCACTTTAAAAGGGGCACCACGCAATTCCGTTGAGACGACACCGTTTAGAGAAACCTAAGTTGTCGTTTCTTAAAAGTTTGGGGCTACGGTGCTTATGTGAAAAAGTTTCAGGCTGATAAGCTCGAACCCAAAGCGGATAAATGCATCTTCATAGAATACCCAAAACAGTTGGGTATACCTCCTATTTCAGATCTGGAAGCAAAAGTAATTGCTTCTAGAAACGGGTCCTTTCTCGAGGAAAAGTTTCTCTCGAAAGAATTGAGTGGGAGGATGGTGGAGACTTGATAAGGTTATTGAACTGTCACTTCAACTAGTGTGTAGCAGGGCACAGGAAGTTGTTCCTGTGGCACCTACACCAATTGAAGTGGAAGCTTATGATAGTGATCATGAAACTTCGAATCAAGTCACTACCAAACCTCGTAGGACGACGAGGATGCGTACTACTTCAGAGTAATGCGTGATCCTGTCTTGGAAGTCATGTTGCTAGACAACAATGAACCTACGAGCTATGGAGAAGCGATGGTGGGCCCATATTCCGACAAATGGTTAGAGGCCATGAAATCCGAGATAGAATCCATGTATCAGAACAAAGCATGGACTTTGGTGAACTTGCCCGATGATCGGCAAGCCATTGAGATAAATGGATCTTTAAGAAGAAGACGGACATGGACGGTAATGTTACCGTCTATGAAGCTCGACTTGTGGCAAAGAGTATTTTCACAAGTTCAAGGAGTTGACTACGATGAGATTTTCTCATCCGTAGCGATGCTTAAGTCCGTCAGAATCATGTTAGCATAAGCTGCATTTATGAAATCTGGCAGATGGATGTCAAAACAAGTTTCCTTACCAGTTTTCGTGAGGAAAGGTTGTATGTGATACAATCAGAAAGGTTTTGTCGATCCTAAGGATGCTAAAAGGTATGCTAGCTCCAGCGATCCTTCCATGGATTAGAGCAAGCATCTCGGAGTCAGAATATACGCTTTGATGGAGTGATCAAAGTTTTTGGGTTTATACAAAGTTTGTTAGAAACTTGTATTTACAATAAAGTGAGTGGGAGCGCTACAACATTTCTGATAAGTATATGTGAATAACATATTGTTGATCCGAAATGATGTAGAATTTCTGGAAAGCATAAAGGGTTGTTTGAAAGGAGTTTTTCAAAGGAAGACTGGATAAAGCTGCTTACATATTGGGCATCAAGATCTATAGAGATAGATCGAGACGCCCGATGATACTTTCAAAGAACGCACACCTTGACATGATTTTGAAAGAGTTCAAAATAGATCAGCAAAGAAGGAGTTCTTGGTTGTGTTACAAGGTGTGAGTATTGAGTAAGACTCAAGACCTGACCACAGCAGAAGAGAGAGAAAGGACGAAGGTCGTCCCCTATGCTTTAGACGTAGGCTCTACAGTATGCTATGCTGTGTACCGCACATGAAGTGTGCCTTGCCATGAGTTGGTCAAGGGGTACAATAGTGATCCGGGAATGGATCACATGACAGCGGTCGAACTTATCCTTAGTATCTAGTGGACTAAGGAATTTCCTCGATTATGGAGGTGAAAAGGAGTTCGTCGTAAAGGGTTACGTCGATGTGAACTTTGACACTAATCCGGATGACTCTGAGTAGTAGACCGGATTCGTATAGTACAGCAGTTATTTGAAATGGCTCCAAGTAGCGCGTGGTAGCATCCACAAGATGACATAGATATTCGTAAAGCACACACGGATCTGAAAGGTTCAGACCCGTTGACTAATAACCTCTCTCACAAGCATAACATGATCAAACCAGAACTCATTGAGTGTTAATCACATAGTGATGTGAACTAGATTGTTGACTCTAGTAAACTCTTTGGATGTTGGTCACATGGTGATGTGACCTGTGAGTGTTAATCACATGGTGATGTGAACTAGATTATTGACTCTAGTGCAAGTGGGAGACTGTTGGAAAATTGCCCTAGAGGCAATAATAAATTGGTTATTATTATATTTCCTTGTTCATGATAATCGTTTATTATCCATGCTAGAATTGTATTGATAGGAAACTCAGATACATGTGTGGATACATAGACAACACCATGTCCCTAGTAAGCCTCTAGTTGACTAGCTCGTTGATCAATAGATGGTTACGGTTTCCTGACCATGGACATTGTATGTCGTTGATAACGGGATCACATCATTAGGAGAATGATGTGATGGACAAGACCCAATCCTAAGCCTAGCACAAGATCGTGTAGTTCGTTTGCTAAGAGCTTTTCTAATGTCAAGTATCATTTCCTTAGACCATGAGATTGTGCAACTCCCGGATACCGTAGGAATGCTTTGGGTGTACCAAACGTCACAACGTAACTGGGTGGCTATAAAGGTGCACTACATGTATCTCCGAAAGTGTCTGTTGGGTTGGCACGAATCGAGACTGGGATTTGTCACTCCGTGTAAACGGAGAGGTATCTCTGGGCCTACTCGGTAGGACATCATCATAATGTGCACAATGTGACCAAGGAGTTGATCACGGGATGATGTGTTACGGAACGAGTAAAGAGACTTGCCGGTAACAAGATTGAACAAGGTATCGGGATACCGACGATCGAATCTCGGGCAAGTAACATACCGATAGACAAAGGGAATTGTATACGGGATTGATTGAATCCTCGACATCGTGGTTCATCCGATGAGATCATCGAGGAGCATGTGGGAGCCAACATGGGTATCCAGATCCCGCTGTTGGTTATTGACCGGAGAGTCGTCTCGGTCATGTCTGCGTGTCTCCCGAACCCGTAGGGTCTACACACTTAAGGTTCGGTGACGCTAGGGTTATAGAGATATTAGTATGCGGTAACCCGAAAGTTGTTCGGAGTCCCGGATGAGATCCCGGACGTCACGAGGAGTTTCGGAATGGTCCGGAGGTAAAGATTTATATGTGGGAAGTCTTATTTTGGTCGCCGGAATAGTTTTGCGCATTATCAGTATTGTACCGGGAGTGCCGAAAGGGGTCCGGGGGTCCACCAAGGGGCCCACATGCCCGGGGGGACCACATGGGCTGTGGGGTGTGCGCCTTGGCCTACATGGGCCAAGGGAACCAGCCCCAAGAGGCCCATGCGCCAAGAGATAAGATAAAGGAGAGTCCTAAAGGGGGAAGGCACCTCCGAGGTGCCTTGGGGAGGATGGACTCCTCCCTGGCCGCACCCTTCCTTGGAGGAAGGGCCAAGGCTGCGCCCCCCCTCTCCCTTGGCCCTATATATAGTGTGGGGGGGAGGGAGGGCAGCAATATCTAAGCCCTGGCGCCTCCCTCTCCCTCCCGTGACACATCTCCCTCCTCCCGCAGCGCTTGGCGAAGCCCTGTTGGAATCCCGCTACTTCCACCACCACGCCGTCGTGCTGCTGGATCTCCATCAACCTCTCCTTCCCCCTTGCTGGATCAAGAAGGAGGAGACGTCGCTGCTCCGTATGTGTGTTGAACGCGGAGGTGCCGTCCGTTCGGCGCTAGGATCATCGGTGATTTGGATCACGACGAGTACGACTCCATCAACCCCGTTCTCTTGAACGCTTCCGCTCGCGATCTACAAGGGTATGTAGATGCACTACCCTTCCCTCGTTGCTAGATTACTCCATAGATTGATCTTGGTGATGCGTAGAAAATTTTGAATTTCTGCTACGTTCCCCAACAATGTCATCCACTCATTGGACAGAAGGCACCTATGATACGTCGACACGTGGCACGGCCCAACAGAGGCCCTTTCCTGTGAAAACGTCGGCCCATTTGACTTGGTCAAAAGGTGGCGGGCCGGCCCATGGAAATCCTGTTAATGGCATGTTCGCATATAGCCCATTTACAGCCCGCTAACCCAAGGCCCGTTACGCCCTATTCGAATTAGGCCCAGTAGCGTCATCTGGGCCATCCAATATGGTTCCAGCCCATTTTCACTTCTGGCCCATGTATGGCCCATGACGTCTTTCGGCCCATATGAGGCCCTATGTAACTCTTGGCCTATTACCGGCCCGTGGTGAAACTGGCCCGTAATGAACAGTGTATCACTTTACACCCATTAACGACCCGTGGTGAAACTGGCCCGTAAACAACAGTGTATCACTTTATACCCATTAAAGGCCCGTTATTCCATTGGGCCGTTTCTAGTCCATGTTATCTTTCGGCCTTCTCAGAGCCCATTTATTCTTGGGCTATTTTCCACCATTCGTTTACTTACGGCCCGTTACTGTCATTTTCTGCTTGTGGGCCAAATTCAGCCCGTGGTTATAGTCGGCCCGTTTGTGGTCCGTTAATACGTTGGGCCGTTTTCATAGCGTCATCAAATACGGCCTATTAACGATGGCCCGTTATGGTCGGCCCATGAACGGACGATTCCAACTCTAGCCCGTTTACGGCCAGAATGCGGTATGTTTGGCCCATGTTTGGCCAATCGATCATACGGCCTATATAAGGCCCATTGATGATACGGCCCGTAGAAGGCCCATTGTTTCTACGGCCCGTAGAAGGCCCATTGTTTCTATGGCCCGTAGAAGGCCCACTGTTTCTACGGCCCGTAGAAGGCCCACTGTTTATACGGCCCGTAGAAGGCCCACTATTTCTACGGCCCGTAGGAGGCCCAGTGTCACTACAGTAAATATTAGCCCATGGTTATTGTGGCCTAGTTTTAAAAAATAGGTTATTGCAGCCACTAGCAAATCGCAGAAAAAGAACTGCACTGACTACAAGCAAACAAATAAACAAGACAACAAGGAAATAAATAAGCAAGCAACTTACACTAGGCTATCACGGCTATTACACATATTACATCCACTGGGCATCAAAGTTCACCACCAGTGCAAATATAAGGAACACAGCAGCATATAAACACCGCAGCAAAACAAGTACAGAACTGAAACCACTTCAGAAGAGCTCAAGAAACAATATCCTGGGTACCCATAATGCTGGCAAGATGCTTAGCAAGCTTATTAACTTTCTCTTGTTTGGCGCTTAAGTCCTCCAGCGCTTGCTGTTGCACCAGAAAGTATGCATCTGAATTATGCAGGGACTTCCTCAGTCCTTCGGCTTCCTGTCGCATAACATATGATCGATGTCTTTCAACTTGAAGTTGAGACTCAAGAAGCCGAACTGATTCAGGCAACGAGTTCGAAGAGCTGGTGCCAGCAGTGGTAGCCAGTAACTCGAACACTACATCAAGACAGGACTTTGGGGTTGTCTTAGTGTCTTCAATATAGTTTTTATCAGCTTTCTTGGAGACCAACAGGGATGTCTCACTATCTTGAACCTCATCTGCATTACTTCCTTTACCATTGCATAACAGGGTACTCTTCTCCAATATTTTATCCGCGTTCTAAAAGAGAAACAAACAAACACATCTCAGGTTTACAGTGTAGAATATGAAACTCATTTTGGTAAACCAGTTCAGTAGTAAGGTGGACATGATAACAGCATGAAACAAACATATATCTATGTAGTATGGTCACTGTATGGTCTATATCATTCTAGTTTATGTTGCCAAATCAAGATAGATACAGTTCGAATCATATCTATTTAAGACAAATCAACATAGACAGAATATAAGTGTGGGAAGCTACAGAGCAATAACAACACTTGTAATGTGCATGGCATGAGAACATAACTGTTTATTCAATTGAAACTGAAATCAACATAGAGCAAGTTACAACAGCAAACAGCCGAACACGTTGAAGAAACAGGTTTAAAACATACCTGTTGCGCCATTGGAGTTTCAATTGCATCCTTCAAATTTGAAATTAGTTGGTATCAGTAAATACAGTATTGCAAGAGCAAAGTAGTATGAACCATAGCTACGGAACCTGACCTGAGAACTATTCTTCTTCTGCTTTAAGCGTTGACTTCGGGTTCGGAGTGGTGGTCCTCGTGATTTGGGCACTGCAGTTGCCTTACTAACTGCTCGTGTTTGGGTGCTCTGTGGTGGAGACGGTGCTGTGTCAACGGGAACTGGGTGTCTATCTGCTGGGGTTGGGGTTAGAAGGGGTGTAGCTAGTTCTCTGTCCAACTGGGTAGGGGTACAATCTGCATGAGTGTGGGTTATGTGTGGTGGGGCTGGTTCTTGGGCAAGTACAACCGTGGTTCTATCTGCATCGACAGGTAGCACGATCTTTTCTGAAGACCGTGTTTTTACTCCCACAGATACTGCCATCACTACTTGGTTCAAACAAGGAAGAAAGGGGGTGGGGTGGGGGAGGATTTGTTACCTGAATCTAGGACTTGGTCGAAAGAGGAAATAATGGGGGCGAAAAGTAGCAGAGACTGGCTATCCAACTGGTCTCTAGGTCTAATAGGGAAATAAAGGGAAACGCAGTACAAACTCAATATAAACCCGATCTATTGGTTGAAAAAGGAAAGAAAGTGGGGACTGGGGGACAAGTCAACAGAGTAAGTCTAGCACTAGATTTGTTAGCCTCACACAGTATAAGGTGGCTATACCGAACAAAAATGGGACCAACCCAGATATCCTGTTCTGATGTTTGTTGCCCCGAGCCACTCTTATGTAATGCCACTGGTAAAATGTAGCAGTCGCACTGTTAAAAGTAAGGACACGTTAAACCAATGTTGTTTTCAATGTAATGCCTCCAGTAATATGAATCAATGGCACTTCTTTACATGTCCTGCTAAAATTTCCCATTAAGATAAGTTGGTTCTTTTCGTTAGAAATGCAACTGTCCTAGTCCGCCTACTCTCCCGTGCCCAAAGTAATGTCGTATTTAACAGTTGTCATAGTTAATCCTAATGCCCACACTAATATCTAGCAATGCCAGTGCTTTAGAAATTGCTACTGTCCTTGTAGGATTGCCATTCAGATAAGGAACATGCTTATTTTCATTCGATGCATGTTTCATCACTTGTTAGTCACCCTCCTTTCCACCTTTTTTGTGCAAACAGAGATATACATTTCACGCTCGATCTTAGTTGAACTACACAAATGATATCCAAATTATAGTTGAGCATTCCAGGAGCTTCACAACCAACCTTGCTGTTGCTCAATTTTATTGCAACTAATGAAGAAGAAGCTCTGTGGGTTTTGTTTTCTGATGGAAATGGAACCGGGGCTGGAGCCCTTTTCTTAAAAAAATTGAAGAAGAAGCTGCTAGCTCACGGGACATTGCTTCATTTTAGGTGAACTGCACCAAAAGGTCCCATGAATTGAATCATCCATGTTGGTGACTGAAAGAGCCAGCTTCAGCATCCCAGTCTAAGCACCCCCGGCCTCCATCCTTGCGACGCACGGTACACCTCGTTTGCCACCTGCTCGACCCTAGTGTCACTGATAAAATGAAGTAATAATACAGTTAAAATAGAGCAGGTGTCATCTCTATCATTTCATTTCCAATGTAGATAAAGAAAGTGCTTCTCTTTGTAAATGTATGTTTCATCAACTAGTCCCATTGTTAATGTTTAAGCGTTTCTGCAAACGGGGGTGCTTAATTTTAGTTGATATGTACAAAAATAGAGATTTGAATGTCTCAAGGCGCCTCCTTGTACTACTATTATACACTGATGTTCATCACTGGCAGAAGGTGTATCTGGGAGACTTGGGACGATGTCCAGTATGAGGCGTACCGTATGAGGCGTCGCAGGGCCCATCTCGCCCTCGAAGCATGGCATACTATGATACTATCGCAATATTTTCTTCTATTTATTTTGTGTGTTTCATCAACTAGTGCCACTATAATGTAATCACGCTTTTTCATTATCTGTGCAAACAGGGTTATTCAGCTGCATTTTGGTGGAACTGCAGAAATGTACGTATGGAACCTGCATATATGCAGAGTGCGAGGTGTGCCAAGTATAAATTACCGACACCAACCATGCTACATGCACGCATTGGCATCCACCACCACCAGTGGGATGTGTGGCGCTCTTTGTGGACGGATCTTTCTCGGCAGCAAATCATCTAACCAAATACTAGTAGCTTATATTGGCAGTTTTCTAGGGAGTACTCTTTTCTGAAAGAAGCACCAATCTATTTTTCTTTATTTGTACACTGTGTCACAACTTTGACCCAAAGGTCCAGAGCTATTTTAGGGTGATTGGCTTAGTACTCGGAGACTGATTGTAAGCATGATTTTCATTAGCTGTCACACTGATTGTAAGCATGAGCAGGTGGAAGATTAGGTTAGTGCGAATCTTACCTTAAACCCTATGGCCGCCGTTGAAACGAGGTGGGCGTCGAGGGAACCATGGAGAATGGCGGGGAAGCGACGTCGCGCCATCCGGCCACCTCTTGCAGTGGGAGAACGAATACTCATGTGGCTCCGGCTGGCTCTGCACCCTCACGAACGGCACACCATACTCGATCGATTTGTTATCCTCTGGGTGCTCGACCTTCGACCTGTACGCCCACCACCTCCGCCTGACTATCGCCTCGGGCGAATCTGTCTGCTCCATCGCCCAAAGGAGATACTCGATGAACTCGGAGGACTGCGGCGTGACTGCCGCCGAGGAGTACATGTACATAGTCGCCCTCATCGCCGCCATCTCGCTCTTTCGCATAACATTGCCACATGGCCCGCACCGTCCTCGAAATCTCCCACTCATTGTCAAACCAACTAAGGATCTCCTTCAACCTGGCTAACTTTGCCTGGTCGCCGCCGGTGATCTGCCTGATTCGCTGTTGCATCCTCTCCATAGATGTCCTTTTGAGTGGTCCGGTGCTAGCTTTGGAAGATGGGAGGAGAGACGGTGGTCTTGCAATAGAAAAGAGGGAGAGGCGAGACGGTGGTTTTGGAATGGAGATGATGGAGAGGAGAGGAGGTGGTTTTGCAATGGAGAAGATCAGAAGAGGGAGAGGCGAGACGGTGGTTTTGGAATGGAGATGATGGAGAGGAGAGGAGGTGGTTTTGCAATGGAGAAGAGGGAGAGGAGCTTAGGTTGTCAGTATTTGCAGGTTGTGAATTGTCAGGAGGAGCTTAGGGTTGTCAGTATTTGCAGGTTGTGAATTGTGTTTTGTGTTGTGTATTTTGAGAGTACTTTCAGATATGAATGTCTTTTGAATTTCAGATTTGCAGTATTGAGCATATGAAGTATTTTATGAATTCTAGAGATCTATTTTTAGCACTTAAAAAAATGTAGTTTCATAGGAGTATAAAAGTGCAGACAATGTGATTCTCAGAGAAGAAACTGCAAGTTTCAGTTTCAGATAAGAAACTGCAAGTTCAGTTTCAGATAAGAAACTGCAACTTTCAGAGGCAGAGCATTTATATTAACACGGCCTTTTCAAACAGGGTTAACATCATGTTGGAAGTTTTATTCATGGTCGAAAATGGAACTACCAGCCAGTTAACATCATGCTGATCAACATTCATGCATAGCACATCTTCATATGATGCACAGTCAAAATGCCCACACAATGTCGAGTGTGCGAAACACAGGGAAAACGAGGGACGAAGTTTTGGCAAGTGTTGGACGTGGTTTTGGGCTGCCCCGTCTAGGCTCTCATTTTTAACATGCGCAGCCCACGACCTCGGATGGGAGGTCCATAGGCTTGTTTGTATTTTCTTAGGGTCGTCATGTATCGACCGGCCTATGGACCTCCCATCCGAGGTTTTATTTTTGGCAGCCCAATTTATGTATTTTTTTGAAGAAAACGCAGAGGTCTGTTCTATTTTTCTATATAAGAATAGGAACGCCAGGTCCAACTTATGTTTCCCTTCTAACTATATTATATTTATTTAAATTATTTTATATGTTATTATATATTATTTTTATTGTCATCATATATTTAACACATACTTACATATGTAAGAAAACAGTATCCCACATCTTATTAACTTATAAAAATAATTTCTTAACAAATAAAATCCTGGATTGTTTTGGCACGAAAATCCTAGTGATTGTGTAAAAAAGCTTGGTAAGATTTAAGGACGAATGTAATAATATCACTTATTATTTAAATATATTTATAACAAAATGCTCAGCCCCTTTTTATTTTTTGATAACATTGCTGGCCCAACCCAACATTATAATTAGAATCAGCCCAGCAAAATCGTGTATTTCGAGAAAGTGCAAATGGCCTGTAATTTTTTAGGAAATAAAATAAATGGGCCGCATGGACGCTACATTATTTGTTCACCCAGCCCAGCTAATGGCTGTAATTCAAAAAAAGATCAAATTGACTGTAAATTCTACCGCACAAAAAAAAGACTGTAAATTCTGAAAAAATGGGTTGAATACGTGCCACATTTTTGGAGGCTGAAATGTGGGCCAATAGGTCGAAGCCAACGCAAGTCGTTGTCAATTTAGTCAGCAAATGATTCTGACATGTTAGCCGTTGGATTTACATCCAACGACCGGCATCCATCTTCAATCTCTCATCTTCTTCCTCCAGCGCCGCCGGGACCACCTCCCGCCTCCTGCTGCTAGCAGCTCTGCTTAGCACGCTTCGCTATGAAGCGCTACTCCACCGTTGGCCAGGCCATCCCTCCACCCCTCCACACCTCCTGTTCTTCTCCACCGACTGCCGAACCACACCGCACCAGAACCAGTTAACCCTCGTACACCTCTTCGTCTGCGACTCTACTCCCGCGTCTTCCCATCTCCGGCTCGTTGCTGTCCGGGGCCTCGCCGTCGTCCACCACCTTGGATACGCTCGGCGTAGCGTGGTCAACGTGGTCAACGAATGACACCATCGGAAGTAGACTGTGCATGGAGAGGCTGACAGCTGGGTCCACGGCCGCACACAAGGAAATGCCTCCTTATTACGCGCAAAATAATGATTCCTCCACCTGACATCTGGGACCCATCGGAAGGGCCTCTGTATTTCGCGAAAATAACGTGCCCCCCGCTGACATGTCGGACCCACCAGCTATCTTCGCACGCAAGGAAGTGCCTCCTTATTACGCACAAAAAAAGAATACTCCCCCTGCCAGCTGGAACCCAGCATAGTGGGAGGCTGACTTGTGGGCCTACCAAGTTAACGGGGACGGAGGGCTTTGTCAACTTAGTCAATATGAACGATTCTAGCTCCTGTTACCGTACGATGTTCATCCAACGGCCGTAGTGCTTCTTCAACCTCTGGTCTTCTTGCTCCAGCTGCCCAAACCAGCGTCGGTCGTGTCGCGTGCTCCTGCCTCCCGTGGCCGGCTGTGATGCCGCGGAGGCCTCACCGCCCCCTACTACTCCCACCGCTGGCCAGGCCATCCGTCTACTCACCCACACCCCCTGTTATTCTGCGGCGACAGCAGCCTCACACCGCAGCCGAACCAGTGAACCCTCGTACTCCTCTTCACGTGGGCATCCACTGCTGCGTCTTCCCCGGCTCCGAGTCCTCCCCTTCCTAGTCCTTGCCGCCGTCCACCGCCGTGGTGCTCTCGGCGCGGCGTGGTCAACGTGGTCAAGGAACGACTTCCATCGGACGTGGACTGTACGTGGAGAGGCTGACAGCTGGGTCCACGGCCGCAGCAAGGAAGTGCCTCCTTATTACGCGCAAAATAATGATTCCTCCACCTAACAGCGGGGACCCACCAAACGGGCCACCATATTTCGTGAAAAAAACGTTTCCCCCTGACTGCTGGGACCCACCAGCTACATCTTCGCACGCAAGGAAGTGCGTCCGGGCAAAAAAAAACGATTCGCCCCCCTGACTGCTGGGACCCACCAACTACATCTTCACATGCAAGGAAGTGCGTCTGGGCAAAAAAACGATTCACCCCCGTGACTGCTGGGACCCACCAGCTACATCTTCGCACGCAAGGAAGTGCCTGACAGTGGGACCCACCTGGTCGAAGCGTACGTAGCGTTGTCATTCTGGTCGCGAACGTGTACGTACATATATACTAGTGGATGTAGAGGCGCGCACGTAGCATGTACACGTACGTACAGCGGCCAGGGTGCAAGAAAGAAAATACGGCCACGTATGTGTACATACGGGCGGGGTCTCGAATGCCTACTCGCGCATACGTACGGCCAGGGCTCGTGTACATGGCTGGGCCGGAACGGAGAAACAGCGTCGTCGTCGTGTTCATGGGGAGGCAACGGAATGCATCGTGTTCATGGGGAGGCAACAAAATGCGTCGTGTTCATCGGGAGGCAACGGAACGCGTGGGAGCCAACCGGCTGGGTCGGAACGGAATGCGTGGTCGTGTTCATCGGGAGGGCTTGGATGGAACAGGCGATGGAAACGAGGCCTGGCGTACCGCAAAACGGAGGAAACTGACCGCCTACGTTCGGAACGGGGTCCTGTTGATCGGGAGGGGTGTGGCGTACCGCAAAACGGAGGAAACGGTCCTCCTACGGTCGAAACGGGGGTCCTGTTGATCGGGAGGGGTGTGGCGTACCGCAAAACGGAGGAAACGGACCTCCTATGGTCAAAACGGGGGTCCTGTTGATCAGGAGGGGTGTGGCGTACCGCAAAACGGATGAAACGGACCTCCTACGGTCGAAACGGGGGTCCTGTTGATCGGGAGGGGTGTGGCGTACCGCAAAACGGACGAAACGGACCTCCTACGGTCGAAACGGGGGTCCTGTTCATCAGGAGGGGTGTGGCGTACCGCAAAACGGGACTCCGTGGGATACTGTTCATCTCCACCGTCGACCTCCTCCAGCCTCCACGTGCTACCGTCGACCTCCTCCAGCCTCCACAGGCTCCTGTTCATCCAGCCTCCACCGCGCGCTACTGTTCATCCAGCCTCCACCAGCTACTGTTCAACCACCCCTCCACGGGCACCCCTCCACCGTCTACTGTTCATCCAGCCCTCCACACCACGGGGTCCTGTTCAACCACCCCTCGACGGGCACCCCTCCACCGTCTACTGTTCATCCAGCCCTCCACACCATGGGGTCCTGTTCATCCAGAGGCAACGCCACCTCTCACTGTTCATCCAACCCCCCCCCCCCCCCGCAACGCTCACTGTTCATCCAATCGATCGGCTTCAGTTAGCAGCAGTAGCGAAGAAATCGCTCGATCGGGTTCAGTTAACAGCCATCGATCGATCGCTCGGGTTCAGTAACGCGTAGCCTGCAGTGCAATCGCTCGGGTTCAGTTAGAGCCCAACGCCTCGCTCGGGTTTAGTTAGAGCCAACGCCTCGCACACACGCGCGTACGTGTACGAGAGAAACGCGCATCGCTCGGCCCCCGACCTCCCACCGTAACCGGGAACTCCCCGAAATTTTCCTCCCCCTCGCTTCTACCACGGTTTTTTCCGTCATGGACGGCCCAAAGAATGTCATGCAGCTGCGTCTCCGGCCCGCCCAGGACGAAAAGCCCATTTTCTGTCATGATTTTTTGTCATAGAAG
Source organism: Aegilops tauschii subsp. strangulata (assembly GCF_002575655.3). Taxonomy (NCBI): domain Eukaryota; kingdom Viridiplantae; phylum Streptophyta; class Magnoliopsida; order Poales; family Poaceae; genus Aegilops; species Aegilops tauschii. The sequence goes on from NC_053039.3 coordinate 129,940,074, forward strand.
TAGGAGCCCACCACATCTATGATGATACTGGGTTTTGTCACAATTATCGTCATAGAAGTGTCATATGTATGACAGGAAAAAAATTCGTTCGGCCCAAAATGTCACGGATGTGTCTTTTTTTTGTAGTGTTAGTCCAGGACTCCCTCAGTAACCCCTGAACCTGGCTTCAATGACGAGGTGTCCGGCGCGCAGATTGTCTTCGGCATTGCAAGGCGGGTTCCCTTCTTTCCGAACTCCAAGATAGTCTTCAGATGTAATGATTGTATCCGGACATGTATACACAACTGTAGAGGATATAATATTTCACGAGTTCAATCCGCTGACAACTTTTTGGTAATATAACATCACGCCTGCTCAGCCATTATTTTTGAACCGTTAGCTGGCTCGTCGTCCCACGTCTCAAGACGTGGTTTTATTGGCATGTCTTATCCAAGCAGAGATCGTGTCTCCCCCTTTTCTAAGGGATTCTTGTCAACCCAGACGTGGGTAACCCAACCGTCGTTTGGGTACAACTCCTTGGGAATAGGCAAGTTTTGAGGCCCAAGAGGAGACGTTTGATATTCGCAACCTTTATATAGGAGTACAGACTTGTCTTTTTTCCTTCACGCTTGCTTCCTCCTCAACCCTTACTCCTCCGAGTTCCAACACCCGGGTTTCAGTTTCCACAAACCCCAATCATGTCCGGATCCAGCCGTCAAGGCCGGTGGGTAGCTTCTTCTGTCACGGAGGGAGATATTGCAAAGCTTCGGGCGGCGAGGTATCTGACCGCAGAAATCCATCATCAGCTTCCTGCCGAGGGGCAGGTTATTCCCACCCCCAGATCCGGTGAGAGGGTCATGTTCGTGTCCCACTTCCTCTGCAGGTTAGGGTTTGCACTTAACCCCTTCGTCCGAGGGCTCATGTTCTATTACGAGCTAGATTTTCATGATCTGGCCCCGAACTCTATTCTTCTTATCTCGGCATTTATCGTCACGTGCGAAGCCTTCCACCGAACTCCTCCGCACTTCGGCTTGTGGCTCAAGACCTTCGATGTGAAGCCGCAAGTGATAGAGGGGGAGCAAGCTGAGTGCGGTGGTGCTACAGTGAGCAAGCTTGCTAGCACTGTTTGGCTGAAAGGATCTTTCGCCAAATCTTCCGATTTGTGGCAACAGGGGTGGTTCTATATCACCGAGCCCCGTGGCTCCAAGTGGGCAGCTGCGCCTGCATTTCGATCTAGCCCCCCAATTCGGCTTGCATCGTGGATTAATAAGGGGCTGGACTGGGGATCAACGGACGAGGTGCGAACTCTGCAAAGTCGCATCCGAAGCCTCATTGAGAGGAACATCAATATCGTCAACGTAGTCCAGGTAATGCTAGTTCGTCGGACCCTGCCGTGCCAGCGACGGCCTCTCCGTCTGTGAGAGTTCAATCCAGAAGGGTTGCGGACTCTTCAGCACTTCTTCGACATTACGCATGAAGGAATGTGGAGATTATTCTTCGGGAAATGAAGGCAATGGCCGGACACCACCGAAGATGTCGGCCTAGACTGTAACCATCCGGATACCCCGGTAAGTACCCGTTTGCCGAATACCTCATAATCAGATACCCAGTGGCAAGATACTGACAGAATCATCCTTTTCAGGGCTAGACAAAGAAGGTGGAACGAATTAGGTGTCCGGCTCCCCTTCCCGAAGACTCAGCTACTCCAGTGCTAACAAGGATGCTGGCCTCGGCACCATATCTGGCGCCGGCAAGGGAGGGCAAAGAGGAGAGCGAGAAGACCCGGGATGACCTCTGTTCCAGAAGTAAGTCGGATAGAGGCGAAAGAGGAGCCAGCATTCCTTCTCCGAGTAGGAGGAAAAGGGCCGCCTCCGAAGGTTGGGAGGGGCGATCCCCCAAAAGGGGCAAGATGCCACCGTTGAGCGGCTTGGGTTTGGAGAGCGACGTTGTTGAACAACTCCAGCAAGGGGACAAGCCCTCGGCCAAATCGTAAGTGAATCCGGAATACTTTGATAGTGTCCCGCTCCTTTGCCGTTACCGAAAATATATGTAACGCGTCCGCACATTTTTACAGGTCGGCGCAGAGTGTTTCTGGGCAATCCTCTTCTTCGGGAGGTCTCCTCCCCGAGATGATGGAGAGCGAGACGCCTCCCCCAACCTCCTCACCCAATAAGGCGGACGACTCTGAAGTGTCATCACGGAGGGTTCTTCTTGATCAACAAGCTACGCAGGGGATAAAAGAGGCAGTACCCGAAGGTGGATCTCCGACCGTCCGAGATTCCGGGGCTGATAATAAAGGCCCCTGACTGTCTGGCTCGCAGCCGACGGTGATTCTGGAGACGGGTGAACAAATTCCTTCAAAGGATGGTGGTGCTCCTACAGCAGCTTCCGGAGACCCGGAGGCTCCAGATATATTGCGGGACG